>NW_024097046.1:0-657491 GCF_016545835.1 Crotalus tigris | reverse complement strand
AAAACATATAAGGAACGGTTGCTAGAATTGGGTATGTCTAGTTTAACGAAGAGAAGGACAAGGGGGGACATGATAGCAGTATTCCAATATCTCAGGGGCTGCCATAAAGAAGAGGGAATTAAGCTATTTTCTAAAGCACCTGAAGGCAGGACACGAAGCAACGGGTGGAAACTAATCAAGGAGAGAAGCAACCTAGAACTAAGGAGAAACTTCCTGACAGTGAGAACAATTAATCAGTGGAACAGCTTGCCTCCAGAAGAAGTAAATGCTCCAACACTGGAAGTTTTTAAGAAGAGACTGGACAGCCATTTGTCCGAAATGGTGTAGGGTTTCCTGCCCGAGCAGGGGGTTGGACTAGATGACCTCCAAGGTCCCTTCCAACTTTACTACTATTACTATTACTATTACTAATCTGGAGTTGACAAAATTTTTACAGAATTCTACCTTCAATTTTATCTCTCTCAGTCCTTATCGGGGAAAAAATATATATAATTTACTTTTATGCTAATTTACATAATAAATGACTATGAAATACCCGTTGACTCATATTGCACCAAACAGGTACTGCATGCTTATGTCATAATAGAATAGAGGGGTGCAATTTAAAATCCAGCTCTTTCAAATCTTTGGTGCTGACCCTAAACCCATTAAAGTTAGAGGATTTTAATTTTCAATCTGTTTTATTTTGTACATCAGAACAATGATCACCGATTTTCAACAATAGGTGTCAAGATGAGGACCATAAAAAAAGTTGTGGGGTTGAATGTAGTTTCTGGGATGCAAATTGCCCATCTGTAATGCAAAAGAGTGTGTTTCCAACTGAGAACTGGAACATTTTAATAATTCCCTCAGCCTTTGAAATACTGAAAATTATCAGCAAGTATCTCTGCCTTCCTGCCTTTCTGCCTGTCTGTCTGTCTGTCTATCTATCTTATCTCTCTATCTAATCTTACTGTATGTATCTTCTATAATATAAATAAACAAAAACAAGGTACAAACCTTTTACAACTTCTGAGGCATTCAAAAGACATATTTCCCCAACCTTGATTAGCTTGCAGAATACATTGAAGATGCAATATAGTCTTAGGTGCCAATAGATTTTTAATAATGGGACAAATGATGCGGTTCATATGGTTTAATTGATAGGAACTAGCTTTTTTCCAAAGAAATATGGCTAAAATTGCAGGATTAATTCAGTAATAAAACTTTTATTAAAAATTAGATTGTATTACTTCAAGTTATTTTCAGCTACCAATGTTTGATGTCTTGGAATTACATATATTCCTGATTGTTTGATACACTTTCAGGTAGTAAATACTGATGGAACATTTTTCTGCAATGTTGCCCAACTGAATTTTTAACTTGAGGTAATTCCAAGTACTGTATTACATGCAGTATTGAGAGGATTATCTGTTTTCAGATTGTCATCTGAATGTATTAATAAGCATCTTCCTTTAATATGATTTTTCTTCAGGTTTCAAGGACAGTTTTCTAAATTTTATCACTCAGAGGATCAATTTAAGCACATAGGAAAGCTGCCTTCTGCTATGTTGGGCTGACTGGCAACAGCTCTCTGGGACATCTTACCCAGAACTAAAGCTGACAAAAATTGAAGCTGAGATCTTTTGATGCAAAGTGTGCTTTCTATAACTGAGCTATAGTCATTTTCCCTAAAGTAAGTATAAAAGAAAGCTGTCGGATGGTTTTTATATTGTTTAAGAAATGACAATGTGCCAGCCAAACTGGGCGCATTTGATGTTGTAGGTGCTATTACAAAATGGTTGCTATGGTTGGCATGGCATGACATAAATTTTTACCAAAGAGCAAGCACACTATCTTATTAACTGTCCAGATTTTCTTGGCAGGCAATCACACTCTTAAACAAAGCCTTGGGTTGTAGTCTTCTGCTTTTCTAACTTCAGTCAGGGCTACCTATGAGATCTGCATATTCCAAAGGCATTCTTGGAATAAAGCTAATCGTGTATATACGTCTAGGCTTTGTTTGGAACATGCATGTTCCTATTTGTTTATTTTAAAAATACAGTGAAATGTGACAATAAGCTTGGGAACACTAAAGTTTTTGTCTGCATGTTTAATGATTCTGATAGGTGCAGGCTTACAGTCCCTAATATACCATATAACAAATTCTCCATTTTCTTTAAATTAGTGTATTAATACAATCTGATTTAAAATAAAAAAGAAAGAAAAAAAGAAACGAAAACCAGAAATTCCCAGAGCTATAAGCTGTAATTCATAAAAAAGAGATGATGACAATAAAAAACATTTACTTTAGTATTGTTCAGAAAATACACACACACACAAACACACACATAAAATCCAAGCAAGATTTCATCTGTTTATTTGTGCTAAAAGGATAGATTGGTAAAAAAAAAAAAAGAGAGACAGGGCCAAGAATAAATATCTTAGCTTAATAAATGTGGAATTAATACAAAAGTAATTGAACAATATGAAAGAAATACGTTGAGTAGTGTGGTCATATAAAAAGAATGTATCTATTTATTTATAGAATTAATGGTCGCTTATACACAATAATCCTAGGCAGCTCACAACAGCCAATAAAACAAAACAAAATAGTAATGACATACTCTACAAAGGGACATCACACTTCCTACCATAATGTTATCACATCCATCATTTGCTGGGCTCACTCCCATCCTAATCCAAGGTTTGGGGTAAGAGCCAAGTCTTCAATAAAAAAATTGAACTGCAGAGCAATTCTATAAAGGAAGAACACATTGAATGAGAGAGAGAGAGAAGGCCAAGAGAGTTTGTGATTGGATGGAGCTAATGAAATCAAAATGAGAAATTAAATAAAATAAACAGCACTGTGTGATGTGTTGTGTTGATGTGATAAAAGCAAGGATAGAAAGGTAGTACTGTATTTTCCGGCGTATAAGATGACTTTCTAAAGCATGCAAATCGTCTCCAAAGTCGGGGGTCGTCTTATACGCCGAGTCGTCTTATACGCCGGAAAATACAGTAAATGGAGGAGCAGTGGTTAGAATGCAGTATTGCTGGCTAACTATCCACAACCAGGAGTTCAATCCTGACTCCGCTTTCCATCCTTCCGAGTTTGGTAAAATGAGGACTCTGATTGTTGGGGGCAATATGCAGACACCATAAACTGCCTACAGAGTGCTATAAAGCATTATGGGCAGTATATAAGTCTCAAGTGCTATTGCTATGGTTTATACCCATTTTAGCTATGTTTCCTTTGACTCATATCGTATCTTTAATCTTGACTTTCCATTTATTGTTTATTCCTCCATAACAACATTTATTGTAAAAACTAAAAGTGTGATGGATATATATACAAGGCTTTAAATACTATTATGGATACACCTAATACATTTGTCTTCTGGGAGCATTAGATCCTATGACTGGCTTTTGGGAATCGAACATTAAAAATAGGAAAGAAATCTGGTCATGTTGTGGCTCTGTGCAACTCATCAATGCATTCTGACAGCTAGCCTGGTAGTCAGCCTAATATCCCATATCTTGCTTGCAGCAGGGCCACTCAAGTTTCTGACAGCACCCTACTGTTAAATATAAATGCAAGTAAATGTGAAATTTATTTACTTGTTCAGTAATCAGGTTATCAAACTGAGATGGCAAGCATGGGAATGACACACTCATTTCTCTCACCTTTCAAAGTACTGGGTGCCTCCCATACTTAATACTGACTGGAAATAATTTTGCATAAGCTCTTTCATTACAATCGAGAGACACCTGTCAAAATCAGTCTTCCAGCTTGCCTGTTGAGTCCTTTGAGGGGAGGGGAAGGATAATACAATGGACACTGCATTATACACACCTACACTCATAGTTTACAGAGCCTCATGCAGTGTCCAGAAACCCCACAGCTCAAGAGAGTCTATTTAGAATGCAATGCAGGCAGTAACTAAAATAGAACTACTCACTACATCAACAAAAATGTCATAATCTTTTCTCATGGATGAGCTATCCTATGAAACTATTTTCAGGGCAAGGATCCAGTATTAAATCCAGTGAGAAATACAAACACATAAACTCTGCATCTCAATCATCTTATTAACATGCAACAAAGAGAAATAATAATTATAGATTTATTCAGAACATATGATTCAATTAGGTATTTATTATTAATATTTGATAAATATCGGATCTTAAATACTGAATGCTTGTTCAGTATTCCACAAATAACAGTAGGATAGTGTTCAAGACCATCAAGATTTCTAAGTTGAAAATACATAATTAGAAGAAAGAACTAAAAACAAACCAAGATTATTGCTGCCCCCAGGAAGAGAAACAATAGACCTGGCTATATGGTGACTTCCATTCTGAATAGGGTCATGGAAGTAGTAGCTTAATTTTAGACTTAGTTGAATTAACCTAGTCAAGGGGCAGTCACATTCTTTAAACTTACATTACATGCGTAGCTGGTAAGCAGAAATTATACCAATCTCTCCTGTCTAAATCTTCCTAATAGTTGCGCAGTCCCCATAATTATTAAGAGTTTGCATAATGGTTGGAATGGTGGTGTATCGTCTGGGAACCATTGCTTGGAAAGGGCTGGTTTAATGTGATGGAAGATAGCTAAAGATGCAGTTTTCCTATTAAATATTTGCTTAATTTGATTTCACCCTAATTTACTGTCCCCACAGACAGCAATTACAAACAATTCTATCCAATCAATTAAGATATTTTCACAAATTAGGATGAAAACCAATTTAAGAAAGGTATTGCAGAAAATATACTGACTATGTATGATGGAAGTTCACAGCAGGAGGGCACAACTTGGTTTGGAACAAGGATTTGGCTTTTAGAATATCAGTATCGTTTGGCACCAGGAAACAACTAAAATACTTTTACGTTTACATCAGATTAAATCTACAATTAATAGAATTATTTTACAGTCACAATTAATGTTGTCACCTTCTGTTATAACACAAAAATATAATGCAGTTCTGGGCATAGCAACTCAAGAAACTCCTTCCCCCCTCCAAAAAAAAAAAAGAAAAGAAAAGAAAAAAGAGAGAGAGAGAGATAGAGAGAGATGGATAGAGGGGAAAAATATACACTCTATCCTTGTGATGAAATCAGACTATTTTAGCCATGTACTTGTCCATTCCCAATGAATGAAGATAAAAGATTTCTATTGATTAGAACATATATAAAATATGACAAAAGAAAGCTCAGGACTATATTGGTTGGAAATATGCAGAAGAGGCCTTCATCCTGCAGTGGATAGACAATGGCTAAAATGATGATGATGATGATATAAAATATAAGCATGAAAAGTGCTTATATGACCTACTTCATTTATCTGTTTTACTTCTTTAGTAATATTCTTCTTCAGGTAATAGTTCCCAGCAAACTTCATTTCAAGAAAGGGAACCAAGTGGAGAAAAGTATCTATGAAATAAACTGTAACTAGATAAATGTGAGCAGAATTCACTTAGTTCCCAAAAAGCTCCTTTCCATATAAAGAACCACAACTTTATATGCCTATGGGCCAGACCATTACATTTAATTTGCTTTAAGCCAACTACCTCATTAAATTTGATTTAGTATCAAGATGAGGCTATATTTTCTACAGATTGGAGAATTCATGAAAAGTATTTTATGTGATGCTTTACACTTTGCTTTGTTTTTTCCCCCCCATACTGGAGTTTAAAGGTAGGCGCTATACCGAATGCCTGAAAACATTTATTTTGGTGCTTGCTGTTGGTATATTAAAATTTTTACTATAGTAAAGTGACTGTCAAACACAAAAGGTAAAAGAACAGTTCTAAAAAACAGGTTATGAAATAGTAGAGTAAACAGTACTGTTATCCAAGGAGCTTTCTACTCACCATATTTTCAATCACACAACTAATAGGAGCTTTTTTATGTTGGGGAATATGGGAAACAAAGGCTGAAAGCAAAAAATTCTAAGAAGCCTCTTATGACCCCAGGGCAGATTTTTTTTCTTAAGTCAAAATTCAAATGACTGTTCATAGCAGCCTTGCAGCAAAAAAAAAAGTTTTCTTTTCATGTCTGTAAATCACACAGATTGAATTATTAAGCATGATTTTAAAATAAAATACCAGTCTCATTGAAAAAGGGTGATTGCTTTACCAATCCACATTTTTAAGCAATGGTATCTCGCTATCAGCATTTCATTCTAATTTTCAAGAGTAAATCAAAGTGTTTTTATTTATTTATTTATTTCAATTATGCAGACACTTCCAAGTTTCTTTTCTCAATTGTTGTTTGTTTAGAGGTCAGTGGTTCTATGCTAAGGAGTGCATTTACAGTGCAAACAAGCATTGCCTTTTTTACTCTAACTTCTAGAAATGGCAAGTGTTATGTAAGACCCTGAACATTTTCATAAAATATCATATATTTTTTTCTATACATGCACAATTTAAGTAAAACTGATTAAAAAATCTTTTTCTACATTAGCCTTTTGAAGAAGTGGATCTTAGCTTCACCAGTGACATTTTTCATTTCTAGACCTGATCAAAACAATATTAATTTTAAATTTAAAAGTACAATAACAGAAGAAACTATAGTGAATAATATAGTTTTACCAGCACGGTGTTCAGATATGATGGGTTTAAGGTCCCATACTGGTTGGAAATTCTGTGACCTGGATGAACATATATACAAGGCACAAATTTGGGGATACTAGGGATGTAGGACATTGTTGAGATGTATATACAATACATGCAAATATATATGTACAGTTCCTGTGTTATGATATTCTCACAACAAAACTAACATTGTCCTTCTTCCCATAGTCAAAAGAATCAAAAGCAAAGGCCAAAATTTCATATTTTTATCAAGAAAAAGAATCAGGTTTATAAGTCAAGGAGATTCAAGATATCAATGTTTTTTGAGGAAAAAGTAGGTCATTTGTGACGGGAAATTAGGCTGCTTCTATTTAAAGATTTTAGTGAAATTCATGGTATTTGGGGATTCACTCCCCCCCTCTTCATCAGAATCCTGATGAGAGCCAGTTTGTATAGCATTCCATCTGCACACACAAAAAGAATCTGTGGTTGAATGATCAGAGTTATAGTCAAATGTGCTTCTAAACAGTGGAGAAAGACACATTAATACCTCATACAGTGAACTGGAACCCAGACAGAAAAGAAAAATGAGCTGTTCTCTGGGAAAATGAGCTTTCCACTATTTCAATCATATAATCTGCATATTGGGATAAATGTAAACTGATAATTGAACAGTACATAGTAGAAAAGAGATCAAAGGATTATAAGCAGTTTATGTATTTTTTATCCCAATAAATGATTTTTTTTACTGAAATTCTCAAAACTTTTAAAATGTAGTATATATGTTATTAGAAATATGAACTAGCCTGCAGCTTTGGAGATTCCAGAAAGTATAATTTTCATCTGTTGCCTGAAGTCTTATAGTCTTGCGGTGTAGCATGGTAAACCTTTACCTACTGGAAACCTTTTATTTTAATAGATCTGCTGGATGGCTTGCCTGAAGCTACAGAATTGTTGCAAACCTAGTGCCAAAGAATGATAAAACATTATCACTTTTCTGGCCTGAGAGATCTTTCTATTCCCTGTTGTTTTCATTGGAGATTTATTGAATTGTGCCCCCCCTTATTTCCATTATCAAGGTTGGCAGGTATAGTACTGTACTTGAAAGTGTTTTTAAGAATTACCTAGAGACTATTTTATGTGATGAAAATAAACCAACTTCTTGATAGGTTTTGCTGCAGAATAAATTACATTAAAATATTGGTAGTAATATGCAAAAATAAATCAAAACCTTAGTGATGTGAAAACTATCAGACTTGCTGGTTGAATCTTAGCAGGTTCTGACCAAATATTTGTTACAGCTAAATAATAACCATTATTGCACCCAAGGATGGAATCACTTTGAGCAGTTGGTTTTCTTCTCCCTACATGGAGATATTTTTTATACCCGAAGTGATTTAATTGCAGCATTCATTTTCCCCACTTTCTGTGATTTAATGGTATGTAGTCTTGTGCTAACCCTTAAAAAAAGGCAACTGTTGGTTGTTAATGTAAGAGATATTTTTGTCCTGAAACCTCTCGCTTACAATGTAAGTATACAAAAAGTAGTGTCTTAATTACTTTATCAAAGATCCCCTGTTTTTCCATGTTATATTTAAACAGATCTATGCAAAAGAATCAATTGATGGATGAAATAAATGGTAAGAGATAACAATGAGGATCTGTTCTATTTATCATCCAAAGTTCTGGAGAAAAATGTATAGTTCTCATATTTTTGAGAGGAGAGACATAATGACTGTCCTAGTACCATTTTCAGAGTCTGGTTCTTGGAATTTTTATTGTGTCGACTGTTCAAGACACTATGTACAGTACTGTATTATGGATTAGATTTGAACATGGTTATACATATGATTCTCAGTTCTATTAAATTTGGATCCATGCCTGTTTTAATGGCATTCATTATTTTTATTCTCTTTTATTAGACAGATTAAAAAAACATGGACAAAAACAAGCTTTGCTATTTTTAATACAGATTGTATATTGCTCTGAGAAGCTCACTAGTCATTAGGATTGTTGCTAATATAGGTAACATTAAAAACAACAAAAAATATAAGTTTAGAGGTTTCCAAACCATAAGATCTTTGGATTTGTTTGTTATAACGACTACCTAAAAAACTGTTATTTCCTGCAAAACCCGGAAAGAGGTCAAGTCAACTGATGTCTAAGAACACATGTTGAATAAGTTGTGATGTAAACTCAAATTATTCTATTAATATATTGTATTAATTTAGATAGGACTTGGTCTTGGATTAAAATTGCAAAGTTACAGCCGATGAAGAATCTCAAATGGCCACATAAAGCAATAGATGATAGAGACACTGGCAAACAGACACAAGGTATGCTACCTATCACAATATTATTTCTCATAGATAAGTCTCTCCCTCCCTCTCTCTCTCTCTCTCTCTGTGTGTGTGTGTGTGTGTGTGAGAGAGAGAGAGAGAGAGAGAGAGAGAGAGAGAGATTCATGTTTATTGCAACATATCCACAAAAGTTTCTGGATTTCTTAAGAAAACATAAGACCATATAAAAAGTTTAAAATGATTTACATCTGTATACGAAAGTATAGGCAACCCTGATCAAATTGAATATTTGAATAAATGTATAGATGACCAGAAGCTAATTCATCTTCTGCATGGTGCAAACGTTAAAACAAAATTAATAAAACCTTACAGCATCCTGCAGACCCATGTGCTGTCACCTAAAATTTTGGGCAAGAAATTATATTTTACCTTGGCATATCTATGAATAAAGCAGGCTTATCACTCCACATCTTTGCAAATTCTTTCTGGAACACTACTTGCTTTCATAGATAAATACAAATTATGGACATGAAATTAGAATGGTAAGGTCTTATCCTAAATTCCATAGGTTTTTTTTTATCCTGAACATATAATTGTTGCGTCCTTGGCGGGAAAACAGACACGAGAAACAGCTGGAGTTCTCAGGTTCTTTTATTCAGCGTTCAGCTTACAGGAAGATGGCTTCAGCTCAGCCCAAACGCCTCACAGCCTCTTATATAGGCAACTCCCGGGTAAATGGGTTACTTTTCCCGCGCCAGCACCCGCGCATGCGCACGGCGCTGGCGACAGCCTGTCTGGTCCCGGGCAGCTTTGCACCTGCCCGGGACTGCCTGCAACGCCCGAGCCGTTTGCAAGGCTCGGGACATAACACCCCTTTCCCCCGGGCTAAAACTACTATCAACATACAACATTTATTTTACACGACAATTTGCTCCCCAGTGTTCCCCCTGTTTACTGGCTTTTGTCTTGCCAACAATGTTATGTAATCTTCTAGGTACTTAGGAGATTTCTTTGCTCTCTGTGACCTTCTTAGCTCTGGGTTACTGGCATAAGTCCCCTGACTGGAGGGAGGCGTGAGCCTGTTCTCTCTACTGTGCCCTGGTGTCTTCCAAGGACTGTGCCCCGATGCCTGGCCTGCTTGCTTGCCCACCGGGCTCGTCAGGCCAGGGCGTCTGTTGCTTTGTGACCTGGTTGTCCTACCTAGCTGTAGCCCCTCAGGCCCCTTGAAGTGATAGCCACTGCTGGGCGTCTCTGTAGAACCCCCTAGGTCAGTCAAAGACCTGTCAGGAGGCTGTCTATTCCCTGAACCCCATTCTGTGTTTGGGCTCGTGTGGGTTTCTGTACTCTCCCAAAACTCAGGTGTCCCCTGATTTGTGCTAGGGGTGTTGTAGTCGGGACTTGGGTCCTCGACTAGCTCTGTGTATGTTTGACCCCCTGTAGGATTTGGGGTAAGGTCAGGCCAACCTTGGGCATTGTGTGCCAGCTCTCTTGCGGGGAATGATTTGTTGGGATGCCCCCGGTTATCCTCCGTTGCTGGAGTGCTGTGTGCTGTGTGTGGAAAGTGAGTATGCCCCCGGGGTAACTCCCTGGCTGGAGTAGGCGTGAGTGCCTGTTGTGTGGGTAAGCTCCAAGACTTCCTTTTCGGAGCAATTGCAGAATCTTGGGACGAGCCGTTTGTGGCTCCCTCAGTGGCGATGGGCAGTAGCTCTTGCCCTTCCCTTTGCTCCAAAGGGTCCCCCTCCCCCCCTGGAAAAGACCCAGGAGTTTCAGCAGAAAAGTCCCGCCTAGAGCGGAGTTGGTCGATGTGCCGACGCAGGACACGACCGTTGTCCAGGGCAACCTCGTAGGAGAGAGGACCTGTGATCCTGGACACAGAAGCGGGGACCCATGTATGACCAGGCCCGTAATTGCGAGCCCAAACCGGGGCACCCACAAGTAGTCGTCTAGGTGCCCTAGGAGGTGAGGTAGATGAAGGCAGTCTGTCCGGATGCAACCGGTCAAGTCTCGTAGTAAGTTGGCGCCCCCACCGAAGTTCAGCTGGACTTCTCCCTGTAGAAGTGGACGGTGTGGTGCGATAAGAAAGGAGAAAGTCAGCCAACCTGTGATGCCAGTCCCCGTAGGTGAGTCACTTCAAGGCGTCCTTTGCGATGCGCACCATGCGTTCAGCCATACCGTTGGTGGATGGGTGAAAAGGCGCAGATGTGGCATGACGAATCAGGTTTGCCTGTAATAAAGCTTGGAATTCGGAGGAGGTGAATTGAGGGCCGTTGTCAGACACAATGACATCTGGCAGCCCGTGTGCAGCAAAAATCCCCCTCAGTACCTGAATAGTCTTTGCAGTGGTGGTGGACGAGACAGGCACAACCTCAAGCCATTTTGAATGGCTGTCAACAAGGACAAAGAAGAACTGGCCCTGAAAGGGCCCAGCGTAGTCAATGTGCACCCTAGACCATGGGGACTGTGTTTCCTCCCATTTATGCACAGGAGCTTGGGGCATCTCTGGGCGAGATCGTTGGCACATGTGGCATGCGTGTACCTTAGCCTCAATATCTTTATCTAAAGCAGTCCACCACAAGTGGCTGCGTGCAAGAGCCTTCATGCGAACAATGCCAGGATGACCCTCGTGGAGGGATTCTAAGACCCTAGTCCTCATTGAGGTGGGAATGACAACTCTGTTTCCCCAAAGCAAACAACACTGAGAAAGGGACAATTCGTTCCTTTTGGACCAGAAACTCTGAAACTCAGGACTATGGCAGTGCTCAGGCCACCCGGACAGGACCCAGGAGCGACGCTTGAAAGTGTGTGATCTGTACCTGTTTCAGCGTTAACATCCCTTGCACTAAGAGGAAGCTCGGGCAAGGCTTGGATTGATAGAATGTTGACAGCTGGCGCGGGGTCAGCTTCTACTACTGGCAGAGGCAACCTACTGAGGCCATCAGCATGGCCCATTTCTTTCCCAGGCTTGTGGATTAATGAAAAATCATATGCAGACAAAAAATTAGACCACCTAAGCATTCTAGGGGAAATGATGTGGGGAGTCTGCTTACGTGTGGTAAACAGTCCCAGCATAGGCTTATGGTCAGTGAAGACCGTGAAATGCCTGCCATATAGAAAATCGTGGAATTTTTTAATTCCAGCAACAACAGCCAGAGCCTCCCTGTCTATCTGAGCGTAGTTGCGCTCGGCAGAAGACAATGTTCTGGAGTAGTATGCAATAGGAACCTGAGTTCCATCAGACCTGAGGTGACTCAGGACAGCTCCGACCCCGTAGGGGGATGCATCACACGCGATGCACACAGGGAGAGACTCGTTGAAATGTGCAAGAACACTGTTAGAAGTGAGCAAGGCCTTGACTTCTTTAAAGCAAGCCTCATGTTCTTGTGACCACAGCCACACAGCTTGTTTGTCTAGTAGCCTGTGAAGAGGCTCAGCTACACTAGCTTTATGTGGAAGAAAAGAATTGTAGAAATTCAGGAGGCCTAAGAAGGCCTGAAGTTCGGCCTTAGACTTTGGCCTGGGTGCTTCTAAAATAGCAGTTAGTTTGGATTCAGCAGGATGAATCCCAGCAGCATCAATTTTGAATCCCAGAAATTCAGTAGAAGGCACCCCAATCTTGCATTTGTCTTTTCTGAGCTTGAGGCCTGATTTCCTGAATCTTAACAGGACAGCCCTAAGCCTTTCAGCTAGAATGTGTTTGGAGTCTCCTGCAATCAAGACATCGTCAAAGTAGGGGCAGACCCCTGGTATACCTCGTAGTGTGTTTTCCATTACGCTTTGGAAAATCCCAGGAGCGACATTCACTCCAAACTGTAGCCTTTTTACCTTAAAGGCTCCCCTGTGGGTCACAATGGTCTGAGCTATGGCAGCATCATCATCAACAGGCAGCTGTTGATATGCTTGAGCTAGGTCAAGCTTTGCAAAAACACGCCCCCCCTTGAGAGAGGCCAGGATGTGACTGACCACAGGAACAGGATAGGCATGTTGCTGCAATGCCTTATTGAGTGTGCATTTGTAATCAGCACAAATGCGAATGTCCCCATTTGCCTTTAGAGGCGTGACAATGGGGGTCTCCCATGGGCTGGAATCAACAGGTTCTAGGATTCCTTGTTGGATTAGTTTGTCTAAATCAGTGTCAATCTTACTTTTTAAAGCAAAAGGGACCCTTCTTGCTTTAATCCTAATGGGAGTGACAGTGGGGTCTAGCTTTAAGGACACAGGTGGTCCTTTGAATGTGCCCAGCTGGGGGCTGAAAACATCTGCAAATTCCTTGCAGACTTCCTGTAGGTCGAGTGTTTGTAAGCTGTTGAGTCCTGTGACGTGTATCCCCAGGGCCTCAAACCAATCGAGTCCTATGAGACTCGTTCTTTCACCCCCTACTACTAACAAGTCTAGTGGACCTTCAAAACTCTTGTATTGCACGTTAAGGGTGGCCTCCCCCTTAACACACACTCTTGAGTTCTGAAAATCAGTTAATACAATATCAGAAGGCCTTAACTTGGCCTTAGTCCCACTACTGGAACAAATCTTCCTAAATGTATGCAATGAAATGATGGAAAGGGCAGACCCTGTGTCTAGTTCCATAGATAATGGAACCCCTTGTAGCTTCACGTTGAGTGACAGCTTTTTCTTCATGGGCTTGTGTGTGCCTGTCCTACAGATGTTTCTACGCGAAGCGCAAAAACCTACCCTATTCTGGCTGGGGACTCTGGTACCCTTCAGGCGTTCTTCTTGAGGTTGTGCCTTTCGTCGGCCCAGACACACAGCTGCAATGTGCCCTAGTTTGCCGCATGCCCGGCAGGTAGCGGAGCGGAACTTGCAGTCGGTTCTCCTGTGGCGACCTCCACAGCCGATGCACTTGAGCGGAGCTGAAGAGCTTTCCTTCTGATTTTCTCCCTTCGCGGGGTGTAGACGGTCGACTTCTTCGTCCGGATCCTCCTCGGAGTTTCGTCGGACGTCTTCTTGGTGCACGGACGCACCCTCTGCACTGCTTCTGATCGGCCGCATGTTCTTGACGGCGCCGCCTGCTGCTTCTTCCGCGGTGGCTTCCCTTAAAGCGTCTTGGAAGGATAATTCTTCCTTAGCGAAAAGTCTCTGTTGTAGCTCTCGATGCCTCAACCCGCACACGAATCGGTCCCTCAGTCGTTCCTCGAGGTCCTTGAACTCGCAGGGCTTGGCGGCCTTCCGTAACGCGGCGATGTATTCCTTGACTGACTCACCGGACCGTTGATCCCTCTGCTCGAAGGTGTGGCGCCATGAGATAACGGACACCTTGGGGTGAAAGTGGTCCTTCAGCAGCTTCTTCAGGTCTGCGTAGCTTACAGACTCTACTGGAACAGGTGCTGCAAGGTTTTCTGCGATTTCGAAGGCGTCTTGGCCGCAAGCGCAAAGCAGGGTGGCAGCCTTCAAGCTATCTTCCCTCACTTGGTTTGCCTTGAAGTAGTTCTCCATTCTGGATACGTAGGACTCCCACCGCTCTGGATGTGAGACGTCGAATTCCGCAAGCCTTCCGATTTTCGCCATCTTCGGATCTTCAGGAGACGGGTCTATCAGCCAGCCTACCCCCGAATGCGCACTGGATTGGCGGGCAGCTGCTGAGTCAACACCGTTCCTCTTCCGCCGCTCAGGACTCCTTGGGTAAGCTTACACTTTTTCCTTTCCAGGTAGTGCAAGGCCTCCCACCTTCGTCGCCAGTGTTGAGTCCGTGGCGGGAAAACAGACACGAGAAGCAGCTGGAGTTCTCAGTTTCTTTTATTCAGCGTTCAGCTTACAGGAAGATGGCTTCAGCCTCGCCCAAACGCCTCGCAGCCTCTTATATAGGCAACTCCCGGGTAAAATGGGTTACTTTTCCCGCGCCAGCACCCGCGCATGCGCACGGCGCTGGCGACAGCCTGTCTGGTCCCGGGCAGCTTTGCACCTGCCCGGGACTGCCTGCAAACGCCCGAGCCGTTTGCAAAGGCTCGGGACATAACAGGTTCCTTGTCCTTAACCTGGTCCTTCAGATCTTCCAACAATGCATCCATTGCTACCATAACTGACTTCATCCACCTTGCTGCTGGTCATCCTCTGTTTCTTTCTATCTTCCCCAGCATTATAGACAGTGGTGTGGGATAAACATTTAAAAATCAGTCTGCTGGCTCCATTGCCACTGCTGCGTGGCGCTGCTAACTGCAGAACAGCTGATCAATATGCCAGGTAGAGCTGCTCACCTTTGCTCTCACCCAGCTTGCAACATTCTGGAAAAATTAATCTTTGGCTCTCTTTAGAGAGGCCTCCTTTCTTTTGAAGTCAGACTGAGCAGCTTCCAAATTGAGATGACTGTCACAAACCCTACTAAATATCCAATTACGATCAAATATTAATCCTCTGACAAGAGAAACTTGTCAGTGCTGTTAGCTAATAATTATATCACTGGGATGCAAAAAAAAAAAAGGTTTTGATTTTGAAATGTTATGAGTTTGAAATGTATCATTTCATTTTCTAAACATCTGTTCCCACCTGATTAAAAGCATTCCAAAATTATTCCAAGTATTCTGGAAATGTTCCAAGTTTGAAACAGCCTAGTTTGAGTGCAAAGCATTTGTTTTAAAGCATATGACTCTTTCAACGTAAGTACATTTCTACAGCGGTCATATCAATGGGAGGGCAAAGTTGGAACAACCCATCCTATTAGCTTATTCCAAATATGAAAAATTCAGAAAAAATTAGTTTGGGAGAGCAAGACATTACATTTTTTTTATGCCTTATCCCTACATGGCACAGGACCAAATTATCTGTGGGATCACCTCTCTTTGAGGGTATCTGCCCATCCCATCAAAGAACATAGGATAGGCATGCTCCAGGGCCCTTCCCTTAAATACTATCATCTTGTGAGTTCTCAGTAGTGTATCTTTTCCATTGCAGCCCCTACCCTAAGAAATACTCTCCCCACAGAGATAGAGAGGCCCCTCCCCTTTCATTTTTTTGGGGGAGAGAACTGACTCTTTCCCTAAGTGCTGGGATAGGGGGAAGTCAGAGCAAGATGAGAATTGTGGGTTTCATGCCCATGTTTTCTTCTGTTTTTTTTTTAATTTTATCAATTTTCTTTGTTTTATAATAGTTATTTATTGTTTTATGGCAGTGGTTCTCAACCTGTGGGTCGGGACCCCATTTGGGGTCGAACGACCATTTCATGGGGGTCGCCAAACAACGCAGTCTGCCGTTTTTCCCCCTTTTCCTTAGCTGTGCTATTCCCTTTTATTCTGTTGGCTTTTGAAAGCCAATAGAATAGACTCTCTTGAATAGAGTCTAATTCTATTGGCTTTCAAAAGCCAATAGAAATTGTCCAGGCTGTCTCTGCCCTGCTGAGCCCGCCCAAAGTCCCATTCTGCAAACGGTGCTGCACCAGTTGAGTAGTCCTCGACTTACGATCGGTTGAGTAGTCCTCGACTTACGACCGGTTGGGGGTCGCAGCATTAAAAAGGTTGAGAACCACTGTTTTATGGATTATAAGCTGCCCAGAATTGGTTTTAAGATGGATGCATACATAAATGTTTTAAATAAATATTTATTTATTTATTTATTTAATATATCGTGTGTGGACTGAAAACCTGAAAAGCCAATAGGGAACAGGGAAAAATTTCAAACATCACCTCTAATGCCCATGCTAACCTTAGTTTATATACAGGTAATCTCCAACTTATGATCTCAGTTGGGCCCAGAAATCTCATCACTAAGTGATGTGGTTGTTAACTGAGCCGTGCCTGATTTTAAAATCTTTTTGCCCTGCCTATTAAGCAAATCATCACATCTGTTAAGTGAATCACATCATCATTAACCAAATCCAGTTTCCTCCATGATCATTGCTTGTCAGAAATAGGCTGGGAAGGTCATAATCAGCCGTCACATGGCTCTAGTATACTGCAACCAGTGTAAATACGCTTGCCAGCTGCCAAGCGACCGTATTTTGATTACGTGACCCTGAAAGAATTGTAAGTATGAAGATTGGGCATATGTCACTTTTTTTTTTTAGCACCATCATAACGTCAAACGATCCAAATGATTGCAAGTCAAGGAATATCTGTATTCTCTCCTTGCCTGTTTTATATATCGTAAATGCCGGCGTACAAGGCGACCCGGCGTATAAGACGACCCCAGTCTTTATAGCCGGGCCGCATTCCTAGAACGTCGTCTTATATGCCGGAAACTACCAGTATTTCCGGTGTATAAGACGACTCGGCGTATAAGACGATCCCTGTCTTTGGCGCCGATTTCAGCGCTCGCGGAAGTCGCCTTATACGCCGGCATTTACGGTATATAAAACAGGCTTTGAAGCACGAAGCTGAAAACACCAGCCTGAAGATGACGAATGGGACTTCGTCGAAACGTCGCCAAGACACTTCCAATTTTACGTGGGAGAAAACCTGAATAACCAAAGACACACACACACACACACACACACACACACACACACACACACACACACATATATATATATATATATATATATATATATATATATATATATATGTCTTTGGTTATTTGGGTTTTCTCCCGCGTAAAATTGGAAGTGTCTTGGCGACGTTTCGACGAAGTTCCATTCGTCATCTTCAGGCTGGTGTTTTCGGCTTTGTGCTTCTAGGAGCAATGTGTGATCGTAGCTGTTTCTTCCTTTTAACTGCCAGTGGAGGTATGAACTGATTGGATGGGAGCTTGGCTGTGTTCTGATTGGGTGGCGGTGTGTTCTGATTGGTTAGGGGCTTGACTGTGCTCTGATTGGATGGGGGGTTGGCTGTGCTCTATTGGATGGGGGAGTGTTCTGTTTGGATGGGGGCTTTGTTGTGCTAGGGTTAGTCTTAGTTGCAGGGGGATGTAAGATGGTGAGCTGCGTTGCTCTTGTTTGGCTTCGCGTTCGTGGTCATGGTGGGTGTCAGTTTGCTTCATGTATGGATTGGAGGGATTTAATATTTAAATATATTGATTTAATATATTTATTGGTTTAATATATATATTGCCTAATACCCTTTATTATGTTTATTGCAGAATTAAAAGAAGAAATGCATTTTATTAAATCGTTTGTTTCTGGAGCTGGATACCAGACTGAGTTAAGTGCCATAGATAAGGACAGTGAATTGCCAGACAAGGCTGAAATGGCGGTTCTGTTCTGCATCATGCATAGAAAAACTGCACTTAGTCTTAAGGTATAGTCCCCAAGTGTACTCTCTTGAAAATGTATTTTCTATACTAGTTTTATGATTTGGAAATAATTGGAATCATAATCACTTTCTTTTTCAGAAACGACTAGGTCATGTCTAGAATTGCTGGTTTAGAAGAAACATAGAAAAGATTTTGCATATGGCTAATAAATAAATACTCTATTTTGTAAGGCCATATGTTAATTTTTATACAATATAATCCTATTACCCTTTCTCTGCCCATTTTCACAAGACACAAAGTAATGTTTTCTGATGAAATTTCCATTTATCATCTCAAAAATCTTCATGGAAAGTTAGGCTGCACAGAATCACCCTCTGATCTTAACAGATGAGCAAAGATTGAACTTTGGACTCTCTCATTAAAAAATCAACACTGTCATGTATAACACAACGGCTTTATTTACATAACACAATAAGCCATAGTAAAGATGATTATCTATCTATCTATCTATCTATCTATCTATCTATCTATCTATCTATCTATCTATCTATCATAGAGTGGAATGGAATGAAATAGAATAGAATAGAATAGAATAGAATAGAATAGAATAGAATAGAATAGAATAGAATAGAATAGAATAGAATAGTTATTGGCTAAGCACACAAGTAATTTGTCTCCAGTGCATAAGCTCACAGTATGCATATAAACAGCAAGTAATGTCACAGGTCATAATAATCACTAATCATAAATTACAAACAATTGATAAATCATAAGAAATCAATAGGAGAAGATAGTAGGAAAGATCAGAAGATGAGAAAAGATGAGAAATGAGACAGAGCTGTGGAAATTAAGTGTTCATCCAAGTGACTGCATGGGGGAAAATATCACCTATCTATTATAAAGAGTTGACAGTCATAGATGCTATTATCTACTTCCTTCTTGTCATCTTTGGCTTGTTAACCAGATGTGGAGGCTTGCTGAGATATAATGTGTAGTTTCCAGTCCCTAACGGATTTGGATTTGTGGAAACCAGAATTTAAAACCAAGGTTTATTGTGGTTTCCTATTCTGGCTTCTACAGTTCCAAAATAGTCTCCATCTAGTTCAGAAGAAGGACTAAGCCTCAAGCAAACATCTGGCAGGTTTTGTGGGAGATAACTTATAATACATATACATTTTACAGGTTTTCCTCACTTAATGACCACAATTGATCCTGCAATTTTGGTTGAGAGTTGTTGCAGTCAATTCACAACCATTTTTTACAATAGTCATAAAGCAAGTCACTGTGGTTGTTAAGTAAATCACATTGGTGTTAAAAAACACACATGGTTATTAAGTAAATCCATTCTCCCAAATGGGCATTTCTTTGTTGGAAAGTGACAAAAAAAATCACCAGAAACTGGCAAAAAATGTTGCAAATTGCAGTCACAGGACCACAGGATATTGCAGTGTGGTCACATGAAGAAGGGGTGTGTGCGGCAGGCAACCATTTTTTTCCCCTTCAAATCACAATTCATTGAACAAATCATAGGGCCCGATTTATATATAGCATAAAACCATAATGGTAGGGGGACCGTATCTGGTCTGCAAAAACCCAGGCGATCGTTACATGGCAGGAGAGAGGTACGCAAAATTTGTATTTTTATAAGTAATAGATGAGTTCGCATATTAGATTTGTATCCCTTTCTTTTTCTCAAACATGCACGCCACTCATACTCCTATTATTATTAGTGTCTGGTTCATTAATTTTAGGAGTGAAAGGAAATGATGAAATAATTTTTCTCCAATAATTTTTATTGTTTTAATATTTATTGTTTCTAAACATTTTATTGTTTAGAATATTATAATATCAATGGGCTGTTAAACAAAAGAGGGGTGGGAGGTGATTATAATTCTAGATCTCCCATATATTTAGCTTTAGTACAAAGCAAGTTTGATGTAGTGGTTAAGGTACCAGATTAGAAACTGGGTCACTGTGAGTTCCAGGCCCACCTTAGACACAGAAACAAGCTGAGTGACCTTGAGCCAGTCACTCTTTTTCAGCCCTAGGAAGAAAACAATGGCAAACCACTTCTAAAATCTTGCCAAGAAGTTACTAGGAGTCAAGACTGACTCAAAGAAACACACACTCAAAATTCATTGGGACTGGTAACCAGCAAATTCCCTGAAACTCCATCATCTAGTTTAAGAAACAGTTTCTGTTGATGCATCTTTATATGGATATGTTCAAATCTTGAAGTCTAAACTCTGACAAATCCCTATTCGTTTTAAAATAAACATTAATTTGATTTTTTTTTTTTGCTTGATAATTTTTAGGCACATTTTCTCTCTCAGGTTCCTGACCTCTCGCCTTTGTCTGATTTTTTGTTGTACCTAAACTTGTCATATAATAGTTTGGATTGCTTTCCATCAGAGGTAAGTGTAATATGTGCTTTTTAAAAATGTATATTAGATAAGCTTTTGTTGTATAACCCATAAACATAACTGTGACCTTACATAAAGACCCACAGCCCTTGTGATATATTCCTCACTGATTTGCTAGATGTTTAGAAATTACTATTCTTTGGTTTGAATTGATCATAACCACACGTTGAAAAATTATTTCATATATTTTTTTATGTGAGCTTTCCTCTATGAGCATAAATGGTATATATATATGGAATTTCCCCCTCATTTTATTTTCTCACTCTGTGAGATAGATGGAGCTGTCAATGATATTACTTCAGAGTGAGTGTGCACCGTGGTTTTTATGTACTGGGGATTCAGGCATCACACGAAGGCACATTGTGAACAACAAGCTTTTTTATTGATCTTCTCCTTACTACCAGCAAAACAGCAAAAGGCACGCAGGCCTTTTATAGCGTCCTGAACCCAGACAACAACAACCAATAGGAATCTGGCTATTTTGCACTTTGCGCATGCGCACAAGGCTGGCGCCTGTTAGTCTGGTCCCAGGCAGCTTTTGGTTTGCCTGGGACCATTTGCAAAATTTCTGAGCCTGCTGAAGGACACAACAGTGGTGATGTAAGATTTGAACTTGGGTATTTCCAGTTCCACTCTAATGTCTTTACTGCTGCATCTTCTTAGCTCTCTGATAAAGCATAACTATGTACAAGTGTAGCTTTCCCAACCTGGTCGCCTCCAGCCATGTCGGGTGGCTGAGGAAAGGTCATTGAGCGCAAGCCATCTTGTGCCCTGAGCAGAAACAAGAACTACAAAACCTCTAAGGTCCTTTTCAATGTTGTGCTTCCATATTGTTTCCTCATACAGAAACTGTATGTCCTCAGAGGCCTAGCGATGCAAGGGAAAGAGAATGGCCTTTGCTTTCCTAGTATGTGGGTGACAAGGTAAAGAAGCAGAGGAATCTACCAGTAAGGAGCTGTGGACTAGTAGACCATATCCAGATTCCAGACCAAGTGCCAAAGATTAAAATCCAGAGAATAATTTCTAGCACTAACTTTATTGCACAGGAGACAAACAACTTAAGCTCGTCATGCAGTCTTTTCGGCCTATGCTTTTAGGACTGTCTGGGTTCAAATCTTTTCTCCTTCTGCATAGTATTCTGACATATATGCTTTTCAAAATATACTGCCTGATAGTCTTCCTTAGCTACACTTAGCTGTTCTCCCTGACACCTATATTTCTACTCCACACATATTTCATAACTTTCCAACAGTATGTGCTTCTCACAGGGGTTTTTTTTCATATAATTTCCATGTCTTTTTGTTGTCAGAAATCTGTATCCAATGGCTTCCTTTTTCTTAGATCCAGTTTTGGTCCAAGACACTTCACTGTTTGAAGTGGCAAAAGGCCCAGGGCATTCAACTGTATGTGGGGAACCTGAAGTCCAGAGCTGCATAAACAAACTCTAGATACTTTCAAACATTGTTATATTTTAATTTGACTGAAGAACTACTTTTAAATGTAAATGAAACAAAACTTATAAAACCGTTTTGGTCCCATCCTTTAATTTGGGGAATGTAGTCTTAAGCATGGCCCTCAGCTCAGAGAAAGTTGTATGCCTGCCATCTGTAGCATATAGTGAATTTATGGAGCATATTAAGGGCTGATCCTCCCTAAAACAGTGTTTTAAATAACCAATTCTTTACATTTGAATGCCAGCTCCATTCTATCCCCACTGCCTCTAAGACAGATTTCAATCCAGTCACCATCATCATTGATTGGGGAACCTTGGGCAATATCCAGAAAAGCTGGAAGGGAAGAGGTTGAGAAAAAAATGATCTATTTCTTTGATTCATAATTATCCTTGCTCAGGATTTCTTATCTGTGCTATCCAAACTTTTCATCACCTGTCAATTCTTTCCATGATTACTCTTAAGGTATACATCAATAACTTTGCCACCTACTCTGTTGAGTAGCTCACTATCTTTGCCTTGGCTTTATTTTCAGTTTATTCCTTTTCTGCTCTGCCTTTTCCATTGTTGCCAAGACATGTAATTTTATCATGTACAACATTCTGAAAACCCACTCTTTCCATTATATCCTATCAGCTAAATCTTGGTCTCATAATCTCCCATCATGATTATTGCCATATTCCTATCTGCCTTATGAACCTCTATAACACGGGTGTCAAACTTGCCACATCATGTGACGTGTTGCGACATATCACGACTTTTTTTGCAATGTTGGATCGCAGTCTCCATATGCTGCAACCAGCCTGCGGGCCGGCTGTTTGACACCCCTGCTCTATTAGGAAACGAAAGGAAAATAACAGTTATGTTATTCCTCACTATGCAGTCCTTTTGATGTTATGCTGGTATGCAAGTTCATTTACCGTATTTTTCCGTCTATAAGATGCACCCTTGTATAAGACGACCCCCAATTTTCTAAACAAAAATTCAGAAACCAACATTTTAAATATTAAACAAACCACATCTTTAGTGGCAGTAAAACAAGTGGCCATGCCATCACACAAGGGAGGCGACTTCCTCCAATCAGATGGCGCTCTGAAGGCTTAGTCCCGCCCATTCCCTTGGTCGTCAATCATTGTACTGAGGTGGCTTCCTGGGGCCTCTTGCGGGACCGGTGAAAAACAGGTCATAGAAGGCAGCTTCAGTGGGACTGGTGGCATCCTTGGGGCAGCGCGATCCTCCAGCACCAGGCGGCATCTCAGGCTGGCTTTCTCCCCATCCAGGCAGCATCTCGGGCCAGCAATATCCTCCTGCACCAGGTGGCATGGCAGCGGCATGTAAAGAACCCACACAGGCTTGCCCTGGGCTGTGGAGGTTGCCATTATTTTTTCGTGTATAAGACGCACCTGATTTTTGAACAGGGTGTTTGCAGGAAAAAATAGTGTCTTATACACAGAAAAATACAGTATGTGAATAACACTGACATTAGGCCACCAATGTGGTTATTGCCATCGAGTCAGCAGACTCAAGGAAACAAAAATAAGAGTGATTGATTTTCTGATTTGTCTGTGTTCATATAACAAGGTAGCCCATTTATTAATTAATCCTATTGCCTGTAGAGCTAGCCAAATTGCTGTATGAGCTTGGCCCTGGTTTGAGAAGGGAGAGTAATTGGAGCCAGAGTTCAAATAGTTCTGGTTAATTATTACTAAGAAATATATTTCCTGGGATGTATTACATTCAGGGTTTTGCACAGAAAAGTAGATGTTTTTTCTCAGTGTTTTTTTTGTAAAAAAAAAAAAAAGGTACCAGAACTCACACATGTCATACAACCCGCCTTGCCTACCCTACAATATTCCATCCAAAAAAGGTGCTGGAACTCCGTTCTGGGCGTTCTATGACAAAAAAAGCCCTGGTTTTTCTAACCATGCTGTGGGAGACAGTAAAATATTTGTCGGGGTCATCCTCTCCTTGTCCAACAACAGTAGAAACATAATCTGGCAACTTATTTTTTATAACATGAGCTCATGATGTAGCCTTCAGTTCAGCCCCAACCCTTAAGTGATCTATCTATCTATCTATCTATCTATCTATCTATCTATCTATCTATCTATCTATCTATCTATCTATCTATCTAGCTAGCTAGCTAGCTAGCTAGCTAGCTATCTATCTATCTAGCTAGCTAGCTCTCTCTCTCTCTCTCTCTCTCTCTGCATGATGGCCATAGACCAAAGAGATATCAGAATCAGCAAAATATATGCAATCATTGAAAGGAAGGGAGAAAGACATGAAACTAGCTGACTTTCATAGCTGATGCATTTTTGGAGGTCTACAGTACAGGTGTAACTGAGTCCAGTCCAAGAGAAGTTAGTGGAAATAGTCATGGTGGACAAACTCCTATAGATAGACAAATAGAAGAAGGGACAATCTACCAATCCTTTGCTGCATTAAAATTGCAAGAAGAGCTCTAATTGCTGCCCTTCTTATCATAATTCTCTGTCAGTTCAAGGCCTGTTGAATAGAGCTTTAACACAGCCATCTAGCTGTCCCTGTAGTTAATGACAACATCAAGAAGAGGTGAAATCTGACTCAGTTGAAGAACAGTGTTCCCCCCACCTAACCATTGCCTTGCAATGAAGTTTCTTGGAAATAAGCCTCTATCTATGAAAAAAACATCAGGAGGAAGAGAAAAGTAGTGTAATCATAGTCTTAAATTCAAGTGCTGGAAGGTAAAATGAAAACAAGGATTCCCATCAATGACAAAACCAGACTTCCCAACAATTTTTTTAAAATACTGCCTTTGCAGCAGTTTCTAACCCATTACACACAATTTGTCTTTTACAGGTGTTTCATCTTAAATATTTACAAGTGCTAAAGCTCCGAAATAACCCCATCAAATCCATCCCAGGGGAGATCTCTGATATGAGGAATCTTAAATTCTTGACGATGTCCTTCAACTTGCTGACTTCTCTCCCACTTGAGTGTGTAGTAATTTTAATTAATAGAGTTATATGGAAGAGAAGCTTTCAAGTCATGGGGGGAAAGGGGGGGCAAGGAGGCACAGGCTTCTTGTAAGTTATTGTATCATCAATCAATTAAAAAAAAGCCTAGCTGCTTTGACTAGGGTTCATCACCACAGCTTCGACTTAAGCCTGTCTATCTCATGGGATGCAGATGAAGCTGGCAGAATTGGGTTCTGGCAGAAAAAGGAAATTATATTTGTACAATTGGAGCAAGACCTGAAGCATAGAGCCTCAGTTCCATTAAAAACTTAAGCCCTAATAGAAGTTGTTTTCTTAGTTTTCAATACATCAATATAAAGGCTGTAAATTTACTTTTAAAAAAAGGCATTTTAGAAATCCATAGAAAGGTAAGATTTTCAATTCTTGACTTTAGAGAAAGTATGCTGAGGTGGAAAGATGGATCTTATATCCCATCTCTACTTGCTGCAAATATTCTTTGGCCAGAACAGGAATGAATTCCAGAATAAAGCAACAGGCTGGGTGAGGCAAGCTGACTATAGTACATTTTTGCTTTATAAACAGTTAGGAACCTTATGATAGCTTCAAAAAAAGACCTGGGTGATGACATGATATGGCCCACAAATGTTTATTCAATGTAGAGACCATGTGACTTAGCGACTCTGGGCATCTAATTGTACAATGAAAAGAAAAAAACCACGCCCCAATAAATACATCTATTCACACAAGAGGTATCATTAGCAGGGGGAAGCTCAATATCAGAATAACCAAACTGTGTTTAAGGGGCTACAGGATTGAAAAGATTTTTCCTCTGGCAAACTGCTTTTCAAAGATTACTAGTGACAGGAAAGCTTTCTGTTTTTATAGGCTGTTTATCCTGCCAAATCTTCAGAGTCTTGACGTTTCCTACAATGAACTCGAATATATCCCTAATGAAATACAAAATCTCAGGTAATGTATTGATTTTCCTGTTTTGACAAGAGGAGGGTTTTTCTCGTTTTCCAGATTTTGCTGGGGTATTTCCAGCAGGCCCAACCAGCACAGGTGATAGTTGGACAAGCTGAGATCTGTAATTTGGCAACTATGACATGTAAGTATTTCCCCCATTTTATAAGTAAGATCCATTGGTTTTCTTGAATTGCCTTAAATGTGGGAAGCCTACTAACTGGAGCTTTTCTCTCCCTATATGTCCTCTCAAAAAAGACTAATACTGTGCCAAAGGGACACAGGACTCTGCTTAGGGTTAATGATACTATTTTGAGCTATTTATGACTATAGTGTCCCTGGGACCATGTTACTTTTTCCACAGGCTGCTGTTAAAATAGAGCATTCTGGTAGATTAAGAAAAGCATTCACTGACGCTGAGGCTTTTTTTTTAATTTGACAAAATGTTCTATTTTTAACAGAAACTCTGTTAAACTCTCTCATAATTCACTTAAGAATTAAAGTAGTGTATTTCAGACTTGATAACTTTAAAATGTCTGAACTTCAACTCCCAGCATTCCCCGGCCAGCACACTGACTGAGGAATTCTGGAAGCCGAAAACCATATGTCTCAAAGTTGCCAAGCCTGAAAAAAAAACTGAATTAAAGGAGGCAAAAAGGGTTGGCAAACAGTAGGACAGGAATCATACATCTCTAGATTGAAACATACTCTGATTTGTCTCTCCCCTTTTCACTTCCACCTTCTCCATTTTCACTGATGGACGACCTGAAAGATCTTCCATCTGAAAGAAAGGTTAAGAATAGATCATCATGGAGAAAATTTAGATGGTCTCTAGGACTTAATGATGGCTTGATGGCATATAACCAATTAATCAATCTTCCTTCATTTCATTGTGTAGGGAAGAAGCTATCCATCTGTGATGGGACCCGATGAGTGTTGCGAGTAGCTTTTCCTAGCCCTTGTCAACTGTGTCTGGTGACAGAGAAATTCATAGATTTAATGTGGTAAAAGGCAGAGATTACTTTCTCCTGTACACCGTCTTGACAGTGTGAGGAGAAAAGTCATACAGAGAGTTTTAACTTCCTGTCTTTGTATGGAGGGAAGCCATCTAGTAGTGGAGGTAGCAACAGTTGCTCCTTGGTGTGGGCTGAAAGGAAGGGCTCTGCCAACTCCCAGTTGCCTGTAAAAATTCCATGCCAAGATAATTTTGTTCTCCCTTACTTCGGCACCCAAGAGAACTACGCCCCAAATAGATGTGATGAATGTATAAACGGTGGAGTGTCGTTTTCTAAATTCTCAGAAACCTCACCTACCTGAATGTGGAAGGAAATCTGCTTTACTCCTTGCCTTGTGGGATTCTGAAACTTCAGCTGAGCCGCCTGCTGGTGGAAAACAACTTCTTGCATGCCTGTTTCTGGAATGAGACTTTCCTGATGCAACCTCAGCGACTTACGGACATGGCTGCCCTGTGCTTCGTTAAGCACCAGCTGTGGAAAATATATCATCATTTACCAGAGGAGATTCACAATATCATAAGCAAGTAAGTAAGGTGCCATCAATGCAAGGGCTCTGTTGAGTGCAAAAAGGGGACAATGAAGAAGCTCACCAATAATTACAGGGCCAAAAAAAAAAAAGTCTAGTAGGTAACCACCAGTCTGTGCCAAAACGAGCAAGGACCAGGTTCTGAAGAGGGTGCAGCCACATTGACAGCCATTTGCTATAACTCAATAAACTATAATACCTAAAGTCATGGACTATGGACACACACCTATTTAAATCATGGTTTATTGAATAAGGCTGAGGTAATGTAAGGGTTTAACAAATGGGTAAAGCAAACACAGTATAATAAGAATGTCTTAAATTGGTCTAGTGAAAAAAATAATAAATAGGAGTGACTTAATGACTATGTATGTTTGAAATGCAGGCATGCTTTCATGTCATTCATTTTTATTTCCACTTTTCCTCTACCACATGGTTTTCTCTACCAATTTTTTTCTCTTCATAGTCACCCTGATAACTAACAGCACCAATCATAACAATTTTTATTTATATTCTATCTTGCCACTCCAAAGCCACTCAGATTGCATTCCTGTGAATGGACTCTCACATCATATTTAGTCCAAGTTTAGTCACGGTTTATTGCGTAAAGCAGAATTGGCTAGATTCATAAACAAAAATAGCTGGATTTATGCAACATGCTAACACCAGTCAGTCAAATTCTATTGTTATGTGAACAAGCTTGTTATGTGAACCTGTCAGAAGTTAGACCTATTGAATCCAATTGGACTTGTTCCTAAATAAGACTAGAAAATACATTTTTTTCAATGAACAAAAGAAATGACTCTTAGACTCCCCAGTTCCAGTTTGACACTGTAATTGAAATAAAAATGCATCAAATTAGAATGCATGATTTTATTTATCATCAGAAGGCACGACTTGAATTATTGATCTCAGGTCATTATAACTTTCACTTCTCATTTTCAGATTTTATTTTTGCATACTTTAAAGATACAATATCCAATATGTTTCATAGTGCATATTAGCTCGTAAGACAATCTTAGTAGAAGTTAATAAAGTAGTCTGTGGGCCAGATGACTGTATGCATTCATATTTGATTACCCAAGGTGTTTCATTTTTGGTTCATTTCATAAGAGACAAAATGGAAGCCTTCTGCCTTGCTCTTCAGTGTGCAATGCTAACATTGCAAACTGTGTATCCACAGCAGTTCCTTGGGCATAAAACATAAGCAATCATAGACCAATTCCTTCTTCTGAAACCTAATATGAAAGCATTGGGATATTTTAACAGTCCTTGATAGAGTTCTTCTCTTTCTGCTACAGATTTATATGTCACACTTAGAACATTCTTTTGAGCAGGTTCCATCTCCATATATTTACTGTATATATTTGTGTATAAGCCCTGTGTAAGCCCATCCAGAAATAAGCTGACCTTCGATTTTTTTAACCAAAAATGTGCTGCCCATGGATAAGCTGATCTGCAGTTTTTATGGTATTTTGAATAAAATTTCAAAGATTAGCTTATCCGCAGATGGGCTTATATAGAAAAATATAAGCACACTGTATATGGGTACTTAAAAAAAATATTACTGTATATTCACACAGATAAACCCATCCAAAACCCAATTTTGGGGATGCATTTGGCACCTAAAATTCTTAGCTCATCTGTGAGTTCATACTTTCTTAGCATAATATTTGTGTAGTACTTGATTCCAAACAGGTTCTGCTTCAGTATTAACCATAAATGACAGGTGCCATACCTTCTTGTTCCGGTTTGATTCCTAGTGACCTTTTCACTTCTAAATGGCAGATAGGAATGTAATACATGTTTGCTAAATCTTCCTGCTTTGTGGAAACACCAAGCAAAGAAAGCTGCACCCGTTAAAGAGGGTAGAGGGTAAAAAGCATAGTAATATTAATGGAAGTATTACACCCTGCTAAAGAGGATAAAGCACTGCAATATTATAAACCTTACAAAAGTAAATAACTGTACTTGGTTAAGAAAGTTTGGAGATGTTCTACAGCCTAACCAGGAAGGTGTCTAGAGTTGTTTATTCCAATATGCTCTGGACTTAGCTGCCCTTTGAAACTGATACACAAGTAGGAATGCCAGCACACTTTTGAGTTCAAATCTCCCATCTGCCATAAACTTTCAGTAGTGAGTTTAAAGGATCGGCTTCAATTTGTTCTCCCTAGTTATGTGACACTGACCTACTTTCTTCCCCCTTCAGCTTTACAGGCTGTGACTGCTGCATGGGACCCTTGTATGGAAAAGGCTTTCGTTTTATCCTCATTTATAGAAACATTTATGGATTAAGGCTTCCTTATCAATTTTCAGCTTGCTCACCAGACTGCTATACAGCCTTTGTCAAGTCAGCTGTGCCCACTTGATGGATGATAATGTCGACTGAGATTCAGGCAAAGTGAAAATAATCTGTTGAATAAAGCAAGCAAGCAAGCATTGCTTTGGGTATGGAAGTGACTTTTTTTTTTTTTTTTGCAAATGTGTATATTATGCAGACCTCTGGTGGGGGTCTTGTGACATTCAAAGTTCAGTTATTTATTTATCGTATTTAGAAAGTGCCCATCCCCCTCCTAGAGGACTAGGCATTCTCTCGATTGCTACCCCCCTCTGTAAGCAATGTTGTGAAAATCCTAGCACCTTTTCCAGTTTTTAATTTTAAAAAAAATGGAGACTAACATTAAGTCTTTTAATGTAAATTAGTATTCAGAATTTGAGGATCCTTTTTTCTTAGCACAATCTACAATGGCAGATTGTATATATGATTAAAGGGATGTATGTATATATCTGATAGGTATAGTGCTAGTTTTTACTGCTGTATATTTTACTACTGTATATTTTACTGCTGTATATTCTACCTTGTAATAAAACAAAATATTATGTACGGATATGTTGCTTGATGGTGTGATTTCCCACTTTAGAACAAACTAAATGACAGGCATCTAGAATCACGTCTTCCTGTATGTACAAGGCAAGATAATCACAGCCATTTTACTCATGATTTGTGCTGGTAGTTTTTTGTGCTATTTAAATTTAAATAAACTAAAACAGCGGTTCTCAACCTGTGGGTCGCGACCCCATTTGGGGTCGAACGACCATTTCATGGGGGTCGCCAAACAACGCAGTCCGCCATTTTTTCCCCCCTTTTCCTTAGCTGTGCTACTCCCTTTTATTCTATTGGCTTTTGAAAGCCAATAGAATAGACTCTCTTGAATAGAGTCTAATTCTATTGGCTTTCAAAAGCCAATAGGAATTGTCCAGGCTGTCTCTGCCCTGCTGAGCCCGCCAAAAGCCCCAGTCTGCAAACGGTGCTGCAAGTTGTCTGCAGCGAAGGCGAGCTGTCTGGAAGCTTCCTGCTGAGCAACTACTAAAAATGTAAGAGGGCCAGGGGTGGGAGGTGGGAGGCCGGCGGGCGCAGGGAGGGATGCTGGCACGGTGGGGCCCGGAGGGTGCCTTACCTCCCTTGGGCTGGGCCAGCTGGTGGCCCAGCCGGTGGTCGCCCTGTGCCATCGCTGCCCCTTGCCAACTACGCCTCGGCCGGCGCAGGGGACGGCACCACGCATGCGCAGCGCTCCCGGGCAGGGAAAGTCCTCGACTTACGACAGGTTGGGTAGTCCTCGAATTATGACCAGTTGAGTAGTCCTCGACTTACGACCTGTTGGGGTTGCGGCATTAAAAAGGTTGAGAACCACTGAACTAAAACAAACCAATAAATGTAAGCAGCAGTGCATTTAGAATGCAATGTATGCAGCAATAGATAATACTTTGGTCAATATACAAGAGGATACTAATGCTGCTCGAGGATTTTGGAATATATTTGCATAAATCTTGGTTTTGCATGGCTTATAGAAGGGTTGTTTGCAGACATGTACATTGTGTAAACTTTCTGTGGTCTAAGATTAAGTTTGATTTTATAAGATCTCTTGACCGCTACCCCAACTGTAATCTGAGCTGTTTGGGGAAATCCTAGCAACACTTCAGCTTCTTTTGTCCTAAAGGTGCATTTTTAGGAGGCAACTGCACTTCCTTGTTTTTCTTTGAAGACGTTTCGCTTCTCATCCAAGAAGCTTCTTCAGCTCTGACTGGATGGTGCGGAATGGAAGGATTTATACTCCTTGCAGACAGCTGGTCACTTGCCTTCTTTTAAAGAGTCATTGAAGCCATTTGGAGGTTCACCTATGTCCTCAGAGTCACCTGAGTAGTGCAAATGTGTGTGGAGCCTTCTTGGCCATGTCCATTTCCCACCATCCAGTCAGAGCTGAAGAAGCTTCTTGGATGAGAAGCAAAACGTCTTCAAAGAAAAACAAGGGAGTCCAGTTGCCTCCTGAAAAAGCACCTTTGGGACAACCACGACCTGGATGACTTGAGAATCTCCATAGGCATTCAGCTTCTTTTGACTACAAAGTAAAAATATAACACTGTAAATACCATTTACGTACCATGATAAATCTTGAAAAGGTTTAATATTTGGACTTTTGTACTATAGTCTAAAATTATTATTTTGCCCATTATGTAACTGGAAAAAACAAACCCTTCCACGAAGCTGCAAAAAAATCAGGACTCAATGCAATTTGCTACGGCAAGCTATAAAAGGCTGAAGAAACAGCAGAAGACTCCAAAACTTCTGCAGCTGTGCAGAAGTGCTTAATTATATTCCCTGCCAATTCTGCCCAACTAAATGAAAGTAATGGTCTTTTACTGAAAAAAACTTAATGTTTTCATTTTTGTCATTTCCATTCAAAAATACATAGAGCAAGACAGGGATCCCCAACCTGTGGGCTGTGGCCCGATCCCGGGCCGTGGGCTCGCCAGCGGGCCACGGAAATGGCTGGCCAGTGCACGCATGTATGGGCGCGCATTCCCACTTGTGTAGCACCCGTGACATTTGTGCATGTGTGTGGGCACAACTGGGGCCGCTAGCGCTGAGCAGGTATGCACAGCCTGTTTGCGCATGTTTGAACGGGGCCACTAGCCGCCATGGGTATGCAGCAGTTCATGATGTGGACGGCGCTAGCGCATGTGCAAATGGGACTGCTAGTGCCGTGCTAGTGGATGTGGCCCTGTTTGTGTGCGTGGGCATGCATGTGCATGTCCACCAATTTGGAAGCTGCTCTCCTTCCCTCCGGCTGCAAGCCCAGAAAGGTTGGAGACCTCTGTAGTAAGATATAACCATGAGGTATGCCTGGGGACATGAACATGAAAGTATGTAAATTTATATATCCATATTACAGTTGCAGTCTTTATTGCTTTGTGTATCTGAAAGAGTGATGATCTAATTCATTCAAAATTAGACAAGCATGTTAAAAATATTTATTTTGAATCATCAGGACTTCATTGCAATTTGTAGAAATAGTAATCACAGAGAGAATCTTTGCTGTTTATTTCCACTGATCTCTTCAAGATTTTTTATTCTCAGACGTTCCCATAGGGAGACTCAGTCAAGCATTGAGGTATTTGGCATGGTGTCTGATATGGTCATTAATGAACGTTGCAATAAAGTAGTAACTGTGATCGTAGCCCTAAAGAGAGAAAAAGACCAGATGGCTTCAAAAACCAAGCAACAATGTCAGAAGCATATGCATGTAAGACTCCTTTACAACTATCACTCTGGCAGGAGAAGATATTCTCCACCACTAAGGGGAGCTGAATCACAAGCACATGGTAAGATCTGAAATCACCTCCTCATGAGTTTCTCAAATGAACAGGAATCTAAGGCTTTAATCTCATGTAATACATACCCAGCTGTACACAAGCCTCAACGGAAAGCATAGGATTGTAGTATAAATGTTTAATATTTCTTTTAAAACTTAATTTATGGCCAATTGGGTGCACAGTGTTTCAAACCTGAAACACCTGTTCAACGTTATTGTGAGTGTGCTGATCCTGTTCTGGAAATGTTCCAAATACTTGTAAATTGAAACAGCCATTCCAAGTTTGGAATGGTTCCAAAACAGTCAAAATTCTTTGGGAAAAGGCGGAGGGCCCATCTGAAACTGTAAACAACTGCAGAATTTGAAAACTCTTCCACACCCATGGCTTTCTCCTTTGTGTACAATATTTAACCTCATAGGAGTCTCTCATTCACTGATATTGCAAACCCAGAAAATTACATTCCAAATCTTTAAAGCCACTATTTAAAGCCGTGTCAATCCTAAACCTAATCAGGCAGTGGCTTTTCTTTCAACACTGCACTGTAACTGGGCTTCTGAAAGATTTCCTATGAATTAGCTGAGTTCCTAACATGTAATTCTTTTTCTCCTACTTTGTTCCTCCCTTCTAAAAGGTTTGACTTTAGTTGATAGTACTGCACTGAAGACACAGAAATCATAATCCAAGTACAAACATTTTTTTATGATTTCCAGCTGGTTTGGGAGCAACCAACCAGAACAAAGAGTTTCTTCTTTAACATTCACGTTACTGGGAGTGAATGGGCTACAGACCAAAGCATGCAGCTGATTATCGGCAAGCCAGAATTCGTCAGTGTAGAGCAAAGCCAGAAAAAGTCTGATTAACCACTAACGTTCCTAGATGCTTTAGCTCAACATTTAGTGAGACGGGAAAATCTGTATGATCCGTGCACAATTCTAACACCTAGATTTTCAGTTTCTCGAAACCTATGTGGTTATTTAAAAACCCATTTAATTAAATAATCACTTTTTACTTATCTGTCCCTTTCCGAGTGAGATTTAAGCACTACATGCAAACAAACTAAAACCCAGCTTTGGAGCATTACCTGCTGCAACCTAAAAACTACTGGGATTTTCTGTTCTGTGCAAGCAGCAATGAAATTATCGGGTAGTAACTGTCCTGCTGTAAGGAACTGATCATCTTTGCCTTGGTCTATTAGGATATCCAGAGGAGAGCCTTGATAGGTTTTCGCAATGTGTGTGGCATCGTAGGCCTACGAGAAGAAAAAATGCATTAACTTCTAACAATAGCATCAGCCTGGCCAGATTAATAGCCATAGCAATAGCACTTATACACTGCTTCACAGTGCTTTACAGCCCTCTCTAAGTGGTTTACAGAGTCAGCCTGTTGCCTCCACCAATCTGGGTCTTCATTTTACCAACCCCAGAAGGATGGAAAGCGAAGTCAAACTTCAGCCAGTGAGAATCGAACTGCTGAACTGCTGGGATTCTAACCATTATGCCACCCTGGCTCATATAAGGTGAGAAAGACAAAGGGGAGCGCAGACAAAAAGCAATTTCACACAACTGGCTTATAACCACTTGGCATCTATTAGGTACAATGGAATGCATATAATTTGAATTCCCTTTGGTTTTAGAAATCCCAAGAAGGGAACAAGTTCCCTTTCATTTGCAGCCACTACCAGCTGGAAGAATAAAATACTTTCAGTCTGGCATTCATCTGTCAGAAGTATTAAACAGAAGGATCTAGCATTCCAACCTCACATCTCCCTGGCATCAACAAATAAGTATTAATCCATTTTTTCTGGCAGTAGCTGCTTTTAAAGTCAACATCCAGATTGTAAATCGCTAGCTATAAAATGATAGCTATAATTACTTTAAAAACTCAGTCAAAAATAGATGAATAAGGAATATCTACAGGTGTACAAATATTTTCAAATTGAAAACACATCTTTTGCTTTCAAAAGAAACTATTTCCAACCATATCAAAGCTGGAAACACTTGCACCTGAAAACAGGGCATTTCTAAAATGAAACAGAGTTGCTTTGGACGCAAAACACATCCAAACAATCAAAGCATTTTGAATGGGGAACTGATTGCAACTCAAAATAGGGAATTTTAAATTTGAAATGATCTGAATTAAAAACACTGCATACTTTTAACAAAACTGATATAACGAGTGTTTTTGAATGCTGAAAGCTGATTTGTATAACCTTTGTCTGCTGGTGGAATCACAACTGGACTCTGCATGGTTAGTTTTGAACTGATAGAAATAATTTATTGACATTTTTAAAACAACTGCAACTTATTCCATATTATATATGGGATGACATTTTCAGTACATACTTCCCAATTCGTGGTGTTCGATCCTAGATATCCACTAAAAGCCTTTTTCCCCCATGGACACTGCACTGGGTTGCAGATTGGAGCAAATGCTGAAACAGACTATTTAAATATTGATGATTAAAGATTCAAAGTTCTTGCATTACAATGTGAAAATTATTTTTCTTCTAATAAACATTTATGAAGTTGCCATTTATAGAGTTCCAGAACATAGCTGTTTATTTTTCCACTTAGATGTGTTAGATATACAGTACATAGTTCTAAAGAGGGAAGTGATAAAAGCTTGTTTGTAATTGACGTAAAAAAAATTGGAAACTGCTTTTTTAACTTTTCTTTTTTCTCTTTGCTTCTAGCACTTTTTCTATCTTTGCTTTGTTTTTCTTTTATATGTTTATTCTTTATCATCTAATTATGTAAAAACTTTCAATTAAATTATTTTAAAAGATATATGGGAATACAAGAATAACAGAGTTGGAAGGGACTTCTAGTCCAACCCCCTGCTCAAACAGGAAACTACACCAGACATGTCAAACTCATGATATCACATGACGTTGCACAATGTATTGGGATGGTTTTGCCATTGCTGGCAATGGGGTGGGTGCAGCTTCCAGATGACGCATCTGGCCCATGGGCTGGCAGTTTGATACCCCTGCTCTATACCATTTCAGACAAATGGTTGTCCAATCTCTTTTTAAAAAGCTCTAGTGTTTACTAGGACATAGTAAACATTTGTTATTGTTGAATTTATATCATACAATTCAACATGGCAAAAATATCTATTCAGATCGTATCTTGAATAAGACGTCTCACATCCGATATTAATTATAAAGCCCATATATTCCACATGTTTAAGAAGTTGCTCTAATCACTCAGCACTGAGTGGGATATACAATTAAGGCAGAATTCAGATGACTGAACAAAAACCCAGATTAGTAATACCAATTTTCCAATTTCATACTTATAACAGCATTGACACCTCTACCTAAAGAAATAGCTGCTTCTTGAAAGACGTTTAATCCGGTTGGTAGCAAAGATTTTCAAATTAATATTTGAACGATTAATTTGAGACAGTATAGTTGTTTCTAACTTTATTTTACAAAATATATTTTCCTTTCCTTTACACAAGGATGCCTGCCATTCTTCATTATAAGGCAGTGATGGCGAACCTTTTAGAGACCGAGTGCCCAAAAACTACCCCCTGCCCCCGCTCTGCCTGCTCCGCTCCTGCCCGCCTCCTGCCCCACCTGCCCGCAGGACCATGCACCGCCTCCATGGCCCGCCGCAGATGGCCCAGGGAGCAGCGCCATGGCACCCATGCCCTCCGCCCACAGCATCATCTGCACGCTATAAGTCATGAGGGCGGAGTCTTTTCCCTGCTGCCTGTTTATGTCCTTGGCTGTGCTGCTCCATGCAGGCCGCACCCAGGGGCGACTCTCCTCCAGGGAGGCTGCTGGTGAGGGGGCTGCGAGGGGAGGTGGGGCTGGGGCAATGGCACATGTGCCCACAGAGAGGGCTCTGAATGCCGCCTCTGGCACACCGGCCATAGGTTCGCCACCACTGTTATAAGGCAATGTAACAGGGGGGCCCTCTAAGAAACTTCATCTGGCTCCAAAGAGGGAGATGTCCCATTTCCAAGAAACGAAAACTTTATTTATTGATTTGATTTCTATACCTGTCCATCTCAACAAGTGACTTTGGGCAGTGTACATCATAATGACTGGGGTCTGGATGCAAGCTCAGCTCAAGTACACAGTTCTCTAAATATTTCTCATAGCCTCTTCATATTGTATTTTAGGAATAAAACCCATTTAGGGGGCACAATAAAGGGTGGAGTAATAGATAGATAGAATAACTCCCTCAATTTTATTAAATCCATTGAACTGATTTATTTAGACTTTTGTTGACAGTCTAAATATTTACAATCTTGTCACATTCTTTTTTAAACATTTGCCCCAAAGCTTCTCAAAACCAACATTAGTTCATCCTGTCTTGATTACTGTATTTATGTATGTATGTGTGTATTTAACCTACATGGCTGCTTATCGCACACACAGCTCCTAGGGAGGTTAAACAACCAGTAAAAACCAGAATAAAAACATAACAACCCTTCCCCCACCAGGTGCCAGACCAAAACAAACTTATCAATTATTCCTTGATTTTAATTTGACACATTAATACTTTGAATCTTACTTTATATTTTCCAGGATTCTTTAGGGCAAGGATGAGAGCCCCATGGCCTCCCATGGAATGGCCTGAAATTGACATCCTTCCAGAATCAACTGGGAAATTGGCATTGACCAGATCAGGTAACTAACAAGACAAAGAAGAAAAAAAAAGTCAGCATGCTTACATTTTCTCCTGCATAAGATGAAAACACATATTTACTCTCATCTACATAGAAATAAATGGTTCTTTGTCAATTACTGTGTCTAAAAGTGGCAGGTTTACAGCATACAAGGCTTTTTTAAAAGATACAGATGAGTAAACCTTTAGTAAATTTATCATAGATGTACTTTTAAAGCCCTTAATATATTAAGGGAGCATTCAAGAAGCATGGTAACTCCTTTCATCCTCAATGAAATGTATGTTGTATTTCTTGCATTGAAGTAAACCAGAAAGTCACTGGTCTGCGATCAGACTGAGATAAACGAGAGAAAATTGAACTAGCGCATCTTTACTAATACTATACTACAGTCTGTAATTATATTATGGTAATTGTAGATCTCACTCTCTCTTTCCCACCCACCCTCCACTTTTTCCTCACCCTCTTTTCTTCAATTTCTTCAATTCATTTTTTATCAGCATTTCTCAAACATTTGAGAGTCACTGTCCCCTTACTTGTTTCAAATTCTTCATAACACCCACAGCCCTCGGTGTGTTTGTGACTAACAATTCTTTTAAAAAATATTTATTGCGCATTTATTTCTTTGCTAACAATTAGTTAAGTCTCAAAGTTACAAGTCATCATAGTAATAACTTAATATTTTAATATTTAATGTGTAGCCAAGTGTCCACACATGCTTTTGTGAATCATATAGTTGCACTAATACCCAGCACAATCGTATGAGTCACAGCATGCAGTCAAAGCAGTCCAAAGCGTGATACTGTTTTGAGCATCTAATGATATATTTATAATAATCAAAGTGCAAGTTTTACACACACACAATAACATTTGATGGATAAGTGATGCATAATCTCCTGCGTTTATTATACTAATCCCCCTCCTGTTACCCTCTCTTGTCATCTTATGCCAACCCCAGCTCTCATCCAACATCCCTCTGCATAATTCAAATGTCCTCCAGAGGGCAGTATCACCAATTTAGATTAATGTAATTCTAATTACCTCATCTTTTATGTAAGAGTACATGCGATAATTTGTTTTCCATAATTCTTCTGTGGCATCTACATAAAAACTGGCTCCGGTGCCAAAATCCCAGCTCTCATCTTCTCCTTGAATATTGCATCCACCTGCCACAGGGAAAAAATGTTATATCAATAATCAGCAAAGTACAGGAGCAGAGGCTAATGCTTTGTCTTCATGAGGAGGAGGGCTAACCACAGGGCTAGGGGGAAAATAGCTATCTCAAAATCAATAATATCTTCTGAAACTAACTGCTATGCAGAAAAATCTATACCTGGTAACTCTAAAATCCTTGCAGAAACTTTGCTGAGCTGCGGAAAGTCAGTTCTGAAACTTGAAGTAAGGGCTCAATAACTGGCTTTATGTGTGGTAAGAAAAGACAGATATTCAATGCAGGTGCACATTTTTTCCCAGTAACATGACAAGTTCTTGGAAAAACTTATTACCATATGACTGGATCGCTCTTAATCCAGAAAGAGCCCGCCCAGAAAATATTCATCTTATGTAGGAATGTAGCCATTATAGTTCACGACCTAGTCTTCGAATTATACCTACAGGACCTCCTTCAAAATCTATCTACCATTCATATTGATGAAAGACCCCCAATGTGCTAAATTTAATGGCTGTCAGTGGAACAGGATCACCCAGTCACTGATAAACTGGCTACAGTTATACACAAGAAGCCCATCCCCCAAAATGATCTGCTGTTCAGCCTCTTTGCTAGACATGCTACTCAATGACCACTACTTCATTTCAGGAGCAAAACGTAGGGAAAGCGGGACAGGAGGATAATAATTTCCGCTATTAATGTTGAGAAAGTTTAAACCAGTTATTGTCAAAAGTAGCAGCAGATACCCTAAACCTGAAATTTTCACCAGATAAAATAAGTACTATTTATACACAATTTGTACCTGCAGATAGTCCTCACAACCGTAATGAAGCCTGCCCAGTCATAAATTAGGTTACCCACATGACCGACCCAATTCTATAACTTACTTTGCAACAAGTGTTAAGTGACTGCAGCAGTCATTAAATGAACCAATAGTTTGTTATGGGGCCAGTTTTGCTGAAAATTGAAAATAAATTCCAGTTTTCCACAAAACTGTCAAACTGTCCCACATGATCACAGGATGCTGCAGAGAGCCATAAATGTAGGACAGTTGCCAAACACCAGCTAGGTGGTCATGTGACCATGAGGGGACAGCAGCCACTGGAACTTTGGAACTGAGTTCTAAGTACCCCCCCCCCAGGGAAGTCCATTGTAATTCTGAATAGTTGCTAAATAGCTGGTTGTAAATTGAGGATTACCTGTACAACCTGGATTAAGTCTACTAGAGTCAGAACATCTGTATCGAACAAAGCAATGAGTAAACCAGTTAAAAGCTGGTGCTTTTTAATAAACCACTTACGTGGGCTGGTATCTGGAGCGACCACAATAAGGCCATGTTCAGCTGCAGCTTGATGGAAACCAGCTTTAGATATAAAGTTTTGTTCTGTACAAGTGAGCCCTGAGAAGAGAGCAGAGCACCCTATATTACAAGCACTGCCAACAGCATTCTTTATCCCTAGGCCAGGAAGATATTCTCTGTGCCTAAATAAGAGAACATTCCTGGTTACATTTTCATTTCATGGGGGGAGGGGGGGAATGAATCTTTATTTGGATTCTAGATTCCAATGATCAGATCTAGTTAGGTATTTATATGCTCAAGTGTTCCTAAATTTTGGGAACTTTAATAATTCTGGGAGTTGAACCTCTTAAAGTTCCCAAGGCTGAGAAACACTGTATATACTGCTCCAATCACCAGGTTCTGGCTAGTTTACAGTCATCATAAACAAATAAGACATAAATTCATAAAACTCCCAGAACCGCTGCAATGATTCTCATGCAAGCTAAAATAAGGAAAATAAATGAGTAGTAACTCTCCTTGCCCCCCCCAAGTCCCCAAATCAGAACTGCTACAGTCCAATAAATACTCAATTGTATACAATAATTTAGATCAGTGGTTCTCAACCTTTTTAATGCTGCGACCCCCAACTGGTCGTAAGTCGAGGACTACTCAACTGGTGCAGCACCATTTGCAGAATGGGACTTTTGGTGGGCTCAGCAGGGCAGAGACAGCCTGGACAATTCCTATTGGCTTTTGAAAGCCAATAGAATTAGACTCTATTCAAGAGAGTCTATTCTATTGGCTTTCAAAAGCCAATAGAATAAAAGGGAGTAGCACAGCTAAGGAAAAGGGGGAAAAAATGGTGGACTGCGTTGTTTGGCGACCCCCGTGAAATGGTCGTTCGACTCCAAATGGGGTCCCAACCCACAGGTTGAGAACCACTGATTTAGATTGAGAAGTAGTATTCAATGCAGAGAAGGTCAGTAGTGAAATCAAGGGCCTTTCTTTAATTCCTTGATGCTACAAACAGAGAGGATGTATGGCTCCCCTTTTGTTAAGAGATCTACTGTAGGGAAGCCCCAGAGCTTTTTAACATGTGATAGATCAGCAGAAAGAGAAACAAAGCTGGAAAGGCATCTCCCGAGCAAGGACACCTTTCATGTCTGTCTATCTGTCTGCCTGTCTGTGTGTCTCTATCTCTATGTTGCCCAGATATAAACATCTATTTCAACAAGCCAGAGTATTAGAAATTCTGCCTAATACTCAACAAGGCTCAGCTGACAATACAGAAAATCTGTCTTCTTCAATACTGATTCACATATAAAAAGCACACAAAGATTCCTAACCTCAGGCCACATGCTAGTCTGTTTTACAGAGCTGTCTTAGTTAGACTAAATAAACAACTGAATTTTAACCATCATAACCAGGCTTTTCACACAATAACTTCAAAATACTCACCTGACAGCCAGTACAACACAGGACATTTCTCAGTTACTGCCTTCGGCGGCAAATAAATCCCAAACTTCATTTTACATTTCAGCTCCACACTGTTAGGAACAATATTTCAGTTAAGACAGAACATTTTTTTAAATATAATGTTTTTATTTGTCCGTTTATTACTACTTCAGCAGTTTTACCATTTACTCAGAGAATTCTGGCTTTGGGGGCTGATTAATATATAATAAACACTAAATCATGAGTGTCCGCCCTTGCTTGGGCTGCATTGAATGAAGAGGAATTGTCTTGGGCCACATATAAATATACAGGTATATAATATACTTAATGTATATAAATAACAAACTTCCCTTATTTTTTAATATTTTTATTATATCGCATGGGGGTCTCATTATTATCTGTCCTGGGCCACATGTGGCCCATCTACTCTGGGTTGAACACACCTGCACTAAATAATCTAATCTAATCTAATCTAATCTAACCTAACCTAATCATGCATTTAAATTAGAGTTTCTAAAAATTCATGTTTGAACCAGATCTTTTTATCATTAGTGTCTTCTTCTTGCAGGGAGAAACTATACAACTAATTTGGCAGAAAATAATTAAGGAAAAACTTAAATAATTAAGGAAAAATTCTAACTTATTGACACTTGTAAAAGGAATGGGAGGCACTCCAGCACAGAGACTGAAGGAAACAGAGTAGGAGCACCACATCAGAAATAACATGTTATCTTTTCAAGCCAACCAACATTTTAAACATAAAGCCTGATAAGCCAAAATGATGTAGCATGAAAATAAAACTGCTAATAGAGAGTCAGTTTGGTGTGCTGGGATTAAGGCATCAGACTAGAAACCAGGAGACCGTGAGTTCTAATCCTGCCTTAGGCACAAAAACCAGCTAGGTGACTTTGGGCCAATCACCCTCTCTTTAGCCCAACTATCTCTCACAGAGTTGCCATTCTGGGGAAAATAGGGGGAGGAGGGAGTATTAGGTATATTCACCCCCTTGAGTTATTTATAAAAAAAACTAAAGGTGGGATTAAAAAATTAATGTCATTAAAGAACACACAATAATATTTAACTATTCTTTTAATATCACCACTACCAACATATTATTGAAAAATTGACAAGCACACTTCTAGTGGGTTTAAAGGACAGAATTAAGCTATAAGGAAAAGAGCTAGGAAGAGACTTAGTTAAAAAAAAAAACCCAGCATAATGCTTTTTGGAATGCATCTTTTATTAACAGAAGAATCTTGAAGAAGTGAAGATTTAAAAAAAAAAAAAAAAAATGGGGAGGGAAGCATTTTGTTGCTGATTTTTTTTCCACTGTACTTTCTGTTCCAAAGAGACCATTTGGTACAACACTGGGAGTAGATGAAGAAAAGGTAATTTGAGAAACATTGCTTTCTCTGCTCCTTTCCATTCACAGGAATCTTTGCTAAATCACAAAGTCTCCTCTAATCAGGACCTACCAAAAATGCCAAGATGATAAATCCAGAATTCTCTTTCTACAAAAGCGCTGCTCTCTATTCTAGAAGCTCTAGTCCCAATACAACTACCCCCTCCCCCAATATTTTGGCAAAGGATTATAAATGTAGAAATCCAAGAAAGCAAATGCCACCATTTTAGTTTCAATAATGCTTAGCACTCCTGATTCATGTTAGAACAACCACCGATGCTGTCATTTTTTAAAGAAAATTTGCCCACATTAGTTATAAACGGACTATTCAGACTAGCAGCATTCTTTAATGCAAGTTTTTTCATAAGTCTCCCTGCTATACATAATGCAACTTCTTCCAAACCAAATGTGTACAGAATCTCAGATTAGTTGAACTTTGGTGTTATGAAAGTTTATGTTCCACTGATTTCAGCCGAACTTAGATGCAAACTTAATTAATCTCAATTTATACCATGCTGGACCTTAAAGAAGCAGGATAAGAAGAGTATTGACCACTTTGAACTTTGCTATTGGAGAAGATTCTTGAGAATGCTGTGGACAGTCAAGAAAGCCAAACTGATGGATCCTTGAACAAATTAACCCAGAATTCCCATTCAAGACACAAATGACCAGGCTCAGATATCCTATTATATAAAGCTCTCCAGAAATGGCTTTAATGCTGGGAAAGGTGGAAAGGAAGAGGAGGACAACCAGCAGCAAGGTGGATAAACTCAGTTACAGTGGAGATGAGTGCACCATTGGGAGACTTGAAAGAACAGGTTAGGTCGTCATGGAGAAAATCTATGTGATCACTAGGAGTTGAAAATAGCTTGATGGCACACAATCAATCTAATAAATACAATGTTAGTGCTCTCCTTTTTTATTTTGAATGTTTTATTGATTTTTAACATAATCACCTTAAATGTTTGGTAAACAGTGTGTTGCCTGGGTTAGTATTTAAAAAACAATCGATGACAATTTCTATAATTCTATAGTCCTTATTATGGCTTTGCTTGATTTTCTCTTCTTCCAATAATATTCTCTTTTGCCACCCTTAAATTAATACAGTTCTTATTATTTGAATAAATGACAATTAAATATAAACATTTTGTTCGTGTTTCTGCAAATAATAATCATGTCAATATAAAATTTCTTTTCTGATTAATCATCTTGGTTGCCTGGTCATAGATCCCTGTTTACGAAGTTCTTATTTAAATTTGTTTTCCCCACAATATTCAAAGCATTCTTACTGGTTAAGATTTTCTCAAAATTAGTTACAGTTAAGTATTTAAATCTTTTTTCTCATACAAGCCATTCCAACATTTTTACATTTCTCATATCTTAAAAAAAGAAAAAGAAAAAAACAAGCAAATTTCCCTTGTAAATGGAATTCATTCAAAGGAGAGCACTAACATCTTTCATCTTTCTCTTTAGGAAAAATGTTTGGTTAAAAAAAAAAAATGAGGCTAAAGTGAGAATTAAGAAACTAGATGATAGGATTTACCAGAGGAAATATTTAAAAGTTAAACATTTGTTTGAATATGGTTAAAGAAATAGAAAGAATTTGAATATAAATGAAGATTAGTTTAAGAGGGATGAACCCCTCAAGTAACAAAGTATTTATTTTGTGTTTTGTTGTTTGATATGAGAAATATAAAAATGTTGGGATGGTTTGTATAAAAGAAATGTTTTCTTTGTTTTTCTTTTCTCTTCGTTTTGAAAGAAACATATTCTTTTTCAAGTCTTTCTATCCAAATGTTTTCACTGCTACTTTTACAACTGCAGTGTTTGAGTCATTTTATCTGTCTGTCTATGTATCTTGTGATCAGTTTGCTAACAAGAAGGCAGTATAAAATTATTTAAATAGCATATTAACCTGTCATGTTCAAACACCTTCTGAAAACCTCCAAAGCATTTGTTGGTAGAAACTTCCTTCAAGGCCATGATCTCTGTTGAGGAAAAAATAAATAAATTTTGTAAGTTAATTTTCTTCAGCCAAACCATACACTTGCGTATAAGCACGTTAGTAATATTTAAATTGTTCAAAAAAAAAATCGTAGATTTTGAAATAACAAAATTGCTTTAAAGTGCTAACATGAAAACATATATCACAATTTAAAACGATATTATCTCCCATCAACCTTCACTTTTCTCCCTTCCTCTTCACAGTTGAAAACAATTAAAACTCTTTTCATCACATACAGTATTTCTTGTTAAGCAGAAACTTTCACAAATCAGTAAGCCAATAAATGGAAGTGCAGAAGACACGAGTAGTAGCTACTTTAAAATAAAGAGGGCTTGTAGGACTAAAGATACTGGGTTTAGAATGAAAGAGACTCAAATTTCAAGTCCACCCTCAACAATGTAAACTGACTGGATCTACTGTTAAGGGGAAATTGAGCAAAGGAGATAGCTGCTATATTCACTTAATTATTGCTTATTATTTTATAACCCACTTTTCACTTAAGATTTCAAAATGAAAAGAAGTATACAGACTTCTTTCCTTTTTTTTCTTGGTGTGAAGTGGGTTGAAAAAGGGTAACTGCCCAACATTATCCAGTGAAAATCTATGGCTGAGGGTGGGCTAGAATTTGAGTCTTCTGATCTTAGTTTGATACCTTAACCACTACGCTACACTGCATCTTACCTTGAGTTTCTGGAAGAGAAGATGGAGATAGAAATCACCTGCTAAATTAGATAAAATAAAAGCTTAGAAAGTAGAATTATTCCAGTACTGCAGATCTTTTCCAACCAATATAGTTGACTGAAAGGTTTCCAACCAATATAGTTGACTGAAAGTGGTGGCGAACCTATGGCACGTGTGCCAGAGGTGGCACTCAGAGCCCTCTCTGTGGGCACACAGGCCATGCCCTGGAGATGGCAACGTCCCTCTTCAACCAGCCGCCCACTAACTCAACGAGGTTCCACATGGCCAGATGCATCCCGGCACCCATGCACTCGCTGGCCTCTGTGTGCAGAGTTCGATGGTGTCAGGCAGCAACTGCCCCTGCCACACCTTGCCCTGTGACAATGGCACCCCCACCCTGCCTCGCCTCACCCCACAGGACGAGCCTCCTGCCCACCGCCCCACCTGGCAGAGACCCCCTGGATCTCCCCCAACCCTGCCCGGCCCCCACAGGTGTCCCTCGAGCAACATCGAGGTGATCACACCCACCTTGGCCACTCCCACCCAATCTGCCATGACCACCAAAGCCATGCCCACCCAGTGGGCCACGCCCACCTGGCACCTGGAGATAAATAAATGGGTTTGGGGTTGCAGTTTGGGCACTTAGTCTCTAAAAGGTTCGCCATCACTGGTTTATACTTTCATGAGCTATCAGGATAGCTTTCTCCCCATCCTAATTTAAAGTCTACATGAATCAAACCACTCTACGGATCTGATGAAGTGAGTTACAGCTCACAACTTATGCCTTTTAATAACATGTGTTAGTTACAAGAAGTACTATCAGATTCCTTTTGATTTTTTGTTATCAGACCTGGTGCTTTGCTTACATTTGACACAGAAACTCTTATTACTTCAGTCAGAATCCATGGCCCTTCAGGCGGGTGGAGAAGCATTCTTATATTAATATTTACAATTGCTTTACAAGCCCTTGAAAAGGAGGAGAGATTTTGGAACACAGCCTTGCCTCAAGGCCTAACACAAATTAGCCTGTGGTCTACTTTTGGAGGTTGGGGTCCATGCCAGGGATAGAAATCAGACTGAATTCCATTTAGAAGTTCCTGCCAAGAAAGTAACTGAAAAATGCTGTGGAGAGGGAAGGCGAAAATTCAGCTCTTTTGCATTTACAGTACTTACATCCATTTACGGTACTTCTATTTTCATTTTAATTTCTTCCCAAGACTTTGCAGAAAATGAACCAACACTACTTTTGACTTTTCCTACCAGTATTTGTGCTCCATGCAAACTGAATCTGATAAATGATTTTTGCCATAATAATTGCTGTTCATAGGAAGGGGGGAATGTCATAATAATAATAATGCTTGATTTCCACTTTACCTAGAAATTATACTTCTGGAATAACCATTTACAAAATGAAAGTTTGGTATGGATTTTGTTCATCTGTCTTACCTGAGCTGTTTAACACACACATCTTAAAACTTTTCCATCATTTTCATCCATTTAACATGGCACAATTAAAGTTACGTAACACCAGACTGTTGATTGGCTTGCTGAGCAACAAGCCATGAACTGCAAGCCACAATAGTAGGAGTCTGCCCAATCCATTAAACCAAAACCAAAATAAAATAAATCACAGGTTGGCTTAGCAAAATGCCTATAGCAATTTAGGGAGCATTTCAATTTTTCTCAAGTAGATGAAGTGAGCAGAAACATCCTGAATCCTCTCTTGTGCAAGCAGGATCCATACCACAAAAGGAAATATAATTCACTCAGCTCTGATTAAGATACCATTGAAAATGGGAAATCCCCCAGTTCAGTTTTCAACGATGTTATTCTGCCTGTTTGCTCTTCGTACGTTCAAAGCTTTTGGCATCAGAATTACCTCTCAAAGAGGGGAACAGAAGCATCCACAAACAATATCTTGGAGCTCTGCTCTTTAGATTCATTAAAATGGCATGATGCTACCAGGACAGAATGAGCAGCATCAGAAATAAGGTTACCAATTAAACACCTCCATTTATGGCTTTTGCATCTTCACATTACACTTAAATGCAAGAATACAAGTTGTGTAATTAAGAAAAACTCAGTATATTAAGAATAAGGGGAAAATGTTCTGATGAAAAAAGTAATCTTATACAGGTAGTCCCCGACTTACGACAATTGAGCCAAAACTTTCAGCTGTTAAGTGAGAATTTATTAAGTGAGTTTTGCCCCTTTTTAAGACATTCCTTGCCACAGTTGTTAAGTGAATCACTGCAGTTAATCAGTTACTGACCTGACTGTTAAATGAATCAGGCTTTCCCATTATCAGAAGGTTGCAAAAGGTGATCACATGACCCCGGGATGCTGCAAGGGTCATGAGTACGGACCAGTTGCCAAGTATCTGAATTTTGATCACCTGATCATGGGGATGCTGCAAAGGTTGTAACTGTGAAACATGGCCATAAGACACTTTTTTCAGTGGCGTTGCAACTTTGAACGGTCACTAAATCTACCGTTGTAAGTCGAGGCCTACCTGTAATCAGTTAGATATGGGAAGGTTGTTCAACTGTAAGAAAATCATGTCTCCCTTTTCTTAGTCTTGTCACTTCCTGAATTTTTTATTTTTTAAAAAAAAATCTCATATATCATCTGGCTGGTTTATATCCAAAGATCATCAAAACGCCCTTAGGCTGCTTCCCCCCAGCTTGAGATATACTGGCACTGCAAACCTCCGTATCATATTTGAGAACAGGGCTATAAGAATATAATAGGGAGAGAAGCTGAATTATTCAGTTGTTTAATGGTGCTAGTGCAACACTAGAGCACAAGGTCTTGTGTTGGGCAATGTCTTGGCAAAAGCAGGGACAAGAGCATGGTACATCCATGTCCTGTCAAGGGGTTGGTGTCTCCCATTTCAAATTACAGCATGACCCACAGATAAGTTCAGGTTTTCTTCACACAAAAAGTAAGAAGAAAATAAAGAGGGCAACTGAATATGAAGACTAAGTTGTTTTTTCTTTCCCTAGGGCAGGGGTAGGCAACCTTGGCTCTTTTATGACTCGTGGACTTCAACTCCCAGAATTCCTGAGCCAGCATTCCAGCAGTCCACAAGTCATAAAAGAGCCAAGGTTGCCTACCCCTGCCCTAGGTCCAGGAAGTCTGCAAAACACCCTTGTCCATAAGCCAATGCAGAAACAGGATTACAATCAGCCAATCATGACAATAGCAAGAGATTCCAGGAAACTGGTCTTCAACTGAAGAATCAAGGTCACAACTACATTAAGCCTGATTTTAAGGTGGGTTATAATAGCGATGCTATCATGTCAATCAACAGCGATACACACACACACACACACACACACACACACACATATACACTTCATGCAATGATATGGTAAACAAATCTCACATCTAAAATGTAAGGTAATGATAATAAGTTATCAGGAGAAAAAGCAAGCGTTGTTTACACTGTGACATTAAAGCAAATAAATTTGTCTTACAGTTTTTTGTCTCTTACAATGACAGGTTTGCAAGTATGGGGAAGTAAAAAGAGAAAAGTATGAAAATGATACTCAGCAAGGAAGCATATTGCACTATACACAAACTGCAGAATACCAATATTCAGGCCAAATCACGCAGATTAGAGCAAGAGAGAAACTTATGTGACAATATTGCTAGGTCCAGGACATCTTTCTTTCCCACAAGCCTCTGACTTATATAAGATTCTTTTCTGCATGAGGATGAATACTGCATTCAGTTCTGGTCACCACAATACAAAGATGATGTTGAGACTCTGGAAAGAGTACAGAGAAGTGCAACAAAAATGATTAGGAGGCTGAAGGCTAAAACATACAAAAATGGTTATATGAATTGGGTATGCCTAGTTTAAAGAAAAGACTGGGGGGAGGGGGAGCACAGTAGCTCTTTCCAATATTGGAGGGGCTCCTACAAAGATGAGGGGGTCAAATTATTTTCCAAAGCACTAAAAGATAAGACAAGAAACAATGGATGGAAACTAACCAAGGAGAGAAGCAACCTAGAACTAATGAGAAATTTCCTAATGTTGAGAGCAATTAATCAATGGAATAGCTTGCCTTCAAGAAGGTATGGGTGCTTCGTCATTGAAGGCTTTCAACAAGAGATTGGACAACCATTTATCTGAATTGATATAGGGTCTCCTGCTTGAGCAGAGGGTTGCACTAGAAGACCTCCAAGGTCTCTTCCCACTCTATTCTATGTTCTATGTTTGTAACAATTACTGGAGTCCATGAAGATTTGTTTTGACAAGGATGGGCTTATAATAATATTAGTAAAAACCTCAAAACAGACAAATTAATAGAAAATGAAGAAGCTAAGTATTCTGGGACTTTAAAATACAAACAGTCAAACATGTGGCATACAACAACCCAGACTTAACAACTGTTGATAAGAAAGACAAAAAAGCCTGGACAGTGGACATTGCAGTACCTGGGGACAGCTGAATAAAAGAGAAAGAATTGGAGAAAATCACACAATACAAAGACCTGCAAATTGAAGTAGAACACCTATGGCAAAAGAAAACAAAGATAGTACCAATGGTAATAGGTGCCTTGAGTGCAATCCCAAAATATCTGGAGTACCACTTGAATACCATTAGCATTTACAAATTTACCATCAATTAACTGCAAAAGGTAGTATTATCAGAACAGCTTACATCCTGCAAGAAACTATTAACACCATCAAACAACGTCTGCGTATCCCAGGTCCTTGGGAAGGACTTGATAGGTAGACAAAAATGCCAAATCCAGTCTGAACATCTGGCTGACTGTACGATGGCCCATATTAAATGTATATGCTGTCCAACTCCTAGCAACTCTGAGCCATTAATTTAATCAGCAGCTTGCTTAATTTTCATATGCCAGGCTGCTATAGGACAATCTAATATTTTTCTCTCCCATCTATAAATGAAATGACAGATGATAATCTCTGCCAGTATAATCCTATACAGGTAGTCCTTGATTTATGACCATAATTGTGCCCAAAGTATCTGTTGGTAAGTGAAACATTTGTTAAGTGAGTTTGTTCCATTTTATGACCTTTCTTTCCATAGTTGTTAAGTGAATCACTGCAGTGGTTAAATTAGTGAAACTGTTGATACGTGAATTTGGCTTCCCCATTGACTTTGCTTGTCAGAAGGTTGCAAAAGGGAATCGTGCGCCCCTGGGGAAACTGCAACCGTTATAAATATGAGTCAATTGCCAAGCGTCTGAATTTTGATCACATGACCATAGAGATGGTACAACAGTTGTTAAGTGTGAAAACTGGTCATAAGTCACTTTTTTCAGTGCCATTGTAACTTTGAACGGTCACTAAATGAACTGTTATAAGTCGAAAACTACCTGTATTCCCACAGGTACATACAAAAAGATGCCTTGTAGAGTAAGTAGCACTGAATTTGTACCATGAAGTGAGGATTAAATGTCCAGTAAATGACACTATGCTGTAAGGATTTTAGTGCAATTTACATTTCTTTTGACAGATCGTAAGAATGACTTTATTCAATAAAAAGTCCATGAAGTACATTCTTCGTTGTTCTTTTAAAAATTATTCCACAGATAGAAAAGAGTCCTTGCACAACTTGATTATGACATTTTTAAATATTGTCTTTCCACAGGAAGAGGTATAGGTTTTCTGGAAACTGTTGAAATGAGTACTATCCCAACTGACATTTTCATCTCCACAACCATTGCTCACACATATTACTTGATATGAAAACAATTAGATTGAGTCTATGTTATGACATTTGAATAGTTTTTTTAAAGAAACTAAATGCTCAAATAAGAAAAATCTTTCTCATCAGTAAAAAATTCATCCAAGTTTTTATAGCAAGTATATATTCTTGCTACTAGATATTTTTCATACTTGTTTCCCTAGTCCAGTATGGAATGACGAGCACATATTAGAAGTTATGTACACAGATTTTATATGTAATTTTATGGGCTAGAACCAAGAGACTGTGAGTTCTAGTTCTGCCATAGACATGAAAGCTGTCTGGGTGATTTTGGGCCAGTCATTTTCTCTTAGCCTACGATGTCAGGCTCAATGTCAGGCTTTGGCAGCAAACCAATCAGACATTTTCTGTTGCAACCAATGGATCAACACTTTCTTTAAAAAAAGCAGGGCTTCCACTTGTGGGGAAAATACTAGAAAGAAAAATGTAGGGGTTGAAACAGCAACAACATACAATACAACCTGGCTGGCCACATGAATTTAACAACACAGCATTTAAAAGTCAATAGTATTCTATAATTAGTTCATGGGGAGACTCCATCATACCTGCAACATAAAAATAACTCACAATTCTGCTTAAGTATCTATTATGTATAGAATCCAATTGGATTAATGCATCTTCATGTACTCGTTTCAGTTATATTTTTTGCATTTGTATGTGCACGTGTTGTTTTAAATTCTAAGTTGCCACATTTTTAACAGGCACAGCCATCTGTGTGAGTTGGCATTACCTCAGTGAGACAGGCAATGCTGAAAAGTGAGCAGGGCCGACTCCTAAATCTGTTTTATTTTTCTCCTTTTTTTTTTGGTTTTATTTAAATTGGTGTGCAATTCTAAAACAAAACGGTTGGGAGACTGCAGGCTGCCCGGGGGGCTTTGATAGGTATCGCTATTCTCCATTTGCAGTTTCCTCTACTAAAAGCAAAGCTGAAGTCTCTCGTTTTAATAGCCTTGTAACTCTAACGTCCATGTTTAAGAATCGCGTGGAAAAATTAACGGGATATCATTAATTTATCCCAACTACTAAAACTGTTTAAAAGCTCAGCGGGTGAAAATATACGTAATTTATCCCTGGCCCTTTTACACAACTCAAAGTGGGAGTATGCACGTATTGTGGCCCCCTTCCCTTTTTAAATACATAAAGCGTAGTTTGCACATCTACATTTCAGCATGAAGAAATAAACTCCAGCTCACTATTCTTTTTATAATGATTATGGAAAGACGGGGGAAACCCGCACCGCTGCTAGCGCGCTCACCTTTATAACGGGCTTGCAAGTGTTGCTTGCGCTAGAATTAATCACTCGAGGCTCCAGATGCAACGAATCAAGGTGACTCTTCCTCACTCCGGATAGGCTCACCCACCCAACCCCAATGCTTTTATGGGATTCGTAGTTCTCTAAACCCTTTGTTTGCCTGATTCAGAACGAAGACGGGCACTCAATCTCCCAAGAAGCTTTTCGCGATCCCGTGATCGTTGCGGACTGAGCATGCGCATGTCAGTGTGCCTGTTTCCATAGGCGGCCGCTGCAGTACTTCAATGGGGGCTCACGATCATTTTCGGCTGCGGTTGTTTGCAGGACTCGGAGGGGCTGGTTTGTTCCTGTTGTTGATAGTCCTGTATAGAGTCGGGTCTGAGTTGGAGGTGGGTTGGCAAGCCTGATCATAACAACAGCCAGTCATGTATGTCTCTGTGTTCATAAGGCTTTGTCGCTTATAGAAATGCACTTTTAGACCGTATTCACGTTTTAATTCGTTCAGAGGTAGATTCAGTTGTAAATAAGGCTGCCAGAGTTTTGCATCGCAGACCTGATACTTCTAACAGTGGGTCCGTGATTGCCCTAAATGGGTTTTGAGCAAATAATTGTAAATAATAAAAAAATTATTGTCTTATCTCTTGACAACCTTAAATTATTGATTGATTAAGAATCATTGAATAAGGTGAAAGCCCTGGTAAAATAATTTTGGGTATTGAGTCCAAATAACCCCCCAAAAACCAAATTTGCCATTACCCTTTTTGAAGATATGTCGAATTATAGTTGCCCTCACCCTCAGGCAGCATGATCAGTGGATTAATATTGTGACATAAAATAACACATCTAAAACACACACTCAAATAATTATATTGTTTAGTTCATTGTGTCAATGGAAAATGGAGCAAGGGCAAACATAGCAGGATTTTCTTTGGACCTACTTTACATATTAATTTTGATATTTAAAAGAAAAAATACCAGCAAACCTACGAGATTATGAAATGTGGGTGATAACTGAAATGAAAAAAAATATATTTAAAAAATATTTTAAAAATTCAATAGATGAGTTAATTGAAAAGTGTCATGGAGTGTCAGCTGAAAATAAAACCAAAAAAGGAAATGAGACAGACAGAAGTGTGGGAATTGACTGGCTAGGGCTCTTGGGAGCTTAATTGACTGACTAGGGCTCTTGGGAGCTTAAATAAATATTCTTAATGCTGGGGGGAAAGAAATAGTTGGAGGTTAGCTTGGGCCAAGTAATGCAAAGTTAATAACTTTCTTCTTTATATTCAGAATGTTTAGAATAGAAAGTTAATAACTTCCTTCTTTATATTTCAGGAGAAGAGGAAAACTTGTGTCCTCTCCACATACCTCCCTGCTCAAATTATAAAAATAAAAATATTAAGGTTTGAGGCTGGCAATTCTCTGAACAGTTTAAGACACTTGCAAAGGCTCAGTATGAGGAGAAAAAAATCGATCATTTCCTCATTCTGGTTAGCTTTATAAGGCTCTTCTGAGGTTCTTGATGCCATTTAGAGTGGTGTCCTTGTGGGATGTCTCTCCCAGCTGCTATGCTTATCCATAAATGGTTTTAGTTTACTTTTTTCCCGATAGCTATAGCATTCCATTTTATTGTATCTACAGTATCACTCCTTTTGTTACACTAAGCTTTAGAGTCTGAGGAAGTACAATGCGGTGGCATCAGCTCCGTTTTTCCATTCAAGTTGAAGCTATGGAAAATCTGAATCAGTGTCTGACATTTAGGAATGAATACAGTGAGAGCCATACACTGAAATCTAATCCAAGAAAATTTTATTTTTATTTATATTTCCTATTTCTAAACTGTCCATCTCCCTCAGATACCAATGGGATATAGTTTCCCTAACCTGGAAGATGTCTTTCATTGTCTTTTAAATGGAACTGTATTTCTAATATGGAACAGTTTAAGGATATTATTTAAGACTTCATCTTTCATCAAGTGCTGGTCCAGCCTATTTTAACCCGAATAAGGATAATTTAGTACAGTCATAAGAACTTATGAAGGGCCCAGTTGGATAAGACCAAAAGCCTGAATGATCCAAAATTCCATTCCACAGTTATTGACCAGATATGGGTAAGAAGCCCTAAAAAAGGGCTTGATTGCAGCAGCCACATATCCTTATATTCAAAATGAAATGATTTGCAATTCATGATATTCAAAATGAAATGGTCTGTGATTCTGGAAGACAACATATTTCTTTCATAACCTGTAGCTATTGTTTGGCTGATCCTTGTTTATAAAATTGATTGCTCTCTTTTTACAGTTGTCCAAGTTGACAACCATCGCTACATTTTGTAGCACATTCTGTTATTCAAATAGGTTCTGTATAAAATTATATTTCATTTTACTGTTCTTGAATCACTGCCCAGTTTTATTGGCTCTAGATTTGTCCACATGGCACATTTTTCTGTACCTCTTGACATTTTTTTCATGTAGTGCTTTTCTAGAACCAGATATGCCCCAGTCAGAGGTTCCTCAAAGAGAATTGCTCTAACTCTGCCAAGAATGTGCAGATTATAACTCCCTGAATTAATCAGCCGACATGATTATTGCTGAAAATTCTAGGAGTACATATAAAGGTAGGGCAGTGTTTCCCAAACTTGACAATTTTAAGGCATGTGGACTTCAACTCCCAGAATTCCACAGCCAGCAATGATGGCTGTGGAATTCTGGGAGTTGAAGTCTACATGCCTTAAAATTGTCAAGTTTGGGAAACACTGAGATAGGGCATTCAAGGGAAGGATGCTGCAGTCTTTTGATAATTTTGGTTGATGCTTTGTGCTCTTTTTATGGTTCTTTAATTTCTTTCTTTTGGGGGGAGGTCAATGCAGTAACCAAAGCTGTAAACTGTACTGTACAATATTCCACATGTGATTACATTTTTTTTCTTCCTTTCAGTCATGCCTGATTCTTGGAGACTGCCTAGACAAGTCTCTGCAATTTTCTTGGCAAGGTTTTTTGGAAGTGATTTGTCACTGCCTCCTACATAGGACTGAGGGAGAATGATTGCCTCAAGGTCACTCAGCTGGTTTTGTGCCTAAGTTAGGACTAGAATGATCTCCTGATTTCCAGCCTGCTGCCTTGCCCATTACACCAAACTGATTACAAAGTATATCCATGCAAAATCCAACAGTATAATACAGACATGTCAAACACAAGGCCCGGGGGCCAGATGTGGCCCACGAAGTAGTTTCATGTGGCCCGTGAAGCCATCCTGGAAACAGTGAGGGAACGGCCCCCTCTGCCTTGGCCCTGGCCCAGGCCAGCCGGGAGCCAATGTACAATTCTGTGGTGGCCATCTATGCTGAAACACATTCAGTCTTAGTTCCATAAGCCCCCCCCCCCGCGTGGCCTGAGAGGAACAGTGAGGCTCCTCCAGTGGACCATGCCTTGGCACTTGCCCTGGTCCCACTCCCTTCTGCCAGAGACCCTCAAATCTATCCCACTCCTGCCCAGGCCCCCACAGGCACCCTTGACGCAAACGGTGTAGAGCTGGCCACACCCACCCAGCAGGCCACACCCACTCCATCCACACCCACCCAGTAGGCCGCACCCACCCTGGCAACATCCACCCGGCCCCCTGAGGGCAATCACAATGCTGATGCGGCCCTCAATGAAATTGAGTTTGACACCCCTGGTATAATATTTAAAAGTTTTATGTTGTGAATTCAACTAATATAGCACCTGTGTTCGGCGGCTATGCATATATTTGCTTTCAAGTATTGACGATAAGTGCTATTTGAGTGCCCCGCATAGTGAGAAGCAGCTTTGCCAAAGTGTTACTTACAGTAGTTCTTTTTATAAATGAACAGTTCACAATCAGTCGTAACTGATAATTCAGTGCACCTCACTGAATCACCTCCGATGTTGGAATGTTTTGTGCTAATATGCAAGATTCACACTTGTTTAGCAAATCGTATCTGCTATTTTAACATTCAGTTTCCCAATTTGAAGGGAGCCTTTTGAACTATTTCACTTTCCTTTTTAATTCTGAATTATTTATGCATAAATAAGCTCGTTAGATCTTCAAAAGCCTGCACTGTTTTCTTTCCTTCAAGAATTTCCATTTATACTAGCCTTCCTCTGTTGAATATTATTTAATTTTAGTGAGACTGAAACTCCCAAGAAGTCTCAACCAGATTTCCATAATATGGAAATTATGGGAAATGCAGTTCAAATGCATATTTTGAAAACTATAGTATACAAACTATGCTTTCCGATTAATCCCTGTTCATGTGCTGCTGTCCAACAGGATTTACCTTAATAAAATGATGTTGATTTCCTGGCATTGCTTGATCTTTTCTAGCCAAGTAGAGAAGTCAAGCCATTGGATTTCACAGTATAAATACTAATGGTTTATGGTTTATGAGCGTATGGATAGTGACACATTCCAATTTTTGTCTGTGTTGTTGTCATTGGCTGATTTCTGCAAAGCTGAACAAGTTAGGTTGTGCAGGAGATACTCCCCCCCACCTTGTAAACTAGACTAGGAAGTTGAGAAAATTTCAAAGAATAAGAATGGAAAATCAGTTCCATATTATTGCCAGGTATACAAGTAGTTCTCAACTTACAACCATTCATTTAGTGATCGTTCAAAGTTACAATGGCACTAAAAGAGTGACTTATGACCATTGTAGCATCCTCATGATCACATGATCAGCATTTGGATGCTTGGCAACTGACATGTATTTATGACAGTTGTAGTGTACCTGAGTCATGTGATCACCTTTTGCAGTCTTCTAACAAGCAAAGTCAATGAGGATTCATTTAACAGCCATGTTACTAACTTATCAAATTGAGTGATTCAGTTAACAACTGTGGCAAGAAAGGCCATAAAATAGGGCAAAACTCACATAACAACTGTCTTGCTTAACAACAGAAATTTTGGGTTCAATTGTGGTCATATGTTGAGGACTACCTGTATGCATGTGTCTACCTGGAGAGGAGGAATTGAACTCAACTTAGAAGGAAACAATACTTACTTAATCTTAACCCTTCTCTGGGTAAAGCTGCTTGAAAATGCTTTGTTTGAATGTTTTTTTTGTTTGCAAATTAATAAAGTTGTTTAAAGGGTGTTTTTTCCTCAGCTCAATTAATACGGATGATTGAAGGAGGAGGGTTCCCTCAAGCTGGACCTAAACATTTGTCTTTTAATTCTCTCTCGGCCTAATCTACCTCACAGGATTGTTGTTGGAAAAAAGAGAAAATAATGTAGTATATAAATCTCACAGAGAGATGGAGTTATCCCTTTCTGGACAGGTCCATTTACTAGTGACTGGAACGATGCTTCACAGTAAATCTGACCACCATTTAACTATTGTTTTTGTGTTTAATTTGGAAGGTGTTAAATCAATGGACTACTTATTCATTGTGGCGGATACAGAAACCACTCTATAAGCTTGATCTAGAGTGGCCAAAGTTTCCAGAAGAATTTATTGGTCAAACATACTGTGTTGCTGTTGATCATCTCCAAGGATTAGTCTACGTGGGACAGGTAAGAAACAACAAGATCAAACTGTTTAAGGAGTAACAACAGTTACCCAAGTTGTAGTTATTATGTTAAGAAGATGAATAATAAAGTGCTGTAATCCTGTAATGGTTCTACTGCTCCTTCAAGTTATTTCACTTTATATTTTAGAAAAAATCTAATTAAGTGCAGATTTATCACTTGATCATAAATTGCTTTTTTTTTTCATTTACACTTTTTGGTTTGGTTTACCATCTTCAAAGCTTACGCATTGTAACTTTATCTTGATTTGGCTTAGTAATGTTCTAATTGGGTTGATTAATTATTTCTTTATTATATTTCCAATCTGCTCAGTTCCAAAATGACTCTGGGCAGTTTCACACAGTTAAAAAAACATTACATTTTAAAAAATTGCATGCCTTTTTCCTATAGTTCTTTCAAATTGCACACAAAAAATGTACTGGAAATTAGCAGTTCAATAGGACAATAGGACATCTGAGATTATGTAAAATATTTATTCTTCCAATTCTATGTAAAGCCCTTTATTTGGCTTCTGGTGTCTGGGGTTCCTTATTACAATATCAAAAATTATTCCCAGCCTTATTAATATCCAACCTGTTTCAATAACTTCACTTTATTGTCTATTGTCTATCAAACTATGGTTTTCACTAAAAACCGGAGATACTTTCAAGTAAACGTTAGATTTTATAATTCCAAAGATGTGACTGTGTTTTTATTTTGGCAGCTTTCTTTCAGATTGCATCCAGATTTTCCTATTTCAGCATCTGATAGTACTTTGCTCAAATGTGCGGAGTGTTCTCACACTTTTTCTTTGAAGTCTCTGGTCTGGTTTGCATAACATATTGTGATTTGGCCTAAAATACTACTTGAATCCAGACCGTAAGACACGTTGATCATGATCTGAAATCATGACTTTGTTTTTATTATTTTATTCAATGATGGTCCAATCTGTCATCTGCAGCATATGCTAGCATATAGACTTTGGACTTCTAAGAAATGGTGCAGGGTAGAAGGAATAAATTGGAGCTAATTCTACATAAATATGGATTGAATTAGGGGCACAGAGGAATGGGTGAGTTACCCTTCCCTTGTTATATACGCTGTGCTACAAGCCCCAGTTGGATTAATACGAGCTTGTAGTTTGAAAAAAAAATGAAAATAAATCAGAAAGGCTGGTCATTCAACCAGCATAAAAATGTGGAAATTCTGATTTAAGACTGGTAAAGCATGGCATGCCATATGTGGCTTTTGTATATGTTCATTGACTAAATTTCTTACTGTGATTAACAATCTTTAGCATGTTGTGTGAACACATCTGTACTTAATGTAGATTCCATTTTTTTCAATATGTTACCCAAGAGGAATCTCCAATGATAGATTGATGTAATAGTAATAGTAGTAAAGTTGGAAGGGACCTTGGAGGTCATCTAGTCCAACCCCCTGCTCAGGCAGGAAACCCTACACCATTTTGGACAAATGGCTGTCCAGTCTCTTCTTAAAAACTTCCAGTGTTGGAGCATTTACTGCTTCTGGAGGCAGGCTGTTCCACTGATTAATTGTTCTCACTGTCAGGAAGTTTCTCCTTAGTTCTAGGTTGCTTCTCTCCTTGATTAGTTTCCACCGGTTGCTTCTTGTCCTGCCTTCAGGTGCTTTGGAAAATAGCTTAATTCCCTCTTCTTTATGGCAGCCCCTGAGATATTGGAATACTGCTATCATGTCCCCCCTTGTCCTTCTCTTCATTAAACTAGACATACCCAATTCTAGCAACTGTTCCTTATATGTTTTAGCCTCCAGTCCAGTCCAGAATCTGATTGTTTCTTTAAGGTATATAGTCATCCATTTCATGTGACTTTATAAACCTTGCATAAGTATATATGCTGTTTTAAAGTTTATTGTATATTTTGTTAGTAGCTTAAAAATCTAATGCTAGAATAAAACCAGCTTCTTCCGTACTGTTTGCTCAGTCTCTTTATAGGGACAGCCTCAAGTAGTCCGTCTTAATGTCTAGTTTTCTTATGTAAATATAACAATAAGTACATTGCAGGTCTACATGTATTTTTAAATCATGGTGTGCTCATACTTTTCAACCTGCAATGGCTAAAAACAATTAAACTTTGATACGGGCGTTGTATAATTGCAGCATTTAAAGATCAGAAGCTCTTTAAAACCTGAAATGTGTAGTTTCTGAAATTTTAAGCGTTGTAATTAATCTGAATTCCCACTGTTGTAATTACAACCTTTAATGAAATGACTGTAAAAAATTAAAATCGGACTGAATTCCTAAACTACTGAAAGACAGCCATGGCAAGACAGATTGATATAAAGAAAATTGAAGGCCAGACAACTCGACTTCTGTGTCCCTGATGAATTGCTGGAAAACGTGATCTGTTTCCCAGCTCTAGCTTTAACAGATTATACCTGCGTGGCAGAAGCAGCCGTGGCTGCCTTTCTGCAAAGAGCTTTGCTTCAGGAAATACTTTGTGACTGTCAACGAGAGACATATGTAGAGCTGCCTTTCTGAAAATAATCAAGGAATTTGCAGTTTAGTACAACAGTTCCAACAAAATCCAGCACTATATATGTACTAAGCCAGTATTGTAGGATTCCTGGTGAATTTCTTGGGGCAGTTAAAAATTACTAGCTGCAATCTTTAAAGTACTTCCTGGCTTGGGGGCTTTATACTTGGAAGCCCCCCACATCTACCCATTGAACCATTCTTAGAGTATGGCTTGTGGCTAGGAGAGCCAGGGCTTTTTTTGTCATCATCCTCTGTCAGGAATGCTTGCGGGAAGTTCAGGCTTTCTTCATTCAGAGTCTAAAGCAGTGGTTCTCAACCTTTCTAATGCCGCGACCCCACAATACAGTTCCCCATGTTGTGGTGACCCCCAACCACTTATACATCACCGGGTGCCAGGGGCGTGGCCAAAGAAAAGGGGGGAAAAATGGCGGACAGCCTTGTTTGGTGACCCCGGTGAAATGGTCATTCGACCCCAAATGGGGTCCCGACCCACAGGTTGAGAACCACTGGTCTAAAGCAATATGATCAGCAGCACCAACCAGGCTGATGTGTAAGTTGGAATGCAATTGCCCTTCATTTTGCTCGTATCTCTGTATTGTATAACGAAATTCTCAGTTTGGGAGAAGTGCCTATCCATTTATTAAGCTAAAATACATTAGCGCAGGGTTCCCCAACCCCCGGTCCGTAGACCAGTACTGGGCTGCGGCATGCCAACAAACGGCCCGCACAAACAAGCAAAGCCCCATCTATGGGATACAGGCAGCATACAAAACCACACAGTCTCCGGTCCGCGGAAAAACCTTCGTCCACGGAACCAGTCCCTGGTGCCCAAAAGGTTGGAGACCTCTGCATTAGCATACTTTGTGATTTTTTTAAAAAAACATAGGTTGAAATGTGTTTCATTTTTATGTGGATATTTTAAAAAGCGAGCCAAGTTGGTGTAGTGGTTAAGACCCTGGACAGGAGACCATGAGTCTAGTCCTGCCTTGGGCACAGAGCCAGCCAGACGACCTTGGATCAATCACTCTTTTATTCCTAAGAAGTAGGCAGTGACCAATCACTTCCAAAATCTTGCCAAGAAAACTATAGGTTTTAGACCAGTCAATCACGAGGAGTCAACAATGACTCCAAAGCATTTATGTGGTAGTAATGTGACAGACTGAGGAATGAGTAAATAAAGCAGTACTAGTTGGAAATAGTCTGATCTCTGCACTCTGTTTATGAAATATCCATAAATGGCATGTTTGCGTGGTGCCAAGTTTGAGGTATTTTAAGCCAAGTACGGGACTTAAAAATAAGTGGATCTTTTAAAATATATCATGATACTTTAACTTTTTTTTTTACTGTGCTTTCATTTTACCCTGTTTTAGTTCTGCAAAAGTTAATTTGGTACCCTCTGTTGTTAAATGTTGTACATATAGTATTTCTCTTGTTTTTATAGCTCTTTTAGAATATTGGATTATTTTTTGGACTTGTGGTTTAGTTACATCCTGTTTGTCCTTCAGAAAAGGCTTCTCATTGAATAGCGAAAGAAATAGGTTAAATTTGGATTTACTGGAACCTTCATGTTAGGTTCCTGAATCTCAAATGTTCAAATGCTGAGAACAAGTAAGAGGGAAAAGCCATTGTCCTCTTGAGCTGCTGTAAAGCTTTCTGAAAGTACTTTTCTGTGTCTTTTGACAACAATGCTTTGTGCTAAATCAGTGGTTCTCAACCTGTGGGTCGGGACCCCATTTGGGGTCGAACAACCATTTCACGGGGGTCGCCAAACAACGCAGTCCGCCATTTTTTCCCCTTTTCCTTAGCTGTGCTACTCCCTTTTATTCTATTGGCTTTTGAAAGCCAATAGAATAGACTCTCTTGAATAGAGTCTAATTCTATTGGCTTTCAAAAGCCAATAGGAATTGTCCAGGCTGTCTCTGCCCTGCTGAGCCCGCCAAAAGTCCCATTCTGCAAACGGTGCTGCACCAGTTCAGTAGTCCTCTACTTACGACTGGTTGAGTAGTCCTCAACTTACGACCGGTTGGGGGTCGCGGCATTAAAAAGGTTGAGAACCACTGTGCTAAATACTTGAGTGCCTTTCTCACATTTGGCATTCCAAATGCAGAATTTCCCAGCCAGCATGGCAATTGTTGAAAATTCTGAAAGTTAATGTCTGCATAATTGAAGGATGCTTGGGTTAGGGGAGGGTGGATTAATTTTCTCAAAACAGCCGTAATAATTTTCTCGATCAGCACACAAAATGATGGGTGTCCTCTATTGTACTGCTACATCGGCTTTTTCAGCAACATTGGTTTCTGTGGTCTCCTTGGACCTACCAATTACTTACCTTTTACATAGCTGCGCTGGCGCACTCTGAAACCTGAGAGAGACGAATTGACTAGTATTTATTAAATATATTTCCTTTCCTTGTTTGTTTTTTGAAGGTAACCATGCCTGGTCAAGATCTTTGGAGTTGCAGTATGAAAATGTTTAAGGCTATTTACTGTGAAAAGAGCTGTAATGAAAAAATGGTTAGTTTTTTCTGTCTGCTATACCTCTCTGATTCTCTTTTTTGTTAAGAGAGGTAATGATGATGTACCAAAGGTCTCAGTATACTCTGAGGAAGGCTATCTTGTACAAACATGGAAAACAACCACCATTGAGATGCCCCACGGAATCTTTGCCCTGAGCACATCCAATGGAAGCTCTGTGTGGATCACAGATACAGGAAATGGTGCGTAGAAAAATTGTTGTTTAACATGGAAAAAGAATGCTGTTGTGTGTCTTATGTTTTGCAACTGAAGTCTATTTTGGATTGAATTTAAGTTGAGATGCTGACCTTTCCCCCCAAAAAATTGGAATCCAAGATTAAACATATAGATAGATAGATAGATAGGTAGGTAGGTAGGTAGGTAGGTAGGTAGGTAGGTAGGTAGGTAGGTCTTTGGTTATTCGGGTTTTCTCCCGCATCAAATTGGAAGTGTCTTGGCGACGTTTCGACAAAGTTTCATTCGTCATCTTCAGGCTGGTGTTTTCGGCTTCGTGCTCCTAGAAGCGGGAGAAAACCAGAATAACCAAAGACCTACATACAAACACCCGCAAAAGCCTCAGAAAATATATATATATATATATATATATATATATATATATATATATATATATATATATATATATATAAACATTGTAAAGATTAAGCATATAGATTGTATCTTTACAATAAACATATATCAGTCTGGTAATCATCAGCTATTTCAGTTTTCAAATCCCATAAGTCCAAGTGAGTGTGGAGAATGGCAACAAAATCTGAAAAACAGAGTCATTTTAAGACATCATACCAATATTTAATTTAAAAAGCATGAGTAATGAGAACCTCTCTGTCGCCATTAAAATCTCAGCATATAGAAGTACAACCAATGGTGGGGTTCAAATATGTGAACCACCGGTACTCTGTGCGGATGCCACTTCCGGAAGTCCATTCTGGGCCTGGGCAACAAAAAATTAGCTATCAGTTCTGCCAAATTGGTGTGAACTGGCTGAATCTCACCACTGAGTACAACCAATAATCAGTCTAGACCAGTCTAGACCAGGCCGAGGTTGCCTACCCCTGGTCTAGAATGAATGTCTTCAAAACTCAACAGTTGGTTAGGTAGCTTACTTCTGATTCAGGCTGGCCCTCTTCTAACCCCCTTAGTTTGTTTCTTAAAGATTTTCTTCCATGTTCTTAAGCCATTATCCCTCCTTTCTCTGATAAAAGAGGATAATGTTCTTTTCCTCTGAGTGATAGCAAGCCAAGCATGCTTCCACAAAGAAGGTTTCTAGTCATAGTAGTCAGAATTGATTGATGTATCTATTTCATCTCCGTAATGGGTTTTCAGTGATAGAAAAATATGGTAGGGATACTAATGGGAGTCGGCATCAGCCCCTGGTATGCTTTTTGAAATTCTGTGAATGAGAAGAGATGATGGCACATCCCTGCAAGCCCCAGAATCTCGCACATTTTGTGAAAGGTTCTGCAGGTAATGCCCAAATGAGTGTGCAGTTTGGCTACAATACAGCTCATACAAAGCACGCAGTGCAAATGGTTGCTGGCTGCATTCCCATTTGAGTAAAGCATTTGTCCCCATCAGAACTGGAAGAAAGGGGATTGTGAATGGATAAGTAGCATTGAAGGCTTTGGGCAGGGCAAGAACAAAAGGCACGTGGCACTGTGGCCGACCAATTTCAGTGTCTTCACCGGCAGGACACTACATCTGACATGACTGCAACCTGATTCATTTTGTTATGCCTGACCCAAAAAAAAAAAGATCTGCTTTGAAATATTATAGCATTGTTTAATTAAAATTCGGTTATTTGGGATATCTGCAGCTTGCCACCCTATTCTTGAATGGAGATTTGGCCACACACTTTTCAAACCTCTGCAGATCTTGTTATTTATTCAAAGTTTTGGGAGAACGAAGAAGAAAAGGAGAGGCTAATCGAGAGGTAGTGAGAGAAAGAATAGGAACAAGGGTTCATCATGAGCAGCTGTCTGTGATGCAGAGCAGAAAGGCTCTGTACAGGTAGCCTTCAGCTTACGACCACAATTGAGCCCAATTTTTCTGTTGCTAAAGAAGACAATTTTATTAAGTGAGTTTGGCCCCATTTTACAGCCTTTCTTGTCACAACTGTTATGTGAATCACTGCAGTGGTTAAGGTAGCAACGCTGTTGTTAAGTGAATCTGGCATCCTCAATGACTTTGCTTGTCAGAAGGTCGCAAAAGGGGATCACATGACCCCGGGACACGGCAACCGTCGTAAATATGAGCCGGTTTTGCCAAGTGTCTGAATTTTGATGACATGACCGTGGGGATGCTGCTATGGTTGTAAGTGTGAAAAAATGGTCACAAATCACTGTTTTCAGTGATGTCGTAACTTTGAACGGTCACTAAAGGAATGGTTATAAGTCAAGGACTACCTGTACTACCAGTTTGCCCCAGGTAGGGAATTAATTATTATTTTATCTGTCCTACTGATACTTGTGACCTTGTTGGAAAGTGTCAACTTCTTCCTGATGCAGGAAAATATGGACATACAGTGAAACAGTACAGCCCTTTAGGTGAACTTCTTCGAGTTATAGGTACCCCAGGTACAGCAGGTTCCGATACAAACCCGCTACAGTTTGACCAGCCAGCAGAGATTTTTGTGGAATCAACAGGAAATATTTATATTGTGGATGGTGATGGAGGACTAAATAACCGCTTGCTCAAATTGACCAAAGGTAAGCAAATGTAGGTTTAAAATGTTGGTGCCAGCTTTTATTTCTAATGAGCCGATGTACCATTTCCTAACTTCATGTGTCGATTGGACTGCAACTTACAGAATATGAAACTCATATCTGCAGGACGTAAGACTGGGAAGCTGCATGAGTGGCTTTTTCTATGATAACACAACACATTAGGAGTGGTTAAGTGGTTTGGGTTTGATGCAATCGGCATTAGCTGTTGACCACATGAACGTCTGGTTTTCTGGGCAACAATATGCCGACATTGTCTTCTTTTGGGAATATTATTTTTAAACTTTACAGTCTAGCCTACAATGATGGGGCTTCCAAGTAGTCTCTTATTCAAGCATTAACCAGCTTCAAGCCTGTTTAGATTTTTTGAGATTAGCCAAGGTTTGGGAGGCGCAGCCACTTGCTGTAAGACATTTATAGAGATTATGAGATTCTAAATGAGAAAATGGTGTCTTCTCCCACGTGCATCAATTCTTGGTGACTCGTAGATTATGATCTGCAGGCATAAGCCACCAATATGTTGCACCTTTACTGCTGCAAATTTACTGGTACCTTATCTTTTTATAAGATTCTAATACTTTTTCTAATACTTTTTCAATAATATTCTGATGATACCTTAAGACAGTGGTTCTCAACCTTTCTAATGCCGTGACCCCATAATACAGCTCCCCACGTTGTGGTGACCCCAGGGGCGTGGCCGAGTGGGTGTGGCCACCGAGTGGGTGTGGCCACCGAGTGGGCGTGGCCAAGTGGGCGTGGCCAAGTGGGCGTGGCCACCAAGTGGCCGCCGCGGGTCCCATCGCCGCAGCAGATGCACAGCTGCCCTTCCTCTTCCTCGGCGCAATCTTTCGCCCGCCCCAGTGACTCCCTCCCCTTTCCGGGGTCCAGGCATACCCTCCGGAGCCCCGGCGTTTGCACCCTGCAGGAAGCGCAGGGTGCCCATGTAATCCTGCTCGGTTGAGGACACAGAGGCGAAGACGCAGCTGGCGGTCCGTATCCTTTGCCGGTTCCAAAGGGAGAGCACTGGTGCCGGGGGTCACTGCCCCCACCGCCGCTGCCACCGACGGCTCAGATACCGACTGCACTTCCATGGCTCCTGCCTGCCTCAGCTTCCAGAAGATCATCCCGACCCCATTTCCTCACTCCGTGGCCGGCTTTAGGCGCCCTCCATCCCCGAGGCGCACGCCAAACGCACCACAAGGATCGAGTCTCTCGAGCTTGACCTACCAACAGGAGCGCCGCACTGGGACATGGCGAGGAGGCGGCATCGGCGGCTAGGAGGAGCAGAGCACAAACAGCGCCGAATGGAGAGAAGTGTCCCAGCGTGGTGCTCCTGCTGGTAGGTCGAGCTCGAGAGACTCGATCCTTGTGGTGCGTTTGGTGTGCGCCTCGGGGATGGAGGGCGCCTAAAGCCGAGCAGGGAGTGGAGCGTGCGCCAGCAGGAGCGCCGCACTGGGACATGGCAAGGAGGCGGCGTCGGTGGCTACGAGGAGCAGAGCGCAAACAGCACTGAATGGAGAGAAGCGAGTGGTGAGTGGAGCGCGCGAAGGGACTTGACCAGGGCAGCGGGCGGAGGGGAGGGGAGGGTCGGCTCCGGAGGCGGAGGTGGCGCTCAGAAGTGAGGGAAGGGGCGGTGGCGAGATGAGCCCAAAACAGTAGTCTGGAGAGCGCAGCAGGCGGCGAGGGGAGAGGCCGGAACAAAGAGAGAAGCGGCTGGAAAGCCGGAGAAGCAGGGAAGATGCGGGGATTTCTACGATAGGATGCAAAAAAAACCCAAAAACCTTGCCTTGGCACATTGGCGTGCCTTTGCCCTTCCGACCCTAGGAGAAGTTGGCTTGCAAACTTGTTTGCAGTCGGTTTCTCAGTTTGGGAGATTGCATGCTTATAGAATGCCATGCAGTACAAAAACGGTAAGCTTTTTGTCCGCTTTATTGGATAAGAGGGGGAAGCCATTCTCTTGCGGGATGTTTCTTGCACGATTGGTTGCTGCATTTTGCTGCACGGAACTCTTGTTCCGCAAAGGCTTGCATGGAGAAGCAGTGGCTGCTTCCTTTGCAGCCAGCCAGGCAGGCCAGAGAGGAAACTTACTGTTTTTAGTTGTTTTCTCTTTTGCTTTCCGCTGCTTGCTCTCTCTCGCTTGTCCTCTGTATTCCTTTCCTCCATGTGCTCCGAAACCGAAACTTCCTAACTTTAAATAGAAAAAAGCTGCGCATGCGCAAAGAGGAGGGAGGCAGGAACGGCACTTTCTATAGCCAAATAAGAGGAAGTAGAACAGTTAGAGAAAAGGGAAAAAAAAATGGCGGACAGCGTGGTTTGGCGACCCCCGTGAAATGGTCGATCGACCCCAAATGGGGTCGCGACCCATAGGTTGAGAACCGCTGCCTTAAGATCTTAAACATATCTTAAACAGCATGATTTTGCAGAATGAAAACAGATATTATATTAATAGTCAAAAACTGAAATCCGAATGTATTCTGCAATGGAAAAGCTAGATTATATCATTTAATGCATATTGGTGAAATACAACACGGTATTTTCTGAATTTCTATGACACAGATATGCCTGCTTTGGTTTTTCCTGATGTTAGGCCCTCTTCAGTTTTCCTCAGGCAGACCTGTTGTGATAGGATAGCATGGCTATGCCATACAATATGTTAAACTCCTTTAAATTGCAAGGCAATCTTTTTGGTTGCAGATTTGGGCAAAAATGTTTGATCTTTTTGTTTTCTTTTTCAAAAGCAGTTTGGTAGTTTTTAAAGTGAAAATCGAGTGAAAAGTCTCAAAGTATCTGATTGCACTCATTTTTACATCTTTTCAATATGACGAGGTGTGTGAATTAGTACTTCAAAAGGTCCATATATACTCCTGGACTGTGGGTTCTCTACTCGTGCTTTTGTTTTAATACTGATTATTTTGTTGTAAACTCATTGCAGGAAATAATGTTTGATCGACACTTTTTTACTCACAGACTTAAAGATTCTATGGCTACGTGGAGAAAACGGTACTGCTCCTACACAGTTCAGGATTCCACACAGTGTAACTGTGGATTCGGTTGGGCGGGTAAGGAGCAGTGATAATTTTGACATAATAGCATAAAACATTAGAGTACTACTGACCACATTGATGAGGACACTGTTGGCTGAGCTAACAACCATTTAGGTTTTATTGTCTCAGCACTTCGAATGTGCACAAGGTAACACACATGCAAAAGGAATGGGGTTTCACTAGTGCAGTTTCCCAACTTGTCTTTTTTTAATCCCCAGCCTTCCCTCCACTCCCAGTGCCCTTAAAAATAACTGTTGAACAATTGTCTTGATGGCTATTCAAACCATTTGGATGGATGAAAGAGTTATACATATTGCTAGATTATAAAGATTTGATTTATAACCTAACATAAAGTATTGAGATGCTGGTTATTAATTTAGAGAGCCATCCATTTAAGTTAGATTTTTTTTGTGTGTATTTCTTCCTCAGTGCTTAAAATGGTGTCTTTGTTTGTACCAGGTCTGGGTTGCAGATAGAGCCAACTGGAGAATCCAAGTTTTTGAAAAGAGCACTGGGGAATGGTTAGGATCTTGGGATAACTGCTTCACAGAAGATGGCCCTTACTCTGTAAGGTATAGTATCTGTGTGTATGTATGCCAGCGTGTCCATTAGATAGAAAACTTTTCAACTAATTACAGTTGAACAAGAATCCATTTGTAGATAGGATTTCTAATGAAGGTTTCAGTTCCTAGGATAGAGCCAAATAAGAGTTATGTAGCTCTCTGAACGCACTAGAGCAGGCGTAGGCAACCTTGGCTCTTTTATGACTCGTGGACTTCAACTCCCAGAATTCCTGAGTCAGCATAGCTGGCTCAGGAATTCTGGGAGTTGAGGTCCACGAGTCATAAAAGAGCCAAGGTTGCCTACCCCTGCACTAGAGGGTTCACTAAAAATTCACATCCCCCTAATTCTGAAATGCGATCACTTTCATTATACATTTTCCATAACCAGTATACTTTTTGAAAGTGATCTGCCAGTAACTGGTAACCCTGGCACTTTTTCTGTGATTCGGACCTTAAAAAGCTCAATTTCACTTTTCTGGAAGATACCGTTAAACTGCCTGATATTTTAAAATGGCATTTGGGTGGGAACAAAGTATTCACCAAGTGGAATAAGAAACGAACTAGAATGGGAGACAATATTTGTTTGTTTCATACACACTCCTCCCCACATGTTTTATGTTGCTAGAAAGGGAATGTTGAGCTCTAGGAAAGGTACGATGTAGATGAATATTGTTTCCTTAAAGGAGAAACCCCACACCCTTTTTTGGATCATAGGCAATTTGAATAATTTCCATTCTATTTAAATGTATACTTGCAGTGAAGAGGATTAAACTGATGCATTCTTTTATTGCAGGGGTAGGCAACATTGGCTCTTTTATAACTCGTGGACTTCAACTCCCAGAATTTTGGGAGTTGAAGTCCACGAGTCATAAAAGAGCCAATGTTACCTACCCCTGCTTTATTGGCATACCCTTTCATGTGGAATAATCTCATATTATTTTGGAACTATATGAAAGGATTGTATCTTGTCATGGGCCAGCAACAGTTTGCAGACCAGCACTAGTCTGTGGACCACACTTTCTTAGTAGTATTGATTTAAAAAAAAAATGCAAAAATACCCATATTTCATATATTCAGATAATACCTCTGAATATTGAAATTTGTGTCCAAAGAATTGCAGTATGCTTTTTTTGTTATTGAAGGGCACCTGTCACTTATTCTCTATTTGTACCAAACATTCCTATTGAAAATTGGCTCCAAAATACTGAATCTCAACAGTAGGATTTACTAGGATTTTAAAAAAGCTCTTAGGACAGCATTTCAGGCAATGTTGGTGTCTGTATAGAGGCAGCAGCCTTGTCTCAGATCCAACAGAAATGCACATTGCTCACAGAATGAGATCTTTTAAGATTCAGTGTTTCTTTTTTTAAAAATAAAGTTTCCTTTTTTTTCCTCCCTTCCACTTACAGATTTACTCCTGATCAGCAGTATATCATTGTGGCCCACCTAAATATTAATAAGATTTCTATTTTGGCTGCCCCACCAGTAGGATTAATTGGGGATTGCACTGTGGTGGACACGATCCAGCTTGCAAAAGAAGTCAAGCCTCATCTTCTGGATGTCAGCTTAAGTACTGGAGCCATTTATGTGGCAGAAATTGGAGCTGAACAAGTACAGAAATATGTACCTTTGGACTAACGGCATCTTTCAGGCCATACAAGCAGAACCGGATGGGGTGGGCTGCAGCTCTTATACTCTTCTCTGTCTGACAGATGATTGCTGTGCTGGTTGGGGGGGGGGAGTCCATAGGAGCAGACAGTAGCTGGCTGAGGGATTCTGCTCTACTGGATTGCCTGCTCTCTCTAGTTGTGCAATACTTGAAATAACTAATGATGCATTCTGTGCATTTATCTCAGGGTTTGTTTGTCTTTCATTATTTTAGCCAAGTTTTATGGACCATGTTTTAATTGTTTTTTTGTATAAATTGTTTCTCTTGTAATAAAATTCCAAGAGTTTTTCTGGTCATTCTTTTAATATAATCAGAATTATATTAATCACCCGGTCTTAAATTTGTTTACAGGCAATGGGAGACAACAGCATATTGGATGGAGGGATGGATGGATAGATGGATGGATGGATGGATGGGTGAATGGGTGGGAGGGATGGAGGAAGGAAGGAAGGAAGGAAGGAAGGAAGGAAGGAAGGAAGGAAGGAAGGAAGGAAGGAAGGGTATTGCAGTTATCTGAGGGAACAACTCCCACTCCATAAGCAGAAAAGATCTTTGAAAAATACAATTGCACTTCAGCATTAGCGGAGCATGGTCCAGTGGCAGTCTCTGTCCACTGAGGGCTTTTCTAAGCACAGCCTCTATTCAAAGCATTCTTTCAGTTGCTGATCCGTTTTCCTGTTATATTTTGATGTAGTATTCTCAAATGAATATTTTTAAAAATATGGTATGTTGTGATTGTTCAGCCTACCAAACCAATTTCATATATTTTAGTGGCCTTGTTTTATACTCATTATTGTCATGGTTCTTATCTTTTAAAGAAACTTTTTCTGAATAATGAATGTATTTGTTATTTTTTAAGCAGAGCAAAACTAACAGCAATTTATAATCTGCACAGAAAAGCATTGTTTTGGAAATTGGCATGTTATACATACGTTAAACACAGCATTATATATATAAAAAATTGTGACTAACATAAAATTAAATGTAAAGAAAACCAACTTAAGGACAGCAGGTAGAACAACCACCTTAGAATTGACAGTAAAGATACCAAAATAGTGGATAGCCTCTGCGTTTTAGTAAAGGAATAAGCAGTCAAGAAAAATGCTGCAGATTGGAATTCCATAGAACAGCCACAAAGGCTTTGGAAACAATATTAAAATGTTGAGATGCATCTATGTTGTGATGTGGTCGCTAGGAATCAAAGACCCGATGACACATAATCAGTCTATCAGTTGACTAACATCGTTCCTCTCAACTTTGCATCTGTGCTCCAAAAATTCCTGCAAGATATTAGGATATTAACAACTTTGACCTACATTGCTTTGAACCTGAAATCGCAGGATTGTAAGCTAAAAGAATTCTAGGAGGCAATGGCAAATCATGTCTATATTATAACACCATCCCCGAATAAAAGTCCAGCGTGGAGCTCCTGCTCACTGGGAATTGACCTCTGCGTGAGAAATATCTGTTACCTTAATTCTGGAACATTTTCATAATATTTTAATGAAAGTTGCTCTGGTCACTGGAATAATGCCCCTTTCTAGTACACTCTTTCCAATATATTCACATATATTCTGGTATTTCAGGCCCTACAGCTAAAAGAGCTATGGGTTCGGGGCCCAAAGATATTCCATATACCAATGGTGACGAACCTATGGCATGGGTGCCAGAGGCGGCACTTAGAGCCCTCTCTGTGGGCACGCATGCCATTGCCCCAGCCCTGCCACCCCCTGTGGCCCCTTCCTCACCAGCAGCCCCCCGGAGGAGAGTTGCCCTGGGCGCAGCCTGTGCAGAGTAGCGCAGCCAAGGACATGGCAGCTGGGCAGCAGGGACAAGACCCCACCCCCGTGCCCCATCGTGTACAGATGATGCGGGGTGTGAACAGAGGGCATGGCTCCCATAACGCTGCTGGGCCGCCTGGGTGATCTGCTGTGGAGGTGGTGGGTGGTCCTGCAGGCAAGAGAGGGGGGTGGGGCAGGGGCAAGGCGGTTTTTGGGCACTCGGTCTCTAAAAGGTTCGCCATCACTGCCATATACAACGGCAGCTGTACAGGATGCAACTCCCCTTTTATGACCGTTCTGGAACTTGATTCCACATACAGAGACAAGGTCTACTGCTAATAACTCTTTTCTGCTAGCAGAGGAGCCAGGCAGCTTTACTTTAGAAGGCATAAGTGGCTGGGACCTTTTAACCCATCCCTTTTTTGTAAAAGGAAGCAAGCCCCCAATTTCCCCCTTATTCTGTTGAGTTCTGTTCCAGCATATGGCATCATGTTTGCAAATATCTTGCTCCTATGATCAACACAGGAAAAGATTAAACCATAGGCAGTTAGCACTAAGAACTAAGCCAAATGTTTGATTGTATGGGGGAGGGGAGGGAAATGTACAGTTGAAGAAGACATTTATTTATACAGATTCTAAAGTACTAACAAAATAGTACATTTTATATTGCATTATAAAAATGAATATTAAAATAAACAATACAGCACAATACAACAATAATTACTAACAGTATTAGTAATAAAACCTGGAAGATGCTTTTCATCGCTCTTGCATAAGTAGTAATATTCTACTGTGCCATACACATTAGTGTCACTGGACAGAAGTGTCCCTTTGTAAGAATATTCTTAACTAAAAGGCTACATATGCTGAGTATAATATTGCATTTTTAATAACATTGCAAATGTTGAGATTAATAAAATCGATACAGTTCCAAAAATGACAATAAAACTTGAGATCACATCTACACTATATAAAATACTGGAAAAAAATGGCCCGTAAGTCCATTAGAGTTGTTTGTTTAAAATGTGGCATAATACTGAAATTCGAATTTATCACACACACGCGCGCGCACACACACACACACGCACACACACACACACAAACCCAAACTAAGTGCACAGAGTACTTATTGCAATTGCTTTACTCCACAGTACTGGTATTAAGGGGTCTTTCCCCATAATGCAGTAGAGTGGGAGAGGCAAAGCCTTTTGCCTCTGAATGTTCCAACTCAAATACTGTTTGCAGATTCGATCCCTTCTGAAATATTCGGGTTGGAACATTCCGGTTGTAGCCTTTGCATCCCTTAGCAATGATAAGATATGCAGAGAATGTAGTAGTTGCAAAGAAATAAAACTGGCCCAGTGAAAGTGGTGACCTGACCTTTGTGGCCTTGTGCATCACCGAAATAGGTGTGCTCCGTCCACGTAAAACAGATTTCGCATTGCAGTGCGATTGTGCAACCCTTCCCTTCACATGAGAGTTATGAGCAGCCCCAGAGGTAGTGGCACTTTCCCTGCTGTCCTGCCCAGTATTGAATATATGAAGGAAAGAGGAGAAAAGAACATATTTATAACCTGTGTTAATTCTCTCCGGGGGAAGGGGAAGAGGGAAAGCTTGGAATGGAGGGGAAATGTTCCCTTTGTCTTGTTTTAATTTCCTGATGAGGGAGATTTGTGTGTACTATGCTTAAGAAAAAGGCATAGAGCGTGTATGCTTGATTGTAGATAAAAATGAAAGTTCAAGGGAAAATATATTGGTGAAGATTAAAAAAGATAGATTAAATGAGCTGAAGATTCATATAGTATATAAGAGGGAGGAAGGATATTAAGATTATAATTATCTGTTGAAAAGAAAGTCAGAAATCATTCATATATTCTTTAAATTTAGTTTTTCCCCTCCTTTTTTCTCTTGCATTTCTTTCCTTTTTTAAATTTGTCTTTAAATCTATTTTAAAAAATCTTAATAAATATTTTAAATGTATATAGGGAAAGGAAGTTCAAGGAAAGATACATTGGAACGATGTATGTAGCTTTGTACATTTGGATGAAAAGTCTTTTGAATGTGTACAATAGTATGAAATATAGGGCTGATCACACTTCACTCTATAGGTGCGTGATATGACATATATTTCTGATGTGAAAATCTGCCTCGAGGAGGCATTTGGAAGCTGAAGAATATGTTTGTGTGGTCTTGAATTCATTCTACACCCACCAACTTACTGTTCCCAACTATCCATTAAAATCTGTTTTTCTTTTCATTTGAAAAAACAGGTGTATTTCACCTACCCAGGCTTTTATAAAATAGGTAATTTGGCCAAATGTGCATGTAATCTGTAAATGAAATGATGAGGTGGTAACATGCTTAGGTGAAGACAAAGAAGCATCTGGAGTGGATTTCTGTGCTTTTAGGCAGAGGTGACAAGATTTATATTGGCTTTAGAAATTTGCCTGAGTAACAGTAACTGCCACAGCAATTTACTACTCAAACTGCTTTGTTTTACACACACGCACACACATACAGGCAGATTGGTCAAATACCTGAAGGCTGTACATTTTTTTAAGAAAACCTGATCCATGAGGCTAACATTTGTTGTGTATGCTTGAGGGAAAAGTGTCTGTGCAAATGCAGGAAGCTGTGCTTTCAAAAAGTCTCACAAAGAAGGCCCCTGATTACTTCAGATTAAAAAAAATTTTTTTTTTTAAAATCATACTCTGGTACTCTGCCAGCCCGTGATGCCGTGATGCCGTTAAAGACAAACTGCATTAAGGCCTAAAAACAAATCTCCCCTATAGATACGCAAGTGATAGCCACACTTCTAAGAAAATTGACACTTGCTCACAGTACAAGCAGGTTACAAAGGGGGAAGAAACGCTCCCTTTCCTCTCAAATATATTTGCTGAGAAACTTTTCTAAGGCCCAATCCCTGGTGTTTGAAGACAACGTTCTTTAACTCTTTTGTGTGCTAAAATCCCATTGCTTCTCCTCACTCTTCATGAGGGGATACTTCATGTGGTTGGACAATACCCATAAGCGGCTAGGAAGAATACAGTTAGAACCTAGCCTCCTTAAGATTCTCAGTCTGAGATTCTTAAGACCCAGAGAGCCTCCTTCCTATTCACAGTATCACACATCAGTTCCAACTTCACTGACTCTCTCCTTTGCATTTATCTGGCTACAATAAAGAGTTAATGCATCCTCTCAAGAAAACATACGAACTGTTCCCCCGCCCCCGCCCCCTTCCCCAAAACTGGTTTGTTTTGTTCTGTTTCCTTCTGGCTTTAATAAGGATATTGTTTTTGTTTCTTGCCAGAGAAACAGGCCAGCCAAGTGCATATCAACATTGCCCCTGCAGCTCCTCCTCCTGTGCAATAGTAAGCCCAGCCAATCTCACAGGTGCCTACAGGGAAGACAAAAGACACAAACAGAGACAGTGTTATTGCAAGTGTGGTCTTCCTTTTCTCAATCTCCCCACCACCACCACCACCACTGGAATAATAGCAGTATTTTGATGCCGTATTTAATAATTGAAAGAAAATACAAGTATTCATATGCCATATTTATTTATTCCCTGCCCATCAAGTGTGTAAACATGCTGGCTTCGTGGTATGAGGATAGGCAAAGGTCTGAAGTTTTCTTACCTTCAAGAGATGCCTGTGTAGAGCAAGTGCTTAGGGTTTTGGAAGGTTGTATAAAAACAGGCACTCTAATTAGAGTTTTTAGGGATTAAAAACTCTTTATATTCAAAAACTGTGTCCAGATATCTGCCCATAAACCTAGTTTAGTTTGCTGAATTCATTACTTAATCTGGACTGATGTAAGCTTTCCCTAAAGGCAATAGGGCAAATGACACAGGGAGAACCTGAACAATTTTCATTCCCGTACTTGGACATAAATGCCTACGGAGTGGGAGGATACAGTTGCTTTTGTTGGCCACTAGTGAGATTTCCAAAGGCACCTGGTTCTTTATTCAGACTAGGCCAGGGGTAGGCAACTTTTATGACTCATGGACTTCAACTCCCAGAATTCCTGGGAGTTGAAGTCAACGAGTCATAAAAGAGCCAAGTTGCCTACCACTGGACTAGGCTAACCTTTGAAATGAATCATCAGACTATTTTGCTCACTAATGCTGAGAAGAGTTGTTAAATAGGTAGGAAAAATGTTCTTAAACTGGGCAAAGTGCAGGAAAGTTGCAAAGGCAACAATAAAAGATGGAGAAGAGGAAGAAGCAATGAATACCGACCTAGATGTATGTGATATTGAATTAAAGGATTTAGAGAAAGTGACAATGTTGTTGGTTTGAAATGGTGGTGTAGCTCAGACTCTCAGTAACGGCTTCTGAGAAATACATGCCCTACTAAACACATTTACATTAATAACATGTGTATTTAATTGTCAGTCTACTTCATTTTCTAGGAATATTTTAGTAATTTGGAGAAAGAAATTTTTACTCCTGAATAGTTGACATTATAAAAATAGAAAAGCTGTCTTAGATTAGCAAATCTGCACTGAGGGTAATTATTATTTTTTTCTTTCTAGTCTTCCTCTTAGGGGTAGATGATTCAAGGTAATTTTCCTTTCAATGAATACTGCATACATCAATTTGTCAATGACTGGAAATTCTGGAGAATGGGAAATACGGAAGAGATATAAATATTCATATATATGAGAAAATATTTGAAAAAGTCTACTTTAAATAATTGAAACCAGATGCTCTAGGTAACAGTCAAAGGTTTTTGAATTCAGGCACTAAGCCGGACAACTGCTATATACAGAATAAATTAGCCTTCATTGTTTTGTTTGTTTGTTAAATTTATATTCTGCCTTTCATTCGGGAGCTGCCTGCAACATGTGAAATGTGATTATCCATGGTTTTTAAAACCATAAAAGGAAGGCACCTAGGCAGGCACACAAGCAAGGGACACTAGACTACATTTGACACTTATTTTTTCAGATCTCCATCATTTTGTATAGACTTAATGGTTTATACAAAGTAACTGGGGCAAACCAGGATCATGTTCCAGATAACTTGCCATTAATCTAGAGTGCCCTGTCAGAAAGTCTGGGCAAATATATATGAATTGTACTTTCTGTTAAAGTAACCCCCAAGTGGGATTCAACACGGAGCAGTTATACTGGGCACATAGCATTAAATGAATTTTATTTCCTTATCCAGGTTGCATCTGGGTGTACCTTCACAAATCAAGGACCATCTGAAAAAAGGGGGAGATTTTTTCCTCTACTTCACTATGACTTGGGGGACCCAATCCTTTTTGATTTCTGTATGTACATCCCCACATTCAAGTTAGGATGACCATTTCAACATGAGTTAAAGTTAATAGTCTAGAGGACTCACAGACTTAAGGTAGTAGAGCAGGCAGAAATTAGGGAAGAAAATATACTTAACACTATGGTCTAAACCAATGGTTCTCAACCTGTGGGTCGGGACCCCATTTGGGGTCGAACAACCATTTCACGGGGGTCACCAAACAAGGCTGTCCGCCATTTTCCCCCCTTTTCTTTGGCCACGCCCCTGGCACCCGGTGATGTATAAGTGGTTGGGGGTCACCACAACATGGGGAACTGTATTATGGGGTCGCGGCATTAGAAAGGTTGAGAACCACTGGTCTAAACCATAATGGGTTTTTAAAAATTATATACACAACAATATGAAATCACAGTTGCCAGTTCTGTAGCTGGTGTTGACCTTCATACGCAATGAGTTTTCCCCCAAGGACCTAGGATGAGTCAGCATATGTGCAGATCCAAGCTGTGTGGCCTCTTGTAATCAAAAGATGGAAATTTTGTCCACTTATATTATTATTATTATTGCTTTACAATTTAAGCAAACCCAGTAATTGCAGTTTATAGATGATTTATATCTTAGCATGTTATGCAAACACAGCCAAGACCAAACCACAGTTAAACTAGCATGTAGGCTATAAGCCTCTGAAGTGGCTTTACTTTAGTCATAGGTATAGATTTTGGCTGGGCAGCTGGTCCATTTCTTAACAAAACAGAAGAGTCTTTCTTAACGTCTTTCATTCTTAACTCTGTATTTTTCTCTTTCTGGTTTTGTTTTGTGAACACTCTGAGCATTTGTGAATCCATTTCATTTAAGGTCATTTTCCATAGAACTAGGATTACTCACCTAGTTCAAACTGGTCGGAAAGATCGCCACAGGCTTGTCTGACTTCTTCACTTTCCCAGCCCAGAGGATAGAGAGCACACCCAGAACCAATCAACAAACCTACAGGTGAAAGAAAGCAACACATTTTTAGCTGGACTATAGTCAATGAAGGTTGTGGCGGACCTCATATTCTCCCTTTCTGTGTCCACAGTTGGTGGACCCTTGAGAAAAGAATGGACTACTGAGTGCTCTAACTTTTTCTCTACTGAACAAAGAAAAGTTCAAATATAATGTTCATCTTTCGACTTTATAGAAAGATTAAAGTATTTGAGTTAACAATATCATGTGCTATATTGACAGCAACGGGGGGGGGGGGAAGGGAGAAAAATTTTATCAGACTAAATTGCTGCTCTATCTTAAAGAGTTTCCATCACGTTTAATTCATCACAAGGTGATATTATGGGCACATCTATGTAGTCTTTCTGACGACAATATGAAATGGTTCACAACTCTCTTCTTCCAGAACAGTGGTTCTCAACCTGTGGGTCGGGACCCCATTTGGGGTCGAATGACCATTTCACGGGGGTCGCCAAACCATGCTGTCCGCCATTTTTTTCCCTTTTCCCTAGCTGTCCTACTCCCTCTTATTGGTGGCCACACCCACTTGGGGGTCACCACAACATGGGAAACTGTATTATGGGGTCACGGCATTAGAAAGGTTGAGGATCATTGTTCCAGAATATATAAGTTCAGCTTGCAGCTCTGGGGGTCTTCTGGAAAACCTCCCATCAAGTATGACCCAGTTTCTATCTTGTTTAGCTTCTCAGGCTAGACACGGTCAACTAAGTGTTGCTATCTGCTGAGACTGCTCTGATTCCTTGCCCACAAGGAATACATACAAATGTTGGACAGGAGAACATGTCAGCAATCCAAGTGAAGACGTTATCCTATCAATTGTATATAATTATTATTTTTGCTATTCACCCTGCCCAGCACCCATGCATGCATTTATGATTCTTGGTATCTTTGATAAATTCTCCAGAAGTGTTTGCACCTAAGAATACATGTACATGTGTCTTTAAAAAGTATCCCCCTCCCACACACACAATAAAAGCAGAACTTAATAAAAACAAGTCCCACACAATCTAAATCTATTCCGCTGCTTTAATTTATGCTCTTGGAAGCAATTCCTTAGGCACCGCCATCAGTAAACAGCAATGTATTTAACATCAAATCAATAAATCTATTCAGACAGGGTATCACCGGTCATTCCTTTCAAGTGTTTTGTGGGAGGAGGAAGAAGAAGAAGAGGGCTCCTGGCCATCAAGATTTCTTTCTTTCTTCTTACATTTAAACACAAACTGCTGAACTCTGTAATGGCACCATCATTCTGTAACCAGGCACTGTTCCAGACAGCTACATATATGGCTAGATAGAGATTGCTGTGTAGTCTCTCTCTGCTTGGGTGAGTGGGATGGGAGAACAATGGCTCATTTGAGCCTAGAGGCTAAGTGGATGGGATGAGGCAAGCCTCTGGGGTAGTAGATTGCTCACATAAGCAAAAGAAATGAAGCTGGACATTTTTTTAATAAGATGTGAACCTGACCAGAAACTGAATGGCAAAATTCAAATCATACACATCCATAAGATTTAATCTACTGATGAGTTGTGGAATTAGAGACCAGGAGACTCAACAAGAATTCCTCAAATGAAAAAAAAAAAAAATCTGCTCCTGAGCCCTCTGGAACTCAGGATGGAAGTTTTCCAATCTGAACTGCCCTGCGGCTGAACCAGAAGAGAACGGGATACACAGAAGAAGTCAGAGGACTACAGCAGCTCATGCCAATGTCAAAACGAAAAAGGACAGGTAGTCCTTGACTTACAACTATCATCTGGTGACCCTTTGAAGTTACAATGGCACTGGAAAAGGTGACTTGTGACTGTTTTTCCCACTTATAACTGTTCCAGCATCCCCGTGGTCGCGTGATCAAAATTCGGATGCTTGGCAACTGGTTCACATTTATGACGGTTGCCGGCTCCCCGGGGTCGTGTGATCACCTTTTGCGACCTTCTGACAAGCTAAGTCAATGGGGAAGCCAGATTTGCTTAACAACCAGGTTACTACCATAACAACTGAGTGATTCACTTAACAACTGTGGCAAGGAAGGTTGCAAAATGGGGCCAAATTCAGTAACAAACTCGCTTGCTTAGCAATGGAAATTTTGGGCTCAACTGTAGTCATCAATGGAGGATTACAAGTAAAAGCAAAGGTTTCCCCTATCCAGCCGAGTCCAACTCTAAGGGGCAGTGCTGATCTCTATTTCCTAGCCAAGGGAGCCAGTGTTGTCCAAAGACTGGCCATGTGGCTGGGATGACTACGTTGGGTTGGTGCAAATGACATGTGTACGAGTTTGTAGGTTCGTATGTTGGATATTCTTTATTTTTTTCCACTTAGCATATTCTGGTTTTACCATAGGAACTTTTTTGCAGACAAAACAGAATTTGGCATCTCTATTAATAGGGCAATCAGCCCAAGAACACAGGAACTTCTGTGAAGGGTGAAGCATTGTATATCCTGGATGTGATTAAAGATGAAGCTGGGCAGCTTTAGAATCAACTACCTAGTGTGGGTATCAGTGTGGGTATCAAAAATTGGTTGAATGTCTTGCTAACTTCTTTGTACATTTCCTTAGCAAAACATCGGAAATCTCACTGATAGTGGATAAGGCAGCTTCTTTATCTGGTAAAGGTACCAACACACTGCCTGTGTCAGGATGATCAGTGACAATGCAACTTTCACTAATACAGGTCAGTTGCCAAGTGTCCGAATTTTGATCATGTGACCATGGGGATGCTGTCACTCATAAGTGTGAAAACCGGTCATAAATCACTTTTGTCAGTGCCATTGTAAGTTCAAATGGTCATTAAACAAATGGTATAAGTTCTACTACCTGTAGAAAATCTCACTTTGACAGTACACTTACTTTAAATTATTTGTAAATGTTTAGGAATGCAGAAGAGTGGTGGGGTAGCCTAGAGGTAGAGCTCTCGCCTCACAATCGGGGCTGTGAGTTTGATCCTAGGTGGTGGCAGAGATTTCTCTCTCTGGGCACAATGAGTAATTGTCTGCTGCAGACTCCATGTAGGTGTCAGGAGGGGCATCTGGCCAGCAAACGCTGAGCTCCATTCAGTCGCCCTGATGCCACCTCGATGTAAGGGATTACACCAGAGGTCGGTGGACTGGTACCGGGCCGTGACGTGCCAGAAACTGGGCTGTGCAAACAAATGAAGTCCCATCCACAGGATGCAGGCAGCATGTGAAACCACGCCCCCTTCTGGTCCGCGAAAACACCTCTCTCCACAGAACCGGTCCCCGGTGCCAAAAAAAAAATGGGGGCTGCTGGATTACAGGGGTATTAAAAGAAAAAAAATAGGAGGAGTGCAGAAAGTCATCTTCTATGGGAATGGGTCTGTGTAGTAATATGTAATCCATCTTCAAGCTCGAAATCAGTGGTTCTTAACCTGGGCGATATTGCCCCCCGGGGGGCGATTTCATTTTTCAGGGGGGCGATGGAACGAAAAGGGGTGATGCGAGGGCGAAGGAACGAAAAGGGGGCGATATGGGGGCAATGGAGCAAGAAGTTTTGGGGACACTTTTGAGACTTTTTTGTACAGTGAATCGCTGTATATCTGTTGTACAAAAACATCAGATCGCTCACGATTAGTGGATTGAATTGTGTTTCCAAATGTTCCTCCAGCTATCTTCAGTATAGAACGCCATAAATATGTGAATATGCATCGCTTATCACATTGTGCAGCAGCCTCTACCCATACAGCCTCTACCCATACAGTGGGAGATATGGGAAAAAGACTGGAAATAAATTATTTGCATCGATATGTCCTGATGACGATTTTAAAGAAAATAAAAAAAGTGTTTGGATAAATTGAAGAATTATTTCCTATGTTGTGATTGAGAGATTATGTTGGGGGAGGGGGGCGATGACAACTTCCTCATTGGCTCAAGGGGGCGATTCGTTCAAAAAGGTTAAGAACCACTGCTCTAAATGAATGGATGAAGCTGCTGCCCCCAACGTGGAAAAACAAGTTAAAAAGAAGCTAAATTTTAACTGGTTATGGCAGAATTGTGATTATTGCAGAATTCAAGGCAGAAAGCCCAAGATATTTCCTTACAAATCTTCTTTAGTAGTGTGGAATCATAATTAAAACAGTTAATGGTACAAAGAGAGACTTATATACAGGAAGAGCTATTTAGAAAATTGTTTCTTTTGTTCCCAGTATTTTCAGTTACGGCAAGAATATAAATAACTAAAAAGAACCATTTCTAAAGTTCAGACAACATATGGAGAACTTCATGAAAATTCAAACAAAGGAATAGTATGTAAATCACATGCAATTCCTGTTGAAATAAACTTCAAGAATGTAAAAAAATAACCATTGGCTAAGCTATCCCATACAATAAACAGCAATTTAATCTTGTTTACACAAATTAATGTCCAGTTTCAAGTTGAACGAATAAAGATTAAATTACAAAATGAACTTAGGGAAGAAGAATGGATGGATGGGAAGGAAAATGAAGTTACAAGAAAATCATGGCCAAATTAATACAATCCACAAAAGGTTAGCAAACAAAGGGCAACATATAAAGCAATGTATGGATTTGGTGGAAGCCAAAACTCGTAGTTTGAAAGAACAGAAAGGAATAGAATAATAAGTACTGTATTTTCCGGCGTATAAGACGACTTTCTAAAGCGCGGAAATCGGCGCCGAAGTCGGGGGTTGTCTTATACGCCGAGTCGTCTTATACGCCGGAAATTACAGTAGTTTCCGGTGGATAAGACGACTTTCTAGGCATGGAAATCGGCGCCGAAGTCGGGGGTCATCTTATACGCTGGGTCACCTTATACGCCGGAAAATACGGTATAAACTAGTTGTTTTACAGATAGCCTTCATTTAATGACAGTAACTGGGACTGGAAATTCTGTCGCTAAGCAATGTGGACATGAAGTACAAACATCAGATGACCACATCACTTAGTGCAGTGGTGGCGAACCTATGGCACGCGTGCCAGAGGTGGCACTCAGCACCCTCTCTGTGGGCATGCATGCCATTGCCCCAGCCCTGCCTCCCCCCGTAGACCCCTCCTCACCAGCAGACTGCCTGGAGGAGAAGCCCTCCCAGGCACAGCCCACCACATGGCAGCCAGGTACCAGGGGCAAGACTCCGCCCTCACGCCCCATCACGTGCAGATGATGCTGCGGGGTGCGAGTGGAGGGCGTGGCCGCTATGGTGCTGCAAGGCTGCCTGGATGATCTGTGGTAAGAGGCCCCGTGGGCAGGTGGAGCAGGGGGTGGAGCCAGGGGGAGAGCGGGGGTGGGCCGGTTTTTGGGCACTCAGTTTCTAAAAGGTTCGCCATCATAGGAGTTCCTGTTCCCATTGTAAAGCAAGGAACACAGGTTGTTATGCAAGGATCTCATCTGACTGAGGTTTGGGACTTCCTGCCAGCTTTCAACAAGCAGGGGCAATCAGGAAGCCAGTAAGAAGTTGCAACTCGCAATCACGAAAGGCTTCTCTTAGGCAGCTTGCAGGCAGGTCAGCGGAAAGTGTAGGCAAGAGAAGGCAAGTAGTGCACCTGAGGCATGGAGGGGGAGGGGGTTGCTGCTGCTGCAACTTGGTGCAACTCGGCAGCTGCCTGCTCACCCAGGGGATCCTCTGGAGAAAAAGCATCAGGAGTCGGAGCAACGTGCAAGTCCTGAGAGCTTCCCCGTTGACCTTACTTGTGGGAAGCCAATAGAGAAGATTGCAAGACTGTGATCACTTGACTATATCATGCTGCAAACATCCTAAGAGAGAACTGGTTGCCAAGTGCCTGAGTAATTATCATAAGATTGTAAGGATGATGCTACTGCCAGAACTTTGAGGACCAGTCCGAAGTCTCCTCATTCAGCGTAGCATGACTTGAGCGGACACTGAATAAGTGGTCGTAACCCAAGGACTACCTGCATTTCTTTTTATTTTGCATTTAAGATTTTTCAGCTTGTTATTTCTCCCTTTTTATACTTGGAAAAACAAAGTTTGCCCCCAAAGGGAATAGCGTGTAGTGATATCCATACGTATAATCACTCTGTCCCCTTTTGGGGAATGATTAAAGTTGATGGGAAATGATTAAAAACCCTCAGCTGGCCAGCATGAAGTACTAGGGTGAGGGGATGTACTCATTAAATTTGCTGATGGTTTCCTGTTTTAAAGGATGGCATTGTTCAGCTAGTTTAGGAACAGGTGCACGGATATTATTAAGGATATAATTGATATTACAGTTCCACTGGAGCCTGAAGTGATATTAGTAAAGACTAAGACTAAAATCCTAGAGATAATGAATGTGCACAATGGACTATAAGACTGGTACTGGCTTTTGACTAATAGTGCATAGGAGCGCACCTGACTATCGAGCATACTAGAATGAGTCAGCAATTCAATCTAATTTTTCATTTATTGATTGTAGCACAGTGCTTGATTGTGTACTGGTGCTTGATTGTATGTTGGTAGAGAAAGAAGGTCGTAGTCTTATTTAAAATGTGAGGAAATAAGTGTTGGTGCTCTTTGTTATCTGAAGACCACATTTTTATTGGAGATAGAATTGATACAATAAAGATATTTAAGAAATCTTCAAAGACATTTTCAAAACTGAGGTAGACCCAGAGATGACCCATAGAATAGAATAGAATAGAATAGAATAGACTTTATTGTCACTTTAAATATACACTAATCAGCATACGTTAAAATGAAATTTCATTGCATACAGCTCTCAAAGGGTCACCACATCCAAAATACAGTACATAAATATGACGGGTTTTTTTGCATATACCCACATACCCACATATATTCTAAGACACAGAGAAACAATATAGTCTAGCTTGGATGTATCCATGTACGTGGTGAGAAAAATGAATCTTGTGAGTTTCCCAGATGGATGGTATAGGGAACAAAGCAGTTACAGAATCTGGTAGTCCTGCTGGAAATACTTCGAAACCTCCTCCTAAAGGGGAGCAACAGACACAGACTGTAAAGTGGGTGTGTGGGGTCTCTAACAATGCTTTGAGCTTTAAGCACAAAGTGCTTATAAACAGTGTCCTGAATAATGGGAAGCGGGTTTCCTATAATCTTCTTGGCTGTCCTTACCACTCTCTCTTTCTTCTATCTGAGGCACTGCTACCGCCAAATCAAACAGCGATACAGTTTGTTAAAACGTTCTCAATTGTGCCTCTGTAAAAAGTGGCCAGGACAGAAGGAGAAAGATGTGCTCTCCTCACCCGATGCAGGAAATGCAGAAAATGCATTTCAACAAGATTCTGTTATATTAAGATTATGGTGTTTGTTATAATCATGAAACATAGGAATTGATATTCAGAAGATTTGGTCTGCATGCCACTGCACTGTTTTCATTATTTATAATGAAAATCTGTAATACTGTACATAAAACGGGAAATGGGAAATGCTGAATGGGAAAGAATGCAAGTCTATCTTTTGTGTATTTGTGTTCCTTGTGACAATGGAAGTACCAAGAATCATGATGTCCCATTGCACATTACATTATTTTGGCATCATCATGTCTAAGGTTGCCCATGTGTCATGTGTATTGACAGATTATACAGGCTCAAAAATTAGGGTATAAAATGAGTAGGGCTATACCTTCCTTTGGACTCAAATCCTGATGAAATGGAAGCAGTAGATATTATTTAACATCTACGCTCACATGCTCTCTCTTAAGGTGTTAGTAGAATTGTTTTAACATATGTTGTATAATCTTTTGAACAAACTTCTACCTGTCCATAACATTTACGACTACTATATAGAGAGATATATAGATTCTTTTCTAAGCTAGTAATACAAACACAGATATAGATGCACACACAAAAACACAGTCTTCTCTGTACAATTAGGAGAGATCTGTTTCCTGTTCTAGTCTTCCTTCTTAGTGCAGTTATTCACAAGCTGCTACATACTTGCTTGTGAAAGCTTCATCAATCACACAGGAAAGGAATGGAAAATACAAGTCACATTTTGCTGTGACTAAAAAAGTATAATGCAAAAATTCCTGAGAGAGTTTGTATATATATATATATATATATATATATATATATATATATATATATATATATATATATATATATATTCATATTCTGCGGTTTTTGCGGGTGTTTGTATGTAGGTCTTTGGTTATTTGGGTTTTCTCCTGCGTCAAATTGGAAGTGTCTTGGCGACCTGGAGAAAACCTGAATAACCAAAGACATACATACATACATACATATATTCCTTATGTAGAATAGCTTTCAAAATATATGCACGTGTTTCAGAATTAAATAATCTTGAGCTGATGTCTTCAACTGTGCATGAAATGCATGCATGATTTGAGAACTACACTATAAATGTGTCTTTCACTATTTGTTAGGCAGAACCAAAGCAGCAAGATATTGGTCTTTACCAAAAAGCCAAGGGATATACATAGTTGTAATGGATTTTCAAGGCAGAAGCTAATAAACTTATGCATTCTGCTTTCATCAGAATTCTAAAAGCAATTTTTCATCATTTTAATTGTATGCAAGGATTGATCCTATTCTGCTCATTTTAGAAGTGTCTTCCCTTGACTTTTATGCAATTTTAATTGATGCAACCATATCATCACTGTAAAACTATTTTAACCCTTCAAAGTAGCCTAACCACTTAAGGCCATTTAAGCATCATGTGCCTTTTCAATTCCATTTTCTTTTAAATATCCAAAGTGAATTGTTCATCTCTCTTTTCTTACTGATCTTGCTAAAGATTTGCATGCAAACACTGCAAGCTAGCCTGTGAGACAGCCCTGTTTTCATTAGGCAAATTGCCCAGGGTTCATGAAAAATTTAGCTACAGCTGAACAGGAAAACATTGACTGTTGTTGATATAGCACACACAATATCTTTGGCAAGAATCCATGGCCTGAGGATAGAAGTGACCTAGCTATTATCTGATCTGCTGCTTAGATGCAGCTGCAAGAATGTAACTCTTTATTATTGAAACAATTATTTCTGAACAGTGGGGGTCCAAGAAAGCAGGAATTAATTTAGTAATATATATTCATAGATTGTGAGGGACACAAGCAACTGCATTTGAGGATAAAGGTTGTGCCAGTAATTGCTGAATTGATTATTTTAAAGCTCCACTGACACCCAAGCTACCATTAAATTGGGCTTTATTTTTTGCGAAGCAATGTTAGGACTCTATTTAAAAAACGCCTCTGTTGGCCCACAGCCTAATGATTAAATATTGTGCAAAGAGCAATGCTTACTTCCCAAGTGACCGTTGTTCACAAAGAAGTTTTATAACCAAGTGTTCACAACAAGACTTTTCAATCCACTAAATTAATAATAAAGGTTACACACCGCATTGCTCTTCCCAAGCTGCATCTAAAATAACTAATTAAACCCCTATCATTCTAACAAGAAGTGCACATTCCAAGAATAAGGAGCACAATCTGATAACGCAATTAAATGTTCAGCCCAGACAATTATTTTAACAGGGGGAGGAAAGAAGGATGGTTTTAGCCCTTTTGAAATCTGTTTCACAAAGCCAAAGCCATCAAAACTCTGTTAGCTCTACTTGAAATTCTGTTTTGATCAGCCTTTCCTTGATCAACTATGTTGCAGGCTCCACAGGAGACCAGACAGGGAAAAGCTGATAGAGAATTGGAAGCAAGTTCATTTAACACAAGAAAGGAACTCGGAGAGCCTTATAGGGGACAATCTGACCCCTGACTCTGTGCCTGGAAACTGGATGGTCAGGGCAGTGACTACCAAATATGGTCTTGCTTGTTTCTGCCAACCCCATTTCATCCGCACAAGTTGAAGCTTCTGACAATGCCTCACGGGTAGAACATACATACAGTTGATTGCATACATTCATCACAGACAGCAGACTGAATCAATCCACTCATGTGCAACAGAAATGGGAAGCTTTCTGCTTTTGGTGGCTTGTTTTCTTGCTCCTGGACAATGGATTTTACAGTCTGTGTAAAATCCCAGTGTTCCCAAATATCAATGGTTTGCTTTAAAATTGCCATGTGGTTCTGGGTAGTGTACAGAACTGTAGGAATAAAGATTTGTTGTCACAAAAAAATAACAAGAAGCTTGTGGCATCTTAAACCCAGGCAGATCTACTGTGGGATATCCTTTTGTGTTGGGATATTCTTTCAATGTTTTACGCATAATCATCTGTCAGTGGTTTGAATATTGGGGAAACGAGTGTGTTTACAAAAAAGATTAGAATCTCAAATGAAGTTTATCTTCTGGAGATGTCACAGATTTCACTGTTTTCTTGGCAGCAATATGGAAGTAATTTTGCCATTTCCTTCTTCCACAGTTTTTAACAGATGCTTAGTTTGATTTACAATCTGCTTTATTAAAGAATTAACCAGGCCCCACCTCATTTAGTTTTTTGAGACTGCTCAAGTTCAGCTTGGTGCTGCAACTTAGCTGGGCACAGAAAGTCCAGTGAGCATTAATTTGAGATTAAAAATAGGCAATATCCACAAAATTACAAATGGAATATTTCATTTCTCAGGATGCTATTCCCTAACCTGGAGATGTCGGTCTATTCCAGGGGTAGGCAACCTGGGCTCTTTTATGACTCGTGGACTTCAACTCCCAGAATTCTTGAGTCAGCATGGCTGGTTCAGGAATTCTGGGTATTGAAGTCCAGAAATCATAAAAGAGCAAGGTTGCCTACCCCTGGTCTATTCAGTAAAGGAATTCCAACGACTTTCATTATCAATCAGGACATTAGAATTCTTCAAGTGACTTGTGCATATTTGAACACTTTCATGCTCCAAGTAGAATATCTGAAGTAATCATTCCGAGTATCTTCCTACATGGAGAAAAGTGCTCTAAACAAGGACTATGGTTATGCCCTGCATTAAGCACTGGAAGTTTTCCCAAAGGGGAGGAAATGGTTAGATGGTAAATAGATTGATAGGGCTCACCTAGCAATTTTGCCAAAGCAGAAGTGGAAAAAACAACAACAGTGAAAACGACTTAAGTTGAGATCCTCCAGGCAGTATAGGAGGAGTAATCTGGTGAGTTTGCTAGTAGTATGGGTCAGGAGTTTCCTATATCTGCATAAAGATATAGGCTTTAGGCTTTTTTTCATTTCAGCAACTTATTGAGGGTGGGGAGTTATTTTGTTGCTTTTGTTGCAAATAATTGTTGTTGTTGTTAATTGCGAAGTCGTGTCCGACCCATCGCGACCCCATGGACAACGTTCCTCCAGGTCTTCCTGTCCTCTACCATCTTCTGGAGTCCATTTAATTTCACACCTACTGCTTCAGTGACTCCATCCAGCCATCTCATTCTCTGTCGTCCCCTTCTTCTATTGCCCTCAATCTTTCCCAGCATTAGGCTCTTCTCCAGTGAGTCCTTCCTTCTCATTAGGTGGCCAAAGTATTTGAGTTTCAACTTCAGGATCTGGCCTTCTAAAGAGCAGTCGGGGTTGATCTCTTCTAGGACTGACCGGTTTGAACGCCTTGCAGTCCAAGGGACTCGCAGGAGTCTTCTCCAGCACCATAGTTCAAAGGCCTCAATTCTTTTGCGCTCAGCCTTTCTTATGGTCCAACTTTCACAGCCATACATTGCAACTGGGAAAACCATGGCCTGGACTATACGCACTTTTGTTGGCAGGGTGATGTCTCTGCTTTTTAGTATGCTGTCTAGATTTGCCATAGCTTTCCTCCCCAGGAGCAAGCGTCTTTTAATTTCTTGGCTGCAGTCCCCATCTGAGGTGATCTTTGAGCCCAGAAAAATAAAATCTGTCACTACCTCCATTTCTTCCCCATCTATTTGCCAGGAATTGAGAGGGCCGGATGCCATGATTTTGGTTTTCTTAATGTTGAGTTTCAAGCCAACTTTTGCACTCTCCTTCTTCACCCGCATCAAGAGGCTCTTTAGTTCCTCTTCACTTTCTGCCATTAGAGTGGTATCATCTGCATATCTTAGGTTGTTGATATTTCTCCCGGCAATCTTAATTCCAACTTTTGATTCATCTAGCCCTGCCTTTCTCATGATGTGCTCTGCATATAAGTTAAATAGGCAGGGCGACAGTATACAGCCTTGCCGGACTCCTTTTCCAATTTTGAACCAATCAGTGGTTCCGTGTTCGGTTCTCACTGTTGCTTCTTGACCCGCATATAGGTTTCTCAAGAGACAAATGAGATGGTCTGGTACTCCCATCTCTTTAAGAACTTGCCACAATTTGTTGTGATCCACACAATCAAAGGCTTTTGCATAGTCAATGAAGCAGAAGTAGATGTTTTTCTGGAACTCCCTAGCTTTCTCCATGATCCAGCGTATGTTGGCAATTTGATCTCTAGTTCCTCTGCCTCTTCGAAATCCTGCCTGTACTTCTGATAGTTCTCGATCCACATACTGCTGGAGTCTAGCTTGTAGGATTTTAAGCATAACTTTACTAGCATGTGAAATGAGTGCAATGGTGCGATAGTTTGAACATTCTTTGGCATTGCCTTTCTTTGGAATTGGAATGTAAACTGACCTTTTCCAATCCTGTGGCCACTGTTGAGTTTTCCAAATTTGCTGGCAAATTGAGTGTAGCACTTTTACTGCATTGTCTTTTAAGATTTTGAATAGCTCAGCTGGAATACTGTCACCTCCACTAGCTTTGTTGTTGCTCAGATTTTCTAAGGCCCATTTCACTTCACATTCTAGGATGTCTGGTTCGAGGTCAATGACCATCTCATTGTGGTTATCTGGGATGTTAAGCTCATTCTTGTATAGTTCTTCTGTGTAGTTTTGCCATCTCTTCTTAATCTCTTCTGCCTCTGTTAGGTCTCTGCCATTTTGGTCCTTTATCATGCCCATCTTTGCATGAAACGTTCCCTTCATATCTCCAATTTTCTTGAAGAGATCTCTGGTCCTCCCTATTCTGTTGTTTTCTTCTATTTCTTTGCACTGTTCATTTAAGAAGGCATTCTTATCTCTTCTAGCTACTCTCTGGAATTCTGCATTCAATTGGGTGTATCTTTCTCTTTCTCCTTTGCCTTTCGCTTCCCTTCTTTCCTCAGCTATTTGCAAAGCTTCCTCAGACAGCCATTTTGCTTTCTTGCATTTCTTTTTCTTTGGGATGGTTTTAGTTGCTACCTCTTGTACAATGTTGCGAACTTCCATCCATAGTTCTTCAGGCACTCTGTCTATCAGATCCAGTTCCTTAAATCTATTTGTCACCTCTACTGTATATTCATCCGGAATATGATTTAGTTCATACCTGAGTGGCCTAGTGCTTTTCCCTACTTTTTTCAATTTAAGCCTAAATTTTGAAACGAGAAGCTCATGATCTGAGCCACAGTCAGCTCCTGGTCTTGTTTTTACTGACTGTATAGAGCTTCTCCATCTTTGGCTGCAGAGCACATAGTCAATCTGATTTCTATGTTGACCGTCTGGTGATGTCCATGTGTAGAGCCGTCTCTTGGGTTGTTGGAAAAGAGTGTTTGTTATGACCATCATATTCTCTTGACAAAATTCTATTAGCCTGTGCCCTGCTTCATTTTGTACTCCAAGGCCAAACTTGCCTGTTATTCCGGTTATCTTTTGGCTTCCTACCTTAGCATTCCAATCCCCCATGATGATAAGGACATCATTTTTTGGTGTTAATTCTATAAGGTGCTGTAGGGCTTCATAGAACTGGTCAATTTCATCCTCTTCAGCACCAGTGGTTGGGGCATAGATTTGGACTACTTGTGATATTGAATGGTTTGCCTTGGATTCGAATTGAGATCATTCTGTCATTTTGAGGATTGTATCCCAGTATTGCTTTTCCTATTCTTTTATTGACTATGAAGGCTACTCCATTTCTTCTGAGGGATTCTTGCCCACAGTAGTATACCTGATGGTCATCTGAGTTAAATTCACCCATTCCTGTCCATTTTAGTTCGCTGATTCCTAAGATGTCGATGTTCAGTCTTGTCATCTCTTTTTTGACTACGTCTAGCTTGCCTTGATTCATGGATCTTACATTCCAGGTTCCTATGGAGAAAAAATCTTTACAGCATCGGACTTTCCTTTCACCACCAGATATATCCACAGCTGAGCGTCCTTTCGGCTTTGGCCCAGTCGCTTCATTCTTTCTGGCGCTACTAGTACTAGCCCTCTGCTCTTCCCCAGTAGCATATTGGACACCTTCCGACCTGAGGGGCTCATCTTCCAGCGTCATATCTTTTTTCCTTTTAGTACTGTCCATGGGGTTTTCATGGCAGAGATACTGGAGTGGTTTGCCATTTCCTTCTCCAGTGGATCACATTTTGTCAGAACTCTCTGCTATAACCTGTCCGTCTTGGGTGGCCCTGCACGGTATAGCTTATAGCTTCATTGAGTTACGCAAGCCCCTTCACCACGACAAGGCAGTAATCCATAAAGGGGCGCAGTAATCCATAAATTAGGAATTCCAAATAATTCCAAATAATTAGGAATTTTAAAAAACCCTTTTGTTAGTCCAGGGTTCTTCCAGACAACTGTTTTAACATGCTGTCTTCCAGCCAGAAGATAAGACAAAGTGCAAATTTATTCTGTCCCCACAGCCAAATCATCTGTAAAAGCCCTTAACTTATAAGATTCTTTTATAATCTTTACTCCCACAATCCTTGCATGTTGTCTTATATCTCGATTCAATATTTTAAGGAGTAAAATAAACAAGAGAGAAGACAATGGGCATTCGTGCTTTGTTGCTTTTTGTATTTCACAAGACTTTGGTAGATCTCCATTATGTATAGATCTCTACAACTATATACTTTCATTGAATTATGATTGATCTTATCCATTTTATGAAGTTCTTTCTAAAGTTCATACCTTCAAAAACTTTGAACAAGAAAACCCAGTCCAAGACCTTCTCTGCAACTAAGAAAATCAATGCTAGTTTTTCGTTGTGTTGTTCCAAGTACTCCAAAATTTCTGATATTATTTGTAACTGTCTTTTAAGTAAAAATACATATTGATCCTCACTGATCCTATAAATTCTTATAAAACTATTTTCAACCTATCAGCCAAAATTGTTCTAAACTTGTAGGCATTTTTCAATAATTATATTTATCCACATACCGTAGTTTCTTGTTAAAATAAAATCTTGTTCCTCTTTACCATTTATATCAGTATTGGCAAACCTTTTAGAGACCAAGTGCCAAAACTCCAACCCAAAACCCACTTATGTATCGCCGGGTGCCGGGTGAGTGTGGCTCACTCGGCAGGCGCAGCGACTCAGGGCTTGGCAGACTGGGTGGGCGTGGCCACTGGATGGGTGTGGCTGCAGTAGTCATGGCAGATTGGGTGGGCATGGCCAGGGTGGGCGTGGCCACCTTGATGTTGCTTATGGGGAGGACATCTGTGGGAGCCAGGCAAGGTTGGGGGAGATCCAGGGGGTCTCTGGCGGGTGGGATGGTGGGCTCCCCAATGGCGGCTCCAGGCTGGCTGGCCTTAGGCCAGTGATGGCGAACTTTTAGAGACCATGTGTGCTGGGGCGATGACGTGTGCCCACAGAGAGGACTCCGCATGCCGCCTCTGGCATGTGTGCCATAGGTTCGCCACCACTGATTTATATTAATTCTATATTGGCTTCTTTCCAGCTCTCTGACATCCTTCATCCCTGTAAACTAGAATTCACTGTATTTTGTAAAGGTCATAAAAGACATCTGCAGAGTATTTATAATAAGAATCTGGTAATCTGTCTAGTCCAATCATCTTTCCAGTTTTAATATTTTTAAAGCTTCACAACCCCTCCCCCTGCCATGTAGTCAGATCCATTCATAAATTGTTTTTCTTCCTCTATAGTCTGCAGTAACTTTTGTTTCTTAAAATATTCATCTATTTTTTCCAGAGAAATATCTTGTCCTTTATACATATTGGAATAATATTGATAAAATGATTTTTTGGCATAGCCACATTATCCATTAATGCAGTATCTCCCTCTTGTAGTTTCAGAATCTGCAACTTGTGCAGAGATTAAGTCTTTTGTTAAACATTTTTAAATCTTTGAAGCCCCCTCTCTCCCCCCCTTTTTAATCCAATAAGAATGCTGACCCACCAAGTGGATTACTCTTATCTTGCCATTCGGAAAATCTCTCTTTAGCTGTAAACTGATTACATCCAGAAATGGTTACGAAAGTGAGACTTTGGCAAACACTGTGTTCATATAGGGTGCATTACGACTGTGCTTAATTGACATTCCTTGTCTCCCAGCTGCTTGACTCATGAGTCAACCAAAAAGGGGCGTTGTCTTACCTGAACACCTTTTCTCAGCATGATGATGGATAATCCACGGATTGGGTTTCCTGAAGTCCCTTCTACCTAATAGACTAAGTCTGAGAGATAGCCACGCCTCTTGCCGGGTCATGCTATCCCAGTTCCGACGAAGGCGAAGCAGCAGACAAAGTCAGACGTGTTGGTTCCCTGACCCCTGTCACAGGACCTGATAGTCACTAAAGGGTGGGAGTGGATTATCCATCATCATGCTGAGAAAAGGCGTTCAGGTAAGACAACGCCCTTCTCCAGCATGAGGTTGGATAATCCATGGATTGGGACATACCAAAGCCTATCTGTCCCTAAGGGGGGGAAACAGTCAGGGCATGCGATCCTGCAGATGACACAACCCTTTGCAACACCCTATGGCCAAAGGAAGCGTCAGCAGATGCAAACTTATCGATCTTGTAGTGACGTATAAACGGGGAGGGTGACGACCAGGTCGCCGCTCTACAGATCTCCCCGATAGGCGCTTGAGTGGCCCAGGCCGCAGAAGTTGCAGCACCGCGGGTGGAATGAGCAGTGATACGTGAAGGAATGGGCAAGGACTGAGAATGGTATGCCTTGGCAATACAGGCCTTGATCCACCTGCCAATGGTGGACGACAAGACTTTTCGTCCCATAGAAGAAGGATGGAAGGAAATGAAAAGCGCCTCTGTCTTACGGAAGGCAGCGGTCCTCTTAATATAAATGCGTAACGTTCTGCGCACATCTAAGGTGTACCACTTGCATTCCAGGTCATGACGGCCGAGGACAGAAACTCAGCAACACAACCTCCTGGGAGCGATGAAACAAGGTGTTCACCTTGGGGATGAATGTTGGATCTAGCCGGAGGGTCACACAATCTGAACTAAAAATGCATAGATCCTCCTGGACAGAGAGCGCTGCTAGCTCGGATATGCGTCAGGCGGAAGTCACTGCCACCAGAAAAGCTACCTTCGTGGACAAAAGACTCAGGTCACAAGTCTTAAGGGACTCAAATGGCGACCCAGGAAGGGCCTGAAGCACGTACGAGCGATCCCAGGAGGGATATCTATGAATAGTGGGAGCGTTAGTGTTGACTACTCCTTTTATGAAGGAACGGATCATCGGGTGATGAGCTAGGGGGAAAGAGTCTTCACATGAGAGCACCGTGGCGAGGGCCGCAACCTGCCTCTTGATGGTGCTTGGAGAGGGACCCATGTCAATCCCGTCCAATAGATACTCCAAGATCTGTGGCACTGTGAGGGATGACATATCAATATGATGTTTGGAAGCCCAAGTAAAGAAGTTCCTCCAAGTGGAGTTATAAATTCTGTTGGTCGATGGACGTCTTGAAGCCTGGATCATATTGATAACCCTTGTAGGGTAAGCTTCCTGAATCAGACGTCGCCGCTCAAGTGCCATACGGTTAGCTGGAGCCACTGAGGCTCGGGATGTTGAAGCGCTCCCTGACTGAGCGCTATGCAGTCCGGAGGTATCCTCCATGGCGCCAAGACAGACAGACTCACGAGGTCGGCAAACCACGGGTGCCTCGGCCAATACGGAGCTATGAAAATGACCTCTGCCCTCTCCTGCAGGATCTTGCGGATAACCGCAGGCAAGAGAGGCAGAGGCGGAAAAGCGTACAGTAGGGCCTGGGGCCACAGAATGCGCAGGATGTCCACTCCGTCCCCGGTGATGAAAAACGGGAGAAGAATCTTGGTAGTTGCGAATTCGCTGCTGAAACAAAAAGATCCAGAGCTGGCTGACCGAACCTGCTCATTATCTCCACAAGTAGCGCTGGGTCCAGATGCCACTCAGAGTGGTCTACCATTGCCATGCTGAGGGCATCTGCCTGTTCGTTTATCGCCCCCAAAATGTGATCCGCCTTGATAGAGGAGAGATTGATCTCTGCCCATGAACATAGCAGTCTAGCCTCCATCATCAGTGATCCAGACCAGGTGCCCCCCTGACAGTTCACGTGAGCTTTGGCCACTATGTTGTCCGTGAGGACAAGAATGTACCGACCCCTCACCCTGAGACTGAAGTGACACAATGCCAGGTGTATGGCTCTGAGCTCCAGCCAGTTTATATTGTGCTCCAAGTCCCCCCTGGACCAGCAACCCTGAGCCATCTGGGACTGGAGGTGAGCTCCCCAGACGAAGAGACTGGCGTCGGTAGTGAGAACAATCCATGATGGTTCCTTGAACCTGGAGCCCCTGGCTACAGCCTGAGATGTCCACCATCGGAGCGATTTCGATACTGGGACACAGCTGTCGCCTTGGACAGAATAGATTTGAACAGGGTGGGATCAAATAGACCAGCAGTTCTCAACCTATGGGTTGCGACCCTATTTGGGGTCGATCGACCATTTCTCGGGGGTCGCCAAACAAGGTGATCCGCCATTTTTCCCCCTCAGGGGCCGCCGCCGCGCATGCGTGCCGCACATGGGGGCGCCGCGCGCATGGGGGCGCCGCGCATGCACAGCACGTTTGTGTGATGGGGTCGCTGTCACACAAACGTTGAGAACCACTGAAATAGACCTACGAAGGGAGAGGGCTTTTGACAAGGGAGGCTCCCTTGATTCCTCCACATCAGAATATGAGTCTCCATCATGAGAAGATTGATCAGAAGGAATGGAATAGGTGTAATCTGGGGGTTTAGAATGGTGCTGAGAAGAGGTCGAAGGTTGGGGCCTCTGAAGTGAGGCAATACTTTCCAAAACCTGAGTAAACATGGATTGCAGCTGTTCCGGTCCAAGAGCTTGAGAAGCTTCAGGACGGAGACCAGCAGCAGTGGGAGTGAATGTGGCTGAGGGTCCTAGTTGAGAGTCAGGTAGGGGACCCCCAGTTAGGATTTGGATTTGGGACCATGGGGCTGATGGACCTCTGTTGGGACATAGTGTCCGGGGACAAAGGCCTGTGGACTTGAGCCGTAGTTGTTATTTGAGGCCCGAATAGAGAGCTCTCTGAGGTAGCAGTAGGATTAATCTCTTTTGGAGTCATTTTTGGGGCTTTAGAAATTTGCCTCTCTAAGGCCTGATGTCTCCTGGCAGCCTCCTTTTCTGTTGCCTTGGATGGAGCCTTGCCAGATAGAGCCTTTGGTTTTGCCTTCAGCTTCCCTGCTGCCTCCAATTTTGAAGATTTGCACCTCCTTTTACTTGGGGGCCTGGTGGGTGCCAAGACAATCTGGGGCTGTTTGTCTTCTGCCATCACGTTGGAGGCCCTTCAGCACAAGTCTGAGAATGGGTCTCAATAAAGATAGGAGCTAAGGCCCAATGTGATGACTGCTGGAACCAGCATGGGCTCCTGGCAAGAGAGCTAGAGCCTGAAGCAAAGAAATTATACAATACTGGTAAAACCAGTGTAAGCTCTTGAGGGGTAACTGTGAATCACAGTATAGTAGTAGGCCAGCAATGGGTGAAGCAGCAGTTGCAAGACAAAGCTCTCAGGAGAAATAGTCCAAAGAAATGCCCAGGTGCAATAATGTATTGCCAGAGGCAATATCAAGTGGATTTGCTTGAGGCAAGGCCAAGTGGATGTGCCTGGATCCAAACTGCAGAAGTAACAGGGCACCAATAAGCAGGACAGGGCCACACAAAATGGCGGCCGACTATGTGTGAGGTAGGATACCAATGATAACTGCACCAAATGGCTGTTGCCCACGTGCGAGGAAATTGTCCAAGGAAACCAAGCTAAAGAAGAAGATGAGGGAATCGCTTCATTGACACTCCCCTTGTACTCAGAGAACTCTGGGGAGGGACACTGATAGCTCTGTAACAAGCCCCAAGTAATCCAAAATGGTGGCTCCGAGCACGTGGAGAGGCCTGGAAGCCAGAGGACTCCGGACTGGGGCAGGACAAATTTGTTGTGTTATATATGCCTAATTAACCACCTGAAAAATTCCCTCAGCCCCCTTTTTTCTCCCCAATAATAAAGGCAGTAGAAAAGGCACTTCCCACTGCCTAAGCAGCTCCTTTAAACGGACACCTAAAATGGCGGCCGGAAGCAGCACGGCGATCCACTGACTACAGAGATTGTCGGGCCAAAGCCCAGTCGATCTGCCAGTGTTCAGGGCCTCCACGAAGTAGAGGAAGGATAATACACGGATAGATAATTCAGGGAAAAATACAACCTGACTAGCAGAGAGAAACCAATGCGTCTTGCTGAGTGTAAGACTAAGTCGGAACTGGGATAGCATAACCCGGCAAGAGGCGTGGCTATCTCTCAGACTTAGTCTATTGGGTAGAAGGGACTTTAGGAAACCCAATCAGTTCCTGCAGTCTCCTCACAAGGAACAGCTGTTTGGAGTGGGTGATCTCACAATCTCTCCTTGTCCAGAAAGACTACACTGGCCAGAATTCACCTTCTGATTGTCAATCTCTGTTACAATGCTGTCTTCCATAAATCTTCACCTGGAAGCTCAAAACATGACAACGTATTATTGATGGCTCTTTTCCTTGCCCCAATTTCCTAAAGCCTCTTGCTAAAATCTGTCTCCTTCAAGGTTGCTTTCAAAAGAATTGGCAAGATTTACCCATTTGGACTGGTTATCTAGAATTTGGAGTTTAGCCAACAAAAGAATATTGAACTTTAACGGCATTTTATTTGTTAGATTTATACAAAGCTACATCATGTGTGGGTATCTACTACAGTATGTGTTTTAAATCCATCCATGGTTCACGATTACCTTTTAGAAAAATATAATAAAAATTGGAATACACTAAGAAGTTATCTGTACCTCCTCATTTTAAACATGAAGCTACCAATGAACTATGAAAGAGGGATGAGCTGCCAACATTAGAAAAGAAGGGGGGGAAAGCATTTTTGCCCAGCAAGAACCTCCAAATTTGGCAACAATAAGAACTATGTCTCTGAACAAAATCTATCTAGTATTTCAGTTTTAAGGAAAGGAGGAAAGGGAGAGAAAATGACTGACTTAAGTCCTAGAATCCCAACTGAAATCTAAGGCACAAATGTAAAAAAAACATAAATGATTACCAGCTAACTTTCTGGATCATTTTCTGGCTACTCTAGTTAGTCTTCAACATACAACCACAATTGGGACTGGTATTTCCAGTCACCACCTGACCAGACCTGATTTTACAACCCTTTTTACCATAGTTGTTAAGCAAGTCCCCACGGTTTTTAAGCGAATCCAGCTTCCCCAATTAGCACTGCTTGTTGGAAACCAGCTAAGAAGGTTGCAGACCACAATCACATAACTGCATGATGCTGAACCCAGTATTTAAATGCCAGCCAGTTGCCAAGTGTCCGAATTGCATCCCGTAATTGCAGGGGTGGTGTTGACAGTCCTAACTTCAAGGAGAGGTTGTAAATATTTTTTTTTATGAGGAGTAACTTTGAACTGTCATCCAATGAATGGCCCTAACTCAAGGACTTCCTGTGTGCAGTACTCCAAGAAATGATTTTCTAGGTCTAGGATAACAAATTGTTGTTCGCCATTTATATCAAAGCCGTGCCTGCTGATGCGAGGAATATTCTCTGACAGCCTGAGTGCCAAACGCATGTCTGGCCCTTGCCTAAGCTGGCTGATATGATTACTGGAAAGGGAAGCAAGGGATTATTATGATCCCCTGCTATTTTTCTGCAATGAGAGGAAACTCTACTCCTGGCAGTTTGGAAACATGAATGATAGTCTGCAGATGTGCAGACAGCCTGCGAGGGATTAATCTATCACTTTCCATTTCTTAGAATGTTAGAAATATGACTAAATATTTTATCATCTCTCACATTTCATGGGAATGTGTTCACACATGACAAACACATGACTCTAGGTGGCTATAGCAGTCGAAATAATAAATACATAAAGGGGGAAAGGAGCTTTCAGCCATGTGTGCAAAAGTGGGGACTAGAAAAAAGTCCTTTGTCAGAAATGTTTTATGGCACCCAGGGATGTTGCTAATAGACCACACATTCTCATGAAACGTGGAAGGCAATAAAATCTTTAGCCTTATTTTTATTGAGCTGGTATGTATTTTTTCAGACACTTTGCATCTGTCGTTCACTATGTAAAAAGAGAAAAGGGCTAAAATGTTTGAAGGAAATTTCCCATAATAAAAACTAATGAAAGCTTAATCAGGTAGGAAATTTTTGCACTGTTCCTTCTACTGGAGCAATTGTTAGTTAAGCACTTGAGCAATCATTACAGCTGATTTGTTAAAGATATACCTGAAGTATACCTGGGAACTTGATTAAAGATATGTCAGCTCCCCACAATGGAAAGAGAAAGCACACAATGTTGACCAATGTTTCTATATGCCATACACAAGAATTGAACAGGAAACACAGAACTCCAGGAAGAAAAATAAAGCAAACAGCTCTCCAATTCATGTGCTTCCCTATGACCATAGTCCAATTGACATACCAAATATATATCCTAGTAAGCGTTTCCTTGCTTAAAAAAAAAATCATTATAATCCCAAAGCAGAGATATAACGCAACATTACAAAAACTTAAATTCATTTTACAAGACAGCGAGACCAACAGCAGCAGTGATAGCAACTAAAATCAGTACTACCAGCTATCTAAATTCTGCATGAGCAGATGTCTTCAATCTGGTGCTAGAAAATGAATTTGCATCAAGATGTAATTGGTGCAAGGAGGTATTTGTGGAAGAATCCCTGAAAGAGAACTTCTTTTGGATAACTGCACATGGAATTCTTGGCAAGCAGAACATCTTCAAAGGAGTGTGCCGCTAGATCACAATGGGCTGATTGGCAGAAAAACAGATGGAACAAAATCGATCAGATATTTTGATCCCCAGTCATGCATGTATCATTATCTGGGCTCAGCAGTATTCTGGCAGCCTAAATGGACCCTTCATAAACGTTTATATATCAAGTTTAAAGAAGCTTGTTTCCTTTGATAAGAGGAAGGCAATTGCACTGAGATGGCACTTAGTATTAAGATGAGGAAGTGCACCTAATTTCAATTTAATGTTGCCTGATTTATCATGTTCAGATTGAACCGTGTATGGATTGTAGGATGATGGAAAGTTTCCTCCTATTTTTTTTTTTTCTTTTGTGCTAGTTTTTGCATCCAGGCATTCCCTGGACAGAATCCAGAACCTGTAAATAAATTTGGCATTCAATTATATACTAGTCCTACCTTCCCCCAAAGCTTTACCTTTTAGTCATTTCTGTTGGTGAAATTACTTAGTATTGTGGTCCAGGAGATTTACATTTAAAAAGACACACTGGTGTCTTTTTAAAAAGGAATCAGGAAAAAGGAAAATATTTTTAGTTGAGCTAAAAATATTTGTAAAATAACAACTGCAGGCTGTGCCTAAATTGCAGAGCATCACTGAACAAATGAAGTCACGTGTGAAATAGTTCAGAGACTTCTACTCTACCTCACCAAGAACATATTTTTAAGAGATTTGAGAAAACCAACTGAAATAATAGACAATATTATCTGAGCAAACCTGAGCAATATTGTTTAAATAATATACATTTCATAAACTTCACAAGTCTAAGTAATAAACTTTCACTCCATATCAATGTATGAAATGCTATGGGCTGAATATGTCAGGTAGCTCTTTACTTGAAAGGAAAAGTGTTATTTGACATGATTTCTATTACCCGCGAAATAAAATTAACCATGTTCTTTATTCCGGCTATTTCACTCTCTGCAAGTCCAGGCAGGGCTGGAGAGAGAAAAAAAGAAATTTTGAAAATGAAGTCAATGTTCACATCACACACCCACTGTACACTGTAATTTGTGTAATTAATCTAAATGTTTAATTTATTTAGTAAATTGAATAATAAGCTAACTTACATGCTAGGTTTGTGCCAAAGACTATGCTAAACACGTGGTTGTCTGCCTTGTAACTCACAACATTGTGTGCAGACAGAATTTGCTGGCAACCTGCACTGGCAACACAAGGAAAGGTTTGATTCAGGGGAAGACATTTGATATTTTGCTATCTCTTGTCTTTTTCCATTTCTCCTATTATTTCATCGCTTATATGCCTGGTCTTTTTGTCTGTAAAGCCTGAGGAAAAGGCATGGGTTACATCTACAATCATGCACAATTCCCTTTCATAGTCACCATGCATTGATTTTTAATTGTTGTAAGATACATTGGGGAAAATATTGGCTCAAAAACTCCTGCAGAATCAAAATGTGATGAGCAAGAAAGAGAGACAAATATAGTATAACAGAGACAAACACTTCAAATGAAGAACAAACAACGATCACCTCAGCAACAGAATTTAGGGCTGTGTGAGTTTCATTGCTTTGACACATTTTAATGAGCCATGGGGGAATTCCTAAGACAAACATCTAACCTTGCAGAAAAGAACTGGAGTTTGTTGCTTGTTTTATATATAATAAGCCTCAGGACTACCGTAGCTGACTGACTTATTTCCGCTGCTAGGGAACTTCCCAATGGATCAATTACACTTATATACCTCATTTTCTTTTATTATTTCAAAGCAAATGACTCAGATCCTTGACATGTGGTACACAAATAATGTATCTGAAGTTGAAAAATTGATATCATTTCCCACCTAGTTCTCATAACAGAGGTCAGGTAAATACATCAAAGAGAAAATGGAAGTGAATGAGATTCTGGCATCTCTTCAGATCTTAAGGTGCAGGAACAAGTCTTATAGAAATAGCTACAATCATATACGTTTTCCAGACTTTGGGGTCTCATTGGGCTGCAGTCCTCCACTGTATTTTAGGCTGTATTTGAACATTATTGAGTCCTACTATTAGACACATCTGACTTAAAAACAATGACAGATCAGACTAGGGAGGATAAAGCGGGGAGAGGGCAAAGAATTTGGAGAGAAGGACAGACTAGGAATCACAACTGAAGAGAAGGAGAGAAACCCAAAGGTGCTTTTTTTTTTCAAAGGCAACTGGACTTTGTTTTTCCTTGAACATGTTTCACTTCTCATCCAGGAAGCTTCTGGAAGCGAAATGTCTTCAAGGAAAAACAAAGTTGGGTTGCCTTTTGAAAAAAGCACTTTTGGAACAACCATGATCTGGATGACTGAGAATCTCCATAGGCAGAAGGAGAGAAACAATTTAGAGACTGAGCAAATCAAGAACAGTCACACTTGCGAATGGATATAATAAAACTTCCAATATGTTCCTCCAAATTAATTAGAAGAATTAATAGCAAGTCATAAGAATTTCCCAAAATGAAAAATGATACAGTACTGGAGTTTTCCTCGACTGAGCACAGAGAAAGTAAAACCTTAAATAGGCTGTGGCATTAATTGCAAGAAGAGCAAATCACTAAGCATTTAAGAGGTTGGCACTGACTTTTCTAGCCTTAAACACCTTACAAAACTGACTGTGCAGTCATTATGGTTTTAGGGTTTTTTATCGTTGATCTTAATCCTTATTTTTATATTCTGTCTCGTTTGAAATTTTGTCAGCCACCTTGAACAGAGAGGCAGGTATACATCAAACCAATGTTTTTTTTTTTCTCTACATGAAATGACCTGCCAATCCACTCCATAAAAGATTTAAGAATAGCCAATGTAATAGTAGTACAAAATACAACATGTGGGGGAGAGACCATCCATTCGGATTACTTTTAGCTGGTTATTCACTCTGTTATTAAATCTGTGAAATGTGCTACCTTTGGGATGGGCCATGCCTGGGCTACAAGCATAATTTGCTTTTTATTAAACATAGGAATTGTGCCTCTGGCCCTTTCTTTGCATCCTGGCTCCAGTGAGGATCTCCCTTATGAAGTAATTTAGCAAGTGCTGCTCTTCGTAGAGACTGGCCAGCAAGCTGGATAGTAGTAAGGACAAAATTTAATTCAGACTGAAAAAGGTTTACATATTTACATGAAATTTACGTGAAAGCTGAGACATGAACACTGAAGTAAAGACAAGGATAGAGAAAGCTCGAATGGCATTCTTCAAAATGAAAAAAATCTTCTGCAGTCACGACATAAGCCTAAGACTGAAAATCAGGCTTATCAGATGCTATATTTTTTTTATCCTGCTCTATGGAGTAGAGAGTTGGTCTCTGACAGAAGGCCATCTGAATAGACTAGAAGCATTTGAAATGTGGATTTACAGGCGGCTGTTATGTATAAGCTGGGTTGACAAGATCAGAAATGAGGAGGTGATAAGCCGCCTGGGAAAGCCAAGGGAAATCATCAAAACAATTAAAAAACAAAAATTAGAATATTTTGGACATGTGATGCGACACCCAGAAAAATAGAGCATACTCCATTTAATCATACAGGGAAAGATTGAAGGCAAAAGAGTTCCAGGCAGAAGAAGAACATCGTGGCTTCAAAATCTAAGGGACTGGTTTGGACAAAACTCAGCAGCACTTTTTTGTGCAGCTGCTGATAAAAACAGGATCGCCAACATCCAATAACGGATATGGCACAAGAAGAAGATATGAAAAAAGGGGAGCAAAGAGAAATAATTAACGAATGAATCATACATTACCATAAAATATCAGTGAAGCTACATGTTAATAAACTAAATCCATTTTTCTTTTTGTTAGGTTAGATTTTTCCTTAGAAATGTAACTTCCCTTCAGAGCCCTTCTGTACGAGGTTTTAAAAAGCATATACATACACCCATTATTTTATTTCTCCAACGCCTTGCTATTTTTCATGGTTCACTTGTTGTGTGCCTTCTGCACAATTACATATCAAAATGTTCTGTATGTTCTCGGTGCTTCTTATCTTTGTTTCAGTGTCAAAACATGACTCAAAGTTTCAGCCTAAGTTTCCCCCTGGTCACTCTGCCCCCATGGAGCTGCAAGTCAAAAGCTGAGCACATCATACAAAAGGCCTTTTTTTTAATCTTCAGCCCCAGCCATTGCCTTAAAGGAAGGGGGAAACCAGGGGTTAAGCGTCATCAGTTTGAGTTGCTGTCCAAGTTGGGCCTATTGATTGGAGCTTTCCAGCCCAGGGTTGCTAGGGGTGTAGTCTGTCCCTGTTGTTGCAACTAGAGGGAATAGTCTCTGTCTGGCTAGTACTTATAGTTGCCAAGTGTTTGCTATCCTTGTCACATTGTTCAGCTGCTGAATGAAGGATCCTAGGATACTAACTAATTTGCATGGGGCAACTTGTTCCTCTCCACCAACCATCTAAGCAAGACACAGAATAGCACTGTCCAGCTACTGTTATGAGAACAAGGCAACTGGGCAAGGGAGTGCCCAATTCAACATTCACAACCTCATTAAGTAACCAGAATTTGTAATCTGTTTTCTGGAATAGAAGTTATTCTTCAATGTGTCAACTAAACAGGACAGCAGAGCTCTTAATGTTAATCATATAACTAATTAGATAATAAAAGAGATTTGAATTACACCAATTCACAGTGAATTTAATGCTTTAAATTTAATTTAATGCTTTAAATTTAATTCACATTTAATGCTTTGTATGCTTCACTGTGAATTGGTGTAATTCACATTTTAAGACAGTGAAAATCAAAGAAAGCATGCTTTGATTTTCACTGTCTTAAGATATATTCCAGGGCTTTTCACTGACACACACACACACACACACACAAAACTTTTCACTGTAGCTACGGAAAGACATGTACTGCAAGACAAATGCAAATTGTTAGAGTAAGATTTTTCATTAATGAGAAGGATGAAATTTGATAAAAACAGCCACAAAATGAAACTCTTGTACAGAAATTTATCAAACATTATACCGGTAGTAGAAAATGAGGGCAAAATTAATTTCAATACCAGACAAGTATTACTGCGTAAACATCCAATTTCTTTGTTAGTAGAGTTTTCTGAAAGACTTCACATCAGAATCTTTTGAAGGAAATTTTCCAGTACCCTCAGTCAATGGAAAAATGTTTATTACCAGGTTCATTTTTATTTAAACAAAGCTAATTATGAATATTATGTAAATTTCTCAAAAGTCTTTCCACTAATAGCTGAAATAAATAATTTATATGGCAGAAAGAGAGGAAACTGGAAGAGAGATGAATATGTTATGTTTAGATTAAAACCTTTCTTTGGGAATTATTTTATTACCGTGCTTATAATTATTTTAAACATGGCTAATTGAGTACATTTTCCCTAATTAAGAAAAATAAATGATACTTGCTACACATTTCAGCATTAATTTTAGCATGTGTGAATTTTGCACCTAATTTTATCTCCTTCCATAAGAGTCATTTGGAAGAGTTAATTAGAATTTAATTAGAACGGTCCAACTGAATTTACACCAAGTTTGTGTTAGTATATTATTAATTTATTTTATCACCCAATACACTTTGAGAAGTATGCTTTAGGTGAGTGGAATATTTTCTATTGACAGTGGAGTCCATCCTATATCTTCATGCTTTTTTAACCAGTTTGGACGGATGTAGCTTTAAAGAGAAATTGCAGAGTAACCACTAGTATTAACTTATGCAATAGTGGTGAATATCTGTAGCTCGGCTATAGGATGAGGGTGAAGGTTTGTTCTCCGAGCTTGTGGATTGGTTTCTGAATGTTTTGTTACCAGGCTGGGTAACATCTTCAGCAGAGTTTAGGGCCGTGGTGGCGAACCTATGGCACGCATGCCACAGGTGGCATGCAGAAACCTCTCTCTGGGCATGCGTGCCATCGCCCCAGTCCTAGGCCTTCAGCTGGGTTTTTTTTTATTAAAAGTTTTACAAATTTAATACAATATAAACCCCTCCCACCCCTTCCCACCCCTCCCCCACTTCCCAGAGCTGATTACAGGGTAACAAATAAACATAATCTAACTAACGTTAACCAACTATATTATCAATCAAAACCCTAACACACTTTAACTCCTTTTCAAAACAAGTGTTAACAAATTATAAATTAAAATAATGATATAATTAAAACTATTAATAATTATCTAAAATCTACTCATATGCAAGATAATAATAATAATAGTAGTAGTAAAGTTGGAAGGGACCTTGGAGGTCATCTAGTCCAACCTCCTGCTCGGGCAGGAAACCCTACACCATTTCGGACAAATGGCTGTCCAGTCTCTTCTTAAAAACTTCCAGTGTTGGAGCATTTACTGCTTCTGGAGGCAAGCTGTTCCACTGATTAATTGTTCTTACTGTCAGGAAGTTTCTCCTTAGTTCTAGGTTGCTTCTCTCCTTGATTAGTTTCCACCCGTTGCTTCTTGTCCTGCCTTCAGGTGCTTTGGAAAATAGCTTAATTCCCTCTTCTTTATGGCAGCCCCTGAGATATTGGAATACTGCTATCATGTCCCCCCTTGTCCTTCTCTTCGTTAAACTAGACATACCCAATTCTCGCAACCGTTCCTTATATGTTTTAGCCTCCAGTCCCCTAATCATCTTTGTTGCTCTTCTCTGTACTCTTTCTAGAGTCTCAACATCTTTTTTACATCGTGGTGACCAAAACTGGATGCAGTATTCCAAGTGTGGCCTTACCAAGGCATTGAAGAGTGGTATTAATACTTCACGTGTTCTTGATTCTATCCCTCTGTTAATGCAGCCTAGCACTGTGTTGGCCTTTTTGGCAGCTGCAGCACACTGCTGGCTCATATTTATAATAAGATAATACTTTTAATATAATATAAGATAATACTTTTCAGTTTCATATCTCTTTTGAATGTAATCAATCCATCTTCTCCAAACCATAATATATTTTTCTTGTGAATGGTCCTTTAAATAAGCGGAGATTTTCGCCATTTCTGCTAAATACCTTAAGTATCCATTCTTCCATAGTAGGCAGAGAGTTTTTCTTCCAATATTGTCCCACTAATAATCTTGCAGCTGTTATAAGATTCAACATCAAATTGATTTCTTTAACATCAATATCTACAATAATACCCAACAAAAATAACTGCGGAGTAAACTTTATCTTCCTCTTAAAAATCTTTTGAATATTCCACCAAATCTTAATCCAAAAAGCTTTTATATCTCTACAGGTCCACCAAATGTGAAAATAGGTTGCATCTAAACTTCCACATCTCCAACATTTGGGCTGTAAATTCGGATACATGCGGGACAACTTTTGGGGACAGCTGGGTTTTATAAAACCTTTTTGCTTTAGGCCTCCACTGCCGTGTGCAAAAAAAAAAAAAAAGGTTCAATCGACCAATCAATTTCAACTTCTTGCGGGGAAAAAAAAGGTCTCGCAAAATTGGAATTGATTGTTTGAACTTTTTAGTCCCACCCAGTCTGCTGTTACCACCGTGGCCACGCCCACCCAATGGGCCAAGCACACCCAATGGGCCACGCCCATCCAGCACCCAAATGATACATAGGTGGGTTTTGGGTTGCAGTTTGGGCACTCGTTCTCTAAAAGGTTTGCCATCACTGGTTTAGGGGATGACGGTGTTATTCTGATTATAAGGGCTTCGGGTGTGGGGGTATCACATGAGGGTCTGTGATGGATCTTGTGATAGGTCAGGTGTGAGTCATCAGTGAGTTTGGGGATGGAGAGGTTACATCTGGTCAGGGTCATTGGGAGGTGAATTGCTGGTGGCAGGGGGGGGGGGCTTGCATAAGTTGGTTGAGGGTCAGTGCTGTCTCTGGTTGGCTGTGTGGTTGATTTGGATTATGATTCGTAGGCTAGTTGTAGGTCAGTGTGTCTGTTGATGGAACTGCTTGTGGAGTGCCAGGCTTTGATGACCTCACGAGCATGGCGGCTGATAGCATGGCCAATGATTTTTATGTTGCTCCAATCGAACTGGTGCTGTTGGTGTTGGTGTATAGAGATTAAGGATTTGGGATCGTGGCCTTTGACTGCCAATCAGTGTTTGTGGAGCCTGGTTTTTAATTTATACCATCAGAATAGAAATTTGATATACTCTATGAGCTCTGCATTGCAACATCGGTTGTTGTTTTTCAGAATGCTTAGAAAGGAGGAGATAAGACCATTATCAGCAAGCCATTTCCATTTCTACCACCATCACCTCACTGTCAGAAAACAAAATTCCCATAAGCTCATCTCAGCAGGAGGCAGCACTTGGCCAAAAGTATCCAGATCTGGAAGCAAAGCAAGCTTAAACCATCAACAGTGCCATGATGACACATCACCAGGGTATTCCAAGGCTGGAGGCAAAATTGGGGAAGTCAAAAAAATGTGCCAGAGAAGGTAATAGAAAATCACTTCTACACTGTTGACCAGAAAACTGCACGGATGTGTCTCTAATAGCCAGAAGTTTGGCTCAGCTCAAGGGAGGCTTTGCGTTACCTCCTCACAAAATGTCATAAAATCTTGACTTCTTACATAATTCTTGTTTTTTTCTCCCCCTTCACAGCTGCAGAAGATAGAATTGAAAACAGCTGCAAACATACACACACAAAGAAAGAGGGAGTCCAGCCACAGACACACACAAAGGAAAAATTAGAATTAAAACCATATGGCCAGAAACAATAAACTAGAGGAAACTATTTCTGAGACTTAAGCAGACTTTGGGGAAGGGAGAATAACTTTCAAAATATGATCTGAGCACCAGTCTAAAATCTATTTTCTAATAAGTTATGTTTCCCATTTTAATATAAACAGCTGAGGGGATGTTCCAAGAAATACAGTGGTCTTTCTGTTCGGTATAAATGGTTAGAATTGTGGTGTATTGTGTTCTCACCAAAACAATAAGGCTTCCTTCAGGCAAACATGACTTGAGTCAAGTACTCTTTCCCTGCAAGTAATGGGTGGAAAATCTCACTATTCAGGGACAAGAGATTAGAGTGAACTCTGAAACAATTCTTTCCCCACAGGAAAATGACAATACTGTGATAAAAGGGTTCAGCATTTGAAATTCCATTCACTGTCTTTTTTTCCCTTTATAAATACACCCCTCCCATTTTGTAGAGGCTGGCCTTAGCAGAAAAATGAATATAAGAAAGAATTTGATTCAGCAAGAACAATGGAGGCACTGTGTCTGTGCTGGCAGGCATTGGTTCCAAGGTCAGGAGTTTGCAGGTACTTACCCCCCAAGAACTGGATGCCTCCAGCCACCCTGCCCACCGTCCTGGAGATCAGCTCATATACGCAGCATCCCATAAGTGCAGTGAGGGCCACTAGAAGGAGGAGGCCACAGCCCAAACCGGTCACCACTGTGCAGATCTGCCATTCCACACTTGGAATGGCCTGGAAGGATGCGTAACGTCCACACTGCTCCACCATTACTGTAATCTGGCGGCTCTCGTCTCGAACAGGATAGGAACATCTCCGGAAAGTGCCAAAAGAGACTGGTTTCTCCAGCTGAGAACCCAGCAGCCAATAAGGCATGAAGAAACCCACACAGGAGGCTCCAGCACAAAGGAAGGAAAGCAAGGCCCAGATCACTCCGGTACAAGTCAGGCTAGAGGCCATTTTCCCAGTCATGATGACCCAGAGGAACTTGGAACAAAATCGCCACCTGATATACTAGTTTTGGAAATCTGTGGGTATTTCCTCAGTCCCAGGAACCTTGGAGTCCAAGGAAATTTTCCATAAGCGCTGTCAAACTCACTTCTTTTATCCTTAAGATTCCTGGTATGGCAGAGACGGAACTTCTTCTTGTTACTTCTTCATCCCCAGTGGAAGCTGTAATTGTAATGAGAAGCATTATGGAAGGGAGCAAGATGAGGTAAATAATCATGAGTTCTTTCAACATGGGGAAGGCGGGCAGGAAAAGCAGCGATGAAAATGAAGTTTCACTATTAAGCCAAGCTGGGGGGGAGGGGCAATGTAAGAAATACAGGATGGAAACTGCAACAAGCAAGAATAGCTTGTTCCAATCCAATAACCCTCTAATGATGATGATCAGAATGAAAGGATGGATGAGTCCTGCCAGGAATTGGGAAGCTGCAGGAAGATTACCAGGTCCAGCTCTGGATACTGCTATTGTGGCTTTCGGTGTCAAGTGGAAATGAACCCATGAATCACAAAGCCCCACTTTTTAGTTTGCTAAGGAAACAGGTCAGCCCCCCTCTCATTTTCCTACCACATCTGGTTGTCAGCTGGCAAACAAACAAAAAAAGTGCTCTCTTGTCCTTTTGACATGGGGAAGTGAGCAGTGGAAGCTTTATGGAGCCTGGAAATACCACCCAACAAGGCCTATGGTCAAGTCACAGAAGTCAGCAGGGCAGCCCCACATCTGCCTTGCCTTCTGACTGAGACAGCAGAGAACTACTAAAAAATCTGGGTGACTGTTGTGGGCAGCAAGTGGATATACTAAAAGCTCTCACTGCTGCTATTTAGTGGTCATCCATATTATTGCAGCCCAGTTAGTCTTGCAATCTCAATCTTCAGTTGAGTGCCCAATAACACAGTGTCAGTGACAATCCCTGGAATTTCTTTTAGAACAGAAAAACTGGAGGTAGGAGAAATAAAATAACCACAGTACCAAAACATTTGCCTCCTGTTCTTTTTCCTTGAGGGGAGGAACAAATTGAGCTTCAAAGACAATAGAACAAAAACTCAAATGGTCTTGACGCCTTTAAAAGAGGCTGTAAGAGGAGAAAGTTAATGCTTTCACAAATCAGGCTCTGCCTCCACTGTTTTTCTTCTCAGAGTTATTAACATCTGCCTAGGTCCCAAAGGAGAACAAACCACCAACCCGATCACCTTTCAGAGCAGAAGGAAAAAGAATGGGCTTTGACCGCATTTGGCAATAGGGAGGAGGAAAATCTGCGAGTCCTTTCAAAAACAAAACCCAGCCAGCACCCCTGGGAAAGGAAGAGGCCCGGATCAGGCAGAGGAGCCTTCTTCGAGCATCCCCAGATTTTTTTCCACCCGCGTTAAAGCGAGGCGCGCGCCGCCCCTCCCCTCTCCCCCGGGTGCCTGCTTCGCCCACTCCCCGCGATCAAAGGAACGGGCACCGACCGAGAAGAAGAGGCGCAAACGGGGGAAGCTCTGTGCAAACTCTCCCGCGCTGGCTGTCAATCCGGGAAAATGGGGTGGGCAGGGGGTCTCCCACACACACAAAGTGCTGAGTCACGGCCTTTCTCCGGACGGCCGGGCGTCGACACCGAAAAGGCGCTTGCCAGCCTGCCCCGCTGGACTTGCCGTTAAGTTTGGCTTCCCACCGCCGCCTCGAAAGGGGACGATCTGGCACTGGGAAGAACCGGGGCTGGTGTTGGGAAGGCGCAGCAAAAGCGGGCGGGGGTCCGCCCCCACCTTCCCCTGGGGCAGGCTCTCGTGCCTTTTGCCCCAGACGGCTTGGCTCCAACTGAGCGGCGCTGGGTAGCGACAGCTCCTTAAATCGGACAAGGATCGCCTTCCGCCCCCGGCCACTCCAAAACCTCTACCGACCTGCCTGCGCCGATCCGGCTCGGGCGCACATGGAAGCTGCAAAGCGCGGCCTTTCCGCAGCTGCTCGGCACGCGTCGGGGCGGCGGGCGGGCGACAGCTTGGTCCGGAGCGCAGAACCAGCTGCGGTCGCCGCGCTCGGTTCTAGGAGGGAAGAGCCAAGCGGGGTCCCAAAACCTCGGCGCAAGCAGCTCCGCCCCCTGCCACCTACGAGGAGGAGGGGGGGGGAGCCTCGCGCGCAGCCTTGTAAGGCGAAGGAGGACAACACCCGAAGAGAAGCGTTCGCGGCGAGGCGGAAAACGAGAGAGTGCATCTCTCCAGCATCCCGGCAGGGGGGGAGGGAGGACCGCGCAGGAGACTGAGCGGGGGCGAAGTGGAGGGGTGTGTGGCCCACAGAGGTGTGAAAACAGCTCAGCCGACTTGCGATAGTCTCACTTTTTGAAGAGCCGGTAGTGTCACATTGCTGTTACCACTCAGCGTGAGAAGTCTGAAGGAGCCAAGGGAATGGGGCGGTGCTCAGCGCCCAAATCCCTGAAAATATTGATCCATTTGTCTGGCAGATAGGAGGGGCTCCTAGGAATCTCTTGGTTCTTCAGAGAAAGAGAGGAAAAAGAAAAAGAGGAAAGAAAGAGAAGAGAAAGAGGAAAGAGAAGAGAAAGAGAGAAAGGAAAGAGAAGAGAAAGAGAGGAAAGAAAGAAGAGAAAGAGAGAAAAGAAGAGAAAGGAAAGAGAGAAATAGGAAGGAGAGAGGAAAGAAAAGAAAGAGGAAAGAGCAAGAGAAAAGGAAAGAGGGAAAGGGAAAGGAAAGACAAAGAGAGGAAAGAGAAAGAGGAAAGAGAGAAATAGGAAAGAGAAAGAGGAAAGAGAAGAGAAAGAGAGAGGAAAGAGAAGAGAAAGAGAGGAAAGAAATGAAAATACATCCTGCATATCAGATATTTACATTACGATTCATAATAGTACCAAAATTATAGTTATGAAGTAGCAACAAAAATAATTTTATGGTTGGGGGTCACCACAACATGAGGAACTGTATTAAAGGGTTGCGGCATTAGGACAGTTGAGAACCACTGCCCTACACCGTTTTCAGATAGGTGGCCGTCTAGTCTTTTCTTAAAAGCCTCCAGTGATGAAGCACCTGCAACTTCTGAAGTTAAAATTCAATCACAAATTAATGGAACTTCTGGAGCTATAATTTCATCATAAATTAATGGAGGGAAACCCATCTAAATTAAACCTGACATTTGAATCAATTATCTTTAGACAATATAGGACAGTGGTTCTCAACCTGTGGGTCGGGACCCCATTTGGGGTCGAACGACCATTTCACGGGGTCGCCAAACAATGCAGTCCGCCATTTTTTTCCCCTTTTCCTTAGCTGTGCTACTCCCTTTTATTCTATTGGCTTTTGAAAGCCAATAGAATAGACTCTCTTGAATAGAGTCTAATTCTATTGGCTTTCAAAAGCCAATAGGAATTGTCCAGGCTGTCTATGCCCTGCTGAGCCCGCCAAAAGTCCCATTCTGCAAACATGCTGCAAGTTGTCTGCAGCGAAGGCGAGCTGTCTGGAAGTTTCCACCCCCTCCCTGCTGAGCAACTACTAAAAATGTAAGTAAAAGAGGGCCAGGGGTGGGAGGCCAGTGGGCGCAGGGAGGGTTGCTGGCGCGCGTGGGGCGCAGCGGGTGCCTTACCTCCCTTGGGCTGGGCCAGCTGGTGGCCCAGCCAGTGGTCGGCCTGCGCCGTCTCTGCCACTTGCCAGCTACGCCTCGGCTGGCGCAGGGGGCAGCACCACGCATGCGCGGTGCTCCCGGGCAGGGAAAATCCTCGACTTACAACCAGTTGGGTAGTCCTCGACTTACGACCGGTTGGGGATTGCGGCATTAAAAAGGTTGAGAACCACTGATATAGGAGAATATTTGCAGCTCAGGTTGAAATGAAGGGTCCTTGGTATTCTCTGAACTTGGTGGTTGTTTTTTTGCAGATGTTGATGATGTTACCAAGTTTGGGTAATGAAACGTCTGCAAGAAAACAAGCAAGCTCAGAGAACACCAAGGACCCCTCATTTTTGGACAGCTGATTGAATTTATGAGCATGGCTCTTCAATATGTTAATGTTAATACACTTATCATTTTCAACGTTTTGTTTTTCTTAAAAAGTCAATATAGAGAATTGCTTACTATTGTCTGTTATGTGTTTAAGGATTCCAGTAAAAATGGTTTTGATTTATTATCTAGCCTGCTTTTTCAATATTAAAATGTACTCTATTTGACATAAATGTTGCACTACTTTGAACAACTTTAAATCTCATTAAGTACACCACATTAGATTTATGTATTTATTTGAGTTACCTGCATTGCAATCGAAAGAGACTTGTGCTTTGCAATAGTTCTGTAATAATATAGTAAAACATCAACTGTTTGCAGAGCTTAAGTACTTTAACTCAACAAATTTTGGATGTTGAAAAAAATGTTGCAGTGGTCATATAGCTTATAACATTAATGTGCTATATATATGCCATTGTCACTTCAGGTTATAAATTGTTAAGATATATACAGTATATCTGATTTAGAACATTTTTTTCCAGAATCATAGTATATTTTCACTTAAGAATCAAATAATATTGATATAAAATAAGATAGCCTTGGTTTTAATGTGTCAAATTTGCACCTCACATGCAAATTTTTAAGTTAATAGGAATTTGATGTGCATATCTATGACATAATTCTGTGTTAAAATGTAAAAACAGGTGCAAGTATTAAACTATCATCTTGAATGTCTGTGCCATCATGATCTCCAACATCTTCATAAGCACATCTTATTCCAGGCCAAGAGTTATATGTGGCCTTCGATAGCATGCTGAGGACTCCAATACTTTCTGAAAAGTAATTATAGTAAGGGCGGGACTAAATTTGATTTATTTTATATAGGGATCATTAAAACCCTCCTTTTTTATGACCCTATAATCTCTTAATTCAGGGTAGAGTCAGGGTGACTGGATGAAGCTGAGCGTTTACTGGCCGGATGCCCTTCCTGATGCCACACGGAGTTTGCAGCAGATATTTTTTCTTTGAGCCCTAGGAAAGAAGTATCTGCCGCTACCTAGGATTTAACTCTCAACCTATTCATTAAACCTATTTATTATTTTTATTATTATGTAATTATTGTTCACATGATTATTAATCATATACACAATAATTTTTCCCTTCTATTGAATTAAAATTACAATTTGATAATAACTTTTGATGCTCTCTGAAGGCTGCCATCAAGACTTTTAGGAACTGTGTATAGTCCTGGGACCTCAAGTTGGTCATCTTCAGTTCTTACTCTTCAGGTGATTAACTCCTTCCAATGATCTCTGAAAAAAGAATGTGATGGTAATGCCAATATTTGAAGTGCATAGAAAATGGCAAAATGTGATGCAGTATTTCCCAGGAACTCTGAGAAATCAGGTTGAATGTGAATGCGTACATCTGAAGAATTATTCTACATTCCAAATATAAATCCCAATCCTATAATTAGACTGCGCAGGGAGGAAGGAAAGAGGCTAAGTAGATGGCAGATGGAGCACTTGAAACAAAACCTTTTGAAGACTATACTTTACTAGCACATCAGGTATTATCTACCAGACAGCTGTACAGGCCCCAGTGAAATTTCATGGAGTTGGGGAAATTCACAGTTGAGGGCTAGACCATGGTTAGCCTCCTCTCTCATGATGCTAAAACAGTTGGTAATTTTATTTTGCCTTGTGCCATAGCTGTCTCTGAGCTCAGACAGAATTTGGCAGGGGACCTTAATTCAGTGAAAATGATGTTACTGTAAGCTCAGAAGACAGTTGTTGGGTATAATTTCAGGGATCTGCTTCACTCTGTCTTTCTTCATCTAGTACCTTTTGAATATTGGTATCTAAATAAACTGAAGAAAGATATCTCTCAGGTTTTATTCTTTGAATCAATCTTATCAAAAAGCCAGAAGACTTTTTTGTATGGGCTGATCCTCAATTTATTAATCATATCATGCATCATTATGTCCAAGCAACATTTCAGAATTTCAAGAGTCTTGCTTCAGCTAAAAAGAAAGATGCAGCTGGGTAGCATCAGCACAATGGTGAGACCCATTTCCACAAGTCTAGACCAGGATTTTTCAAATGGTCGTCTACAGAATCCTGGGACACTATAAGAACTTGCTGGGGGTTCCATGAGAGACTAGAGATTAAAAAAAAGTTATCTCCAACACAATAAATTTCTGTCACTAGAACTATGCTTTTTGATCATGGATTCCAGGTTTTTTTTTTAAACTAGAGTTTCCATACCCTGAAGACATTAAAAAACATCTGATCTAGACCACTTCCTCTAGTCTAGCCAATTCATGTCATGCTACTATGGTGGACACAGCCAGCCATGAAACACCATTTATCAGAAGATGAACATGTGATCTAGTTTAGTAGCCTGCTAAAACCCTTGATATTCTCCATCAGAATATGTGTCCTTTTACTGTGTTTCCAGATCGTTGGGACAAGCCTGAGTCATAATGAGGTACATGTAGAGTAGATAGTGAAAAAGGCTTGTCCTGTGATTTAAAAATGAAATTCATTCAATAGATTGGCTTTTATATGTACTAGATACCATCTAGAATGTTTTATAAAAGATTGACAAATGATTATTTGTATTGGTATTGCAAGAAATTTGAGGACCCTTTAATCATATGTTAAGGCCATATTTTTTGTTACACCCTTTTTGGAGTAATGGTACACATTACATTGACAGAATTATTGAGAACACTCTAGTTTTTAAAGATGCCTACATTGTACTGATTTATCCACCAATTACTTAGAATTCAACATGTTCAGAACAAAGGAGAGTTTTCATGTTTTAACAATAACAAAAAATATAATCCTTAAATGAGAAGATACTATAATTCCAGGTATGAAGGACTGGACTTCAGAGATGTATGATTTAGCAGTGTTTGAGAAAATTATATATTTAGTTAATCAGGAAATGTCACATTATCTTTTCCTTTGGGAAACATTTTTGAATATTCATGGTCAATATTAAAAAAACAATGTTTCTTTTTAAAGATTTGCAAAATCAGGTGAACTTGGGATATAGTTTTTGTGCGAGTTTCAAATTTATTATTAAAGTTTTTCTTTTGTATACGATAATTTTATTTTATGTATGTCTGAAAATGAACCATTAAAGTATTTGGGTTGAGAAAAAGCCTATCAGCTATTGAGGAGAAAGTCCACAAGCACATCACTATCATGTACAGTATTCTATCTTCTGCTGAGATGAAAACAGGACAATCAAAGCCCCCCAAAATCCTATGGATCATCAGTCCACTGCTAAGCACCAATCCTGCTGGAAGTGTTTTAGGGAGAATACAGTCAAGTAGGCTTGTTCCATTGCAAACCTAGAAAAAAAATGTTTCCCAAGTGTCCCACTGACCAAATGTTCCAGAAGCAAATTCGGGTTGATACTATTGAATGCAGCTGAGAAGTCTCTCAGATCCCACAGTATGTATCTCTTTAGTTCCCAATTATTTATCTGCCCATATTTTTAATTTATAAGATTTCTGTTGCATTGTATCTCCGGCTCTTGTCAGGCAACTAGTTTTCTGCATGATAAAATTCACAATGTTGGAGAATCAAATAAGTCATCTCCTACTGTAAACGTCAAGAGTTTTGGATAGCATCCTTAATACCAAAAAATGTTAAAAATGTAAAAAGTATTTACAGAATGACGTTGTTTCCTTTATCTCAGGTTAGTGCTTTATTAAATGATTGCCCGAAATCGACACCTTGGGGTGACTAAGAATGAGTTCAGTCAGCATCAGAGTTCACACAAATTCCTGAGCATGTATGTAAGACGCTGCAAAAATTGTGAAAAGTGACTTAAAGATTAAATTAAAGTAGGCAATTTTTTCTCCATTAATTCATACGTTTACAATTTTGAGAGCATGTTGTGGACTCCTACAAAATGGTGGCTATGATGGGCATTGCCCCCACCTATTATAAAGTGAAGGTATCTCTTCTAAACTCCAACAGTGTATTCTAAATAATCTCAGTTTATCTCCCCACCCCACTCCCATGGCATACTCATAAATAAAGCACTCTGCTCTAGTCAACAGTTTAAAAGAAAACACCTTTCCAAAAATGCCTGGAGGTTATGCAAATAAGCAGAGGTTCTGGTAGGTATCCTTGACCAAATGTGCCTGAGGCTAGAAGAGTATACTGAACAGATTTAATAAAATATGCCCAATAAACAACTCAGGATTTATATGATTTGAACTGTGCTTTTGACCCAAATCAATTTGATGGCCTTAGGCAAAACTTTCCTTTCCCCAAGCAATATGGCAGCGCAGCATAATTTTAAAAAATACTTTAAAAATGTTATAGAAATATATATAGTTTAGTATTATCATAATTTTTCCACATTTCAAATAATCTATGCATTTCCAATTAACCAAAATAGCATTGTTTTTGTATAAGAGACTGGGTTTTAGTTTTCTAAAACCAGTGTTTATTTATTTATTCCTTCTTCTGAGCAACTTTTGTCCCAGTTGTACAATTTGTATAACTGAACTTAGTTTTGCAATTTTGGAGACTGTTTATCTTCATCAAATAATATAATCTTCTCACAAACATGGCTCATAACCTACCATAGATAAGATAGATATAGCTCATTTTTCTCCATCTCCCACAAAGTTTTTGGCGTTGAGAAGTCATGTATCTTCTTTGAGTAAAAAGATCCTGAGAACTTGAAAAATTGTGGCTGGCCCAAAAAAGGCATTGCAAAAATATAGATCCCATTATAAGTCACTAAGTCACTTCAGAATTAAGTCTTATGACAAATTATTGCTATAAAATTGCTTGCCAGAGCACAGCAAGTGGCAGCACCTGGCCAGCTTTAGTTAAGTAGAAAAAAAAAGCTACTAATAAAGGGGAACATTTGTAGCTCAGGGTTGACATAAGGGGTCCTTGGTGCTCTCTGAGCTTGCTTGTTTTCCTGCAGATGTTTCATTACCCAAACTAGGTAACAACCTCAGTGCACTGATATGATGTCACCTAGTTTGGGTAATGAAACGTCTGCAAAAAACGACAACCAAGTTCAGAGTACCAAGGACACCTCAGAAGAAGAAGAAAAAAAAGCTAAACACCATTTGGTCTACATCTACACGGGAAATTACCAGGAAATCCCAAAGCTATACACTGGGGAACGAAAAAGCATCCCAGAAAATTATGACAAACGGCAAGAAAATTACATGCGGCCATTGAATCACCGGGAATTCCGATCAACTCGGAATGTTGTCAACTAGAAGCCACATTTGTCAGTTGTGTCACACATTTCTGTCTTAAGAGTTAATTGCTTTATGCATGTAATCTAATTACCAAATTTTGAAGAAGACAACAGCGAGAAAATCATACAAAGAAGGAAAACCTGAGTCCAGTCTTACCAAAAATTAAAGCTAAATATCTCCTGCATGCAAGACCCCTATTAATGTAATGATTCATTATTGCGATTAAAGTTAGAAGCGTGTATTGCGCTTTAATTATTGCAATCGCGAAAAAGCAAAGCTCCCTCCGACTCCTACGAGGCGCCTCATCGGAATCTGGCGGTCTTGCAGAAACAAAAGGATTTCAGATCCGAGGGAGGGTTTCGCGCTCGGGGAAAACGAAAACAGGCGGAACTACAGTTCTCGGGAAGAGGAGAGAAGGGAATCTATACGCCGACGCACCTTGTCCGGGTCCCGGCGCTGTGTTTGCCACCACGGCAATTTCGGGACAGGGAAGAAAATGGCGGCAATATCCGAAGAACACCTGCCGCAGCGCCCATTTACGGCTGGGGCTGCTACTTCGGCTACCCAGACGACGGGGAGTTTATCTCAGGGGCCGTCCGGCGGAGCCGGGGCGAACCCGCTGTCACGCAAGCTCCGCAAAGTGCTAGATACGCGGTTGGAGGCGGACAAAGTAAGTCAAGTTGATTCGTCGCCTCCCTCTTCTCCTTCTTCTTCCACTTTTCTGCAAAATAGCGTCTAGTCATGTCTGAGGCCGGTTCTGCCTCGGCTAGACTAGAAGACAAGAGGACAGAAAACAGCACCCAGCCGGCTATATTGAACTTCTATCATCCCCAGCTGCAGGGCATGATGGGTGCTGTAACTGAACACACTGGAAAGGGCAAGTTGAAGAAGGATTCCCTATGATTCATCCCGGATGAAGGTAGAAATGTTAAGATTTTCATTCCAAAAACCATGATGGATTCCCCCCCCCCAACCCTGTAATTTGACACCCGGAAATTCCTACCTAAATGCCCTGTATCCAGTTTCTGAAAGGACTAGATGTGAGAATTGGATCAGAGTGATTTAAAATTTGTGACTTTGTTCATGGCATAGTTGCAGTTTAAATACAGCATCGTGTGATGGGAAAGTGAAATGTGCAGGTGAGGAACCTGCTGTTCTTAAAAAACATGTTCTGTTGGATTGTATCTATAATGACATATTCACAGGATGTGTAGTTAAAATTTGATGTTGCATTTATAGTGCTTTACTCAGGACCACTGTGCAATATATTAATAAGTCAAATGCAATATGCAGAATTAGTAGTCATATGATAATATATGAGATGGTCAGATTGTTATTGTAAAGTAATCCTGAGGTTCTTGCTTATTGAAAATTTGGGCAGTCTGTCCCCCAGATTGATATTTACCTTCCCTAGAACATTTCCTCTCAGATTACATTGCAAAATTTGTTACTAAAATGCTGAAATATGGATGCTTCCTGAGTTGGGTGAGGAAGGACTGAAGAAGCTAAATCTATATGTTATGTTTCTAGAAGGTTTGACACACTTTTAAAAAGTTTAGATCATCCTACAAAATAGAAATTTCCATCTCACTTCTTCACGTAACTGCCACATCAGCTGTAGCCTGAAGAATGATTTTTTAAAAAAATCAATAAATGTGGTTGTTTGGTCTAGTAGTTAAGGTACCAGGCTAGAAACCTGGAGACTATGAGTTCTAGCCCTGCTTTAGCCATGAAAGTCATCTGGGTGATCTTGGACCAGTCACTCTCTTTCAGCCCAAGTCACCTTGTGGGGAAAATAGGGAGGAGTATTATACAGGTAGTCCTTAACTTACAACAGTTCATTTAGTGACCATTCGAAGTTACAACAACACTGAAAAAAGTGATGATAGTTTTTCAACTTAAACTATTGCAACATCCCCACAGTCACGTGATCAAAATTCAGACACTTGGCAACTAATTCATATTTATGATGGTTGCCATATCCTAGGGTCATGTGATCACCTTTTGTGATGTTCTGACAAGCAAAGCCAATGGGGAAGCCAAATTCACTTAACAACCATGTTACTAGCTTAACAGCTGCAGTGATTCACTTAACTGTGGCAAGAAAAGTCATAAAATGGGGCAAAATTCACTTAACAAATATCTCATGTAGCAACAGAATTTTTGAGCTCAATTATCATAAATTGAGGACTAGGTGTATATGTTTGCCACCTTGAGTTGTTTATAAAAAATAATAAAGGTAGAATATGAATTAAATAAAATTGCCCACAAAACTCTAACCCAGGGGTGTCAAACTCAATTTCATTGAGGGCCGCATCAGCATTGCGGTTGTCCTCAGGGGGCCAGGTGGGTGTGGATGGAGTGGGTGTGGCCTACTGGATGGGTGTGGCCAGCTCTACATCGTTTGCATTAAGAGTGCCTGTGGGGGCCTGGGCAGGAGTGGGATAGATCTAAGGGTCTCTGGCAGAAGGGGGTAGGACCAGGGCATGGTCCACTGGAGGAGCCTCACTGTTTCTCTCAGGCCATGCCGGGGGGGGGGGGGGGCTTATGGAGCTAAGACTGAATGCGTTTCAGCATAGATAGCCACCATAAAATTGTACATTGGCTCCCGGCTGGCCTAGGCCAGGGCCAAGGTAGAGGGGGCCGTTCCCTCGCTGTTTCCAGGATGGCTTCGCGGGCCACATGAAACCACTTTGCGGGCCGCATCTGGCCCCCGGGCCTTGTGTTTGACATGTCTGTTCTAACCTATTTCTTGGGGTCATATTTTATATTGTGAGGACACTGAAGCATTAGATCCATGGTGTTTATAATGTAATGTTCTGGCAAAATTTGTTTGTGGGCTTGTATCACATTGGATATCACAGAATCACTGTTACATATTGCTCTCCAAAAATAATTGCAAATAGATGGATATGAATTAAGTCTATCCTCCACTCACAGCTCTTCTGTGTGACATGTGTACAGTATAACAAAAATGGACCATCTGTTTCATGGTGTTGTTTTGATAAATCCAAGGCACAAATCCTTAACAGATCCTAATGTTTTTATATATAAATTCTGTGGTGCTGTAAAGTTTATGTTAACGGTTGTTATAAAATCCTCTATGTTTTGAGTAGCAAAATTATGGATCTAAGGCACGGGTGTCAAACTCGATCTCATCATGTGACATATCGTGATATAGTGCCACTTTTTTTGCCTTTGCACAGCTGGGATGGGCATGGCCTGTGCGTGATGCATCCGGTCACCAGTTTGACACCCCTGATTTAAGGCATGCATTATGGATTGGGGGGAGGAGTCAACATAGATACTCATAGTTTATAACCACAGTTTGTGGCAACAGATTATAGTGAGAAAAGTTCCCTGGGTCTACTATAGAGCCAAAACCACACATTTAGGGCATAAATCTCATAATATGTACCCCTAGGCCAGTGATAGTGAACCTTTTAGAGACCGAGTACCCAAACTGCAAGCCAAAACCCACTTACGCATTGTCGGGTACAGGGTAGGTGTGGCCCATTGGGTGGGCATGGCCCATTGGGTGGATGTGGCTGCGGTGGTAACGGCAGACTGGGTGGAACTAAAAAGTTCAATCAATCAATTCCAACTTTGCAAGATCTTTTTTTTCCCGCGAGAAGTTGAAATTGACTGATTGATTGAACCTTTTGGGGGGGGGGAACACGGCACTGGAGACCAAAAGCGAAAAGGTTTTATAAAACCCAGCTGAAGGTCTAGGACTGGGGCGACGGCACGTGTGCCCACAGAGAGGGCTCTGAGTGCCACCTCTGGTACCCGTGCCATAGGTTCACCACCACTGCCCTAGGCTTTAAAATTCCATTCTTTGTTTACAGTTCTTATTAAACATATTATAGAATAATAGATTTTTTTTCTTAATACTGACCAAAAAAAACCCACCCTCAAATTTATTTCAACATCTGCTGATTAATGCAAAAATATAAAGAAGAAAAATCTTTAGATATTCTTAAATATATACAGATACTTTACAAAGGAAACTCACCTCTCTACAAACAGGTGGCATTATCAGCCTTGAATTTGCTTCATAAAAGATGTACAAAAAGCTGTATTTTGTGAGGCATGGGTTCTCACAATTGGTATGCACAGTCACAAAAATATTTCCAACTGCTGGTCTATTTCATGCTCACAGACTTATTGATGCTGCTGTGCTACCAGAATTAGGTGTGAAGCATACACCCAGTATTTATAGCAACAGATAACAAATCCATTATTTAATCATAACTCACATGTGTGAGTACAAACTGCATTGTGAAATCACAGATCTTGTGATGTACATGGTTTCTTAGCAAGGGAGATATATATGGTGGCGCAGCAGTTAGAGTGCAGTACTGCAGGCCACTTTAGCTGACTGTGTTCAGCAGGTCAGCGGTTCAAATCTCACCGGCTCAAGGTTGACTCACCTTCCATCCTTCCGGGGTAGGTAAATGAGGACCCAGATTGTTGGGGGCAATGTAAATATATATATATATATACATTGCTTACTGGTGTACACCGCTTAGAGAGTGCTTGCACTTAAAGCGGTATATAAGTCTCATAAATAAATAAATAAATAAATAAATACGAGAGAGCAGGTTTTAAGTTATGAAACTGCCTTCTTATCAGATTTTTAGCATAGTAACAGAATAATAGAGTTGGAAGGGATCTTGGAGATCTTCTAGTCCAACTCCCTGCTCAGGCAGGAATCCCATTTCAAACAAATGGCTGTCCAATCCCTTCTTAAGAACCTCCAATGATGGAGCACCCACAATTCTGGAGGCAAGTTATTCCGCTGGTTAATTGTTGCTAACTGTCAGGAAATGTCTCCTTAGTTCTAGATTGCTTCTCTCCTTGATCAGCTTCTATCCATTGCTTCTTGTCTTGCCCTCAGGACAATTCTGTGTGTACTCTTTGTGTGCTTCTAAGTCAGTGGTTCTCAACCTGTGGGTCGGGACCCCATTTGGGGTCGAATGACCATTTCACGGGGGTCGCCAAACAACGCAGTCCGCCATTTTTTTCCCCTTTGCCTTAGCTGTGCTACTCCCTTTTATTCTATTGGCTTTTGAAAGCCAATAGAATAGACTCTCTTGAATAGAGTCTAATTCTATTGGCTTTCAAAAGCCAATAGGAATTGTCCAGGCTGTCTCTGCCCTGCTGAGCCCGCCAAAAGTCCCATTCTGCAAACAGTGCTGCACCAGTTGAGTAGTCCTCGACTTACGACCGGTTGGATAGTCCTCAACTTACGACCGGTTGGGGGTCGCGGCATTAAAAAGGTTGAGAACCACTGTTCTAAGTGCTTCTTTTGAAGTAGAAAGGAATGGGGGCTGTTGACTGCCACTTGAGCAGCACTAAAGCTTTTCTTTACAACAAAGTTTCCCCTGTATAATCCATGGAACCAGAAGGCCTGCAGATATTGCCTCAGTGCTTACCATAGATTTCTGTCATACCTGATTTTTTTGTGTGTGTGACTGGTTAGAGCCATGTTTTAAATGGCCAAAAATTGCTACCATGGCAAATATAATGCCTACAACGTGCTCTGTTAATTAAGATGTGTTCACAAGCCAAACTATTTTAATACTAATACTGTACACTATGCTGCACTACACTATACGAGTCTATGGTTAGAAGTGATTGAATATGGGATAACGTATGCATTTTATATTTATATTAAATATGTCACATCATTTAACATGAACACGTGCAGTGATTGAAAACCTAGAACTAGGTATCTTTTAGGGTACTTTTTATGCCTGAATTGTCAACATTGTCTTTATTACATATTTTTGTAGGAAATGTTAGAAGCGCTCAAGACTCTTTCAGACTTTTTTGTGGAAAACAGCTTGCGCACTAGAAGAAATCTGCGTGGGGATATTGAGCATCGTAGTTTAGCTATCAATGAAGAATTTGTCTACATTTTCAAACAAGTGAAAGAGGTATAGAAAAAATGAAAAAAATGAATCGTTCTCCAGATAAACTCAACTGGTAGCTGCTGTGGTACTGCAGGTTGTTATACAATCTACTGTTTTTCTTATGCATAATTTAATATTTTCTTCAAGTTTTTTTTATTGTCTGTTTAGAAAATACGGTTTAATGAAACAATGTGTACATTATTTGACAAATTTATTCATATAATCAAATTAAAAGGTATAAGATGAAATTATGTTTGAGCAGGAGCTCTCTTTTCTCTAATAGAAAACCCATCTGTTTTTCTCTTCCCGTAATTTCTCCCACTTGTCCTGGAGGTTTCCCCAGTTTCTGGAGCAAGTTTCAAGGGCTTTAGATGGCAAGGGACACTTTTCAATTCTGCTGATAGAAGTAATCTTGAATTTGTTGAGAGAAATAGTTAATGCTCCAAAAATAGTATTAAGTTGAATCCAAAATACTAATGGCTCTTATTATTTATTGATTTAAACAAATGTATTAATTATATTTTTTCTAAAACCTTGTTTTAAGATATAAAAGAAAAATTTCTCTCTGTAACTAATCCCAGTATATGTTATTTGAACAGATAGTAGGGAAGATAAAGCAGCCAGGATCTTTGGTCTTACTATCTGGGAAATAAGAGGCTGATGGCTGCCACACATCTGGAATGTATCAGGTTAGGGAAATCTGGCTTCAGATTAACTACGGCACTAGCCTAAACTTTTAGGCTGGATAGCTCATAGCCCAACACTTACAACTCATACGCTGACATACAAAAATCCAAATAAAGAGGACACCAGGAGAATAAATTAGGGAGAGAGTTGTACTAATAATTCATATTCTAAAATGGAAGAAATGTGCCAGTGAAATAGAAAATTGCTAGTATGATCCCGCACATTCATGGATGGAGAGAATGAAAATGGTTAGAGAGAATAAAAAAAAGTAGAGAGTAAGGAAGGGACAGGCTGATAGAGTTCTGAAATCTAAAGAGCACCAGAAAAATATTTAGTATCATTCTTCTTTCATTGGACAGTTTTATTTTGTTCAGCTTCCATTAACATTATTACAATATCCACAAAAAGCTGCATTTTCAAAGATTTTTGAAGCCTGCAGTGTTCTTATTTCAAGCTACAAAGTCTGTATAAGATAGAAAAACATTTCTACAGTTATATATTGAATATCCAGGGGTTGTTGCAGCAACATGGGAATCCAAAAGTCATACTTCATGGGAAAAAATTAAGCAAACTCCTGATTGCTTATTATTGTTTCTTATTAATGTACAGTAGAACTGTAGGAAATGTGCTGGTTGAAAAAAACTGTCAAAATAATTTGAGGAGATGGGTTCAGGAAAAAGTATGCAAAATCCAAATATAATATTGGCCCATCCCACTCATTCTGGCAGAAGGGACCCCATCAGCCAAGGAATTTTGGCTGGAGGAGTCCAGGAGAAGAGGCTTTTTTTGCCACGACCCCTGCCCTTGGAACATCTTGCCACTTGAGGTGAGATCTGGCCCTACCTTTCTGGCCTTCAGGAAGAGCCTTAAAACCTGGCCATGCCGGTTGGCATGAGGCTCTGATGCAGAAGCTGTAGGCGGTTGGTGCAGTGACAAAGAAGGCCTCGTTGCTGCTCTGTTCAAAACCCATGGTCTTTGAGTCTGTATTTAATCTTTAGTTATTTTAATCTGTTTTTTACATTCATATTTTTTACATCTTTATATTTTATTATATTGCAAGCTGCCTAGAGTCACCTCAAATGGGTGAAATGGGCGGTATATAAATTTAATAAATAAATATTTTAGGCCACCTGTTATAATGTCTATTTCCATGCAATTTCAGGAGCTTGAAAACATAAATGAAGATGTGCAGTTCATGAGCAATTGCTGCCAGGATATGACTAATCACTTGAAGGTATTGTGCATGTGATGGGGAAAGTGCACATTTTTTTCCTCTGGAAATGTTACTTACAAGCAATACGACACCACACAGCATTTTTTTATGGCACTGTAAAGGTTGTTCACGAACAGAGGTGTTGAAAGACTTGCATGAAAAGAAATATTGATGAATTTTTTGAAGCAGATCTATAATGTATCTGGGTCTGTCCCACAATAGTCCTCTCTTTAGCCTGGCAATATTGAATTTGTTCCCAGTTCAAATGTTAAGAAAGCAATATACGTGCAATAATTGTTTTTTTAAAAAATGCTCAGCCTGTGTCCCAGTCAGTGAGACAAAACAGGAAATTTTAGATTCTTTAATTTGCTCTTCTATTCATTCTTACCATATTTAAGTAATATATAGTATATTTAAGAGTAAAACTATGTCCTTAATAGCAACTCATTTTAATTATCCATATATGTCTTCCAGGCCACTAAGGAGCAAACTCAGGATTTAATTGTCAAAACGACAAAGCTTCAAGCAGAGAGGTAAACATTTTCCCCTTAAGATAAATGAGAATTGTTTTTGTCATTCACTTTTATTCTGAATAATAATCTTAGAGCTACTTTACTTTGCTTTATTAGGTGCAGCTTTCTCTATTCCTAGAGAAATAATTTCCACTGTATGTTTTGGTAAGAAGTTAGTCCATCCTGAAAATCTTCTAGCTCTGTTTTTATATCTGATATTTAGATAACAGGTTTAAAAATGGATGTCACATGAGAAGGAAATAAAAGGAACAGATTGGTTTCAAAATTTTATTTACTAACTGCATTTCAAAATTTCACAGAAGATGAACCTGTGGGACAGAATAGAGAAAAATCAATAAAATACAAGGACGTCAAATTCTAAAATCTAAAACTGGCATTAATATAAGCCAGCAATTATTCAGTTATACAGTATAAAATATGATTTCTAGCAGTGTTATTGTATATAGAAAGAATAAAAATAATTTAATATTCAATGGAAAGGCCACAATGCAAGTTTCAAGTAGGCTTTTCTGGGAGGGGAATTTGATTCTACTCTGCTATAGAATATATATAAATTGTGCTTTATTGGATTTTTTAAATCTGAAAATAATGGACAAAGTATGTTCTGATACAAAATCCTCCATTTATTGGGCTTGACCCTTCCAATAACATGGCTTTTGCACTTTTAAGTACAAATACATGTGGTAAATGCTTGTTGTGAGTGGTTCAAAAATTGTGATTTTTTTTTTATGAAACCAGTAATTAGATATAAATTGAGGCTGGTTGAACAATCACAGTCTGTCAAGTATTTCCAGACATTTAGTTTATTAATCAGCTGCTTTCTCCTGCTTGTTCATTGATTCCTTCCTTGTTCATGTGTGCCGTTTTAAGAGACATCTATGTATATTCTGAATTGCTGTATACCATTTTTAAGTGGATAAAATGTCCGTATTCTAGATGTCTATGTCTCTTTTAACAAATGGTAACATTAAAAGTGTTTTTTTTTTTAACTTATTTCATCTTAAAAAACACTTTCGAAAACAGAAGCCATCATTTGACATCAGATCCTGATGATTTGAACTCCGCTTCTGAACCCTTGGAAGAGTTGCTCTTCCGAGCACAGAGGAGAGGTGACAGGCTCTCATGGGATGCAAAAATGGAGCTCGGTTCCGGATGAATTTAAATCCTGTTTCTGCACCCCTTGGGAGAAATTCCCTTCCGTGCACAAAGGAGAGATGACATCCTTCTGCGGATTGCAGAACTCAGGCTCACATTCTGATGAGTTCTGTATCTGTACCCCACTGAAGGAAAGTTCCCTCCCATAAACAATAAAGGCAGCATGATAGGTAGAGCTGCAAAAGTAAGCAGCACAGTGTGCCTTGGGGCGGGGGAGGCCCGGTGAGGCCTGGCACAGGCCACATAAAAGTATCTCTTCCCCCCCAGAAGCTAAAAAATCAGAAGCCGGGCCTACCCTCCCCCCCTCCCCAAGGCAGTGCATGCTTCTTATTTGGGACTTACGCTTAACAACCTAAGGATCATTTAACAACTGCAGATGGGACTGCTGGATTTGAAGTCACTGAGTGAAGCAGCCACACAGGCAGTTAAGGGAGATGACACAAACTACTTGTGTCATCTCGCTTAACAACCACTTGGCTCAACAACCAAGATTCTGGGTTCAGTTTTGGTTTCAAGTCAAAGACTACCCGTATAACCTCCTATTCTCCCTTATGTCCATCTCCTTTTTCTTCCTCTGTTCCGAAGAAGAAAGTGCACTGTCTAAGATAGGGGTAGGCAACCTTGGCTCTTTTATGACTCGTGGACTTCAGCTCCCAGAATTCTTGAGCCAGCCTTGCTGAGGGGAAAGGGAGAGGTTTCCAAGCTGAGCCATGCTGGCTCAGGAATTCTGGGAGCTGAAGTCCACGAGTCATAAAAGAGCCAAGGTTGCCTACCCCTGGTCTAAGACTGTCCTGCTTGAACGGCTGCCACCTCTTAAGCCTATGCGAAATAAATTATAATGGTCATGAACTGAATCCATTTTTTTTTATTGCAGCCAAAGGTTAGAATTAAAAGCACAAATAGCAGATGCCTTCATAGCAGAATTCCAACTTTCTCCAGAGGAGATGAACGTCCTTCGAAGCACCAGAGATCGGCCAGTTACTGAAGTAAGCACTCTAAAATACATACGGTGACCTCCTTTGGAATATTGAATAAAAAGACTTCCTTTTCTGATCACCATTTTCTCTTTGGATAATATGAATAATTGTGCTACTTGCAGTAAAACTTTCCATAGCAGACATATAAGGGCGGATTTTTTTTTTTTTAAATCTATCCTTTGCAAAGATTCTGGCTAGAAGAGCCTACATAAAAGAATCTTCTGTAATCCAGAGATGGGAGTAGTTAGGAGACAAAGAAATGTTCATAACATGAGAACTGATTATAATCATTTGTGAACAGGAGGGCCATGACTGATATTCGCAATGTCCAGTGTGGAAGTGGTGAAAATAGCTTGATACTATATAATACTGTTTAGTTGTATCCTTGGAAATCATTGTTTAGATTGTAATTGCCTACTGTGTAATTGCCCACCTGGGTGATATTGTTACATGTTTCTTCTCTTTCCTGTTGCTAGTCCATTGTATCTAATAAAATAATCAGCTTCAAACAGAGGCTGTTATCAAAACAAAGGGAAACAGCAATAAAATGCTATTGAGATGCTTAATCTTTAGTCACAGCAGCAAATGATACGGCACAAAACAAGTGTGCTGTACAGCAGTTTTTATTTTACACTACAAAACTCTGGCTCCGTATAGCCTATTTGGAATACAACACTGAATAAGTTTGGAATGGGTGGAGTCAGTTTACTTTGGTTTCTAAATTGTATGTTTTTGAATGATAATTCTGAATTCACAGTCATCCAATATACAATGAGATGGTGTCTTCCTTGTAGTCCCTCATGTTTGAAGAGCTTGTTTCCAAAAGGAGCAAAACCAATGAAGACCTAATGGCATTTGCCACTCATGAGCAGATTACACTTACAGAACTTGTATAGACAATTATAATGAAATATGGGACTCTCTCATACAGAATATATATATATATTTAAAAATAATCATATAAATATATTAGAAACATTTACGGTACATACTTGAATATTTGCATTAGACAAAAATGGATAGAATTGTAACTATTATTATATTGACATACCAATGTAACAATTTTTTCTTATATTTCTTTTGCTTTTTTGTTAAGGTTTATTTTTCTTTATTTTCTTCCCTTAGACAATATATATATATATTGCCATCACTATGTTAAAAAAGGGAGCAAAACCAATATATTTTTATCACCATCTAAAGCAGGCATGTCAAACTCGCGACGTTGCGCAACGTATCGGAACTTTTTCACCATTGCCAGCAATGGGGTGGGCACGGCTCCAGTATGATGAAACCGGCCCGTGGGCCGGCAGTTTGATACCCCTGATCTAAAGTAACATACATTAAACACAGTTCACATCCTCTGTGTATGAAGCTGCTTCTCTCTATGCTAGAAATGTACAAAATGTTTCAAGTTTAAACCCATTTTAATTTGTAATATCCTATTTTGAGTTTTAAATGCCATACTGCAAGCATGAAACAGCAGTTCCCAAATGTCCAGCCAGCTGGGGATGAATTCTGAAAGTTATAGTTCCAATATAAGTACCAGGTGTGCTCTGGTATGATTATTTGACTGTACAATAGCTATGTAAACAAAGTTAGTTTGAATAAAATATCACAGCTTTTAATTTTGCCCTTTTTTTATTAAAGGATTTTTTTAAAGTATTGAGGCGAATAAAGCAAATTCACAATGATGTCAAGATTCTTCTGCGCACCAGTCAACAAAGATCAGGGTGAGTTTACACTGTATAAAACAACTGGAACCATCAACTAAGTAAAACCTCATAAATTGAGTTGTTAACATATTGAGGTTTATATTGGAAAATAAAAACGTGAAGACAAATGTAAACCCATATGGGCTTAGATGTTTTTGCTTCTTTTACTCACTTTTTTGGTAAAGACTTTAAACATGTTAAACCTGCAGTTTGGAGATTATGGAACAGATGGCCCTCCTCCAGGAGACGTCTTACGAACAGCTGTATCGTTGGGCACAAGGTATCATAATTATTTTATTTTTTTCATTTAAATATTCTTTCTTGTAGATCAGCGGCTCCCAACCTTTTCTATATCCCACTCCTCTAAAATGCTTCTGATATATTCTCGCACCCCTTACAAAAGTTCAAAATAACTGCAACGAATTATGCATATACACTATAATTTTGAAAACCCAAGTTTTCGCACCTTCTGGAAAATTATCTTACACCCCCTCAGGGGGTACAAGCACCCCTGGTTGGGAACCCCTGTTGTAGATGGAGATAGGTGGCTTTTAGAAGTCTGAATAGCATGAGTAAAGGTATGCTCAATTACAGCAATCTCAATAGTACATTTTCTTCAAAATGGATAAGATTACTTGTTAAGGCAGTTTCTGGCAAATCAGTTCATACTTGCTCCAAGTATATGCTGAATCTGAATTCTATTTAGGAATCTCGGAAGCTACTTTTCTGTACTTAATAATCTACCTAGGTTTCAGAATTAATCAAAGTTTAGAAGCATATATTGTGTAACTTAAAAAAGATAGCAATAGCATTTAAACATGTACTGCTTCATAGTGCTTTAGAGCAGTGGTTCTTAACCTTTTTGAACGAATCGCCCCCTTGAGCCAATGAGGAAGTTGTCATCGCCCCCCTCCCCCAACATAACCTCTCAATCACAACATGGGAAATAATTCTTCAATTTATGCAAACAGTTTTTTTGTTTTCTTTAAAATTGTTCATCAGGACATATCGATGCAAATAATTTATTTCCAGTCTTTTCCCCATATCTCCCATATTCTGGCTAGTGGCGCGCCACTGTATGGGTAGAGGCTGCTGCACAGCATGCATGAAGATAACAATGCGTATTTATATATGTACGGCATTCTGTACTGAAGCTAGCTGGAGGAACATTTGAAAACACAATTCGATCCACTAATAACGAGCGATCTGATGTTTTTGTACGACAAATATACAGCCATTCACTGTACGAAAAAGTCTCAAAAATGTCCCCAAAACTTCTCGCTCCATCGCCCCCATATCGCCCCCTTTTCATTCCATCGCCCCCCTGAAAAATGAAATCGCCCCCGGGGGGGGCAATATCGCCCAGGTTAAGAACCACTGCTTTAGAGCACTCTCTGGGCAGTTTACAATGTTAACATATTGCCCCCAACAATCTGGGTCCTCATTTTACTGACTTCAGAAGGACGGGAGACTGAGTCAAGATTGAGCCAGACAGGATCGAACTCCTGGCAGTTGGCAGAGTTAGCCTGCAATCCTGCATTCTAATCACTGTGTCAGGAGGGCTTATTTAAAGAAGATAACATTTTGATATGCAGGAATGATTTTCTTGTTTTTAAATAACAGTAGAATTTAAAGCTGCTTTATTAGTCATGTAGTTTTTACTTTTCTGCTGTCAGTCATATAGTTCTCTCATCCTTTTCCGCTTGAAGACAATTTGCACATGTTCTTCCCCTCTGTCTTCTAGACATGAACAATCACCACCATTGTCTTTCCCTAAAAGTCTGATTTTGTTGCCTGGTTTTAGACAGAAAATGTCTGCATCCCCGCCTTGCTTGTTTTATATAGCCATGGTGTTTTCCACAGCTACTTTGTGGCTGTCGCTATATTTCCCATAATAAGTACCTACGTGAAGGGTAGACAGCTACTCCTAAATATACAGAGGGCTTCTGCCAGAGTGGCAAAGTAGAGTTGTATCTAACCAGACTTCACCAGGGCAGCTGAATTCAGACGTTGGCGTCTATAAAAATGCAATTTTTTTCTCTAGGGTTCAATGTCAATGAAATGAGGAGAGAAATGTTGTCAAATCCTTAGTAATATTGACATGAGACTGTTGACTTGTTTACAGGTGAATGCAGGGCTTTAACACAAGAAACCTGTGATGTTTCTCCAGTTCTAGCTCAGGGAATGGAAGCTTTGCAAGACAGGCCTGTTCTGTACAAGTAAGTTTGTGCTATAGTTAAGCACACAGTGGAAAAAACTAATATAGTGGGATGTATGTGTTTGTTATAAAGTTTGTCTCAATTCTAAGTGACCATTTCAGATAGAATTTCTCCAAAATAAGACACAAGGGCTACCTATCAAGAATGAAAACTTGGCAGCTACATGCCTTATTGTTTTCCTCTTGTCATTAGAGTAAGGGAGAGGAGATGAATCTGTCTGTCTGTCTGTCTGTCTGAAAAGGGTATGATCTTTTGGCACAGGTTAGCTTTTTAAAAAAGTAATTTTGATTGAATTTTTTTAAACAAAAATAAAAGATAATAAAAAAATTAAATTAAAAGAAAAAAGATAGAGAAAAGAAAAAATAGAAAATACATAAAAAAAATAGAAAGATATTTAAATAAGTGATTTCTAAGCTTTAGAACTGTTGCAAACAAAATTCCTCCCCTTTGAAATTACATTGCATACTGTAGATCGCTTCTTCCCATCTCCAGCCCTTTTCCGTTGGCAAATCCAAGTCATTAACTCAGTCATTAATCCATTTTCAGCAGAAAGTCCATGAAAAGTTTCCCATATTCTATAAAAATACTTAACCTGGTTACACAAGTTAATTTTGAATTTATTTTTCTTAGGCGGTATTCTGATATTATCAATCCTTAATGATATTAAGTGGTCATAGGACCTGATCGCTATCTCTAGAAGAAGATAGAGACAGAGATCAAGTCCTATGACCTCTTAATATCAAGTTAAGAATTGATAATATCAGAATGTTCTTTACACCAGTGTTTCTCAACCTTGACCATTTTAAGGCATGTGGACTTCAACTCCCAGAATTCCACAGCCAGCAACGCTGGCTGTGGAATTCTGGGAGTTGAAGTCCACATGCCTTAAAATGGTCAAGGTTGAGAAACACTGCTTTAGACCATAATAATGCTCTCTTTACAGTTTTCACCAAGTTGATCTTTAAGTACCCCTGGTCTCAAACAAGATTCTGTATTTCCTAAATCCAGTAATAGTCCATTGCCTATTTTTCAGCTCTTGACTTGATCTTTCTATTCTCTTGCCATTCTTGCTGCTTTGTTTTCCAAAATTTCCACCTTGAATTTAATTTGTTTCACCTCTCTACTCAGTTGTCCTGCCGATTCTTCGGAATTATTTTTCATTTCTTCTTTCAGATCGCTTTTAAATGATACAGTTATTGATACTATTATTGTAGCTGTAACTTTGTGTCCCAGTTCCTCAAAAATCCTTTGGAATGTCTCATGTGTAATACCTTGTTCTTTCATCTCTGTAAGTTTCACTATTTTTCTACTAGGAGCCATTCCAATTGAGAAAGGGGAAATAGAAATAAAGTCGTTTTATTTTTTCTTTTCTCCCTCTTTCTCCAGATCATTAAATCTTAGTCCTATTCAATGTTCCATAGTTCCATAGTCAGATGGGCTTTAGCAACTTTCCTTATCTTTTGTTTTGCAAAGCTAACCTATTCAAATAAAACTCTTTCCCAGAGAAATACATATTCGTTGTTCAAGTGTTTCAAAAATACTTTGGTCAATAATTCCAGATTTAACTCTCCCCTTAGTTTTAAACTTTCTTAAGTTTAAACTCTTGGCAAGCTTTCATTTTTAATTATTTTTTATTTTATTAAAGTAATTATTTTAATTATTTTTAAGTGCTTTAAATTGCTTCTTTGCTCTTATCTTTAATCCACGATAAAGGAACATTCACCTAGTGGTTTGATTACTCTGCTACTCCAAAGATACTTTAAACTTAAAAAGACAATTGTCTTCCAAATGTGTTTAAGAAAATTGTGGAGGGTGCAAATCCATGTTTTTATGTAGGCGGACCTGTGGCTGTCTGTCCCACGATGCCTCCTGGCAATCAAACTCCTGGGATGCCTGTGGGCTTCTTTGTGAGGAGCAGCCTTTTGGGACACAAATGAGCAGTCTCCTGGATTTAATGCCAGGCTACTGGTATTTGCCATAACATTGTCTCCACTGTTCATAGGGCCACGTCAATCTGCCATTTCCTCTCCCCACCACACTCTGGAAGCTGGGATAAATAAGATTTTTTTTATCTGTGGATCACATACCAAAGGTGACATTCCCAAAAATAGAAATGGAAGAAGAAAAAAGTGTAAAAGTCAAGAATAATTAATTTAATTTGTATTAAAATCCAACTCATTAATTAACAATCAAATACAGTTAATATTACTTCCCTAGTTATTTCATTCAGTTCCTCTTTGTAACATTACTTTTTGCATTAGTGATAATTTTTAGGGGTCTTTAGGGGTCACAACGAAGGCATTCGCAGAAGTGGCCCAGAAGTCTAATGATGTGCTTTGCATTGCTTATTATTTAGATATTACGAGTAATACAATTGATCCCAAGGGAAATCATCAAAACAATTAAAAAATGAAAGTTAGAATATTTTGGATATGTGATGCGACACCCAGAAAAATATGGCATACTCCGTTTAATCCTCCAGGGAAAGATTGAAGGCAAAGGAGGTCCAGGCAGAAGAAGAACATCATGGCTTCAAAATCTAAGGGATTGGTTTGGACAAAACTCAGCAGCACTTTTTCGTGCGGCTGCTAATAAAAATAGGATCGCCAACATGATCGCCAGCGTCCGATAACGGATATGGCACAAGAAGAAGAAGAGAAGAATATAGATATATTTCAGATTTACCACAAGGTGGCAATATTGTAATGTCTACCATGTCCAGGGCAGCAGCTACCTTATCTTGATACAGTGTACCTCACTAAAATGCATAACTCACTGAACATGATATGTATATTCCTTAGGCAACTTAGAAATGAAGGTGAATTTCCCTCAAATATATTCCTTTACTTTTGTGCCCAGTTGTCATTTCTTCCTGTGAAAATCTTCACTTTTAATACTGGAAAGGGATCTTGGCATTTGGGATTCCAAAGGATTCCAAAGTGATAACAAGTGCCTCACCAAAACTACAGTCACTTCTCCTTTGGCTCTCCTCATTCATTTGGCAAGAACAATAAAGCATCAGGCAATATTCACATACAACATACAGTGCAGTCATTCAAAATGATTATGCTATTTTTAAAAACTTAGAATTTTGATATTGAATCAAAGTATAGACAGGGTTTCCCCCCCCCCCCATAGATGCTTTCTGCAGAATTATAATTACAATTGGAATTATGGAATTGATATGGAATTAAAAGTGGAATTGTGTTGTTTATTAATATAAATATTAATATAAAACAAAAGTCCTTTCTCTTTTTATAGCATACTTTCTTTTAAATGTTTCTTCTAGAATTGTCCTGACTATTGCTAGAACAAACAACAGTTACAACTTGTTCCAGTGAGCTTATTATCCACTGCTTGAAAGCAAGTAAACAAATCATTTTACTTGTTTTCAGGCAGTTTGATAGTGACCTGAATGCCTATGTTTTTTAGTTTGTGTAATTTATGTAATTTCCCGTCTTATATTGAATCCTAATGAAAATGATAGTTCGAACAAAATAAATCATTTGTTTTCTTATGTTGTAAAACATAAGCCTCTGTTTGCATGCTGAAGTAGGACAACAAAGTTTTCACATGATGATTTGGTGGCCATTAAAAATATGTTGGTGTTGGGCATCGGCTGGTAAATTATTTAGGAAATTGAATTTTATGCATAATCTTACATTTCCATTCATCAAGGTACTTTGATCACTAAGGAGGGCAACTAAAATGTCCACAACTTGTAAGTGCATACTTTTTCCCCATTGTAGATATACCCTTGATGAATTTGGAACAGCCAGAAGAAGTGCTATGGTCCGGGGCTTTATAGATGCTCTTACTAGAGGACGTCCAGGAGGAACACCTCGGCCTATTGAAATGCATTCCCATGATCCTTTGAGGTACGTTACTTGTGGCAATGCATATTTATAGCATTAACTACTACGAATAGGAAGATTTATTTTTAATAGAGTATTTTTTTGGCTTTAGATATATGGGAGACATGTTGGCTTGGCTGCATCAAGCTACTGCTTCTGAAAAAGAGCACCTGGAGGCTCTTTTGAAACACATAACCACAGAAGGTATTGTACAAAGCTAAGAACTCTGGGTTTGGGATTTTCTGAGCCAAGATTCCAAGGAGGGGGATTTCATCTGGGAGTTTTCTGTCCTATAGATTACATATGGGGTGAAGCCAAGTGCTGCAGGAGAATGGAATTTTAGCCATTTTAGGAGAAGCACTGTTTTGGGGGAAAAGACAGTGGCTGAATTTCTTCTGTCTAAACGACAGGAACTAACATTCCTATTTTTAATATACATTGTTTCTATTTTCAGGAGTGGAAGAAAATATGCAAGAAATAGTTGGACACATCACAGAAGGTGTTTGCCGGCCACTCAAGGTGAAATGTTTGGTTTTATGAAAGCCCTTGGTATTAAAACTGGAAAAACTGAAAAAGTAGTTTACAAATAGTAACATATATAGCATAAGTACTTGCATACAAGGGAACCTTGTGGATTGCTTATTTCCCAAGGAGATTGCATTTCTCGTTATTATATGAAACAAAATTGAACCATGAATGGCTAGTATTTAAAATATATCCCTGCAGAGGTTGCTAGCCTAAAAAAGGAGTAATCTTAAAATCGTATAGTATTATTTTTTCGAAGATGAAGTGTGCATTTGAACAGTGTGTTCTTAAAATGTTTCCTCAGGTTCGAATTGAACAGGTGATCTTAGCTGAACCCGGAGCAGTCCTTTTGTATAAAATTTCCAATCTTCTCAAATTCTATCATCACACCATTAGGTAAGTAAACTTTAAAAAAAGACTGTTTTGAGAAGAACTGGTTGTGTTCAAGAGTTACATTGTAGCATAATATAGTGTCACTGTACTGCTTTGCAATATAATACCTGGCATTGAGAAAAGATATTCATTTGTTACATGGCTTGATGCCATCAGCACTTAGCAGCTGTTTCTGATCAGGTTGAAACAGCCAACTGTGACAATATTAAACTTTATGGAACCTCACTGGATAATTCCCATTAGTTACTGTTCACTGTTCCATACACTTCCATCTCTCATTGAACTGGAGGTAGGAATATGTGATTTGGGAAGAGGTAGCTGCTCCGTGGCCTTCTAGGAGAGGTCCCTAAGAGGAGGGCAGTGAGCCTCAATTGATACCTTTAGCAAACGGTATAAAATGTATTCCTGTATTATTGAACAAAGCAGACTTTTAGGAAGGAGTTTTAGAGATATGCTTGACTTAGTGGCTAAGGCACCAGGTGAGAAACTAGGAGACCGTGAGTTCAAGTCCTGCCTTAGGCATGAAAGCCAGCTGAGTGACTTTGGACCAGTCTCTCTCTCTCTCTCTCTCTCTCTCTCTCTCTCTCTCTCTCTCTCTCTCTCTCTCTCTCTCTCTCTCTCTGTCTCTGTCTCTGTCTCTGTCTCATCCTATTATATAAGGCTTGGGTGACAAGCCAGTTGGTTAATTCCTATCACAAACAGTGGGTCAGCACTTGAAACAGCGGATCAAGATTCAGAGGAAAAAAAGAAACAAACCACTTTGAGGAAAATACGAAGGAAAAAAAATTGGTCTGCCTTTTGGTACAGCTCTGAAATTCCACCCTGATTATATCCCGCTTTTCTGTTTCTGAGGAGAAAAGGAACTTTGTTTTTTACCTAATGAATTTCTGAGGGGGGTGGTCATTTGTCTCAGTGTCCTTTAAATCTGTTCAGTTGTCAGCAGATTTGCTTTACTTTGGAATGGAGAGGGTGCTGCTTATTGTGTTTTATTCCCCCTACAACTTTCTCCCAGCTTCAGTCATGGTCTTGCTTCATGATGAGATAGTAGTTTTCCCAGGGTGAACTTCCTTCTGGCTCTTGAGAAACATAGAAAGGAAGGACTTAGGGGAAAGACAATTTTTCTTTATAGCAAGGCATGACATTTTTAAAATATAAATTCCCTTTTGTTTTAAAGCCTCCTTCTAAGTGGAATAGTTACACCTGTTAATCCCTGAATCCGATAAATTCTCTTTATTTCCTCTCTCACATGCATACTTTTTATTTTCAATTTCAGTAATATTATAGGAAACAGTGCAGCCATGCTGTTAACTACGATAGAAGAGATGCATCTTTTGAGCAGAAAGATATTCTTCAATAGTTTGAATCTCCATGCGAGTAAACTGCTGGATAAGGTCTGTTTGAAAAACAGTTTACCTACATACTCTCCTGCTAAATATATAGGGCTACAAAAGGCTGACGTCAGGGCTGCATTTCTCTTTCTCAGTCAGCAACAGATCCTTTGCACAATGGGAAGCCTGACCTGTGCTTTGCCAGGAAGTGATCTCCAAACTCATTTATTTTGCATTACATACCTCTGTTTCTTGTGTCAATCAGCATGCTTGTCAGTCACAAATCTTATCTATCCTGTTCTCCAATTCGTTTCTACACTGTAGTCGCCGCTTTTACAGAGGTGGCACCCAGAGGACAAGCAGCTTGGGGGGGTGGGCTGTTTGAAGGCATGACAGAACCTGATTGACTGACATTGGCAACATGGCTTCCTTTTTTCCATTTTTTTTTTCTTTCAAGGAAGGTGGGAATGGAAGGATTGTTGCTTATATATTAAAAGTTGTAATTTCATTTCCCCAGTGTGGAGCCTTCTAGATTTCATATTTGCTTAAAGATTTCATATTAGCTTGTCTAGGTGATGCCACATTCTTTAGATTGGAGTAGATTACAGAAATTGTAAACAGACAAGTATATGTAACCATTTTCAGGTTGTATTACCCCATTATCTTCCCAAACTGAAAGGCTATATTAGCTGGAAATTATTAAGAGTTGAAGGCCAAATCTTTTAAAGGACACCAGATTGGAGAACATTGTTCTAATAATCCATATACTGTATATTTATTCGTGGCGTTTTTGATTACTACTCTATTCCTCTGTGTACCGAGGCTTCAGTATAAACACATCTTCTGAGCTCAGAAATTCTGGCTTCTTTTGTAGGTTGAACTGCCACCTGCAGATCTTGGTCCAAGTCCTGCACTGAATCAAACACTTGCTCTGCTGCGTGAAGTACTGGCATCCCACGACTCTTGTGTTATTCCTTTGGATACTCGTCAAACAGACTTTGGACAAGTAAATTAATTTCATTGTAGACTATGTGTATGAATGTAATCCTGCTAATTGCCAGCGGTTTTACTGAGGATGTGGAAAAGATGGCGGTGTTTGCTTCCGTATTTCAAATTTTATATTTTACTTTTCTCTCCGCCTCTCTGGCTACAAAAGCAGGATACTCCGATACTCTGGAATTCTTTCTCCGTTCTCTAAACTCAGGAAGAGAGCTGTCAGCCTCTTCTCTCTTGTAACCCAGAAGATCAGGCTCCATTCCATCTCTTAGTAGAATAATACACGCATTTGTTGGCGGATGCTAACTTCTCTGAGCTCATTTTTAAAGCTAAATTACAGAGTCTCCAGAAGAAATAGTGTACTTAACCTTTCTCTAGCAATAGCCTTTCTTCCAATTGGTTGAAGTACATTTTGTAGGTTTGGTTTAGCGCTGTCATTTTCTAAAAATTAAGTTGTGTAAATTGGGATCCAGGTAGTCCTTGACATACGACCAGTCCCTTAGCGACTGTTCAGAGTTACAACAGATCCTCCCCCAAAGGTACTTAAAACCCAGTTCCAAAATTCCGACCGACCTCCCCTCAGTCATGTGACCACATTTTGAGTGCTTGACCACTGGCCTACATGTATAGGTCTTTGCAGCATCCCGCTGTCAACAGCACTGTGATTTATTAGGTTTTTGCCCAAAATTGGCATTTCTATTTTTTGGCCAAAAACACCCCATAGCAAACAATAGGTCTGCTTAACAACCTCAGTATTCGCTCAATGACCACAGATTCACTTAATGACTATGGTGGTTTGTTTAACACCTCAAAAAAAAAAAAGGTCTGGTTTAACGAAGAGAAGGACAAGGGGGGACGTGATAGCAGTGTTCCAGTATTTCAGGAGCTGCCACAAAGAAGAGGGAGTCAAGCTATTCTCCAAAGCGCCTGAAGGCAGGACAAGAAGCAACGGATGGAAATTAATCAAGGAGAGAAGCAGCCTAGAACTAAGGAGAAACTTCCTGACAGTTAGAACAATTAACCAGTGGACCAACCTGCCTCCAGAAGCAGTAAATGCTCCAACACTGGAAGTTTTTAAGAAGAGACCAGACAAATGGTATAGGGTTTCCTGCCTGAGCAGGGGATTGGACTAGATGACCTCCAAGGTCCCTTCCAACTTTTTATTATTATTATTATTAAGATGACTTTTATGGTCATGCGTCAAGGACTACCTGCACTCTAGCTTTTTTTTCTTAACACTAGAAATCAAGTTTTCAGCCTCATAGTTAGCCTGTCCATCTCTGCACATTCCATGTATTAGTTTAGCAAATACCAGACATGTGTTTGATTGGAAAAAATAACATGTGTTGATGGAAATTTTTTTAATAATAATAATAAAAAAAGATTGTTGAAAAAAAAAAAAAGAAATCAAGATTTGGAATAGGCATACTGACTCCATTCACAGTGGGAAAGCCCACTCTCTTAAAAAGGCAACCTTGGTGGATGCTTGTTGAGTTTTCCAATGGGGAAGAGGATCCCTAACTTTGCCAAGCAGCCTGTGTTTTTGTATGCTGAACGAGTAGGTAGCTGTTTTGAACATTTACATTAAAACTGCATTCTTGCAATCTGAACCTTCCCTCAAGCTCCACCCCTCCACCCTATCCCCACCCCCAGAATAGCTTGGATGCTACAAACCTCATCAGCAAGCCTCATCAGCTATCTATGTTTGTATCACTTCTGCTTTGGACCGGCTATGCCTACGCAACTTTCCTATGCAACATCCTTTTCTGGCATTAACAAATAAGCATGACCAACTAAATGTAGAAGTGGTTGCATAAGCAGCTGGCAACACACTGGATTGAAATGTGAAATCAGAAGAGCAAGCGGCTGGTAGTGCTTTATTTATAAAATCTGAAATTGTGTTCAAAGGCCAGCAGACTTTTTTTTCTTTCTTCAGCATTAACTTCCTTCTTTGGGGAGTAATAGAATGGGAAAATACTCAAGGGTTGCTCTGAGTCAGTATATTGCTCTTCCTGCTTTCTTCTAGGTCCTGTCTTGTGTGCTGGATCCCCTGTTGCAGATGTGTACTGTGTCTGCCAGTAACTTGGGGTCTGCTGACATGGCAACCTTCATGGTGAATTCACTTCATATGATGAAGACAATGCTGGCTCTATTTGAATTCACAGATAAAAGGCTAGAAATGTTACAATACCAGGTAAACGTCCAAAGTCAATCTTCTGATGTTTTCTTTGCCATTAACCATTAACAGGGAATAAATACAACACAATCTTCTTAAATGTGTGTATCCTCACAGCTTTATATTTAAAGTAAACACTCTGGTGCATGCAGCCACAAAAAAATCATTAATGGGGGTTAAGAACCCCGATGCAGCAAAGCAGTGAAACGTAAAAAGCTGAGCCATGTTTGCAAGCTGTTTTTTTTTTTTTAAATGACAGCACACATAAATTGCAGTTGCCATCCAGTGGATAATTTACGAGATGGAATTATCATTTTAAAAGAATTTTACACTGAAATGAGATGAAATTCTTAGATTTTTCTAGATCAAGCTATAAGATAGCTGGGAGGAGCAGGTATCATTGAGTTGTATTTGGCAATAGATGGTTGAATTACAGGAGTTATCTGGTTATATCTATCCTATAATTAACTTTATTAAATGACATTTATAGCAGCTTATTAAACCAAGATGCAAACAAGTTTTTGGTTTGCAGCTCCCTGGTTTCTTCCTTTGTTTTAGTCATGATTAAACCCGGTTGTGTCTAATTAGGTGTGTGTGCAAAACAGAAAACAGGTTTTGCTTCTAACTCCAAAAATAAACCACCGTGTCCCAAAAGTTCTGATTAAATGTTTTGTCGTCAGAAACAAAAAATGGAGATTTGGTTTTGATTGAAATAAAACCTAGAAGGATCCTAGTGTTATTTCTCAGTTAGTAGGACAAGATTAGGGCACATCTTCCACTTTCTCCCCCCTTCCTCCAAGTGATTTATCTTTAGTCTCCTGCATTCCAGGCTTCCCAGTGCCTTCCCTCCTGTCAGCCCATTGAGGGAGACAAGATCAGAAAACACACTACATGAGCAATTGACACCTTGCTTTACTTTTGAGATGTCAGCCCTTGGGGTAAATCAGATTCCAAAGGGAAAGTAAGGCTATATTTTATTGAGATAAACTATAGCAACACAATCTTAAAAACCTGATTATGCTTTATTCTCCTTGTTGTAGCCCAATGAATCAAAAAGGAGTCTGCCCGAGACTCTTCCATCTTGTTTCCTGGGACTTTAAAGAATATTCCTTCTGTTTTTGCTAATATAACAGTTCTTGCCTGTTTTCCTTATGGCAGGGGTCTTCAAACTCGGCCCTTTTATGACTTGTAGATTTCAACTCCCAGAATTCCTCAGCCAGCGTGCCTGGCTGAGGAATTCTGGGAGTTGAAGTCCATGGGTCATAAAAAGGCCGATTTTGAAGACCCCTGCCTTACGGTCATAGCCCTGATTCTTTACACCAAAGTACAATAACTTTCTCTTAAAAGCCTGACCAAGGATTCTCTCCCCTCTTAAGCTAAAGAGAATCTAGGGGGTAATCTTGAAGGTTTTTTTCCTTAACCCCATGGTCTCTTAAAGAGCTAAGCTGATATTCATGTAATGGTGGTCAACTCTGTACACTTTTACACCTTCCTTCTCTTCTCTCAACTGCTAATGATATCTGGCCACAGAAAATCCACCAGCCTATTTATACCCTAATTTTCCCAATATAATTTTTGTCTCCCTCCTCAATGTTTTCTGCAAGGAAACTTTGGGCTTTGGTTTTGTCCTATTCTTACTCTCCCCCCCCCCCGCAAAGTAACTTATCAGTTTTTACCTGGAACAAAACAGCCACGTTTTGTCCTATATATTGTCTGAAATATGCATATTTCAATCTGGGCATGGGTTATTGCAAAACAGCTGTTTGATGCACAGAAGAATTTGCCCTTCTCCAACTTTTATTGTTGTTTCCAAGGTAAGAGAAAATGCAAAGATAGGGAGCTACCTATGTAGACAATAGAATCAGCTAGCTAAACTAAGATACTATCTGAACAGAGCCTGTTGTGATACTAAAAATAATAAATATAATGAATTGTTCTCAATACTGAATCTAAAGCATACTTCTCATCCATTTTGGAGAATAGCAGTAATTTACAAATAAAGTTACTTTGCTGACCATGCATGGGTTTTGATAAAGATTATGTCAATTAGTGAAAAATACAATTTATCATTTATGTATTCCTCCTATTTCATCTTTGGCAGTTAATTTAACAATATTGTTGGATTTTTTAAAAAATTTAAAAAATGTGCACTCTTCATTGATGCTTTCTCCATCTCCAGACACAGGTCCCCAAAAACTTTTCACTATGGAATTAACTTTGTGGCTAGTCAGTTTGTGCAAATTGCCACTGTAACACTTATAGGATGATTGTGAAAAATGATACAGTTCAAAACTTCATAAAAATCTAGCTGGGAGATTGAATTTATATATCCATAGACTCGTAACATGTAATTTACACAAACTCATCGCCAGTTTTTTTTTATTGTGCCAAATAAATTACATATGATAATTCTAAATACTTTGCAGTAAGTGAAAATTCACTGTTTGTTTTAGATTGAAGCACATTTGGATACCCTTATAAACGAACAAGCATCTTACGTATTAACTAGAGTGGGTCTAAATTATATTTATAACATGGTACAGCAACACAAGACGGAGCAGGTAAGCAATAATTTTGGAAACTATCAATATCAGTACCCATTTCTGACAAGTCTCTGTTGATGTGTTTTGCCCAGCATTTATGCTTTTCATGTGAACAACTTTAGGCTGCAAAATATATTCATGGTTAAGAAACCTGCTACAGTTCCCACCAGTCTACATTTGAGTAACATGTTCAACCATTGGGAATGGTTTATAAGCCTGGGTGGAAGACACACCATTCCACCTATTCCTGGAAGGAGCCCATGGGAGTATACAGCACACTAGCCAAATGGCTCTGTTACTTAGCTATTTAATAGACAATTATGAGATGCAAATACTGTCACAGTACTGAGTAAGTGCTACTGAATTGCTTATTTTTGATTGCATATTTGTGTTACTTGGAGACTCCTATAGCTCTTCAGCCAATATTTCCATTCAGTCGGATACCCTAAACTACAAATGTAAGTCTACTATATTGAGTTGGAATCTAAATAGATACTTCAGAATTCCTGGTTTCTTTTTCTTTAGCAGGAAGAACAATTGTTTCTGAAAGCTTTAGTTTCAAAAAGGAGTTGTTATGTGCATGGCTATAATTACTTACATGCAAACCCATCATACTGTGTCCTTTCATGGCAAGCAATATTTTGCAAAACCCAGAAAGAGAGTAAGAAATAGTAAGCCAAAAAAATAAAATAAAAATAAAGGCATGAGATAAGAAGAAAAAAAATAGAGCTAAACTTGATTTACACCAACACAATTCATTATATCTCTCCACGCGTATTTACAGCTGCCAATTATTCTTGCTTGCAGCATATTCATCCACATAGTAATACATTGCCCTTTCATTAATCTCTCTTCCCTATTTTTGAGGAACTCACCAGTGCCATCCAACAATAATTTGCATGATCTCCTTTTCATCATGGCGGTCCCACATAGCCATTTTTGCTTCTTTTGATAAACATTCATTCCTTACATCACATACTATCTACTATCTTTCTGCTAAAATTCACATATAGTACAATTTTTCTGTCTGTTTTTCCATTCTCATAATAAACATTTCCCCAGGTTTGTTGCGAATAATTTTGAGTCCTCAGCTAACACTGTAGTTGCATACAAAAGTGCACATATTCATGCCACAACAAACACATTTTTCCATTGCTACAAGCATTCTTTATATGTTTATCCATAAATATCTTAATCAAACAAAGGGAGATCCTTGTTTCTTGTGTACACCTTGCTGTATGTTAAACCACTCATTAAACATTCCATTTATGTTCATAGATACTTTATTTCCATCGTGGAAGTTTAACAACCAGTCTTCAACTCCACACTCACACAAAACTCTTCATAATTCAAGCCTGTTGCTTTTTCTATAATAAAATTAAAATAAACTCCTTTTTTATATTCACACTCTTTAACCTGAGGCACTCTGTAGCATAACATTTTTGTGTCTGTTCTAAACAGCATTCTGTAACCACTCTCCTTATATTAATTTTCATTCTTTGAGATTATTTTATTTGCTTGTTTATTTAAAACAATATAGCTGCCCATCTTCTGGGTGGCTTCCAATCTTCTAATCCAGGGCTTTTCATGGCAATATCCAAGTACCTAGCAAGGTGTCAAAAACTTGATGACCAAAAAAAAGAGGAAAAAAGTGATAAAGTACAGGTAGTCCTTGACTTACAACAGTTTGCTTAGTGACTGTTCGAAGTTACAATGGCACTGAAAAAAGTGCCCCCCAAGGCACAACCGAGCAAGACACCTGCCTGCCTGCCAGGCGGCACTCTCATTCCCCTCCCCCGCTACCACTTTTATAGGATGGTCGCGTACCACCTGCCAGGTGCCAATGTACCACAGGTGGTACCCATACCACTGGTTGAAAAGCCCTGCTCTAATTCATTTTCATACATGACTTGTACTTTCTCTTCCTGAAGTATTTTACTTTCACATTTGTTTCTTTCACTTCTTTTCTTCTCTCATCCTTCACTAATATGTCCAAATATATTTGCATTTGTAAGCTAGTGAAATCATTGCTTTCAATTTGGCTTAGAATCCTTGCTTGGTGGAGCTCATTCATCATAATTGAAAGGGTGGCCTAATGGGAGTCTATCTATTTCTAGCTACTTTATTTATAATGGAGTCAAGTGCAGTCAAGCACATTGCATTGTAACGATCAGCCCTTCAAGATAGACCAGGTGAGGAAAACATACAGAGTAAACATTTCAGGAATGTTACTTTTCTTTACTGTTGCAGGCCGTAATGACAGAATCTTGAAAGCCCCCAGGAATTTCCCTCACCCTCTTCTTACACTAAACAAAACAGTTAAGACAGGGTTAACTTGCATTTGTTTTTTACGCTTTTCCTGTTCTAGAACTGAGTTGTTATGTATTTTCTCTTAACATTTCTTGCATTCCTTCATCAATGAGTTATCTTCATGCTCCTTCACAGGAACAATATATGATAGAGCATTTTGCTCTACATCAGGCATGTCAAACTGCCGGCCCAGGGGCCGGATGCGTCAGGCTGAAACCGCACCCACCTCATTGCCCGCAATGGGGGAAAAAGTCCTGATACGTCACGTGATGTCATGTGACATCGCAAGTTTAACATGCCTGCTCTACATTGGCATAAGCATAAGCCTGGGTGTGAAACAGGAGATATTAAGGTTACACTTTCACTGAGGCTAAGTTTATCATATTGAGAGAAATATAATTCAGAATTTCAGAATCAATAACCAAGTGAGTTCTTATTGGAACAGAAATATCTTAAGACTTTTGAGATTTTGGTGAGAAACAAGGCCCAGTTTCATCTTATCAAAATCATTGTAATACATTTAAAGTTGTTCTTCAGCCAAATGAAATCAGACTTGCAGATAGAATTATTTAATAAAAAATAACTCCAAGTGAACCCAATCTAAACACACTGGGAGGAAGATAGATTATTCATAAGATTTTAGGAGGCCTCAAAAGGATGTCAACAAGTATGTTTTTAAGGCAATCATGAGACCCTGACCTATCTGAAAAAGACACAACTATGGTGGTATCTTAAGAAGAACAGATTGGATTTCAGTGGTTGGAGTTTTATTTAAAGTTTTAACTAATATTAGATAGAGTTGTCTCTATTTGGTTACCCACACATGACCAGGAATTTGCTTTGTTTGTAATTTTATATTAGATTTTTTTTTTTAACCTTCCATTCAAAAAGATAAGCAGTGGTTACTGGTGTCCTTGGCAGTTTTTGAATAATGAAAAGAAATGCATTATTTTAGTTTGAGTGCACCAAGCCATCTTGTGAAAAATAGTGTAACTTTTTAATTCATAAGCTGATAAGAGTTTTTTTATTGTGATATACTCAATTTTGCTTTTGCTGGTTTGTTTAATAAGTCGTACTACAGAATTCTATAACGCACACTCTAGTTTTGTGCTATAAAGTGATCCAGACTACTTAAGTAATGTTGGTTTTCTCTGACCTTCTTAAAACTGGCGGATTAAGAGATCTGCCTGATCTCCCAGTTTTGATCATCTAGAATTTTGATCCCATGCCCAACATTCTAAATTCTCATATATGGCATGAATGATCATCTTTCTCCTCTCTTTTTTAGATTGTGCCTTCTTTCTATTTAAAGTTTTCTTAATTCACATTTTATTTTGCTTTAGGAACTTAGTAAAAAAAAAACATACTCTTCGTTCCTTTTCACGAGACAATTCTTCATGAATAGACCCACAAAAACATTATTAGTCAGTGGATTTATGTCAGTTGTCCTCCATAAAGTCAATAGGCTGTTTGTTTAGTGCTCTTAATTTGGTTTTCTTTCACCTGATAAGTAAGTTATTAACTTTTAATTTTGATCTAGAGATTTGTGGCACCTGAGGTCTCCAAAGTTCAGTCACTATAATCATTGCATGATTCCATAAATATCCATAGCATGCTACAGTTTTAGGGCTTTGTTGCAAAATAGTTTTTGGCTTGATTTTATTAAAACACTGATTCTGTGTCATTATCCATTTATTTACCTCTCCTTTATTTTAGGGTCCCTTGGCTAATGTACCCAGTATGGATTCTATGTCATTAAAAGCGGCAATGGTGAGATAAATCATTTTCAGCTGTCTTGTACAGGGGAAGAGGGGAAAACTGTGCTAGGATTTTGAGAGTGGGTGTTTTAGTTTCTTTGTCATTGCATTATGACTGTTTATAAGATGCTCCTCTAGATATTAGAGGGCTAATTTGTATTCCAAGGAATTTTCAATCTAAACTTTTAGAAATAAGGGCAAGGAAGAAAAGCAAAAAGGAAGCCAGGTGTTCTTAAAGTTCAGTTCCTGTTTTTTTTTTGGGGGGGGGGGGGTCTGTGGGTTTAATAAATCATGGAAACTCAGAGGTGTGTAACATTTCACTGTAATGTAATTGATTTAATTCTGAATCAATCCAAATTGACTGGAATTAATTCTAGTCAATCCACTACAGAGCCATAAATTTTCCTGTAATGTTAAGGAAGACATAACATTGATTCAGATTTCATGTTCATTTTCATACCAGTTTTTTTCAAATACGTTATTTTGATATAGTACATTTGGTATTGTTTTATAACACAAGAGACTTCAGAAATTGCATTCTAAGGCAAAAGTTGGACTGTGTCACTTCAAGATATGTCTTAAGTTTGACAGCTGTTGATAATTTAATTCAAATTGGGAAAAATAATAATAATTGATATCTATAGACTTTAAGGATTACAATTAAGGACCAAGGATTTTTTTCCCCTGTGAGGGTAATCTAACCCATATAAGAAGGAGCAGTGACTAGAACAGTGGTTCTCAACCTGTGGATCGGGATCCCATTTGGGGTCGAACGACCATTTTACGGGGGTCGCCAAACAACGCAGCCCGCCATTTTTTTTCCCCTTTTCCTTAGCTGTGCTACTCCCTTTTATTCTATTGGCTTTTGAAAGCCTATAGAATAGACTCTCTTGAATAGAGTCTAATTCTATTGGCTTTCAAAAGCCAATAGGAATTGTCCAGGCTGTCTCTGCCCTGCTGAGCCCGCCAAAAGTCCCATTCTGCAAACGGTGATGCACCAGTTGAGTAGTCCTCGACTTACGACCGGTTGGGGGGGTTGCAGCATTAAAAAGGTTGAGAACCACTGGACTAGAATGAGGCAAATGAGAAGAGAGCAGAAAGAACAAGAATAAGATAGGCTGGACTGACCCTCTTTCCTCATACAAACGATTGATACCTAGTCCAAGTGCTGGGCTAGGGTGAAGCATCTCCATGCTACAGCTTAGTTTTAGTTGAAGTATATTGGGTGTCAGCGGTCTTTTTATGCTTCCAGATTCTTCCCTCCCTGGAGCATTGGAATACATTTGGAGAATGTTTGGGTCTAATTCTTGTCTCCTGAGCAGTGGGTCTGTTTTTGAGGACAACACATTGATTAACATCTGCCCTTCTCTGTGTGACAGGTCCAGTTTGATCGTTATTTGTCTGCCCCTGATGGTCTGTTAATGCCACAGATAAACTTTCTCCTGAGCACAACTGTTAAGTAAGTAAAGTGTTTCTTTTTCCTGCCTTTGATAGGATCAGGATTCATTGTTTTCCTTTGCGTGTGAGTCATGTAAGAATCACAGTCAAAGGCTCAAACATAAGAGGGTTGATTTGGGGACTAAGCATGTTTATAGTGCTCCTCCCTTGACTGGCCGATACACTAGAGCAGGGGTAGTCAACCTTGGCTCTTTTATGACTCGTGGACTTCAACTCCCAGAATTCCTGAGCTAGCTGTGCTGGCTCAGGAATTCTGGGAGTTGAAGTCCACGAGTCATAAAAGAGCCAAGGTTGACTACCCCTGCACTAGAGGATGACAGCTTACTGATTCATAGTCTGTTCTTATTATGTGAGGCAGGCAGCAGGATCCATTTTGGAAACAGGTTGTTTGGCTGAAAAACTCTTCTTTTCAATGGGTATCCTGCACTAATTTTGCCAGGAAGTTGGTTGTGGCCATTTTTTTTTATTTTTGCTTGCATAGCTATTTTACATCTAACCAGTTGTTTGAGGGGTAACGGGGCTGCATCCACCTGTTTAGCTGCGAATTGTATACTGTACCTATATAGAAAAGGGACATGGGGGTGGGGGGTGGGAGGCAATCCCAGAAGAATGATTAAATTGATCACGGCAGTTTATTTCCATCATCATCATTAATAGGGATGGGTGTATAAAAATTCATAAAAGAAAGACTTGCCTTGTGGCTGTTTCAGAGGTCACGACACAACCCTTGCACTGCTGCTGAATAATTGGGGGAAGAAGTTGGGCCCAGAAGTCACATAACTTTGCACTGTGTAGAGTAGACCCTCAGACCCTCCAGCCATTGCTACCCAAGGGCATCTGTCCCCTGTCTACTGCAAGAGGTTGTATTCATTTATAGTGAGTAGAGGCAGGAGGCTATTAGGATGGCCTACATTTTTTCTTCCTGCAAAGAAAGGGGACATCAAGATACTTTCTATCATCAAGACACTTTCTATCATCAGTTGTATGTTTATATGTCTAACTTTGGTTGTGTTTTAGACAACAGATAATAAAACAATCCACAGAATTGATCTGCAGAGCTTACAGTGAACTGTATGCAGCTGTGATGAATCCTGATAACGCTTATAAAGACCCGGAAACTATATTACATAGATCTCCTCATCAAGTTCAGTCGCTGCTCTCCTAATCTTATAGCCCCTCCAAAAAGAGACTGTTAATATGCTGACTCCGTTACACAAGCCCGGACATATACAACTTTGAAACAGGCAAGGACAACTGAGTTTTTGTCCTGCAGAAGACTACTACTTGGGTTGCAATTATATGTGTAGTTAGCCGAAATCTCATTGATTTTTTTTTGGGGGGGGGAGGGTGTGTGTGTGTTAAATTGTATTGCTGGATGACAGCTTTGATGCATGACAGCATTTAAAGTAATTTATTACAACTTGGGAAAGCTTTGTCATAATTCAGATTACTTTTTATTACAATGGTTAAAATAAATGGTGGAACCAAAGCATTTTCTTATTTTGATGATTTAACCAATATTGGTATTGCCCTATTTTTTCCTCAAGAGTTTTTAGTAAGTTATATTGAGCCTATGCACAAGCCACACTTTGGTTTATTTGATTAAAATCTCAGTGCTAATACCCCCAGATTTTTTTTAAAAAAATTTTTTTTAATGATTTATTGAGTTAAAAAAAAACCCACAAAAATTTAGAAAACTCTGGTAGGAGTAAATTTTTTGGAAGAATGACTGGATTCCACGAGTTTTGTCTTTTTAATGGCATGGATTGGGATAGCTTTTCAGAAATTTTATTTTTAAAAAATCATACAGATTGTATCCTTTCTACAATCAAGTATTCAAAATGCTATCAATGAAGAATTTTAAACAACCACTTAAAATTTAAAACCATTAATACTATTAAAATAACTAATAAGGTGCAGCTGAAGAGAAAGTTCTCAAGGTCTTTTCTGAAAACTGGAAGAGAAGGTTGAAGATGTGCATTCCATAGCTTAGGAGTGACACTGAACAGGGTTTCACAAATGTTATATGCTGTGCTTGAAAAGCAGATTTTGATAGTTATTAGAGTACCTCAAAATACGGAGAAATTGAACACTTCTGGAAACACATTCCTTTTTCACTCCAAGTCAAATGCAAATTTTTCTCTGTGTTAAATCCTCCCTTGATACTTACTAGACTAGGGATAGGTGACCTTGGCTCTTTTATGACTTGTGGACTTCAATACCCAGAATTCCTGAACCAGCCATGCTGACTCAGGAATTCTGGGAGTTGAAGTCTACAAGTCATAAAAGAGTCAAGGTTGCCTACCCCTGTAACTAGACCCTCTGTCCCTTTAACTTTTTAATCCGTAAAGGATTATTTTATTGTCAAAATCAATAAGGAAGCTGGCATGCTTCAAATTAAAACAGAATTCAGTCATCAGCATTTTTAGTAAATAGAAATGAGGAATGGATACCTGTGAGGGCTCTGTTTGGGAATATGCTTACATAGTCAAAAAAGAAAAAAAGGCACAGGTAGATTCAACTGAGCATTGATAATACACACGTAGGGCTTTAGAAAGGATAGAAAGCAATATTTTTGCTAGCTTGCATTCTGGTAAGCAAATATTAATGGGTAAGCCCACATAACGCTAATTTCTTTGCTCATGGCTTGCTCTCCCAATGTGCCAATTCGTCCCCCAAATATTGGAGAATTTAATGCCTTCCTGGAAAGCCTGTTCCCCTCCTTGTAGACCCGTTGTGTAATTCTATGCTGCCCGGCTTGAAAATGCTGGGATACATTTCCAAGTGCAACAGATTCTCCAATGTAGATCTGTAACCTCCTTTGAACAGAGGAGAGTGAGGGTGACAAGAAGGGTTGGTCCGGTTAATGCAACTAACTTTCCCCTTCCTGGCACAAATGAAACTGTAGAAAAGAAAAGATTGCACAGAGAGGCCTATTTCTTCTCTGGCATAAAATGTGGACTGTTTTGGGATTACGCTTCTCAACAAAATTGGTTAAAGAGCACCAGAATAGTTCCCATCGTGTAAATGTCCTTTAATATCATTTGGGATGTGATGAAGAATTTTATAGAGCTAAAAAAAAAAACAATTTTAGATGTCGCTCTAAATTTCGTTTAACAGCTGAAATACCTTTTTAAAGTATTCTGTGCCATCTGCTAAAGTGCATTTAGTTATGTAAGGACCTCTGATTCATCTGATCTCCATTAGGGTGATTTTCTGCTTCATTTCACAGTGTTTGCCTGCAGCAGAGAAGATTGGGCTAAAGAAAAGCAGAAGAGTTAGTATAAGGGAGAAAGGGTATAAGATGCAAAACCGACACCCAGAGTAGCACTTTTAAGAGTATAGCAGAATAACGAAGTTGGAAGGGACCTTTAAAATCTTATTCTAACATTTGAACTTCTACATTAAATTGAGACAAAATGACGATATATATTTCATATCAAAATAATATACCATTTTTTTGCCATTCCCAAAAATAAACCCAGGAAGATCAAAATATGTCCTGGGAATATTATTGATGTAGAATGCCACGTTGAGCGTAGATAGGAAGAGGCAAAGATTCTCAACCTGTGTGATCTCATGATCCCTGAAAATGATAAATGTATGAGAGTTCCTTCAATAAAGTGAATTATTGGAGTTAGGGTTGGGCAAAAAAAAAAACAACTATCGCTTACTTTTAATTATTGAATGCTAATTTATGTATCGTGTGTATTCTCTGACATTGCAGCACAACACTCAAATAAAGACCAAGGCTTAGAGAAAATTTTTATTCTGCCTATTCTGCTCTTTAAAAAAAAGCATGGACCACTATCGCCCCAATTTCTTGGAAGCCCCAACCAAGTTTGAGACTGGTAGAAGCATTTTTCTTAAAATGCTTTCAAAGCTAAAAGATGCTAAATCCCAAGTAAGGCCCTATAACACACAACCATAGTCTGCTAGATAAATAACGAAAATAGCTTAGCCAGTTTATTTCTGAGTTATACTGTTATACCTGGATGAATATAGTTCATATAGCTGCTACTTTGCAAAAACTTGGGATCCCCCTTTTAAATAACAAAATCTAGAAAGGGGTGGATTTTGATCCCAGCTGTGGCGAGAGATCCCTGGGCATGATATTTCCAGCCTTCATTTTCCTTTGATACAAGCATAGCGTTGCACAACCTCGAGAGCTTTAGAAGCGGAGTTTCAATTCCATGTACAGGTACAGTCCTCGATGTACAACCACAGTTGAACCCAAAATAAGTGTGAAAAATGCTTATCATTTTTTTTCCAGTGAATGGTCACTAACGACCATTATCAGCCGAGGACTACCTGTATAAGAAGAAGCTACCACAATTATATAAGGATTTATGATCCAGAAAAGTTGTTAGTGCACCTAGAGCTGAAGTACCATATATACCGGCGTATTAGGCGACCCGGCGTATAAGACGACCCCCATCTTTATAGCCGGGCCGCATTCCTAGAACGTCGTCTTATACGCCGGAAACTACCAGTATTTCCGGCATATAAGACGACTCGGCGTATAAGACGACCCCCGTCTTTGGCGCCGATTTCAGCGCTCGCGGAAGTCGTCTTATACGCCGGCATTTACGGTATACCGTGTGAATCTCCTTCCTGTGTGTGGTAGCGCTGGACAGTAAAAAAATGCTCAGTTGACTCCAGCACACATTAGATTTAGCAGGAAGAAATTAGGAACCTGCTGCTGTTTATAGTGTTTGATCAGACACCAAGTCTAATCAGCCAAAGACAGTACCAGCTGGTGATTTCTCCCCCCCCCCCCAAACAAGACATTTGAACTGATTTGCACCATGTCGCATCCCCAAATACCTTTCTGGGAAAATAAAGGCCTCTGGCTCAGGAGAAACGGCTGTTAATAGAAAGCAAGTGCTGATTCTTCCTATCCCAGGCATCCCCAGTCTGCTACCTTCTGTGTCCTGAGGTAATTGGTGGAGGTGTTGGTAAAAATACCTGCCCCATCCCACCAAAATGAATTTTATTCACACCTGTTTTTAAAGAGCTCTTAAAAATATTTAACAGCTTGTTTAGTCTTTGATTTTCCTGAATAAAAAGTCTTGAAATCAATACTATCAACCAAGTCCAATTCAAACTTTACTAAGTCAATACCATGCAGTGAATATTATTCAGTAGCGTTATTCTTAACAGTCAGCTTGGGTGTATTAGCTACGGTTCTCTGACACAAAATCAAAATACCAACAAAGGAGATTCTATATAAACTTTAACAAAGTGTATATACATCCATCCAACCAACCAGCTCTGTGTATTAAGTGCTTCGAATTCTCTAACACAAAACTTGGTACAGTCCTGCTGAAACTTCTTGATATTTCTACAAAATGCATTTGTACATTTTTGTTGGAATTCTTGCATGTTTATTCTCAATTCATAATGCCCAGTTGTGATTTTGATAAAGCCCTATGGGTTTTTGAACCCAATCTCTTCCCAACATCAGGACTCATGTAGGCTTTTTCCAGACAACTTCTTGTCCATGTCCATGTAGTTATCTTTGATGAGGTTTTTAAATTGATTATGGGGAAGTATTTCATCAGTTGTGTATTGACCTACAATCTAAGAGGATTCCACTCAAGAAAAAAGCTTAGCCATCTTGTTTAAGTACTATGCCAAAGCTGAAATATGCTGGCAATTTGAAAAAAACAAAAAATAAACTGTCCATTCCCCACCATTCAATCAGAGCTGAAGAAGCTTCTTGGATGAGAAGCGAAATGTCTTCAAAGAAAAACAAGAAAGTCCAGTTTTTGCCTCATAAAAAAACATCTTTGGGATAACTATGACCTGGATGACTAAGAATCTTCATAGACAAAAAATAAACTTGCAAAAATCGGAGGGGGGGGGAAATCAAAGAGATTATTGTTATTATTGTTCAATTTTTATTGTTAATACAAATATGTTTCTACCTCACTACTCTTTGTTTAAAAGGTAAATAATGATACATAACAAAATAATATTGCATTTGTTTTACTCATTAATTTTAGTGACCCCTGAACGAAGTAACAAACGTCTGTGACTTCAAAAACTAAAAACATTTAAGCCAAATCTTTGAAGTGTCTCAGTTTTTTTGTAATAAAAGTTAGTCATCTTAGTGACTTCATTAGTTTATTCATGTTAATAAACTAAAATCTATGTAAATACATTTTACTTGTTGAAGTCTTGAACTTTTTCTTTTATAGAGGGAAGGTTTTACAAAGAAAATATATTTTCTCACAATTTTGAAAGGCAAGGTGAGCTGTCTCACATACTCTCCCTCCTTCTCTCTCTCTCTCTCCCTCCCTCCCTCCCTCCCTCCCTCCCTCCCTCTCTCTCTCTCTCTCTCTCTCTCTCTCTCTCTCTCTCTCTCACACACACACACACACACACACACGCACAGAGCTAGGCCATTCTGAACACCAGCACTTGGCAATGCTGAGCTGGCTTCAACCTTAGCAACACTGCTACCATTCAAAAAGGCTGATTTACGGTATTCTCCAAAGCATACAAACCTTGGAGAACAGCACGATTGCCCCCAGAGTCTGGCACTCCCTAGAATCTGCCACATACCACTTGCCTTCAAGTGATGTTCTCTTTCTGTTGACATACCCCAGGGGCCTACCCGAGGCTGGTCCAGAGCAAACAGCCTTCGTTCTTGAAGCAGTTTCAAAGAATGTTCTTCTGTGGCTTCTGCAGCCTCCAAAAACCACATGAAAGCACACACCGTTTTTGCACAATTTTCAGAGGCTCTAGAGACCACATGAGAGCATGAATAGAATAGAATAGAATAGAATAGAATAGAATAGAATAGAATAGAATAGAATAGAATAGAGCTGGAAGGGACCTTGGAGGTCTTCTAGTCCAGCCCCCTGCTCAAGCAGGAGAACTATACCATCGCAGACAAGTGACTGTCTAGTTTCTTCTTAAAAATCTCCAGTGATGGAGTGCCCATAATTTCTGGAGGCAAGCTGTTCCACTGGTTAATTGTCTTCACTGTCAGAAAGTTTCTCCTTAATTCCAGGTTGCTTCTCTCTTTGGTCAGTTTCCAACCATTGTTTCTCGTCCTTCCCTCTGGTGCTTTGGAGAATAACATGACTCCCTCTTCTTTGTGGCAGCCCCTCAAATACTGGAATACTGCTATCATGTCTCTCCTATTTCTTCTTTTCTTTAGACTAGCCAAACCCACGTCCCGCAGCTGTTCTTCATATGTTTTAGTCTCCAGGCCTTTGATCATCTTAGTTGCTCTTCTCTGAATTTTTTCTAAACTCTCAACATCTGTTTTGTGAAATGGTGACCAAAATTGGCTGCAATATTCTTAGTAGGGTTTTATAAAGTGGTACTAATACTTCACATGATCTTGATTCTATGGCTCTGTTTATACAACCCAGGATTGTATTAGCTTTTTTTGGCTGCTGCAGCACACTGTTGGCTCATGGCCAAGTGATTGTCTACTAGGACTCCAAGGTCCCTCTCACAGTTACTGTTTTTAAGCCAGGTCTCGCCCAGTCTGTACTTGTACCTTTGATTTTTCCTGCCTAAATGTAAAACCTTGCTTTTCTCCACAATGAAACTCATTTTGTTGGACAGGGCCCATTGTTCAAGTTTGTCAAGATCTTTTTGGATTCTGAGTTTGTCTTCTGGGGTGTTGGCTATTCCTGCCAATTTGGTGTCATCTACAAATTTGATGAGTTCCACTTCAATTCCCTCATCTAAGTCATTAATGAAGATATTGAAGAGTACTGGGCCTAAGACGGAGCCTTGTGGTATCCCACTGCTTACTTCTCTCCATGTGGATGTAGTGCCATTGAGGACTAGTTGTTAAGTATGGTTTGTCAGCCAGCTACAAATGCATCTGGTGGTGATGTTGTCTATTCTACCTTTTTCTAGCTTACCAAGGAATAGGTTGTGGTCTACCTTATCAAATGCCTTACTGAAGTCTAAGTATACTACGTCCACAGTATTTCACTGGTCTATTAGTTTAGTCACTTTATCGAAGAATGAAATAAGATTGGTTTGGCGTGATTTTGACAAACCCGTGCTGGCTACTAATTATAACTTTGTTTGCTTCTAGTTGTTTGCAGATCATTATCTTTCCCAGGATCTTCCCAGGTATTGATGTTAGACTGATTGGTCAGTAGTTTCCTGGGTCTGTTTTTTTTCCTTTCTTGAAGATGGGAACCACATCAGCCCTTTTCCAATCCTCAGCTATTTCCCTGGTACTCCAGGTTCTCTTGCTTGAATTCTGGATGGTCCAAAGGCTGCACGAGAGCATACCTCATTCTCATGCGGCCTCTGGCCTCCAAAAATCACATGAGAACAGGCCATGCTTTCAAGAATAGTTGTTGGGTGTTGCTGAATGCTGGCATGTCACCCAAAACATGGCATGTCGCCATTGACACATGTCATAGGTTGGCCATCACTGGACTACAGACTTTGCTATCTCTACTAAACATAGCTATTGGGGGAGGGGGGCACCAGATTAGGGAAAGCTGTTCTCCATTCTAAATAGGTTTCTGTAAAGCAGTTGGGTTTTGTCTACAAAACAAATAGTCTCTTTAAATTCTCAAAAGCTGTTTGACAGCTCATTATCCATGCTAGTGGTTGGCCCGGTCGTGGCTTCCCTCCTCCTTTGCCTGTTTTGAGTAGTTCTGTAAGAGGAAGGGCAATCTCGGCAAAAGAAGGGATGAATTGATAAAAGTTGGCAAAACCCAGAAAGCTCTGGAGCTGTTTGCGAGTCCTTGGGGGCTGCCATTCGATTATAGTTTTCACCTTGGCCGGATCCATTTCAATACCCTCATTGGAAATTTGGTAGCCAAGATAGTCTAATTGGGTTTGGTGAAATTCACATTTTGACAATTTGACATAAAGCTTGGCATTCAATAGTTTCTTTAACACTTCTCTCACTAGCTTTATGCGATCAGTCATATTTGTGCTGTATATCAGGATATCATCAAGATACACCAAAACCCCTTTGTACAAGTGATCATGTAGAACCTCATTAATCAACTGCATAAATACAGCTGGGGCCCCCTGTAGTCCAAATGGCATGACTTTGAACTGATAGCTCCCCATAGGACAGTTGAAGGCAGTTTTCCACTCATCTCCCTCTTTTATTCTCACCCGGTAGTATGCCTCTCTTAGGTCTAACTTAGTGAAGACACTCCCCTAAGCCAGATGGGTCAATAAATCCTTTAGGAGGGGGAGGGGGAATTTATTTTCCACACTTACAGCGTTGAGTCCCTTGTAAAGGTAGTGTTTTCCTGAACTTTGAATGCCAGCAGTAGGCACAACTGCTCCTAAAGAGCCTATGACGTTATTGGAGACAACTTGGCTGGACCAGTACAAAGCTTATCAGCATTTGAGGGAGCCTCTAAAAGTACATTTGTAAAGGACTACCATGAAAGCGAACAATTTCCTGTAAATCAATGTACTTTGCTTTAGACTTCAGCATCACAACATGCCTGTCCTTGAAAAATAAATGGCACAATAATTATTTTTACCCCAGGATGATATGTTGCATGTCAGTCATTTCCCCCTTCTGCTAGGAGGTAATTTGTATTCATAATAAACTCCTATTAGACTAAATAAATGGCTAAAGTGAAATGCCTACAAAGATGGCCACTGGAAAACAAAATAGTTCTTTGGATGCTTTATTAGAATGATAGCCTTAATTAATAACTAAAGAGCAAATGCTTTTAAGGTAAGTTAGAAATTAAGAGCAGCTGTGCTTGCCCTTCTATTTTAATGGTCATCTATTCAATCTATTAGAGCAAAGTAGATGCGGTCAGCCGACTGCTCCAGAGAACAAACATCTGACTGTCACCCATACAAGGAAGAGCAAAAACCTATGAACTTTGCTGACATCAGGTTTTGGCTTCACTCCCCAAACAGAATCAATATGTTCAGGAAGTCACTGCAGTTACGTCAACAAGGGGCGTTCAAATAGCGTCTTCAGTAGTTTGTTTGCCATTGCTCAGAGACGTAGGGAGTGGGGAGCTAATGAATGGGAGAAAGACGTGAGCGAAACAAACAAACAAACAAATTGTCCAAACATCACATTGCATTCCAATCCACAGTTCTTTGCTCTTTATCCCTGATTTCTACAAGCTGATCCAGAGAAACTAGCCTTAGGGTGAATCTCGAGATTGGAAACAGTTTTTTGGTGGATGTTGCCTAAATTAAAAAGACCTTTCAATGCAGGTTTGAACTGGATTCCCTGGCAGTCAGTTATCTGAACCGCAGTGTCTCTTAACGGCATGGAAGATTTGGAATGTTTGAAAACTGTTCCGAGTCCTCAAAGCCAGTGTTTCTCACCTGAGCAATGTCAAGTTGTGTGGACCTCAACTCGCAGAATTCCCCAGCTAGTTTAACATTGCTGAAGATGGGAAACCCTGCTCTAAGCAATTCACCAAGAGCATCTGCTGGCACACTGGTAATTTACTCCCACAACCTCCTCCAGAAGTAACTGTTCTACTAGGCACCAGCTTTTTGTCCTTAAGCACTCTTTAAGGGAAGCTTCTTCCTGTGTTACCAGTGAGCAAAATTGGAGGTACTGTGGACCCACATCTAGTAAAAGGCAAATTGTAAGCGGTGTGCTTCTACAATAGAAGGAGGATTTTTAATTTCTTTTCTTTTTTCTTTTGCTTCCAGAAGGGAAATGGTCCAGTTGGATTAGGGCTGTAGCAGGAGGTAAAAAGCACAAGCTCTTTTCCTAGGCTGGGTTGAAAAGTTATGTGTGGTACAATCAGAGTTGACAGAAGGAAGTCATTTGCACAGAAAAGCAGAGCAGTGGGAATTGATCTTTTGCCCCACAGGAAGAACCCCTTCTGTAGCCATACAGGCCTGGCATTCCACCTAATGCCATTGGTGTAGGAACTGCTTGAGACTATTATGAGCTAGAGCAGAAATGTCAAACTCGCGACGTCACGTGATGTCGCACGACATATCGGAGTTTTTTCTCCATTGCCGGCAATGGGGTGGGTGCGATTTCCCGGTGAGGCGTCCAGCCTGTGGGCTGGCAGTTTGACACCCCTGAGCTAGAGTAGCTCAATGTAGCAAAGCCTAGTCACGTTCACACATATACACATACATGTTACGGACCAATTCATGACTTCAAGTCTGCAAATATCTGATGTCCAGCCTCTAATGTTGAATAGCCAGCCAGTTGAGTATCTGGTTTCTGCTGCATTAATTTAAAAAGTGGCAACATTTAAACAGATGCCAACTCTATTTGTTTTATGTCTTGGAGGTGCTATTTGTACAATATGCTATAAACTGTGATTACTAAGCTACAATAGCTAAATTCAAAGCAAACGAACCCGATCTTGTATCTGAGTTGTATATCATAATGTGAGATGTGAATCAGGCCATCTTATTAAGTCACAAGATGGTTTCTTTGATTTATCCTGTTGTATGAAAGGCAACAAGTTGTGCTTTATGAGTTAGCATATTGTGTGAACATAGCCTGATGGTTCATTAATTCATCCATTCACTGATTTTTGACTAATAAACTAAGTCAATCTTAGGGCTGGCTGACAGAGCCTCTCAGCAAGGCATATTATATACATAGTAAAATCTCTCCATTTGAAGAACTACCCTACAGTATATGCCTTTCACACTGTTACTTGTTGCCCATCTGGTAGAGTTTGAAGCTACCTTTAATTCAGGAGCTAAGAGGAAGAAGTTTATCCATTTGCTATTTCAATTCATTTTTGTACCTCAATTTCAATTTCCGGTATCTGAAAGAAAATGCAAGGCTGAGCATGTATGCTCTCTGTTCTGTCCTTTGATCTTAAAACTGCACAAGCAGCAAAGCAGAAATAATAGTAAATATTACTTTGAATCTCTGGCTGTCTTTGTATGTCATACTAACCTTAAAAATAGTTGACAAGCATGGGTGCCCTCTTATCCTGTCATAGGCATTGGACCTTAAAACAGTTTTCAAATGCTCAAACTGATGGGCTGTTTCAGGATCAGATGATATAATAAGTTATAAAGCTTAGTGAAAGTAAAGCTACCAGCTTTACTTTATTGCAAACATCTGGATGACTGTCAGATAGCAAAAAGAAAAAAAAAACCTCTAAATGTTGCTGCCATCCAGATGTTTGCAACCTAGATCTAGTAGCCGTAAAATAAAGAGTAGCAAGTGGCAGGAATTAAGAGGGGAATGTGTTTTTATTAACCAAGTACTTTTTCATTTTGTATGTCGTGTGGATTTATCTGCTGAGGTTTTTTTCCCCTCTGGTAAGACTCAAGGACTTTGTAAGTCCATCCCAAATCCCTCATTTCAACTATATTGCAGTGGAAGATACGCATCCTAAAATATGAACAGATTTGACCCATATTCTTTGCAAGACAGAGAATGTTTAAAGTAGGGGAAAAAAAACACAAAGTAAGATTCTTCTGCTATCCTTTAGATCAGGGGTAGGCAACCTTGACTTTTTTTATGACTCGTGGACTTCAACTCCCAGAATTCCTGAGCCAGCCATGCTGAGAGGAAAGGGAGAGGTTTCCAAGCTGAGTCATGCTGGCTGAGGAATTCTGGGAGTTGAAGTCCATGAGTCATAAAAGAGCCAAGGTTGCCTATCCCTGCTTTAGATGTTCTCTGTCTCTAATCTTACTAGTCAGTGTTACTGTTTAATCCCTCTGCAAGAAACATAAATGTGCTGATATTACTATTTGCAGCAGAAACAGTAACAAATTTCTTAGCTAAATATGTGCTCTCCCAATTTTTTCAAACTTTAATTAGCTTTTCTGTCATAGCCATCCAGACTTTCTCCAATTTGTGAAGCATAATTAAATTACATTATCCATATTTCATCTGTCCACAGAAACCCGCAGACATTAATAGAAACATTAATACTTTTCTTCAAGATTTACCGTATATGCTATCATTTAAAAAAAATCTAGAATAGACTTCTAATAAAATTGAAATGAGAAACTCTTCAATTATTAAATTAAATTTAAGAATTCCTCGTGGAGGACTCCAATACTTGCAACTATTTGGGTACAGAGAAGCAATGCTTCAAGATAACTTTTCTGTCTTCAAATGCCAACATCAACTTAATTTTTCTCCACTGCTGAGTTGCAGTGTTCTCCCATCCATCCCTGAGTTAGTTAGTTTTGCTGTTCCCATTATTGTTTGATATCCCACTTTTGTTTCCAAGCCACTGCAGGCAAGTCACTTGAGGTGGCCTTCCAAAAACATTTGAATAAAGGGGACAATACTAATCTAACACTGGTACATTTGAGAATGACTTTCCGAAAGTCTGGAAACCAGATGAAAACAAAATCATCAGGATTTGGCAGAAAAACAATATTGCTACTGTACAAGTGGTAAGAGGCAAGTGAAGGAAGGTCTTCATCAGTGCAAACATGAGTCCACAACTGTGACTTCTCCTTTGGAAGACTGTGTGGTGATATAATGGAGCAGCATGGCAAAGAATCTTGGTAATCAAAGTAATACAATTCAAGCTACAGTTGAAACCTTTGAAGCAAGCTAGGTTTGTGTCCCTGTGTATCTTTAGATTTGAAATGATGCTTTTCTAATGCTTAAGGCAGGATGGTCAATTTAAACCTGAGGAAGGGTTAAGCAACTTAGATGGGGACCATTTTTTTTTAAACTGATAGGCTTATACAGACTAAGCAGGAATGTTACTGATGTGGCCCTGTATAGGGAGATTGAGGAATAAAACCTGGAGCAAGATTTGAGTGATCTTTAAACCCATAAGTATATCTACAGAAGTGTATATACTGTATTAATGGAATTCAATATTCAGTGGCCACTCCACCAGTAGTGTTGATAACAATGAGCTGGAATCATGAAAATGATTAAAAGTTATGTATCTTTTAAGAAGCGGTGCATTGTTTGCCCATTCCTAATCCCAATGAAATCCAATTAATTTGTGAGGTGGCATTGTGTATGTGTCACTTGAATATCACTTGAAGCCAAGATCACCAAACAAAGACTACCATATTTTGGCCACATCATGTCAGCTAACTCACTTGGGAGTGATCAACAGAAAAAGGAGAAGGGGCCCTCCTAGTATTCATTGGCTGAACGGTATAAAGGATGACACTGGGATGACCATGGAGGATCTGAAGGAGGCAGTGTGAGGGGCATGGAAAGTGCTGGTCCATAGAGCGGCTGAGGGTTGGATATGACTGAATGGCTGATGGTGATGACAGGGGGGAGGGTGTATTATGAATATTCATTTATTGCCCTGGAGGGTGCCATAGTACAGTGATAGCAAATCTATGACATATGTGTTAAAGTTGACATGCCACTACATTTAGGGTGACACACTAGTGTTCATCAACCCCAACAATTTTTCTTGAAAGCACGCCCCATTCTCGTGCAACTTTTAAAGGCTGCATAGGATGCATGAGAATGGGGGTGTGCTCTTGTGCGGCCTCCAGACCTTCTATTGCATGGCCTCTGGAGCCTCTGAAAACTGAGAACAGAGTGTGCTTTTGCATGATTTTTGGAGGCTGCAAAGGCCACAGATGGCTGGCTCAGGAATTCTGGGAGTTGAAGTCCACGAGTCATAAAAGAGCCAAGGTTGCCTACCCCTGCCCTAGTGCAAAGTTAGAGAATCCTGGCTTAAAGAATAGTGCTTATTTTAGAGTTTGCCACTAGATGGTGACAAAAATCTGTGTGTATTTAATAGTAAACAGACCAGAGGCCTACCTGATAGGATAGGGCTTCCAGGTTGGCCACATACACACCTTCCTTCAGACACATAACCCAGGAATAGAAATTGAGATTTCCTCAATTAGGAATCCTCTAAATAATGAAGAACTCAGAATTTCCAATCAGTGGGGTCAAATCAAAATGTAATCTAACACACACGGAAGTCAACAGGTTAGGGAAGTCTAGCATGGGACAAAAATCATTATTTCTTGTGACAGAATCACTTCTTTCATTTTGGAGGGAGAATCCATACAGAGAGAAATACCTTTAAGCCCAAACAACTTTAAATTGTTAAGTTTGAAAAACACTGATCTACAACGTATGGGCTACCAGTGTACATCACAGACATTATCTGCTAGCCAGCCTTACTAATTGTGTGTTTGGAGTTGGAGGAAATATTTAATGTAATAATTGCTATTCTAATGTTTAAGTACAAAAGGCAATAGATCAAACTGTTATTCAAAATTATAAAGTATGCAAAACTAATATAAATAAAATAAAATAAAATTGACTTATGTAATGTTTTATTAACATTTTATTTTTTAAAATAATCAGGTAGACATTAAAGGTGGGATCACATAACAATGGCATGCAGGTGGGATTCAAATATGGGAATAACCGGTTCTCTGTGTGGATGCCGCTTCCGGAAGACCATTCTGGGCCTGAGCAACAAAAAATTAGCTACCGGTTCTGCTGAAGTGGTGTGAGCTGGCTGAATCCCACCACTCGGCTAATGGGAATTATGGGACATATAGCCCAATGCATCTTGAAGATTTCAATCAGCAACAAGAGCTCTTGTTTAAATAGAGCATAAGAACACAGCCTTAATCTGGCCTGTGTCATCCAATAAAGGGGACTGGTTTAGAAGAACAGGACTGCCGTATAATGATTTCCCAGCCTGCTCATGTCCTAATATGACTTAGTTCTTCAGATAATCTAATTGAGGAACAAGAAGCAAGTGACATACATAGCCTAAACATGAGCAAACTTTCAGGGAAGTTGAGGGAGGACAAACAAATGTCATATTTAAACAAGAATTCCATGGGCAGCAATGCTAGCCTTTGATTTGGTAAGGTTGAGCAGTATTGCTCTGGAACACACACACCCTCATTTTCTAGCCCATTTCACTTAGGTTCCAACAGGAATCTTCTCCAAGGTGCCCAAATTTCCATCGCTTTCTGCTTACTTTCAGTTTTTCTGGAGAAAAACATCTTAAGGAGAGAAAAAACGAATTATCTTTTGGTTGGCAGAATTAAGAGCTGACAGGAAGCACCTAAAGGTTGGTGAGAAATGCAACAATTGTAAATTTAAGTCACTGGTGGGTTAATTTCTTAGTACATAACTCTTTGACAGGTCAGCTCATGTACTGGTAAATGGCCTAATCCAAAGATCTAAACTTGCTTAAGCTCTTTTGTGGCCCTAGTGTGTTGTGTGAGGTTAGTTTATAGTTCAAAGGATTGTGCAAATTCAGAAAATGTGTTATCTCAGGAACCAACCAGGATAAACATTTTGTGGGATGCAGCTATGATATCCAACCGACTCAGATCCAAGTGCTCAGAAGCACAAGTGGAAGATGCTGTTGTGCTCACATCTGGTTTGTGGGATTTCATGGTCAGTTCAGCAGGACCATGGAAACAGAACGCTGGACTTGATGGGTGTTTCTTCTAATCAGTTTTTTTTCTGTTCACTTGCCATTTTCCAAAGACAATTACACATAGCTTTGTCAGAAAAGAGTTCAGTGCTGGTGCTAGAGAATTCCATACACAAGAAAAGCATCAAGTTGGACTCCACATCCCCCCATAGGAACTTCAGAGCAGCAGATTTAATTGGTCCCAACACAGAATATGAAACTGAATATCAGGACAGAATTATGTTTACTGTTAATTGCATAAAAATTATCAAAATTTTTTGAACATATTGTATTATAGGAAAGGACAGCATACTGAGTTCAATTCAAAGCCTTTTCAGCATTGGTATTAAATTGTAGAGTTTCCTTCCTTCCTTCCTTCCTTCCTTCCTTCCTTCCTTCCTTCCTTCCTTCCTTCCTTCCTTCCTTCCTTCCTTCCTTCCTTTTCCCAAGATTCTAAATAGCTTATAATCTTACAAGGTACAATCCCCCAGTAACTATCCAACTGACCAATAGGGTTAAAAGAAAACAGATAAACACCTGATGCATTGTTATTTAATCATCCCCAGATGCCAAATTCATATAGCTCTTCTAAAAAATAACAGGGAGAGAGTGCTCTAGGGTATCTGGGTTAAAAGAGTTTTATGCTGAGTTCCTTTATTCAAGCAAAAGGGTTTAAGTTGCTCCAAAGGACATTGGCAAGGGTAAGTTGCTATGCATTGCCCCAATATTTCTTCTGGCTTTGGCATCTTTGCATTGTTATGCAGTTTGCATGTATCTACCGGATAGCTGGTATTTGGTTGAATTATTGTTTTTAATTTTGGTTAATTAGCGTAGGGAAGAACAGTTGAAAAAGCAGAATATAAATGGATACATTAATCCAAATAACAGCATTCTTGCTGTTTGATGGGAGACATTAAAGATTGGAAGACATGAGTTGATATCTCAGAGGTGTTCCACTTCATATTCTGTTTAGCTTTCATCTCTAAGGCAGAGCTGTGAATCCTAAAATCTATTTTGAATCTTGCAGCTTGAGTCTGAAATAGGCGGAAGGACATACAGTAACTGCGCCCAGGAGCAGAGCATTATCTATCTATTATCTAGTCGCTTTCTGAACAGATTCCTGTTGAAAAGTAACCTGAAGTACTAATGATCTTTTCATTAAGCTCAGGCCAAGTGACCTCGTTTTAGAAATGAACTGTACAAATTACATCACGTCACATAACAAATATTCCTTCCAATGAACTCATGACCTTCCTGACCTTAGCAGCCTGAGGTTCTCTTTGATCCTGTGCTTGAAATGGCGAAAGAAATACCTGATGGACAATGGAAATGTTTCTGACACATTCTAAATTCCAGGGTCATGGTAAATGTTGCTAACTGCACAGGATTGAGTTGGTGTGATAGTTCAGCCTCATATCCCAGTTTGTCTGGCTTGGCTACTTGAGGTTAGCCAACCAGTTTTTTCACATTTCAGCTGTAGTATGCCTCCAGTAGCCTTTCTCAAACTCTAGGTCTTATCCTTAGCCCTGCAGGAAGCTTAGCACAGAATTTTATTTAATAGAAAGAAGCCAAGATACAACACATCTCTCTCTCACTTGTTGTCCTCTGGATCTGTTTGATTTTCCCAGCTAATATGACTGGAATGCCTCATATTTGGGAAGACCTGCCTGTTTTATTAGCAGGACCAGGTCGTCTAAGACCCTTCCTTTCTCCAATTATGTGCAGATGTTGCTTAATTAGGGATTCTTTGGATCTAAGTAAATTAGTTTTCTAGGGTGATGCAGAAAGTTGTTGAGTGAAGGATAATGGCAGACCAGAGGAGAACAAAAACAGGAGTGAATAAGTGGGTGGGACAATAGGGTGGCCATCTGTATCTCATCAGGAAAGATCATGACCTTCTTCATCACAGTCAGAAAAGATGCATGACCTTCCTCACCGCAAACATGGACAAAAACAGTAATAAAAACACAGATTTGAACAACATTGGCATTTATTAGTTAATCACAATTTATCAGTTAAACAGAAATTATACATCAGCATAGCAGAAAAGACGGGCACAAATGACTTATGGGTCTGCTCTCGCTTCTGGAGATGGGCAAGTCAGCGATCTGCTTGCTCTCCCTTCCTTGGGCCCTTGTCTTTAAACCTGAGTTGGATAGGAAATTGGTCAACTCAAGAAGTCTCCTCCTTAACGTTAGGTAGTGTACATGGCTACACTAAGCATCTTAGACAAACATAACCAGATGTGTTGCATGATACAGCTCTTGGTAATCACCATCAGTTCAGAGTGCATATTGGGCTCTTTTAATGAGTGGCCTTCAACTTCCCCAATCATTGAGTCATTGACATAAGGATGGGAAGGGACTAGATCCTCTAGTTGCAACGTCTGGCCAGTGCAAAGAGCAGGCACAATGTGAGTGTGGGTGTTGGTGCTGCAGAAGAGAGAAAAGTGGGTGAATTATTATAATTTTGTGGATCTTTTAGACATGCCAGATAGACAAACAGTAGTGTGCTTAGGACAGGATTAGCTGTCAGAGGAGATGTGTTGATGTCCAACCTACAAGGGTCTAATGCAGACATGTCAAACACAAGGCCCAGGGGCCGGATGTGGCCCGCAAAGTGGTTTCATGTGGCCCGCAAAGCCATTCTGGAAACAGTGAGGGAATGGCCCCCGCTGCCTTGGCCCTGGCCCAGGCCAGCCAGGAGCCAATGTACAATTTTGTGGTGGCTATCTTGGCACTTGCCCCAGTGGACCATGCCTTGGCACTTGCTCTGGTCCCACTCCCTTCTGCCAGAGACCCTCAGATCTGTCCCACTCCTGCCCAGGGCCCCCATAGGCATCCTTGACACGAATGATGTAGAAATGGCCATGCCCACCCAGTAGGCCACACCCACTCCATCCATGCCCACCCATTAGGCTTCACTCACTCTGGCCACACATCCCCGCCCCCCCCCCAGGCAACCACAATGCTGATGCGGCCCTCAGTGAAATTGAGTTTGACACTCCTGGTCTAATGTCTCTCCTTGCCTCCATTCAGCTACTCTTTAAAATCAGACTTACCAGTTGCATAAGAGAGGGGCCAAAGATGCCACTGAACAGAATCTCTTAGACTAGCATCTTAGCTGGAGTCTATCCCAGTTGGAGAATATAAGGGCTTGCTTATCTGAGGGTGTTGGAATGGAACCCGGATCCCTTTTTTTATAACAAATAATGAGCCTGTGTTATTTTACAGCACTGCTATTCTAGAATAGCACTAAACCAGGCCCAAAAGGGGTTGAACACAATCATGAAAAATGTGTGTACAAACCAAAGCAAATGTTGACACATAGCAAAACCTACTACAGGTAGTCCTCGACTTATGACCACAATTGAGCCCCAAATTTCTTAGCAAGAGAGACATTTGTTAAGTTTTGCCCCATTTTACAACCCTTCTTGCCACAGTTTCCACAGCTGTTAAGTGAGTCACTGCAATTGAAAAGTTAGTAACCTGGTTGTTAAGTGAATCTGGCTTCCCCATTGGACTTTGCTTGTCAGAAGTCGCAAAAGAGGATCTCATGATCTTGGGAGACAGCAATAGTCATAAATATGAAGCAGTTCCCAAGCATCTGAATTTTGATCACATGATCATGGGGGAATGCTGCAAAGGTCGTAACTGTGAAAAAAGGTCATAACTCAGATTTTTCAGTGCCATTGTAACTTTGAACTGTCACTAAACAAACTGTTGTAGATCAGGGACTACTGTAATTTAGCTCTCTGTCAGAATCTCCTTCCCATGTTAATAGTGCAATTGGTTGCTACTTTTCTCACCAGCTGGCGATGTTTGGTGGAAGGCGGACAAAATCAGGGAAATCCACCAGTTGCTCTTTGTCCCCAATAACATTGTAAAGACAGCCTCAGTTCCTAACTCAGGCAGAAAAGGGTATAGCTTGGTAGAGTAATTAAGATACTGGATTAAAACCAGGAGACTAGGAGTTCTGGGCCGCCCTTAGGCAAGAAAGCCAGCTGGATGACTTAGTCATTCTCTCTCAGCCCGATTTACCTCACAGGATTGCTGTTGTGGGAAAAATAGGAGGAGGGGCCATTTTGCATGCCACTTTGAATTGCATAAAATAAAGTCAGGATATTAATAATAACAATCAAACTATCCAAGATCCTTGGAAAGAACCCAGTAGGTGGATAAAAATACCAAATCCAGTCCAAAAATCTGGCTGACTGTATGACCAATAATAATAATAATAATTGCCAAAATTGAAAAATCGTTAAATGATTCAAAGTGCAGATTGTGCAAGGAGGCAGAAGAAACAATAGATCATATACTCAGCTCGTGCAAGATTGCATAAACTTGTTATAAACAACATAACACAGTCACCTAAATGATTCACTGGAACATGTATAGAATTTATCATGTATCAGCAATGAAAAATTGGTGGAAACATAGAGTTGAAATAATAGCCAAAAATGATCAGGTTAAAATATTGTGGGATTTCTGAATACAAAGTCTTGGCTCATAACACACCCAATTTAATTGTGATTGAAAAGAAGAAAATGTGAATAACAATGTGGCAATACCTTGAGATAGTGGAATAGAAGATAAAGCACTGAAGAAGATCACAAAGCATCAATATCTGAAAATTGAAGCTGAAAGATTATGGATAAACTGATTATATAGTCCCACTGGTTAATTAGCACATTGGGTGCCATACTCAAAAAATCTTGAACGGCAGTTAAAAAATTTGCAGATTGATAAAATTTCCTTCTGTCATTTCAGAAAGGCCAAAATGCTTGGATCCTCACATATACTGCACTGATATGTTATGACATCCCAGATTCATGGAAAAAACTCAGTGTGTATGGATCCAACCACAGTTAAAGAACTGGTAGCTGTGATTTCACATTTTTTAAATAATATTAATGTCAAATCCAGTCTTAACATCGGTCTGTGCAACAAACCATAATAGTAATAATGATGATGATAATATAATGAGGGCAATTCAAAGTTTGCTGGTGTATTTTTCTGCTATTTCAAAACCTGGAGGAAGTCACATAAATTTAATGGGGCAATGAGTAACCGCTCTTAGTCTCAACAACCTTAACTGTAATCTAAAACCTAATACAACTTAATGACATTAATAGCACAGTCTTATTTAAAATAACTTAAAAGCAAATGCTAGTAAGCTCAGTGGACCTTTTCCATGATTATGTGGGTGTTTGTCTCTTCCCCTGTACTTTGGTTATCCTTTAAGGCATGGAATTTACATTCAACGAGAATTTGAAAGTTTGTTTGCTATTTTGTGGCATTCTAATTGAATGTAATACAGCTTTGTTTATTTGATGTATTGGTATCCCACCTCTCATGCAAGAGCACAGCATGCTGTCCATAGCACTGGGCCATCTTTGTGAGGTGGCTATGACTGAGAATGATTGACATCTTCCCACCCCAGAAATGAGGATTCTGACTGTGGGATTTGGAATATTCAGAAGTATAATTTTCTTGTACAGGAAGGGGATTGTGGGATGGAGTGGGGAAAGGGGCCCATGACAGCTACACAGAAGTACACACATCTCCGAGGACTAGCACTTGATCAAGAGAGATTTGTTCTGTTTTTTTAAGCAGGCACTTATATAACAATTAATATGCAAATGTTGGTCAGGCTCAGCATCATGTGGGTAGGTTTTTCTGCGGACTCCAAGTGTCTTGTCTTTTGCCTTGCAGGACAAGCCAAAATAACTATGGAAGACCTGTGGAAGGAAAGAGGCTTCTTGGCACCAGTGAAAGTGACCAATAAGAACTGGGCCAATTTCAATTTTTTGTCCCCATTGGCAATAATGCATTGTAGATTATTCACAAAGCAAGATTTGTGTCAGGAGAAGAAGGAAATCCCTCAAACTACAACCACTAAAGATGAAGTAAAATTGCTTCTACAGCAGGCTGGCGATGAGATAAAGGAAATGTCCTAAGGAGCTGTCCTTTAAGAAAGGTTAGTGAATCAACTTTGCCTCTTGATTAGAGGGATGTGAGGATGACCCCAGAGAAAGATAAGGGCTGATTTACCCATGTAAAAATGATTAGATAGATAGATAGATAGATAGATAGATAGATAGATAGATAGATAGATAGATAGATAGGCAGGCAGGCAGGCAGGCAGGCAGGCAAGCAGGCAGGCAGGCAGGCAGGCAGACAGAGACAGACAGACAGACAGACAGACAGACAGGTTTCTCAATAGTGAGAAAGTTGAAATACAGCAATTTTTATAGTGGCAATGTTAAAAATGAATATATATGGGTTCAGGAAACAGCATTTTTTAAATATGAATGAGGCAGCTCCAGTTTTATGGTTGTTTGCATCTTTAAATGATTGTAGACTGCTCAGAGTTGCCTCTCATAAGATGGTCAGCCAATAAATTTAATAAAGAAACAAACAAACATTCCCACTAGATTATGGAAGTGTGCATATTTCAGTTTTTCTTGTATTTTATAGAATTCTTTTCTTTTCCTCACCCTTAGTGTTTTATTCTTTTATGGTGGTTTTACTGCAGGGGGCAGCACATTCTCTTTGAGGTCCAGGCAGATTAGGACCAAAAGTTTTGGACTGTTTTAATGGAGTGGGTGTTGAAAGTTTCAAGTTGTGGCATTGGGATCTTGTAACCCTTTTTGCCCTTTCACCTTTTTTCCCAAACCAAGAAACACTACTCCACTTTGGGGATCAGTGTATGTGTGGGAGAAGGGATGAAACGGGCTCTGTAGAATTTTGCAAGAAAAGCACTATTTTACCTCATAACTCAAAACTGTCAGAATAAAAAAAAAGTGATGTGCCACGGTGGCTGGGAGTCTCTGGAGCCACACATGGGGACTGGAAGACCATATGGTCTCCAGATGTGATGCAATGTAGTAAGGAGGTGGATTGCCAGGAGGGAGGGGGTGCATTCCAGAGAAGTAAGAGGCAATTCAGTCCAGATATGTGTAAGAGAAAGACAGCATCTCCCTCATAGTTCACAGAATACGCTGTAAATGCAGATAATAGAATCCTTAGTCTGGCGAGATTTTGTCTATAGGTGTTAAAACAATAAAGAACTTAGCTTGGAAGAATCACCAGATGCCATTCTTTGTTTTGGGTCTTATAACAGGCCCAGTCCTAGGTTTATAATATACAATACTTTGCTCCCTTCCCAGAACAAGTGAGGTTAGAACTTGAGAGTTGGAGACTAAAAAACTATCCCTGACTCAGATTCTTCACCACACAAGGTCCCCTTCTGCCTGTCTTCTTTTTTTTTGCCAGCTATCTTCTTCATGTCATAAAGTCCAGGATAAAGTAGTCTAGAATTCGGGGAATATACACAACATCACACTGGGTATCTTTTGGTTCACAGATATGTTTGGAATGGAGTGAATGCAATTTTGGTATCAAAGGGAATAGCTCCTAGTTAACAGCTTTTGTCACCATTTCCTTTGGAGCCCATCCCAACCCTACATTCTCACGGGGTTAAGCTGAATGATATCTGTTGCTGACTTGGATGGGCTCCAGTGACAAAATGATTCCTGCACATGTGGACTGCTGAGATGCCTCTAGAATATATTGGATGTGCCAAACAGGAAACAGAAGGGGCTTTACATTTCATATTACTTATTGAGAAGTAGCTAAACCATTTAAGCTGTCAGGTATGAGATTGTGGAGGAAGATCGTAGCTCAATGGTAGAGTACCTATTCTGCATGTAGAAGATATTAAGTTCAATTCCAAGAACCTCTGCTACCATGGAGAGTTGCTACTAATCACTGTCAAGAAGACTAACTAATCAAACTGACTTACTACAAAAGAGGTTTCTCAGTTCCTGAGTTCAGAGATCCCCAGATCTCCTGGCAGGAAATGTTGACTTATATATTTGAAAGAGTGAATACCTGAGAAGAGCCGCAAGGCCTAGCTAGTTAAATCAAGCAATATCAGGAGCAGTTATTTATTGACATAATATATCTGCCAGCAGTTTACATGACTTATTCATTTTGGCAGCAGGCCCACAATGACAGCTGAGATAGCTGCAATCATTGTGGAGCTTTTGAAAAACTTAACAGGCAGGACAGAGACGTACATAAAAATGGAGAACCTTAAAGAAGAAAAAGAAATATTCCTTTCTGCCCAGCAAGATATACCAATCCAAAATATTTCAGGATATTACACCAGCCACACAACAGCAGCAAGTTCAAGGGATCGCATAATAAACCCTGATTGTAGCATATTGTTGGCACTGGCAGGGATTTCCCCTCTACTTGATGATTCAAGGAGGAGACAGATATCCTTCAGGGAGCTACACAGAAGGTTCCTGCAAGCTCTTGATTTCCTGGAGCTTCACCTTCAGCACAGTGCAGACAATCGCTGCTTCTCCAGATCATATTTGCAGAAAGCAAATCAGCTCCAAAGAGGTCTGTCTGCATTCTCTTCAGACTACATGGAAAAATAGCAGAGGAATACTTTTGTTTGAACAGGTGTTATGGGTTTGAGGGCTAAATTGAGATGATCCTATTGCAACTTTCCCCAATGGAGACTATCTCCAAATGGTAGTGAAAGAGCTGGTACATTCTGGGAATGGAAGTTCACACATGCGGTTCTGAAGGGAACCAAGCTGGGCATTCTTTTTAGTTCTGTAATTTAGTTCCCCTCAGTCCAATCCAGAAGACTTATGGGCAGTAGGATCCTGGTGAGAAGATAGAAATAATGGGAAGAGGTAATACATAGTTCTTCCTTCCATTTGACTAAAGATGGAGATGTTGGTGACGGAACACAATGCACAAAGCAGAAGATCAGACAGTGTTGAAGATGAATCAGAAAATGAAGTAGGTTGCTGCTGAGTCTTAGATGTTGGATGGAAAGAAGCAAATGCCTTATTCTTATTCCTGAGCAACGCAGGTTTCTCAGATAGTGACCAATGCTGAGTGAATCAATCATCTCTAGCTAGAGAAAAGTTCCCTGAGGTTGGGGGCTCCAGAATGAGTCCGAAAACTTGGAAGACAAAATCTCTGGTCCCGGTGAGCGACCCAGAGTGGATCCTGCAAACATTATTCTGGGACAAGTATATATGCCTTCGTTCATTGATGTTGAATTTTTAAAATTAAAGTGATATTTAAATTATGGAAATATTTCTGTTAAAATGTGTGCAATAAGAAAAAAAATTCTGAGGGTGATGATAATTCCCATAAAATAGCTTCTAACAGTAATAATGGATAGAAACCAGAAAAGAACAGGTTGGGTAACGTGAATTTCGGATAGACCAAGAATATTCTAATGCTTAATCTCCGTTTTCCATTCCAGCATAAAATTGTATCACTAATATTGACTCATCTCTATTGCTTGTTTCCAATACAGGAAGTGGTGAAGTGTTAATGCTGTGAACCTTCACCTTATATTCAGCCTTTATGTATATGTAAATAAACCACGTATCATGGAAATGCCATAAACCTCAATGATGTGCTTCTAGCAAAAATTATTCCTGAGTCCATGTTATGAGAAGTGGGATGCAGGCACAAAGCGCTACCTTTCCCAAAACAGGGGCTTTTCATTCTTTTTTTAATGTGCAACAAATTGAGGCCTCTTTGTATTTTAATGGGTTGCAGCAGGAATGAAATGATGCCTAACTTAAACTGGCTTCAAGACATATGGAAGCTTTTGGCTTGCTTTTGATACAATCTCAGAAAAGAATAACTATAATGGCATAAAAAGGAGAGATAGGAAAACAGTTGAAAATGAAAGTAATTTGGGTTTATAAACTGCTAAATCAGTGGTTCTCAACCTTTTTAATGTCGCGACCCCCAACCAGTTGTAAGTCAAGGACTACTCAACCGGTCGTAAGTCGAGGACTAATCAACTGGTGCAGCACCGTTTGCAGAATGGGATTTTTGGCAGGCTCAGCAGGGCAGAGACAGCCTGGACAATTCCTATTGGCTTTTGAAAGCCAATAGAATTAGACTCTATTCAAGAGAGTCTATTCTACTGGCTTTCAAAAGCCAATAGAATAAAAGGGAGTAGCACAACTAAGGAAAAGGAGGAAAAATGGCGGACTGCATTGTTTGGCGACCCCCGTGAAATGGTCGTTCGACCCCAAATAGGGTCCCGACCCACAGGTTGAGAACCACTGTGCTAAATATAACTTCAGTAGGTTTTGTTCGTAAAATTATTGATAGTAACTTTTGTAGGAGAACGTATTCCTTAGAATAGAATAGAGCTGGAAGGGACCTTGGAGGTCTTCTAGTCCAGCCCCCTCGAGCAGGAGAACCTATACCATCTCAGACAAGTGACTGTCTAGTCTCTTCTTAAAAATCTCCAGTGATGAAGTGCCCACGATTTCTGGAGGCAAGCTGTTCCATTGGCTGATTGTCCTCACTGTCAGGAAGTTTCTCCTTAATTCCAGGTTGCTTCTCTCTTTGATCAGTTTCCAACCATTGATTCTCGTCCTTCTCTCTGGTGCTTTGGAGAATAGTTTGGCACCCTCTTCTTTGTGGCAGCCCCTCAAATACTGGAATACTGCTATCATGTCTCTCCTATTTCTTTTTTTCTTTAGACTAGCCAAACCCACGTCCTGCAGCCGTTCTTCGTATGTTTTAGTCTCCAGGCCTTTGATCATTTTAGTTATTTTTTTCTGAACTTTTTCCAAGGTCTCAACATCTTTTTTGTAGTAAGGTGACCAGAACTGGTTGCAGTATTCCAGGTGTGGGCTTACTAGGGTTTTATAAAGCGGTACTAATACTTTGCATGATCTTGATTCTATGGCTCTGTTTATACAACCCAGGATTGTATTAGCTTTTTGGCTGCTGATGCACACTGCTGGCTCAGAGTCAAGTGATCGTCCACTAGGACTCCAAGGTCCTTCTCACAGTTGCTGTTTTTGAGCCAGGTCTTGCCTAATCTATATTTGAACCTTTGATTTTTCCTGCCTAAATGTAAAACTTGCTTTTCTCCAGATCAAAACTCATTTTGTTGGATAGGGCCCATTGGATAGGGCCTATTGTTCAAGTCTGTCAAGATCATGTTGGGTCCATTGTAATTTTGAATGGTCACTAAATGAATGGTTGTAAGTACTTGTAATGGACTTCGGATGATGAAGTCACCATGGAAGGTCTGGGGATTTGCAGTGGCAAAGAAGATATGAATCTCCCCATTGAACGGAATACTGTTGCAATGCACAAGTTCATGGAGATTGATTACTAAGCTGGAGGAAGGTATTTTCTACTCTATCTTCACCCAAGGAATTGACCTGATGAACTAATTAAAAAATGCTAAGAAAGCTGTGGAAAAGCGTCAGCTCTGTACCATATCTAGGCTGTCATAGGCCCTATTTTCAACTATTGCCAATATTTTTCTCCCTTCTTGATCCTCTAGGCAAGAACAATTGTCTCTCTTTCTCTGGTGTCAACACCTACCCCTTAGTTGTTAGGGCTTTGAATATAGATGCATAATATAGACCTTATTTCTCCTTTTTTATTTTTTCCACATTCGGTATACACATTTGGTATAAGAATGTAAACACCTTGTGGGATCAGACCAGCACTGTCTTTCCAACACAGCAGACAAATCGTCATGAAAAGTTCATCAGCAGCAGCTGCCCAAAACAGGATGTGAGTATACTGTTTCTGGTAGCAGACACAATAGACAGCCAACTGGTAATTAATGAAATATAGTTTTCCAAAGTAAATTCTATCCAGATCACTGGGCCTTGTTTCCTGGCAATGTCAGCCATGACTATGCTGGCTGGGGAATTCTGAGACTTGACGCATCTGGAAGAGGTTTGGCTTGAGGAATCTGATCTAATTAACAACTTCTTTAATAACTCAAAATCTCATGCAGTTGGCACCAAACACCTGAGGTAAACCTGAATTAAATGAATATGAGATGTACAATTTCCTAGTCAGAGTCTGTGAAGCATAAAATGAGCCTCTTATAGCTTCTCCTGTAGAAGCTGGAAATCTTACGATAGAGTGAAACTCACCTTTTTGGAGATATTTTCCCTCTACAGTTTTTCTCACCATGGCCTGGACCAACCAGACATCATGAGAATTACCTCCTGGAAACCAGGAGTAGAGCAGCATCCCATTTGGATGTCACCATCCTTCTCCGTTTGAGGGATGCCTTTAGGTTTATTGCATATCAGAGCAATACCAATTATATTATGTGGGTTTCATGAATGGAATAAAAACTGATTCACCAAATGGCTTTTTAAAAATATTTATCTCTTCTCTTCTCAGCAGTTTACCGTCACAAAAATATAATACATATATGCAATATTGCTCTAAAACTAAAAAAAATCTAAAATTTCACAACAAATCATTCTAGATATTTGCAATTTAAGTGTAATTAATCTCATTGTTAGTCACAGTAGTAAGTTCTGATGTGAGATGAACCTAATATAAGTCTGGTTTGAGTGGCTTAGTTTGTTAGACAGTGGTCTTGGCTGCTATACTCTGATTATTTTCATTTTGGTCTTTGCTTCATTTTTAGAATTGTTATTGTTTTTGTAGCTTGTTGTCAGCTGCCCAGAGTTCATGTGTAAGATGAGCAGCCACAAACGTTTCTAAAATAAGTAAATAATTTTTTTCATTGTAAAAAGAGGAAGAATCTTATGATAATATTTTTAAAAACCTACCTAGCAATAACGGTTAACATTTAACATTTTCTTAAAGCATATTCTGGATAGAAATCTGATTTCAAGAGCAAAACCCATGAAGAAAATATAGAAAGGACATTTTTTTATTACATTACTCTCATCATTAAACCATATATTTGGGATTCAGATTCTAATAATGAATACTAAGATATATTGATCGAGATGACTTTATTCAAGTTAATATTTGAGAGGTTCCCATCTGTGCCATAAACTAAGTTCTTTTCCTTTTATTCTAATGTCTATAATCAGAAGTAGAGAACCATTGGATAGTCAGTGGTTTCCCTTCAGTCCCAGCCCCATCAGAAGTGTTCTTTGTACATGACTATGACTGCAGAATTAATTGGGAGAAGTCTTCGAAGAGCTGGATTGAGTCTCCCTATGGATACAGATGCTTTAATGTTTTCAGGAGTGTTTTGTTCACAGCGATGTACTTTGTAGACCATCTCTCTTGAATGCTTTACACTATCCAGGTACAAATTTAGAAAATAAACCTTCCTGTGAATTTCAAAATTCATCAAATGTTGTGCCTCTACTTTTTTGATCGTGCTGTCATGCTTGTGCATTTCAATTTCAATCTAGACCAATAGTGTGAAAAGTCAGAGTCCTATCCTGCACAGTGCATTAATAAAGCAGATAGGCCCTGTCTTTTGAAAGAAATAACCTTGCATTATTAAATAAAGCAGATGATTAAAGTTTTGCCACCCAACAAGTGTTGCATGACCAATTCTGTTTTAACCTGAAGTAACCTGGACTTAATTCCTTCTGGAAGTGTTCCCCAAATGTATAAGCTTTATTATTTATCAGAGAATCAGTCTAAAGGTACTGTATATAGCAACAGCGCTTAGTTGTGAGAAAAATAACAGTGATGAAAACATGGTTGGATGTTTTTTTACACATGCTTTATATAGTTATATTGGACTTTGAGGGAATAATAAACACATTTTTGCTCTTGTTAAGGCATTGCCCAAAACACAATAACCCCAGATTGTTGAGTCTACATCACACTATAAACATTACCCTATTAGCAAACAATACATTGAATAACTGTCTTTTGAGTGACCTTCAAAAAGTAACACAATAACTCAGATGACTTATTATCATTGTGTGACTTTTTCTCCTCATCACCGCCATCCAAACCAGGAGGCACTGTGTAAATTTGTGGATGTCTCCGTGGCAAAGTTAAGAACAAGGACAAAAACAACCAATGCCGATATTAAAAAATCTACTAAACTCAATTTCTATTTCTGTACTATGGCCCTGTAGCTCTGACATTTTACTCAAAGTGACAATTCTTTTGGAAAACTTAATCTTAGCCAGAACTTCCTTGGTTAGTCACTCTTTTCTTTTGCTTTGTATGATAATATATTGCATGGTATTAACAGCTTGGAGCATCCTGCCTCCTATTATATAAGACACTTTGAGCAAAAATGCAAAGTCCAGTGGTTTTCAGGGAGTACTGGAATAACAACTCTGAACCTTATATGTAAAGACCCCATACTTTCAACTATAATTCAGTATTAAAATAATCAAAGGGATTACATACCTCCAATTATATAGATTATATACCTTCAGAATTATTGCAGTATTTATAGTTTCTCTCAGTCTCATTTACTGAGCAATTGAATTCAATGGAGGCGGGAGGAGACTCTCCCCACCCCAATTGTCTGATGTAGGAAGAAAAATGAGTCTATGGTAACCCAAAACCGGAAGGAGTCTGATAGCACTTTTTCATGCTGAATTTGCATCACCAGCCTTTCTTCATCTCCCTTTCTCCCTTTTCTTCATCCCACTTTAAATACTAGATCTGTTTAGCTCCTTCATGCCTCTGATAAAGTGAGCTATAGATCACTTATATCTTTTAATAAAATTTAATTGAAAAGATGCTATGAGACTCCTGATTTTTGTCTACCTTCTGACCATCTTAAAAAGGACATATGTTCCTCTGATTTCATGTGGATTTATAGCCTACAGATTTGCCGGCACCCTTCAGCCCATGTATTTGACCCCTGCCCTCTGGGTCCTAAAGGTCATTTTATAAAGCAGAAAAGATTCATGTTCTGCCTGGATTTGCTTGAGCATGCTTTGGGATAAACTGCTTGAGCATGCTTTGGGATAAACTGGAACTGGCAGATATGATTTCAGAACCATGGAACCACATCTTTCAAAGTTCTTGGAGCACCGGGAAGCTAACGAAGGACTGGAAAAAAGCTGATGTGGTTCCCATCTTCAAAAAAACCATCTGTTATTCTATGATCGAAAACGTATATAGCGAGCACTGTGCTGTAATTAATTCCAGTGTTCTTGCATTGATCCTAAGGGAGGTTATGTTAAATTCATTATTTTGGGTGTTGATGAGGAAGGAAGATGTTTGCCTTGCCACAAACTTGATGGTTATTTTAGGCATCAAAGGAGCACAGGCTACAGTCCCGGGGCAAGATGAGGTCACCAAATCTTATGCATTAGTCCCAGAAACTTCCAAAATTTTTTACATGTTGTAATTTTTTAATGCAGAGGTAAATATTTTCCATGGCTGCATTTGCTTCTTCTGCCCTGCCTAGACTTCAGGGAGAGAGGTCAGCAAGTTGCCTGTTGTCAAGTCTCTCCTTTGCAACTGCGTTACCCCATCCCAGAGATCAGACAACCTTTAAGCAAGGTCTAAAAGACCTGGCTCTTCCCTCAAGCATTGGGTCAAATGCTTACATGAGCCCATCAGATACTGTGCATTTCAATTCTGATTGCCCCCAGTGCAGTGTGTTTTTATGGATGTATTACAGATTTTTGATTTTTCTTCATTGCAATATTTATATTTTTAATTTTTTACAAGCTGCCAAAGAGTGGATGCAAGAAGCCCTTAAAACTTGAAAAAAAATCAAACAAAACTCACTGTTTCCCCTCCATCCTCTACTACCAGGGGTTTGGTGGGGGTGTCTACAAGAGACAACATTAGGGCCAAAGAGTTGCATTTGGACCCCAGCAAGGTATTATCCATCCTTGTGTCAAAGGGATAAAAGCAACAAAATATATGATAATGTTTAAAAAAAACCGTAAACTCACTGAACGTAAATATCAGAACCACTGTTTCTTTTAATTGTTTGATATTTTTTTTTGCAAATTGCCTTTTAGCTTGGGGGAGCAAATATACTTTATTTGTTTTTTTTTTTAAGGTTGTATGATTTTTTTATAAACAATAGCATGAGAAAGAGTGTGGTGATGGACTGTGATGAGAGTTGGACACCCCCTCCCCAGCCCAACTAAGAAATAATCTAGGAACACCCCAACTAAACTGGGTCAACAGCAGCCTGAGGCTAAAACAGCAAACACTTGACACACACAATGAGGAACCAGCTAGCAGCAATCAGGATTAACACACAACAATAAAAGTATTTAACACCTTTTAGGCAAGAAAAAGGAACTAACAATAGTCACAAACCAACAAATCAGAAAAGGCAGATTCAAACTCACCAATTAGAAATGATAAGTTTGTTACCAATCAGAAATGACAAGTTTGGAAACCACAAAAGGGTATAAAAACCCCTATTTAAAGATCACTCTGTCTAGCTAGCCGGGGACTCGAGCTGAATTGTCACTCAACGCTGATCCTCGAAATAAAACCTCTTTCTGGTAGCTGGCTTCACGATCTATTTCTTCTGCACTGCGCTGTCAAGGAGAATCCTGGCTGGAAGAACCGAACGGGGGAGTTCCTCCCAACAATCTGGCGACCTACGAAGGGACTTCCAGCTCACCCAGCCACCGGACCGGGCCCGGAAGAGTCATCACTCAGCCGGCAGCGGACACTTTGATCCATGGGGAAGCCTCCTCAGACCCTGCCCGGTCGGCATCGGGTAGCAAAGGGAGTTTTTGAGTCTTACGCTCGAACAGCTACCAGGAAAGAGGGTAAGTGCCACCAAAATTTAAATCTATTAGGTTAAAGGGTCTGAGGGAACGAAAGGAAGAATGCATGAGTGTGTGTGTGGGGCATCCTCCTCTTAGAATCAGCTGGAGCTCACTCCCTCCGTGTGCCCTCTAGCCGCACCCCGACCTGCTGCTAGCTCTACTGGAGCCGTGACTGGCAGGATTCGGGAAAGCAAGGGGGGGCATCGGAGCGTGAGACCTTCTGGTGAGAGAGGAGGACCGAGCGGGCAGAGAAAGAGAACCCTATTCTGGGCAAGCCAGGACCCCTTCTGCCAGTAAATATCAAAGCAGTAGCCCCGAGCGGAGGTGGCTGCTCACCTCCGAGAATCTGTATTAGGAAAGAAGTCTCGCAAGGAGACTTCGACTGTATTGGGGGAAAGAAGTCTCGCAAGGAGACTTCGACTGTATTGGGAAAGAAGTCTCGCAAGGAGACTTCGACTGTTTGGAAAGAAGTCTCACAAGGAGACTTCGACTGTGTTAGGAAAGAAGTCTCACAAGGAGACTTCGACTGTTAGGAAAAGAAGTCTCACAAGGGGACTTCGACTGTGTTAGGAAGAAGTCTCACAAGGAGACTTTGACTGTGTAGTGTATAGAAAAAAAATAGACTTTGGTTAGGGCCTTGCTGGGAAACCAATTTGGCTAAATAAAGGTACTTAAAAGGGAAAATAAGAAATAGTGATTCTCCCTCTCTCTATCTCTATCTCTCTCTTCTCTATGCAACCACGTGGTATGTTTAAAATATGTGCCTTCCCTAACTTGAGTTATCTGAAATTTATGGTGGGAATGACTAGGATGTATAAAACTAAGACTTCTGTTCTCTTGTCTTTGTGTATATATGTTTGTCAAAGTCTGTGCATGAGAGGTAAATGTGACTGTTAACTGTTTCAAATCCAAAGGAAAAAGAATTTTAAAGTCTGCTAGAAATTCTGCTTAAAATAAGCCACAAAAAGGAAAAACCTCACTCTGTCTGGTCAACAGAGTGAAGAAAAAAAAATGTGTTTGTTTGTTTGTTTTCCTCTTTCTCTCTGTGTACGTTCAAGAACAGCCTTAAGTTACCAGGAGGGATTGTTTTAAGTTTATCTGTTGGAAGTTTCACTTGCATTTACTGTATGTGTTTTATCTATCTTTTTCCTGAAAAATGTGTGTCTATCTACAAGAGCCTCTTGAAGCTCAAGTCTGCTTGTGTGGGGAAATAATTTCCTTAAGTTACTTTTCGTATCCTATCACTTACTGGTGAAACTACTATGAAACTTTTCTGAAACAAATAAGCATTTTCTAATCTCTAAAACAATGTGGTCTATTTTAGAATAAATGTTCTCCTACCCTTGGCAAGTTGCACATATTAAAATATTAGGCTTTTAAAATTATTTGGAGTTTTCAGCATTTTCAAACTGCCTGCAAGCTACCCCCCTTCCAATTCTTTTCCTGCCCTTTGTTCTCCATACCTTTCGTCTGCCTCTCCTGGTAGAGTCCACCCAGAAAGTGGGGGGGGAAACCTTGTTCTTGTATCTTTCAGCCCTGAAACCCTCTCCCAAGCCTTTGGAAGCAGAACACACAGACCCAGATGCTGCCTCCATCCATTTGAGCCATGGAATTGAGTTTTGAATCCAGCCATCCACTAAAAAGTCACCACTGCAACCAAAGTGGAGTGGACCCTTTCAAGTTCTACTAACCACCCAGACAGCAATCAAGGTAGCTGAAAGGAACGCTTGGATCCACTGGACACATGTTAAACCGGCAGTTGTAGAGCATAGCGTTGTACCTGAGACAACACCCAAGGTTCCACCTCTGAGGCTCAAGAAAAACCCAGAAACTGAAGAGTGGACACTAAAAACGTTTTTTTTGAAATTGAGACAAATGGGGGAGGGGATTAAGTTTACCATTGTTAGAATCTTATGTGTTATGTATATTATGTTTTTCTATTTGAAATGTACCTCTGGGTTTATAGAACCAAACCTATTTCTGGAAAAAGGGAACGGGTGGGAGTATTTAGCGAAGGAAGTACTGAACACTACAGACTTTTGCCTTGCTGGAGGTAGATCAGTGAAAGACATCTTAACCACATGCTTGATGGGGGTAGCAATAGCACCAAAAGCTATCACCAATGACACTAAGTTAAGGGGACACTCATTGATAGCCTCATACTATAACATTTTTGACTGGGGAACCAGTACAAACATAAAGGACAACAGCATGTACACATTACAAGTAGCAGCAGTAACCCAAGCAGCTACTTCTTTCACACTGACTGGATGCCACCAGCCTAAAGTTTCCAACTGCTACAACCTCACAAACACTGAACTGGTCTGCAACAACACCAAGGCCATCACCTTCTCATATGGCTATGTGAAACTTCCTACAGGATGGTTTCTATTATGTGGCCTGAGAGCTTATTCCTACCTGCCTGCAAATTCCACTGGGGGCCCTTGCACGTTAGGACAACTAACCATGCTGATGCCCTCCCTACAAAGGCGACAAAGAAGGAGCTTCCACACATTACCTCCTGACTGCGATTTCAAAACCCCCTTCTCACGAAAACTGAATATATTGCATTGGCTGTCTCTCTAGTGGGAGTGCCAGGGCTCGCAGCATGAAACTCAAGGAATATAAACAGCCTGGCATGTACCCTAGCTAAAAGTTTAAACACCACTTCCCATGCACTGGACGCCTTAAACAGAGAACTAAGGCAAATCAGAGAAGCCACCCTTGAAAATAGAGCAGCCATTGACTACCTATTATTGAGGCACAATCATGGCTGTGAAGAATTCAGAGGGCTCTGCTGCTTCAATTTATCCGACCAATCTGGGCTAATTGAACGAGATATCAAACATTTAAAAGAACTAGCACAAAACATTGGGCACAACCAGTCATCCTGGGACCTTTCCTGGCTCTTTTCATGGTTACCAGACTTCCATTGGTTGAAAATTCTTATTGGTAGTATAATCACAGTCATAATAGGTGGGGCCCTCCTTTGTTGCCTATGCCAATTAATTCCTTTAGGGTTAAAATGCCTAAAGATCTGCACAACTCCCATCAGAAGCAAGGGACAGAGCAAGAAAACATCTCTCATGATGTGCCAAATTGATCACCACTACCGTATATATGAACCAGTTGGGCTAATCACTGATACATCAGTGATAGCCCAAAATGGGGGAATTGATGAGAGTTGGACACCCCCTCCCCAGCCCAACTAAGAAATAATCTAGGAACACCCCAACTAAACTGGGTCAACAGCAGCCTGAGGCTAAAACAGCAAACACTTGACACACACACAATGAGAACCAGCTAGCAGCAATCAGGATTAACACACAACAATAAAAGTATTTAACACCTTTTAGGCAAGAAAAAGGAACTAACAATAGTCACAAACCAACAAATCAGAAAAGGCAGATTCAAACTCACCAATTAGAAATGATAAGTTTGTTACCAATCAGAAATGACAAGTTTGGAAACCACAAAAGGGTATAAAAACCCCTATTTAAAGATCACTCTGTCTAGCTAGCCGGGGACTCGAGCTGAATTGTCACTCAACGCTGATCCTCGAAATAAACCTCTTTCTGGTAGCTGGCTTCACGATCTATTTCTTCTGCACTGCGCTGTCAAGGAGAATCCCGGCTGGAAGAACCGAACAGGGGAGTTCCTCCCAACAACTGCTTTAGGGAGTCCACAGCTTTCCTTTGTCTCCTCCCCCCCCCCTTTTTCTTTTTGGAAAGGCAGCTGTCATGGTTCCGACTAATGAAACACTTCAAAGAAGGTTCTGGTGAAGGGGAAGAATAAGACGGCAACTCAGTCTGGCCTTTGCTGATGTCGTAAGAGCAAAGGAAGGAATTTTCCTCTAGTTTTGATAAACTGTTGGGCCCATGGGTTTTTCCTATGGCAGTTAACCTGCCCCAGGTGGCTCCTGTGCTTCAGGCAATTCAAGAGTAGTAGAGCAGTTGGCTTCCCTTCACTTATTACAGCAGAAATTGAGTAACGAGAGTTCAGAGTCCTGGGCCATTCAGGAATGTTTGCTTTCCCTGCAGCAGTTGCTCACTTGCCGCAATGACACCAAAGAAAGCAGGACAGCTTGAGTGCACATGGCAGGAATCTCTGAGCAAATCAGAACAAGCAGAGATTAATTTACATTTGGAGCATTATTCCATGCAGTGGAGACAGTGGGAAATTCTGGTGTTTACCCAGCACAGGCCAGCCTTGCCTTTTTATTGTTTTGCAAGATGCTCAGGAAGGGACAGGCAGACCAGTCTGGAACCAGGTTTTTTTTTTTTTTGGCAAGTAGAGTGGGCAGATTTCAAGGAATTTGAATTTTGGGGTTGAGCCAGGGGTAGATGATGATGGGACTGCTTGTCATGTTCTTTTGGAGTCTTTTAAAGGATGTGAATAGCAGAACATCTGAAGAAGGTGAGGCCTGACACCCGATCATTTACTTCACACTCCTTCTGGCTGATTAAGTTGGCCAAGGGAGAGAACTGACTCATGGTTAAAGACAATTATTAATGCTTCTTTGCAGGAAGAGTAAGTCCTTAGTTGCTCCAAGAAAGCCATGTTAAATCTTGCACTAAAACCAGGAAACCATCTGGGATATTAAGCCGATCTCAAATGTTCTACTTCTGGCTTAGCTAATTGAGAGGATGGTGGCTTTGTAATTCCAGAACTATCTGGAGGATATTTATAATCAGGGCCTCCTTCGGTCAGGCTTTGGCCAAGACATAAGACCAAGGTTACTCTGGTCATTTCTGTGAATGACAAACCAGCAACTGGACGGGAAGAGTGGTGGCCTTGATATTTCTCTGCAACCTCTCAGCAGTTTTTCATAGCATTCCTTATGGTATCCTTCTGGACCACCTTCTGGCCTTGAGCACAGTTAGGCAGTGGTTCTGTTCCTTCCAGTTAAACTGTAACTGGAATATGGAGGTGCAGGAATATTGTTTTTTAGGCTTTGGGGTTATGGTATCCTACCAGATTCCATTTGGGTCTGGTATTTTATATCTATGTCACTAGGTAAGATCCTCTGGTCCTTACGGGATGAGATGCATCCATATGCTGATGCCATCCATGAGCGGATTTGAAGCACCTGCTAGCAAACTCCAAGAAAGTAGTCAAATCTTTGGATTCCTTCCTGTGTTGTTAAAAGGACTGGATAGGGATGAAGAGGATGAAGAAGCTGAAAATAAAGTGACTCAGGACAGAGATTATATTGGTCAGAACTAAACTAGGCTCTAAAGAATGAGTTACTCTAGATCAGACATGTCAAACTCGCAACGTCATTAAAACCACCCATCTCCCCTCCCCTCGCGACATCATTAAAACCACCCATCTCCCCTGCTGTGGCAACTGAAAACGAAGCAAAAATGGCTTCAGACAAGATCATTGCAGAGTTGCACTCTTTGTACCCTTGAATGACAGCACAATAAACGAGAGAGAGAGAGAGAGAGAGAGAGAGAGAGAGAGAGAGAGAGAGAGAGAGAGAGAGAGAGAGAGAGAGAGATCAACCTGACCCTAATCCACAGCTGAGAGAAGGGTTGACTGCACACTTTGCTTGCCTTCCAAGTACTCTTTCCAAAGAGATCTGGCTTGATTGCCATCATCTGTGATCACAGAACTATATAGAGCTGGATTGTTTGACCAGTTTGAACAGGATGCAAGTTTGTGTGCATTATCAGAAACTATTAAAGACATCTTTAAAAAAATTATTTTTTGTACCCAAACATCAAAGCATATAAAATGTCCTAATAAAGCTATTGCTAATTCTTTACTTGCTATGCAAGTAAGATGAAAGACCCAAAGATCAATGCGAACACTGAAAATGCTGGCTTGCACAGCTTCAGCCTTGCTCGGCACTCAGAAGACTAGATTGATGGAGTTGAGTGAAAAGGAGAATCTACGTCAAAGAAATATATGAAATGACTGTGAAGCAAAGGAAGGTAAAGAGTAAAACCTCCAGAGCTGACTAGACATGAGAAGGTCTAAGAACAGATGCAAGTTAGAGCAACACTGGAGGGCCAACTAAGCTGTGGCATAATTTGCAGTACTCATTTGGGGAAAGAGAGCTAGGCAAAGAGCAACTGGGCGGTGGTTTTGGTCAAGAAGATCTTAGTCAGACAACCACAGATAAAATGAACAAATAAAGTCTCCCATAAGCAGTTTTGTGGAAACTGTGAACAAGGTGAAGCTAAAAACAAAAATTCAACAACTACATTCTAAAGTTCACTTCATGAGGATGCATGAGCACGCAGGTTATCCCCGTAACGTGCATAGCTCTGTAACTGAGGTTTGCAATTGATTGTGTCACATCCAGATATGAAATAGCCTCTGTCTTGAAATCAGACTGGAAAACCCAAGTGTGATTTCACGAGATGCATCTCTACAAGATGGTGAGTTGCTCCATAGCCTCAGACTGCTTTCCAGCATTTTGATTGTGCCTTTAATCAACCTTTCATGATTGGCTGTCCTCTAGCTGGATCAGAAATGCAGCTCCCAGAATTCCCAACCAGGAGGGACAGTGTATCAGAAAGATACAAAGTTTGGGGAAAGACCAGCTTGAAATAACTTCTAAAGCAGTGGTTCTCAACCTGTGGGTCGGGACCCCATTTGGGGTCGAACGACCATTTCATGGGGGTTGCCAAACCACGCTGTCCACCATTTTTTTCCCTTTTCCCTAGCTGTCCTACTCCCTCTTATTGGTGGCCACACCTACTTGGGGGTCACCACAACATGGGGAACTGTATTATGGGGTCACGGCATTAGAAAGGTTGAGAAACACTGTTCTAAAGAGAGCAGGAGGCCGGGGATGAAGGTTTTGCAACAGGAGACCCTTGTCAGGGGATGGTGTTTTGTCATGGCTGGGAGGGAGAGACACGCCTGGCTAGCTGAGACATGCCTGGCTGAGATTTGCTCCATTGGGAGAAAATGAGCATGTTTATTTTTATCCCTTATGTGGGTTAAGCCAATTATTCTGGTCCTCAGCTGGTGCAAACTTCTTCATTTTCTCCTGAGAGTGCATTTGACTTCACTGCGGCTAGACACAGTCTCTTCAGTGACCCACAGATTTTCTTGTTGATTCTGCTTTCTTAACCACCACTTCATCTTGATGGTCAGCACAGCAACTTCTGGTTTGTTTGCTTTTAAGGAAATAAAAGAAGTAGAAACTTCGGAGAGAGCCATTGGAACACTTTGGGGGGGGGGGGGAATTAGTTAAGCAGTGTCAACATGTAGACTGTTTTGGACAAGTACAGGTAGTCCTCCGCTTACAACAGTTTGTTGAATGACCCATTCAAAGTTACAATGGCACTGAAAAAAGTGACTTATGACCATTTTTCACACTTGTGATCATTGCAGCCTCCCCGTGGTCACATGATCAAAATTCAGATGCTTGGCAACTGGTTCATATTTACGACGGTTGCCGTGTTCCGGGGTCATGTGATCAGCTTTTGCAAACTTCTGATGAGCAAAGTCAATCGGGAAGCCAGATTCAATTAACAACTGTGCTATTAATTCAACAACTGCAATGATTCACTTAACAACTGTGGCAAGAAAGGTCATAAAATGGGGCAAAATTCACTTAACAATTTTCTCACTTAACAACAGAAATTTTGAACTCAATTGTGATTGTAAGTTGAGGCATACTATATTCGATAACCTTTCTGCAAAATACGTTAAATTCTATAAATTAAGAAACATTTCTCAAATAAGTGTGCATATACATGTCATTAAGCAAACACAAAACTAGCAATAAAAGACTTCCTTAAGACCAGTCATGCATTTCTTTTTATTTAAAATTTAAATTTTCTTTCATCCATTTTGTTTTGTTTTTTTAATAAAGTATTTGGTAAAAAAAAATCTCTTTTGGGGTAATACTTTTCAGCAACTTAGCAGTGTTAATCAGTTGTAGTAAAAAACACAAAATACATTTTTCCAACCTTTATAGAAATATATTTTATATTGCTTTTTTTTCACAATGATGGGTTAGTGTACAATATTTGTGACACTACGCTGGGAGAATTATACCTTCGGCCACGATTGGAGAGGTGTGGGAAGAATAAGAGGAGAAGACAGAGGAAAATAAAATATGGCAAATATAACAATGCTATAAACACCTTTGTTTTGAATGGTCATATCTAGAGGTAATGATCACTGAGTAGCTTATAAAATACTTTACTTCCTTCTTTGGATTAAGGTTAAACTATGTGTCATTGTTGTGGTTTTTATGTGACCCTTGTTGAAAATAGCAACACAGTGTTTACTGTTCTTTGTTTTCTCTCTGACCGATAATATTAAATAACAAACATTGAAATGCCATAATTATACTGAGACTTTTTTACAGAACTACATGGTCCCATGAAGTCCACAAGAGAGCCATCAGAGGAGGTCTAAATTGGTGGCCCCCAACTTTTTGGGCATCAGGGACCCGTTCCAGGGAGAGAGGTTTTTCCGTTGACAGGAAGGGGCGTGGTTTTGTGTGCTGCCTGCATTCCGCGGATGGGGCTTTGCTTATTTGCGCGGACCAGTTTCTGGCATGTCATGGATCGATGTTGGTCCACGGACCGGGGGTTGGGGATCCCTGCTCTAAATGTTACAACCACCCTGTCTATAGGTAAAAAAAACCAAACTCAGATTCATTTAGATCTGGCATTGAAATGTGCAATAAATGGACTCTTCAATGTGATCTATGTACGTCCCAAAGCAACCAGCAAGTCTAGAGCCTGGATGCTGGGCATATTTTTTCTTTCTCAAGCTTCGTGGGCATCCATGAAAATAATCTTTCTTTGTCACTGCTCCATGCTGCTGTTCCAAAGCGCCTGGTGAGCCAGTCATTCTAACTGTGTTACTGTTCATTCAGACAGCGCTGATGCTGAACACACATGGTGCTCACACGGAACTCCTCCTCAGTTTTACATTTGCTCCCTTCCCCCAACTTTGGTTCTGCATATCTGCACCAAGCACCCAGAAGCTATAGGATGGGTAAATGTCTACGGAGATTCTCAGTCATCATGGTGGTCTTGGTTCTCTCAAAGGTGCTTTTTCAAAAGGCAACTGGACTACGTTTTTTCCTTGAGGGAGAAAAAGATGTTTCACTTCTCATCCAAAAAGCTTCATCAGTTCTGGCTGGAGGGGGCTGGGAATGGAAGGATTATCTTTCTTTTTTTCCATCCCCCTCCCCATCCTGTCAGAACTAATCCTTGCATCCCCATCACCACCATCCTGCCAAAACTAATGAAGCTTCTTGGATGAGAAACAAAACGCCCTTTTGAAAAAAGCACTTTTGAGACAGATGATGGGTAACTTCAAAACTTTTTAAGCAGCCTACGTTGTGTAGGTGTCTCATCTGCTGAAAGGTTTCTTTTGTTAGCTCGTATGATGTTGGCGAAAAGCTGCCTTGCTTTATTTTAGACAGCTCAGCACTTTCATTTTTGCTCAGCTGGGTGTAGCAGAGTTGCTTCTGAGAAAACAGCGTCAGCTCAGGCTGTTGCACCAGCCGTAGCCAAGGGACAATCAGTGCAAATGGGGCATTTTTGTCCAATCTTCTCCGGATTGATACTCTAGAGCAGGGGTAGGCAACCTTGGCTCTTTTATGACTCGTGGACTTGAACTCCCAGAATTCCTGAGCCAGACTTGAATTCTGAGAGTTCAAGTCCACGAGTCATAAAAGAGCCAAGGTTGCCTACCCCTGTTCTAGACTACCTACAGCAGTGATGGCGAACCTTTTAGAGACTAAGAGCCCAAACTGCAACCCAAAACCCACTTATTTATCGCAAAGTGCCAGGGCTGCATCAGCATTATGGTGCCCTCAGGGGGGATGGGCATGGCCCACTGGGTGGGCGTGGCTGAAGTGGTCACGGCAGACTGGGTGAGCGTGGCCGGGGCCAGTCCCTTGCCATCTCTGGGGCATCCCGGAGGGGCCAATGCCGCTTGCTCGCTTCCAAACGCCACGTGCTCGCTACTCTGGCGAACTCTGCTGGGGCAACGGCACGCGTGCCCACAGAGAGGGCTCTGAGTGCTGCATCTGGCACGCGTGCCATAGGTTCGCCACCACTGGCCTAGAGTTTCAGCAGGATTGCATTTGTAGTGTTGCCTCTGAGGCTTGTGATCTGACAATACACTTCATCAGCTCATTAAAGACCAAGAAGATATATTCACCCAGCATATATGATTAGTGTTAACGTTGTTGTTTCCTAAAAAAAATTACTTAGAGAATTGGATAAACCCACTTCTATGGTTCCAGCTAATACGCAACTTCAGAAAGTGAGTTCAAGGCCAGCCACTGATTTGTGTTTATCCTAATTTTCTATATAGATAAGGCCTTTTAAGGACTACAACATTTTTTTAGAAGAGGTGTTGGCAATGCCCTGTTTTGTGGGTGAAATTCCACATATTCTAGAGTTCGTGGGTGAATGGAATTATATGCACATATGTACATGGGAATGTATACATGAGAACCATACACAGACACACAGACACAACATATATATATGTATATGTATATATATGTACATACTGTATATACATATACATACATATACATATTCATACATATGTGTATATAAATGTGTGTGTATATATGTGTATACACACATACACACACACATATAGAGATAGAAATAGAAATGATAGAGAGATAGAGAGATAGAGAGATAGATATACCCCGTATATATTGGGTAGGTGGACCAGGGAATTTGTGGGACAAGGGGAGATACCTATATATATGTATAGCAGACATAACTAGATATACATCTGTCAGAGAGTGCCACAATATTGCTAAACCTGTTTGCTCTCAGATCTTTTAGCAAAGGAGCCTTTCTGAGTTGCTTGGACACGTTGTTTTCCCTCCCTCCATAATGGGGATAGATGATTGTTGATTCCATGGGCCACTGAGCTGAGAACAAAAGCATGGCTGGGCCTGATGCTCCCTGCGTGAGGCTCAAACCGGACTACATGGACAGGCTCCTTCACCAACAGGAACGTAGCTGGCTTGCTTTCTCCTGCCTCATTAACCACAAGGCTGACATTCCCTTTCACAGCGCTGTGGGGTTCAGACAATCAGGCAACTTCACACGCAGTGATGGGGAAAGTAGCAATTGGAAGAGAAAGAAGACTAGCCCAGGTATTTTCAGGTGTTTGACCAGAAAGATCTGCAGGTCTGCAGACACTGGAGTCCATTTGCTAAATCTGACCTAGCAAAGCCTGCAGAGTTAGTGGGCTTTTGTTTAGCTAGTCAAAAGTTGGTTAAATATTGGCAACTTAGCAATCATGTTTAAAAAAGGGACTTTAAATATTTAACCCAGAATGCTTCCGTTATCATTTTGGTCAGATCATTACTTGAGTCATGTTTCTTCAGTTCTGGGCACCAGACAAACTGGAAAAGGTGAGGTGACTCTGAGGGGAGACTGGCTATATTTAGTCTTGATTTGGAAATACCCATCAAGTCCTTGAAATGATATCCCCCAGAAGGAAGGCTGGATCTCTTCTTTCGAAAGGTAGAAAATATATCCAAGGAAAGCAGGACTAGGAGCAGTTTGACAGTGTAACCAGCTACCAAGGGACGATAACACTTTAAAGAGTTGCAAATAGGCAAATACTTGCACTTTGCACTCCAACATGTCTTCTGAAATTCAATCCGACACACTGCACAGTATTATCTGGAAAGTTCATGGTTCAGTATGTCATGCAAATATTGATTGGCTTAATTGAGGGAATTATGATGAAATTAATAATCAGTAAAAATGTTATGATTCCAGAAGCAGTAAATGCTCCAACACTGGAAGTTTTTAAGAAGAGACTGGACAGCCATTTGTCCGAAATGGTGTAGGGTTTCCTGCCTGAGCAGGGGGTTGGACTAGATGACCTCCAAGGTCCCTTCCAACTTTACTACTATTATGTGACGTATAGTAAGCAATCAAAAAATGTTAGTCATTTCTCTTTGCATACATATTAGAATATTTTGGTTGATTGTTTTTTGTACATTGGAGGTGTATTTGCATCTACAGCAGTGGTTCTCAATGTTCGTGTGACGGCGACCCCCGTCACACAAACATTCTGCGCATGCGCGGCGCGGCGCGCATGCGTGGGGCCGCCCATGCACAGCGTGCATGCGCAGGGCCGCCCCCATGCACAGTGTGCGTGCGCGGGGCCCGCCCATGCTCAGCGTGCATGTGCGGCGGCACCCCCTGAGGGGGAAAAATGGCGGATTGCCTTCTTTGGCGACCCCCGAAAAATGGTCGATCGACCCCAAATGGGGTCGCGACCCATAGGTTGAGAACCGCTGATCTACAGGTTGGAAAATTTCTAGAGAGGGTGCCTTTTCTTTATGTTCAAGGATGGCATGTAAATAAAATACAAATAGTCCTCATTTAGTGACTGTTCACAGTTACGACAGCAGTGAAGGAGTAACTTTGCAACTTGTCCTTGCATTTACGATTTTTCAGTTCTGAACTGAACTTAACAACTGAGCTGTTGGTCCCAACTGTGGTCAGTAAATGAGGACTACTTCAAGGATTCCATTGTACTCTGTACATAAAGGTTCTACCTACCATGGCCTGGGGGCAGGGAGGGAAACCTAATATGAAAGAGGGAAGAGAAATTTCCTCATTTATTGCTGTTATAATGATCTGGACTAGGTAAAATTCTTCCTGGTTCATTCAGCCTTTAGTTAAATGAGGATGTAAGTAAATTTCTCCTACCGTATATTTTCTTCCATGGATATCTGTGATCATTCCTAAACAGGCATTTTGCAAATACAGGCAACCCTCGACTTACAATTATTTGTATAGGGGCTGTTTGAAGTTACAACAGCATTGAAAAAGTGACTTACGACCAGTTTTCATACTTACAACTGTTGCAGCATCCCCATGGTCACATGATCAAAATTCAGGCACTTGGCAACTGGGATGTATTTTTGACAGTTGCACTGTCCTGGATGATAAGATAAGATAAGATGATAAGATAAGATGACCAGACAAGACAAGACAAGACAAGACAAGATAACCTTTATTGTCATTTTTTACTGTGGGCACAACGACACACATCAAAAATGAAATTTAGTTGCCCGCTCTCAAAGTGAACACATATATGACACACACTTAAACATACTATATACAACATATACATACTATATACAACATATGTATATAGACCTACACCCCTACATATACATAACATATGAATATTAAACACTGTCCATCTTGAATATATAACGGGAGGAGAGTAGCTAACTTTGGTTTTTTTTCTGCTGTGATGCAGAAGTAGTTTTCCTCCTTCTCCCAACACAAACTTTGCTCTACGGTATGTGGGGGTTTGTGTTACTTCTATGGCAACCATGGTGATGATACAATATTGGTAGTCTCCCCTCTTACCAAATGCTGCAAGGGCCATCTTGGTCTGTAGAATGGAACTGACATGATAAAAGGAGAGATGCAGCCAGAGCAAGATTGTTAACAAAAGCCATAAATGAGGGCTGCTCTACATCATCCTGATGGTGTGGCCCTGTAGAAACAAATGTCCCAACAACAGGTCAGTTGGCAGGGTGTTTTTTGCTTCTACCTAAGGTGGGTTTTACCCAAATCACTGCAGCAGGAAATACCTTTAAAGCAGTAGTTCTCAACCTTTTTAATGCCATGACCCCCAACCGGTCGTAAGTCGAGGACTACCCAACCAGTTGTAAGTCGAGGACTACCCAACCATCGTAAGTCGAGGACTTTCCCTGCCCGGGAGCGCCGTGCATGCGTGGTGCCACCCCCTGCGCCGGCCGAGGCGTAGCTGGCAAGGGGCAGCAACGGCGCAGGGCGACCACCGGCTGGCCGCCAGCTGGCCCAGCCCAAGGCAGTTAAGGCACCCGCCGGGCCCTACGCACACCAGCAACCTTCCCTGAACCCGCCGCTGCCCCGCTAGCCTTACCTTGGCCACCGCCCGTTCGGGGCGGTGGCAGGCAGGCCCAGGCGCTCCTGGGTGGCCACGGCAAGTGGCAGCGACGGCGCAGGCCGACCACCGGCTGGGCCACCAGCTGGCCCAGGCCAAGGCAGGTAAGGTACCCGCCGGGCCCCACGTGCGCCAGCAACCTTCCCTGTGCTCGCCGGCCTCCCACCCCCCTGGCCCTCTTTTATTTACATTTTTAGTAAGTTGCTCAGCAGGAAGGGGTGGAAGCTTCCAGACAGCTCGCCTTCGCTGCAGACAACTTGCAGCACCGTTTGCAGACTGGGGCTTTTGGCGGGCTCAGCAGGGCAGAGACAGCCTGGACAATTCCTATTGGCTTTTGAAAGCCAATAGAATTAGACTCTATTCAAGAGAGTCTATTCTATTGGCTTTCAAAAGCCAATAGAATAAGAGGGAGTAGCACAGCTAAAGAAAAGGGGGGGGGAATGGCGGACAGCCTTGTTTGGCAACCCCCGTGAAATGGTCATTCGACCCCAAATGGGGTCGCGACCCACAGGTTGAGAACCGCTGCTTTAAAGATTCTGTGAGATGGCTAAATCAAAATTTGCCTCTTCCAGCTGCAGTTCCTGCCCTTGCCACTTGGTGGATATTTTTTCCTACTGGCAGGGAAAATCACCAAGCACTGCTCCTGATCTTCTTCCGGGCCTTAATTCCTGAGGTGGGGCAGAGGCTGGATAACCACACAGAGCAGACTTTGGGGAAGGTGGGGGGGGGGCTCAAGGACTGGAGAAAGGCCCATGTAACAGGTGGCCCAAATGGGATTTGGATACTCAGGTCACACACAGGGAACATAAATAACAAATGTAGGACAGAATTAAGGCCTCTTACCCCCTTTCAGTCTTTCATTTACACAGCTTCTTTGTTTGCAGTGTTGCGGTTCTATTTCAGAAAAAAAAATCTGTATTTTGCACAATATATTTTATTGTTACTGTTCAATGAAACAGATGTTAAAGCAGCATCTTAACTTACTATTCCTTTGTGGTGAACTGATGCATTTGTTTTATTACACAACCTGACCCTGAATACATGTAGCTTTATGAGAAGCCTATGCTATAGAAAGCAGGCAAACTTTCTTCAAAAAAATATTTTATTTTATTTCAAATAAACGGAGCATTGTTTGTTTCAGATAAAAGAAGCTTCAGCATCACTGGCTAGAAATCAAATATATGCAGCTATTCAATTTATTTTCGCTGAACAGATTTATGGGGGGGAAAGAGAGATGAAAGTAGCAGTGGGGGGGGAAAACCAGGAAAGTTACAAATAAAAGGCAGTAGCATCTAGCTGCACCATAAAATACTGTGAATAGGATAGTGTAGTTGCTTAATAAAAGCCTTGTCAAGAAGTGCTGAAGAAAACAAGAACGGTAATTAAAGTGTGCCTGCAGGACATTTTGTGGTCTAGGAAATGTACTGATTAAGGTTTTATACAACCGTGACTGACCACCTTGCCGTCAGAAGCCACCCAAGTCAATTATATGATGACAGCTAACAGTATTCACAAATAATTACTGAGCTGCAAATTCAGATGTCATGTCTCTCAGCTGCAGGGTACTTTCAGTGGTGAATTATAGTAACACACACACACACAAACACACACACAGACACAGGAGAGCAACAGAGGGAGAGAGAGCGAGAGAGCTATTGGACCAGAATTTCTATGCTAAGCAATGTGACCACAGAGCATAATGTCATGTGGCAACATTACTCTGACATTTTATTTTTGTTACTAGTTCATAGCAGTTTAATACTTATCCATAGTATTTATCTGTGCCATCTTGCTCTACAGACTATGTTAAGACTATGGAAGAAGCACCCAAATGACAAAACAGTGCTTTTTAAAAAGACAAGTCCCAATCAATGGTTGTGATGCTAATAGAGGTATCTGTGATGCTAAAAAGAGTTTTTTGTGGAATTCATAAAAAGCTAGCTTTTTCTAAGACTCATAAAAGGTTGAAGGAATTCCGATTACTTAGTAAAATTAGTTAACTTAGAAGTTCGAATTGAAAAGGTTTATAATTGTACATTTTAATTCCTGGTTTTTGTAAGAATGTTCAGTTGAACTTAACTGCGATGATTTCTTGGCTAAAAATGTGTAGGATATTTCTGGAAGTAAATATATATATATATATTGTTATTTTAGATTTTTTTTGTCCTGTCTTTATTATTTTTATAAATAACTCAAAGCACTTGAATTATTGAGTTCCTCCTATTTTCCCCATAACAACAATCTTGTAAGATGGTTGGGATGAGAGAGAAAGACTGGCCCAAAGTCAGCCAGCTGGCATCAAACTGAAGGTTTGTAGCAGGTATTATTTGCCTATCACAGTGGTGGCGAACCTATGGCACAGGTGCCAGAGGCAGCACTCAGAGCCCCCTCTGTGGGCATGCGTGCCTTTGCCCAAGCAGAGTTCGCCAGAGTAGCGAGCACGTGGCGTTTGGAAGCGTCAGGGCAGGAAGTGAGCAAACAAGCGGCGTTGGTCCCCCGGGGATGCCCTGGAGATGGCAAGGGACTGGCCCCGGCCACGCTCACTCAGTCTGCCCACCCAGTGGGCCACACCCACCCACCCACCCCCTGAGGGCGCCATAATGCTGATGCAGCCCTGGCACTTTGTGATAAATAAGTGGGTTTTGGGTTTCAGTTTGGGCACTCAGTCTCTAAAAGGTTCACCATCACTGGCCTATAATAACTCCAGTTCTGGAAGGAACACATAGCTTTAGATTAACAACCCAATCGTGCATTTATATGAGCCTTTCCTGACTGACTGAGAAGAAGATTTCCCGATTCCTGACATTTTCCAATGTGAGATTTGTCACCATCAGCAGTGTCCCATTGCACTCCACGTATTAGCCACTTCCAGACCAGGGCAGAATAAAAAGCTTCTAGAATCGAAAAACCATTCAGGCAATCAAGTTCTATCTGCTCTGCCCAGGAATCAAAATAAAAAATAAAAATATCCAGGGCTAATCTCATACCAGCCTCTGCTTGAATAGATCTAATGAAAGGGCTTTTACTATGAAGAGTTTTTCTTAATGCTGAGTCACAATCAGACTCCCTATAACTAATTATGTTCCACAATATATTCTGCTCTTGACATTCTTCTGTGTGATTCCTCTTTGGGCATGTGATAAGAGCTCTCTTATTCCCCAAACACGTATCTTCTCTCTCAGTTGTAAAACTATACCCAGATCCTGCAATTGCTCCTCTAAGAATTTTTTATCTACCTCCTGCTAATCTTGTTGCTTTCTTTCAACTTTCTCCAGTTTGTCTTCTAGTATCTAAAATTTGGTACCAAGAAATGGGAACAGTTTGTAGGATGGAATTGCGGGGATGCAGAATATAGGGTCACCCTCGACTTACAACAGTTCGTTTAGTGACCGTTCAAAGTTACAAAGGCACTGAAAAAAGCGACTTGTGACTATTTTTCACACTTACGACCATTACAGCAACCCCACGGTTACATGATCAAAATTCAGATGCTTGGCAACTGATTCATATTTATGCAGATTGCTGTATTCCAGGGTTATGTGATCACCTTCTGTGACCTTCTGACAAGCAAAATCAGTGGGGAAGCCAGATTCACTTAACAACCATATTCCAAACTTAACCTCTGCATTGATTCACTTAACAACTGTGGTAAGAAAGGTCATAAAACGGGGCAAAACTCACTGTCATCTTGCAACAAAAATGTTGAGCAATGGGTGACAATCCTTTCTTTTTTTAATTTAAAGTATAAAATAAAACAGAGCAATTACTTACATTTGCTTAAGTGAAAACCACTAGGTTTTGGTTACGAGAGAGCAGAAGTAAAAGGAAAAAATATGTGTGAAATCAACATTTGTATCAGTGGTGATTAAACTCTTTTTCCACTGTACTCCTTCCATGGCAGAAGGTTACAAAAAGGTAATTGAGAATAAAGGTGAGTTGACACTAAAGGGATTTGGGAAGAAAATATTTTATGGCACTATTAAATAGGCATCTCTTACAGGCACAAAACCTCTACAAAGAAAAAGTTTAGAGTTGTGCTCTAAACAAGCAGTGCTTAAAAGAATAATTTTAAACAGTATCCATTTTTGTTTAAATAAAAATTAGTGAGCTGGTGTTCTGTTGGAAAGAGCGCCAATTGCATTTTACTATGTTTACTATTCCATTTTCACAGGCTTTTGGGTTAATTCTCTCCTTGCTTACTGTAAGCTCTGTCCTTCAAGCTGGGTTAATTACCCATTTGAAATGGGCTGCTTTCTCCACTCTGCAAACTACTTAGTGGCTTTTAGGAACTGTTTACATTTTGGGTACCGCATCCTATTGCTAAGTACTTTATTAGGTTATCAGGTTTTCAGACAGCATCTCTTCCTTTAGGCTCTGCAAATTTTTTTATTCCGTTTCATTGTGACAATTCATTTGTTCTGCATGTAGAAATATTACCTGTATCCTGGGAAAGGAAAAAGAACTGCTGAGCTTGCAAAATTGACTAGATTAGAGAGCTTCTCTGGAGACTTTTTTAGGCAAGGAGTAGCAACAGCCCACATAAGATTGACAAGAACTATTGACCAGTAAGTAGTTCTTTGTGAAGGAACACAGAAGTCACAGTCAGAGGGACCTTAGAAGGCACTCCGGCAAGTTCATTGCTGTAATTTGCAGAAAACATTGTTATTCTTTAGCTGTTAACACATTTTAGCTTCCTTTTACCCATTTTTAAAACCTCATGGGAGAAACTCCATTTTGCCCAAAGCATCTAAAACAGAGGTTCGGTTTCCCAAAGCAGGCATGTACTGCTTAACGTGTGTAGATTCTGAGGCATATGTAGTGTGAATGACTATATCTATCCATCCATCCTCCACCAGGGAATCCTGGTGTGCAGTGGTTAGAATTGCGCAATTGCATATTGCTAGACAAATTCTGTCCACAGCCTGGAGTTTGATCCTGACCGACTCAGTCTTCCATCCTTCTGAGGTTGGTAAAATGAGGACGCAGATTGTTGAGAGCAATACATTGACATTGTAAACTGCCCAGAGAGTGTTGTAAAGCACTATGGGGTGGTATAAAGTTAAGTGCTATTGCTATTATTATTGCTATCCATCCTAGCTCCCCATTCCAAAGTGTTTTAAGGTGTTTTAACCTTTTAAAGACCTTTGAAATACCGTCAAGGTAAGAGTTAGATAAATCTCTACATGGATCTGCAACAATGACATTTGTCTCTTCTCCCCCTCCCCAAATCAGCTCCCAAACACACAAAACAGTTTTTTTTCCCCACACTGGGCATGTAATTAAAACACACACACACACAACTCCGGAATTCCAGACTAGTTCACTCTTTTGATTTGTATTCCCCTCTTTATGTCAATTTTGACCCCTTCCTCTGGATGTGGTTTAGAAGCTAATTTTATGCCTTTCTCAGCTAAATGCTTTCCCCCAAAATCAATTTAGGGTTCTGAAAGAATTTTCTGTTTTTTTCCTGCAAAAAAAAAAAGAGAACAAGAAAGAATGGAAAGTGTCAGAGAGTGTCTTCATTCATGTGTGGATCTGACCTTATCCACACCTTCCTTCAGTCTTGTTGTTCATGCAGCCGTAGTATTGGGGGTAATGTGTCTCTAAGAGATTAAAAAAAAAGAGGTGGCCTGCTGCTGATCTGGGTCAGTTTATACAAAGACAAATAAAGAGAAAAGAAAACGAGCAAGAGGTAGCAAGGCATGGAGCCCAGCAATCAGCAAGGCAGAAGCCATGGCAAACAATATCCGGATATCCTTCAATTTGACAGGACAGCCCTATTTTCACCACAGGTCACAGAGCTGTTCTGAGCCCTTAGTAACTCTTAGCAACTTTTTTTTTTTTTTTTTTAGCAAATTAAGACACCACCAGAAGCTAACTGAGGCAAACTTCTCATCTAATTTGTAGTTTGATTTATTATGGAGTGTCTCGTGAGATGTGGTTTTATCAGGGATAGAAAAGGAAGTGATCCCTCCAATACTGTTTTGGCTCTCAGATTTTTTTATTTTCCATTTCATTAATTAGTGTCTGCAAGCAGACATCAGATATGACCAAATCACTTTCCATACCAGAAAGAGACCTGGTATCTTTAAACTCAGACCAAACCCACCTTCTAGTTTTTACATTTTAAAAATCATAACATAATCTTGTGGCAATGTTTTAAAACAACCAAGAAGGTTTTAATCATGCAATCCTCCAGTTTCATTCATGGAAAGGGTATTTTTTTTATTGAGGTACAAGTATTGTTTATTGCTTGTAACCTTCCTGTTTCTTTTAAAAAATGTGTGCATATACAGATGGAATGAGTGTGTCAAGCTCCTGTCAAGTTGTTCCAGATCAAATAATGGTGAAATTTCTTTGGATCAGTAGTGCAAAGAGCCATTCATTTACAGGCAACCATGGATGTAGTTAAAATAAATTGAACTTGCTGATGTAGCAGGAATAAATTGGCCTCCTCACATGTAGGGAAGCCTGACTATCAAACTATAACTTTAGCCATGAGAAAACCAGCATAAAAATTAAATTTAATTTTTTGTTGCAATTACAGCTATAATGAACTTTTTTTAAAAAAAGCCTGGTCCAAATAACATCAAAATGTTTTACTTGGAAAGCATTTGATAATATTTTACTATTATAATTTGAAGGCATTTTATAATATTTTACTAAAACAAGGTCTACACCAAACCTTTTAAAATGGATTTTAATGAGCAGTAGGAATCTAGGAGGGGAACAATTAGAGTTGCCATTATCTGGTTAAAACCATAAAATTCATTGGTTAAGGCTTGGCCCTTGCCTTATAAAAACCTTTACCAGAAAGCCCTCAGAATCTAACAGTAGGAACTTTATGTAGCTTTTAGCTTTCAGAAGTATGAAATAATTGTTTCAAAGTTTAAAGATTTCAAAAACTTTCAGATAATTTCCAAAATTCATCTGATAAATTCATCATCCCACACTTAAACTATGTGATTTGTTTCACCCCACAATCTTCATTCATATTGGAAATATTTTCTATAACTGCTAAGGATCAGACATCTTATTGAATGGTAGCTGCAGAATCACAGATAGGGGAGCAGACTCAAATTACTCAGAGTAGCAAGCATTTACATCTATGGACTTTATTATTTATTTATTATTCTAATTTATATAGCCTCTCAAATATATGACTCTGAGCGGTTCACAAACAATAAAAAAAATCAGCAAACTATGACAACTTAAAAAGTCTTAAGACCCACATGAAAACCATAAAATGAAATTCATGGCCAAGATAGCCACATCCATCAAAACAGTTCAGCCATTGGACTGGGTCTACCACACTCTTGGGTTCCCATGCCCATTGATGAAACTACGTTTTGAGGGCTTTGGAAAAAGCAAGCAGGGGCCAGTCCAATCTGATTTCTGGGGAGATGACATTGCACAGGACAGGAGCCATCACAGAAAATATGAGATAGAATCTCATATTTTTGCACAGACAAAAATTTTTGTCTGTATTTTTCCGGAGGATTGCTTTGGCAGTCTGCTGAAGCAAGAAGGGCAGTTCTTTCAGTGGTGGGATTCAGCTGGTTCACATCAATTTGGCAGAACCAGTAGCTAATTTTTTGTTGCCCAGGCCCAGAATGGATTTCCGGAAGCAGCATCCACACAGAGAACTGGTTGTTCACATATTTGAATCCCAACACTGAGTTTTTTGGAACCTCTCTGGATAAGGAGAGGACTGGACATTCCCCCACAACTGCTCAGGACAGCAATTTCCCATGGGTTTAAGTGCTGGGAGACAAAACAATCAATCATCAAGTTCACAATCACAAAAAAAGTCTTTGAAGGAATGCTAAGTTTGCTGACCTCACTTCTAATCACTTTCATAAATTGCCTATTTGGTTATCTTAAGGTTATTTTTGCTGCTAGGTTGAGAGACACTTCTATCAGATACAGTTCCCAAAGCATGAATAGTAATATCTTCACTTTACAGGTAGTCCTTGACTTACAACCACGATTGTGCCCAAAATTTCTGTTGTAAGATGAGACAGTGAGTTTTGCCTCGTTTTATGACCTGGCATAAATATGAATCAGTTGCCAAGCATCTGAATTTTGATCATGTGACCGTGGGGTTGCTGTAATGGTCGTAAGTGTGAAAAATAGTCACAAGTCGCTTTTTTTAGTGCCTTTGTAACTTTGAACGGTCACTAAACGAACTGTTGTAAGTCGAGGGTGACCCTATATTCTGCATCCCCGCAATTCCATCCTACAAACTGTTCCCATTTCTTGGTACCAAATTTTAGATACTAGAAGACAAACTGGAGAAAGTTGAAAGAAAGCAACGAGATTAGCAGGAGGTAGATAATAAATTCTTAGAGGAGCAATTGCACGATCTGGTACAGTTTTACAACTGAGAGAAAAGATACGTCTTTGGGGAATAGGAGAGCTCTTATCACATGCCCAAAGAGGAATCACACAGAAGTATATCAAGAGCAGAATATATTGTGGAACATAATTAGTTATAGGGAGTCTGATTGTGACTCAGCATTAAGAAAAACTCTTCATAGTAAAAGCCCTTTCATTAGATCTTTTCAAGCAGAGGCTGGTTTGAGATTAGCCCTGGATATTTTTATTTTTTTATTTTGATTCCTGGGCAGAGCAGGTAGAACTTGATTGGTCTAAATGGTCTTTCGATTCTAGAAGCTTTTTATTCTGCCCTGGTCTGGAAGTGGCTAATACGTGGAGTGCAATGGGACACTGCTGATGTTAACAAATCTCACATTGGAAAATGTCAGGAATCGGGAAAGTCTTCTTCTCAGTCAGTCATGAAAGGCTCATACAAATTAGAGTTATTATAGGCAAATATCCTGTGGCCATATAGAGGGCTTTCTACTTGTTGTACTATTAACCTGCTCCTTTGTGGTGAGGTTTGTATTTTTTGGAGGGTTGTTAGTAGCTTTAAATCAGGGGTCTTCAAACTTGGCCCTTTTATGACTCATGGACTTCAACTCCCAGAATTCCTCAGCCAGCATGGCTGGCTGAGGAATTCTGGGAGTTGAAGTCCATGAGTCATAAAGGGCCGAGTTTGAAGACCCCTGCTTTAAATTATCCCCTTATATATTCCTATACTCTCTCACTATGTGTGACTGGTTGATTAATGGATTTCTTTTCATATTTTCAGTGCCTTGGGAATTATATTCAAGGAGTTAACTATGCTCAGATGATGGCCTGGTCAGGCATGTGCCACTCTCATGGCATTCAGCCCACAGCTGGCTGGGCCAATTTCATATTTTCCATGCAACCTCAAGGAATGCAAATGTGCTTGCAGATTCTCTCACCGCATAGAAATTATCAACCCATCCACGAATACCAAACACAAAACATTATCTCTCAATCTTTTTTATCAAGACTCGGCTTGAACAGCATTCTCTTTTCATGGATTAGCTTCGGGATAATTAAGAAATTCCTACCTTGCCTGGCATTTATGGATGCTGGGCGAGCACAGGAAGACCTTGGAGATGAAAGAGCCTACTGTTTAGAAGGAATCGTATTTCTAAAGCAGCGCAAAACACTGGCCTGAATTGTGGTGTGGCTGAAAATGACTTGGAAACGAGAGATCCAAAATGTAGCTGGGTTTTAAATAAATAAATAACTCTTTACTCAATTGTATCGTGCCTTCACACTAAGTGCCTTATTCTCTGCACTTTTGACACAGCCAGCTGCCTTTGGAAGTCTCCTTAAAAGTCAGATTGGATTCAAGCTGTAACAGGCACAAACAGCCCATTCTGCTAACAAGTCACATTGCCCGAATGTTCCGAATGTTCCCGCAAGTCCAGGGCAAAAATCCTTGCATGCCCTGGGTTTTCTTTCCAGCTTGTTCCATGAGGGTCCTGGGGAGGGGGATGTAGGTATGTATATATGTAAAAGCCATTTCAGGAAGCATCTGTTGCTTTGTTACTACCAGGCTATTGCCTTCACTATGGCTGCCTACCTCACCAGATGTTTTTGAAGGGAGGGAGCAAGTGATGACAAGCAGATGCTGCTAACAACATCATTAAATTTCTACTTTATAGACCACTATAGACATCAGTGTGAAGAAGCTTATGGCCAATGTTCTAAGTGAACATTTCTGCTGCCCATAACATAGAGTTGATTAAGCAGAGATGTTCACTTAGAAAATTTTCTGTGCAAAGCAGATTGTACTGAAGAAAGAAATAGGAACTATTATTAAAAAGGGACAACTCTTGCAGCCAGATCTAGATGCTGAGAGAAATTGGACAGTCAAGCATGAGATTGTATGAATAACTTGGCTAGAGGAAAGAATGAAGGATTAGGAATTGAACATGTATTAGCATAGCAAACTCCAGACAACTTGTTGATTGGAAAAATTAACATATGTTGATGAAAAAAAAATCAATAAAATCTTTACTCAAAAAAAAGAAATCGTATGAATAAGATAGAACAACCACACCAACATGCTGGGAAGAAGTCGATTTAAGAATCATGGGTAGAAATGTGCTCATTAAATATGGAAAAACCTGCACGTGAATTGGAGCAGCTAATGGAGAACTGCAATGTAAAATTCCTTCTATCTCCAAGAAATGTTATAGGAGATGACAAAAACAATGAAACTGTAAACTTGACAAAATAAAAGTATTGATGTGAGTGTTTGGAGGCAAAGAAACAAGAGATTTGAGAGTTTGGGGGGGGGGTTGAAAAGGAAGTCAGGAGAACCCAAAAGCAGGCATAAATTACTAGACCTTTCTTGGAAAAGACGGATGATATACATAGCTTTTTAGCCTCTTGGCTAAGATTCATCACTTTTGGACTTCCGGTGGTTAAAGCGGTGGAGATGGCGGCTACTTTGTAGCCGTCCTCCTGAGAAGGTGTCAGATCCGCGGAGCACAGCGTTTACCAGCTGGCCCGCGGCTCGCAATCCCCTTCCCGGGCGAAGGGAAGGGGTAGAGATCGCATGAATAGAGGTAGAACCTCTTAACTCTCCCTGGATTTTTATTTTTAGGGGGGTAGAAAGAGGGTTCCCTCGGAGTTCATTGCCTTCTCCGCCTCTCAGCTGTCTTTGTTTCTTCGGAAACAAAGCGAGACGCCGCTACCATCTCCGTACTTAAAGAAACCGTGAGTAATCTTAAACCGGACAGAACTGTTTAAAGGATTTTATTTATAGTTTAGCTTTATTTTATTTTTTTTTAGTTTATTTAGTTTATTTAGTATCTGCTGATTTTTTTTTATTTTTTTGAGCTTTCTCTTTTTTTTCGGGCGGAAAAGTGAGAGTGAAAGTAAAATGGCGTTTTGAAAGTTTTTTTTCCTTTAAAAGACGGATCGGCTGAATTGTTGTTTAATACTGCTTTTTTTTTACTTTTTTTACTTTTTTATTCTTGGGGACTTTTAGATTGATCTTATTTTATTTTATTTTATCTTATTTTTAATTTTTTTTTGGATTACTTATTTTTATCGGTATTTTTAAGAAGAAAGGAAGATAAATTAAAATGGCTTCAAAACGACAACCAGCTACTGCAGCTTCTAAAGTAACTTCTTCTCCTGCTACTTCTACTGTGCAACAACAACTTAAAATAATACCCTCAGTGCAGCAACCTAAATCCACTCCACCTTCACCTCCCCCATCTGGCACATCAGCACAAGACATTAAAGAAATAATGGTAAGTGCTGTCTCACAGTTTAGGGAGGAAATGAAACAACTTTTGGACCAGAATAAATCTGAAACTAAGGAGGAAATGAAGAAAGAGATGAAGGAGCTTTTAGAACAGAATAATGCTATTTTGAGGGATGATATACTTCTAGCTCTATCTGGAATGGCCTCAGTGGTTGTGAAGCTGGACTCCAGAGTAGAGGAAATTGAAGAAACAGTTGAACTTTTGGATTATAAATTTCAAGATATGGAGAAAAAAGTGGAGACTTCACAAGATGATATTCTTATGTTCCAGTATAGACAGATGGAATATGCTTTGAGAATAAGGGGTCTGAAAGAAGATAAAACTCAAGATTTGATGGAAATGGTGATTAATGACTTGGCTGTTATTTTGAATATTGATAAAGAAGAGTTACGTGGGGATGTGGAAAGAATTTATAGAGTTAATTCTTGGATTGCAAAACAGAGGAATTTGCCTAGAGATGTGGTGATATATTTTGCTAAGAAGTCTTTGCGAAATCAGATTCTACAAACTTTTTATAATAAAAGATTTCAGATTGCTGCCCAAGATATTATTATTTTAAAGGAAATTCCACCTAAAATTTTAAGAAGCAGAAAAGATTTTGCTTTTTTAGTAAATGAACTTAAAGCAAGACAAATGCCATTTAGATGGGAGATTCCGATGGGCATTGTTTTGAGCCATGCGGGGACACGTTATAGACTTAATACAGTTGCTAAAGCTAAGGAATTTTATAAAACGGTCCTGGGAGCAGGCTCTCCTTTGCCCATGATGCATAAAGTCTTGAGTGACAAAGAGATGGAACAGAAATCTGAAGGTACAGGGATGATGACTGCTGGACAGGTGGTATGGATGTCTCAACCAGAGGTTAAAGAACAGAGAATGACCCGTGCAGCACATAAACGTAAAGAAAAAGAACAACAGAAAAAAGAAAAAGAAAAAGAAATTGAAGAATCTACTCAGCAAATTGCTTCAGTGCCGGTGGGAGGAGCAAGACCCAAAAGCTCTGCTACATATTCATCAGCAGCAGAATTTGAGCGGATCTTCTCCAGGCTGAAGGCCAAGGGAGATGGCAAAGCTCCTGTCTTGGAATGTTAATGGATTAAACATTCCTCAAAAGAGAAAAAAAATTTACCACTATTTGAAACAACATAACAATGATATTATTTGCTTGCAAGAAACTCATATTACAGCTAAAGATCAAAAATATTTAAATAATCCTCGCTTGGGATCTCATTTTGTATCTCCCGCCCCTGGGAAGAAAGGGGGTGTGGTAATCTATGTTAAACAGAATTTATCTGCTACCTTGTTAGAATCAGATCCTTACGGAAGATATGTTATGCTTGAACTTGGTTTATATGGCAAGAAAATTCTTATTGTGGGGTTGTATGCACCAAACCAGCAACAGGAGCAATTTTATAGGTTACTACATCAGAAAATAACTTTGTTGGACTATAGATCTGTGATTTTAATGGGAGACTGGAATGGTGTCTTAGATATACAAATGGACAAAAAAGGCTCTTCTACCTTTTTTAAACAGGCTAAATTACCTAAAGCCTTTTTTGATATGAAAGAAGATTGGGAATTGAGAGACTATTGGCGTGAACGTAATCAAGAAGAAAAGGATTTTACGTTTTTCTCAGATAGACACCAATCTTTCTCAAGAATTGATTTCTTTTTGATCACAACAGATTTATACAACAGGGTGAAGAATGTAAAAATTTTTCCTAGGACATTGTCCGATCATAGTCCAGTTTGGATGGAACTGTTTGTAGAGAAGGAAGATAGGAGATCCTGGAGGGTGAATGAGAATTTATTTAAACAAGAAAAAAATGTTCATAAATTAAAGGAATGTTTAAAGGAATATTTTACTTTAAATATGAACAAGGGAACATCAATGTCAATGGTCTGGGATGCAAGTAAAGCTTTTATGCGTGGTATTTTGATAAAAATGAATAATTTGCATAGACAGAAACAGACTCAGAAACGGAAAGACTTGGAAGAGGAGATTAAATTAAAAGAGAAACTTTTAATTTCAAATCCCTTAGATGAAAAGGTTAAAGGAGCTTTAAAATTGTTAAAAACACAATTTAACATGCTGATGGCTGATCAAGCTGCAACTAATTTGCTATTTATGAAACAAAATACATTTTGTAATGCTAATAAACCAGGGAGATGGTTGGCTTATCAGTTAAGAAAAAAACAGAAACAGAGGAATATAGATAAAATAAATTATAATGGTAAATTGGTTTATCAGAAAGAATTGATTAAGAAATCTTTTTTAGAATACTATCAAAAATTATATAAGGGTACTAATATTCAAATTACAGATATAAATAATTATTTAGGCAAAGTTAACTTTCCTAAATTAACAGAAGATCAGGAAAAAAAGATTAATGGTTTAATTACTAAGGAAGAAATTGTTACAGCTATTAAACAATTGAAATTGGGCAAAGCGCCGGGTACGGATGGGTTGACATCTATTTATTATAAAGCTTTAGTAGAAGAGATGACTCAACCGTTGTGTGAACTGTTTAATAATTTATTACAGGGGTTAGAGATCCCTCCATCCTGGCGTAATGCATTTATATCATTGATTCCAAAAGATAGTCAAGATCTTACTTTGCCTAAAAATTATAGGCCTATATCTCTTTTAAATGTGGATTATAAAATTTTTGCAAAAATTTTAGCTAACAGGCTTATGGGGATCTTGCAGCAGTTTATACATAGGGATCAATCGGGTTTTATAACTGGAAGGTATATGAAGAATAACGTTAGACAAATTATTAATTTATTAGAGTATTTAGAAAAGAATAACCAAGTCTCTGCAGGCCTGATATTTTTGGATGCTGAAAAAGCCTTTGATCAAGTGAATTGGCAGTTTATGCTGTGTTTAATCAAGGAGATGAATTTTGGACAAAATATATTACAAGTATTATCCAATATATATCAAAAACAGACTGCTCAAATTATTGTAAATGGGGGTTTGTCAGAGGCTTTTGTAATAGAAAAAGGAACAAGACAGGGATGCCCGTTGTCTCCGTTATTGTTTGTTTTAACACTGGAAATTTTGTTGATTAAAATTCGGGAGTCTCAAGAAATAAAAGGAATAGAAATTAATAAAAAAGAATATAAATTAAGAGCCTTTGCAGATGACTTGGTTGTTACTTTGTCTCAACCTGTTTCTTCGGTGGTGAAATTATTACAATTGATTCAACAATATGGACGTGTTTCTGGCTTTAAAATTAATAATAATAAGACCAAAATATTAGCTAAAAACATGACTAATGGTGATAAACAGGCTTTAGTTAACTTAACAGACTTTGAAATTGTTGATAAGGTAAAATATTTGGGGGTTACATTATCTGCTTCTAATGTAAAATTGTATAAAAATAATTATGAAAAGCTGTGGATGGAGGTACAGAAGGATTTAAAAAACTGGAATAATTTACAGTTATCCCTTATGGGCAGAATTGCAGTTATTAAAATGAATGTCCTGCCAAAGTTTATTTTTTTGTTTCAAATGTTACCTATCTTAAAGAACGAACGTAATTTAGATGAATGGCAAAAAGGTATTAATAAATTTGTTTGGGCAGGGAAAAAACCAAGGGTGAAACTTAAAATAATGCAAGATTTTCGTGAGAGAGGTGGACTCAAGGTACCAAATATGAAATTGTATTATGATGCTGTAGTATTGACATTGATTAGCGACTGGGTGAATTTAACAAATACAGAAATACTTCATTTGGAAGGCTGGGACCTATTTTTTGGATGGCATGCCTATTTAATATTTAATAAAAAAGTGGATTGGGTTTTTAAGTCTCATATTATAAGAAACTCTTTGCTAAGAGTGTGGAGAAAGTATTATAAAAGTGACTTCAAAATACCATTATGGGCTATACCTCGGCATGCCATAGAAGGTATAAGGAAAGGGGTAAATATGGACAAGGTCTCTTACGTACAGTTATTAAGATGGGATGGCCAAGACTGGCAGTTAAAATCTTTGGAAGAGTTAACACATGAAAACTTAACTTATTCATGGTTCCAATATAGACAAATAGTGGATAGATGGAAGATGGATTGTAAAATGGGCTGGCTTAGAGAAGATGAAATTTTTTTAAAACAAGTAAGAGATCAAAGGCCAACCCATATTAAGAGAGTTTATGGGGTTTTAGTGGAATTAGATTCAGAACTTGAACTAGTTAAAGATTGTATGATTAAATGGGCACAGAATATTGGTGAAACGATTTCAATGGATACTTGGGAACTTATTTGGATAAGAAATGTTAAATTCACACAAGCGCAAAACTTAAGAGAGAATTTTTATAAGATGTTTTATAGATGGCACCTTGACCCAAAGAAAATGTCCATTATGTACCCTAATCTACAGCCGAAATGCTGGAGATGTGGATATTTGGATGCTACTTATTACCATATTTGGTGGACGTGTAAGCATATAAAAGCTTTTTGGATTAAGATATGGTGGAATATTCAAAGAATTTTTAAAAGGAGGGTAAAATTTACTCCGCAATTATTTTTACTAGGTATTGTTATTGACTGTGATGCTAAGGAGGTTATATTGATGTTAAATTTGATTACAGCCGCTAGGTTGTTAATAGGACAATATTGGAAGAAGGAATCTTTGCCTACTTTACAAGAATGGTTTCATAAAGTTTCGTATTTGGCAGAAATGGCAAAGATTTCGGCTTTCTTAAAGGAGCAATCTCAAGAAAAATTTTTTGCGGTATGGGAAAAATGGATAAATTTTATACAACATAATTTGGATATGGAAAAATATTATTTAGCCTTTTTATAATTTGTAATGATTGTTTTTTCTTTCTTTCTTTCTTCTTTTTCTTTTTTATATATATACATTTTTTATGTATTATTATTCATATATTTTTTTTTTATATATATATATGCTTTATTCTTCGTCTACTTTCTTCTTTCTTCTTTCTCTCTCTCTCTTCTCTTTTTATTTTTTTTTTCTTTTTTAGTATATATTATTCATTTTAAAGTTTATGTTATGTATATTATTATTATATATATTATTACTGTGATTTTTATTATTATTATTAATTATTTTATAAATTGCAAATGTTATTTTTAAAATATTTGTTAAATAATCCTATATTCAGTTCTGGGAAGTCGGGGGGGGGTGGGGTGGTTGGGGAGGGGGGGGTGGATTTTTATTTGTAAAACTTTTGAAAAATTTCAATAAAAAAAAAAAAAAAAAGATTCATCACTTTTGCTGTTTAAATTATTTTGTAAAATAATTTTGACCTCCTAGGCCAGGGGTAGGTAACCTTGGCTCTTTTATGATCGTGGACTTCAACTCCCAGAATTCCTGAGCCAGCATAGCTGGCTCGGGAATTCTGGGAGTTGAAGTCCACGAGTCATAAAAGACCAGGGTTGCCTACCTTTGTCCTAGGCTCACTATAGACATTGGACCTCCAGAAATAGTCCGGATACTTTCCATCTTGGTTTCTTGTCAGCAACAAACCGACATCTCCAGCAGTGCCCCAAGTAATTCTACAGTACTATTCCCTCAGCTTCTGGTATAGGCTTGCTTTCAGCAGTAAGCAATGCTGCAGCTGCTTCAAGCTTTAGCAAACTGAAATCCCCAAGTGTGGGTAGACAAGCCAGAGTGCTTCATGATTATGATGCTGCAAATTGCAGAGAATTATCACTTCTTGCGGATGAGGTAATAACAGTGTACCCTGGGAATGGATTCAAACTGGTTGATGAGTGAACGAGGAAATGCAAAAGGCAAAATGCTTAGTACTTACTTAAAACAGTTGGTTGGCTGAGGTATAGATTGCTAGTTATGGCAAGACCATATTTATATGCAATTAACTTTATATAATCAGATTTAAATGTTTCCCGTGTTAATGTCTTAATAGATAAAAGTACCAGCTATTAGACATAGACATGTCTGACAATATTTTTGTATGGTAGATAATCTTTTTAGTTCTTACATATTTAAACTCTCTCCTGTGTAAGTGCCAAGCTCATATTTTATTTCTTTTAGAGTTTTTACTAATAACAGTATTCTGCCTCCGGAATGCTAAACCTTCAAGCAGAGAGAACTATTTGCAACACATAATTAAGCATTGAAAAATAAATAAAAATACGCTTGATTTCTCTAAGTTGAAAGAAATCCAGATCATGGCCTTTTTAGCTCCATTTGCAAAGAAGGGACCAAAGGTTTATTGATACTTTTGCAGTATTTGGTGGGTTATTTACAGATAGACAAGTTGAGCATTGTAGAAACGTAGTTTAAATCAGGCTTGGCATGGTTTAAACCAGTCCGTGTCTAGTTTGCCAGGCTTCCCATTCTGATCCACTGCACTTGAAGTTCATTCCCTCACCTTCCTGAAAATCTGATCTACCCCCATGCTACCTCTCAGTTAATCTGCTACTTCACAATTTAAACACTATCAAGAAAGTTTGCATCCTCCCTTTCCCCAAAGCTGGGTCATGGGAATCTTGTGTTTTAAAGTAGACTTAGCTGGTAACATTCCCAGTACTACCTCTCCAAAGTTGTAAGAGCATTCAAAATTAGTTCTCCCTTTCTTCCATCACTCTTGCTTTTCCAAAAGGGCAAATGATTTACCCAACCATAGTAGCTAATACATCTGCCAGTTAATTCTCTGTTGTCCAGCCCTGCAAGCTTATGATAATATTGTTTAAGCTACATATTCTGATGTTCCCATGGGGGGCAATTATAGATGGCCACAGAGTGTTTAGCTTTGATTTATTCTGTTTCAGTGATCCATTAAGTGCACATTAATCTTTGATGCAACAGGAAAGCAGCAAGTACTGTCTAGATCAAAGAGATTGCTTTAGACTATCTTCCCCAGCCTGATGCACATTTGCTTGCTCTCCTGCTGTTTAGGAGTACAACACCCATGATCTCTGGAAATTACTGATATTATGGTCTAATCCTTCTGGAGGGCACTAGGTAAAGAGGGCTATGGTAAGCTATGTGGTGCTAAAATAGGTTTATCAGGCCTATGTCCTACATGTGGTACAAGACAGCAAGCCAAAAAGCTAATGATGGCTGGAAAAAACGTCAAGAATGTCTTGTGGTTAACAAGATGAAGTATGTCCAGACGCATGTTCCCACTTGAAGAACTTTTGCCCTGTCAACCTGACCTATTTCAAAGGATTGTTTCTATGAGGTTAAAATCTATGTCATCTGGATTTCTCAGAGGAAAAGTAGGAAGAGAAATGGGGTGCAACAAATAGATAAAAATCAACAACTGAATTAAGCAAGCTACATGGTGGGAAGAAATGGGTTCTGTTGTCTGACCCCAAGATCCCCTTTGCCTCGGGGGTTTTAAATATTGTGTTTTTGTAAACCGGCAGCTCTGTAATAATTAGTCTGTAGGTGGTGATGACGCTATTCTGATTTTTTTCCCCCTTCTTTCGTCAGTAATGTAACAGAAGTACACAGTGCTGTCTGGTATGCTGCAGCACCATCAGTGATTATGCTGTTCCCCATTCACCTTACAGAGAACATTCCCATAAGTAGAATCTTTATTCCCATGGGAGTAGGGCAGAGGAGGGAAGAATAGACTCGATCTCACATCATTATCCTGGGACACATACTGTATATTTGCCTACATGTACATTTGCCTTCATTTGTGAGAATATACTGGCCCCCTTCCCTGCAGATCTTGGTTTTCTTATGTCAAGGAGCAGCCTGTGAAGTGGGAGGGACCCAGTGTAAAAAATTCTTCTAATACCCAGTTGAGCAATCTGGAGAATAGTTGTGGCATCAGTTCAATTGCTACAACGGAGAAAGAAGCTGGAAGCAGCAAACTGTTTTGCTCTTCCATATGAGGTCTTACTATACAGAACTGAAATTCTGCAGTTCTTCCCCCGCCTCCCCCCATTGGCAGGAACCCCAGCCCCCTCTCCTCCATTTTCCAACTGACAGGATTGCTGGAGTAGGATTGCTTTTTGAAGGACTGCTGGAGTAGAAATACTAGCAACACAAAAGAAGGAATGGGCATGGGGATTTGTCCATGGGGTTTAGAAATTTGCTTATACCCTTCCTGACCTACCAAGGAGATGTTGGTGAGCTCAGAGCACTGAAAGAACAGCACTCTCTTGCTCTAGATATTCTTCTGAATTGCTTTTAGCTTCCAATGTGTAATCAGACACCAGTGCTGGAAATCTGGAACCCAGATGGCGACATGCATTTTGTGGCCCTCAAAATGTTTTTATCTTCCCAGGATGTTTACAGCTGACCTGTGCAAATAAGTCAATGGACTTTCATAGATCTTCATTACAACCAGTCAAGAACTTCTGATTCATTCTCATGAACTGGAAACTCCCTATGGACCTTTGGTGTAAAAAAAAATACATATGTGATTTATGGTTTTGATGATTAGACAGAATAGACTAGAGAAAGAAGAGAGTCGTGATGTATCTTTAGAGAAAGTTAAAATATAAATGTGTTTATACTGCTGTAAGAAACTGTTGTTCAATCTGTAACAAGTTTAAATAGTTTGTGGGAGTTACTTTTCTTCCTACTATCAGAACTGTGGATTGCAACTCCAAACATAATCCTTAAGATCCTTTCTCAGCTTGGCACCCTTCAGGTTTGCTAGTACAACAAGCATCACCTTATAGGGGAGATGGGTGGCATAAAAATCTAATAACATTTAAACAAACAAACAAACAAACAAACAAACAGGGTCCAGCCAATTTATAGGGCATTTTGTCTGCAAATGATGTTTAGAGACATATTGTGTTTGGTCCAACTTGGAAGGAAATTTTGCTTCTTCCTCAAAGTGATATTACCTTAAATCTGGAGAGGAGCTCAGTTTGTACTTACACGAATGTACCTTGATATTTTAATGGAAACTTGTTCTGTGGTGCATCTACATTAATTAGGGGTGCCTGTGAAGAACTTAGCAGCAGAGGAAAGGAGCAGCCAGTCCTCAATGCTAGAGAAACTGTTGGGCCTCCATCGCTGTAATGGTCTGTAAGAATAACCTTGGGGGACTGGAGAGGGGAAAAAACACAGCTTAGACGACAGTCAAATAAGAGATATCTTAGCCCAAGGGTAGTCAACCTTGGCTCTTTTATGACTCGTGGACTTCAACTCCCAGAATTCCTGAGCCAGCCATGTTGGCTCAGGAATTCTGGGAATTGAAGTCCACGAGTCATAAAAGAGCCAAGGTTGCTTACCCCTGTCTTAGCCAAAGGAAGGAACAGGGATAGAAACAGTATCACAGAAGTTTCTTAGATTGTAAAGCCAAGGAAAGGGAGAAGTGCTTTGAGTCTTGCAACGTTCTGGTACTGTCACTTTACAATAAAAGTAGTATTAGTGCTCCTGGTAAGGGGTCTTAGTGGTGCAGTGACTAAACCAGGGGTAGGCAACCTCGGCTCTTCTACCCCTGGACTAAACAAAGCTGGATTTGTCAGCCAGAGATGAGCCCACCACATGGCAGAGTGATCTCCTGTAATTTGTCCCTAGTAGTTTGAAGACATGTAAAAATGCAAGTAAATGGGTACCACTAAAAACTAGCAGCGTTTTGAGCATGAGCGGGAGCAGATGCCAGACCTGCCCAGATGTGAGATGAGGTCAGAGGAATAAAACCTGGATGACCCAACATCCCTGAACGCTGCTAGCCAGCTGCTGCAAAGCTAGTTTGCGCCCTGTGGTGTACTGTGGATAGTGCACACACACAAACAACATAAACTAGCAATCTTAGGTGCCAGAACTATTCTGTGGTAAAAAGCAGTGTAGACTTCCCTGCCTATGTTTGTCATATGCTTTAAAAAAAAGTACTGATGATTATGACTTTGATCCAGCGCTCCATGGAAGGGCTGACAATTGCACAGTCTGGCCTCTCTTCACCCAGCAATCACCCAAGTGGGTAAAGCAGGGGTAGGCAACCTTGGCTCTTTTATGACTCGTGGACTTCAATTCCCAGAATTCCTGAGTCAGCATGGCTGGCTCAGGAATTCTGGGAGTCGAAGTCCACGAGTCATAAAAGAGCCAAGGTTGCCTACCCCTGGGGTAGAGGGAGAGCAGGCGGCTGCTTCTGTCTGAGGCAGGAATAGAGAGGAGGAGGATGTGATAGCAGCAGTAGCCTTGCTTCTGTGCCAGCCCTCTTCTGTTGGGGCCCTGTGGGATCAGGGTGGCTGAAGGAGTGGGGCAAGGGATAGTCTGGTTTTCTGGGCCTCTCCTGCCTTTGCTATTGATAACCCTACTTACTCACCCACTCATCCTGGCCAACATCACTTCATTCAGACCCTTTTGGTGAAGGGAGGGGGGAGCCATGCCCAGTCTCATATACAGAATGGTATCCAATCAACATAGAGTTTAGATTTGGAGGGATCCATGCTTTTAATTAGATGTTATCAGTTACAAACAAACCCTAAGGATTCGTGCAGCTTTGGGGGTTCCCCCACACTCTTCCATTCAGGGCCCTGATATCAATGGATGGAAAGAGATGGGATGGAAAGTTTCTTGACCTGGGATGTCCTTAAAAGAAAGTCAGAAGTGGGTGGGGATTTCTGAGACTCAGAGGTTTGCATTCAGGGAACAGACTAACTTTATTACAGAACTAAAATAGCTCATTTTCTGGTTTTGCTGGCTACACCAAACCACAGACTAATGAAACAGGCTAGATTTGCACAATATGCTAAGCCACAAACAAGCCTAACCAAGTTCCTGGCTCATTTTCATTAAAGAACTTATCCTATCTATCCCCAGACAAAGAAAAATAACAAAAGATGGAGCTAAAAGAGTGATAATTGGAGATGACACAGACTCTGGGAGATATAGACCTACACCCAAGCATGTATCTGGACCCTATTGAAATTCATATGCAAAGCCTGTACCATTCTTGCCACTCCTTCAACAGACATACTGATATAATAGATATATTTTCTGCTGACTGTGGACTGTTAACTACAGTTGGGGCTGGATCTTGCAGAAAATTGCCTTCAAATGTAGGCACAAAAGAGGTTTAAAGTGTTATTCCTGAGCCCATTCCAAGATTCAGATATTATTCTAAGATTTGTATCTTCCAGTTTGTTTTGATCCCTGGAGAGAGGCCAAAAAACCCAGCGACAGATGCAGTGAATGAAGGCAGAAAACACATATCCACCCCACCGTGGGCCCTAAAGAAAGGAAGGAAGGAAAAAAAGAAAGAAGGAAGGAAGGAACAGAGCTCCCCGTCATTCTGGACTGGGAGGCAGGAAGGACAACATCAGTGAGGGTGGGGTGGAGGGGTGGGTCTGTAAACATGGAGAAGATAGAAAAGCTGCAACCATTGAATATCCTATAATAATCTAGGAGGAACTGGGGGATGCCCCCATTTTATTTTCTTCCTTGAACACAAAGGCTGGGTGTAAAGGTTAAGGTAATCTAATTAACTCTGTTATTATGGATTTAGGGAAGATAGTTAGGTTAGAGTAGGAACATTTCACATAGAAAGTCCAGCTGCAGCTGCTCACAGTAAGCTCTCTCAGAAACCCTGCGGTTTCATTGCCAATGTAAGGCAACTTGCCCTGTTCTGATGATCAAATGAAGATGCAACTTTTTGTGCCTCAATTCATCTCATTATTGCAGAAGCTCTAGTGTTGATTGGCATCAGCTCAGCGAGAGCTTACAATTATGCTTAATAAAATTTCTTAGTTGGAAAAAGGGACTATCTGTTTTGTTTTGTTTTGTTTTGTTTGCCACATAGGGAAGGCTGTGTTAATGAATTTTACAGCATAGAAATTATAGTAGTCCTTGACATATGCCCATAATGGAGTCTACCCATTACAATTATGTGTCGTAATGGTTATAAAATGGGTCGATCATGTGACTGACTTGATTTTATGAGGTTTTTTGCGGTTATCATTAAGCAAACACTACAATTGTTAAGCCAACCAATGCTTTGTTATGGGTGCAGTTTTCAGTGGCAACTGAAACAAGTGTCAATTTTTGATAAAACTATCATGGTCATGTGACCATGGGACAATGCAGATGGCTGTAAATTATAACTTGGTATGTTCCAAAAGTGGGATGAGCTCTCTTCCTAGAAGTGAGGAAATGGATGATCCACAGCTAATTCATGTCGTCCTCTTATTCACAATGTCTCAAGGAAAGATCTTTTGGAATAAAGCTGTTGTGCCTGGGGTTCACCTGGAACAGACAGGGCACTCCACAGCGGTTGTTCAATTGGCCTGAGCCTCACTGTAAGGATGCCTCAGAGCAGGGGTCTTCAAACTTGGCCCTTTTATGACTTGTGGACTTCAACTCCCAGAATTCCTCAGCTATGCAAGCTGGCTGAGGAATTCTGGGAGTAGAAGTCCTCAAGTCATAAAAGGGCCAAGTTTGAAGACCCCTGCCTCAGAGGAAGACTTTGAGGCAGGTGGGGCTCGCTGGAATTCCTGTCCACACTGATGCTTCATTTTGAGGACTAACTGGGGACCTTGAGTGGTGGTTGAAATTTGAGGGGAGGCTTTGTCAGTGGGCCTCAGTCTGAATCTATCACTCTTTCTGATTCATTGAGGCAAAAGATTTACTCTGCCTTGGAGCCAGTACTGCCTGGAAAGCATTGACATAAACATATCTCAACTCCTAATATCCTACTGTAATTAAAGTACATATTATTGAAAGTAATCACATCTTCTCCTCATAATCAGGGACAAATGATGAAAGGCAATTCATCTGATTAAGCCTATATCTACCACTGGTATTAAATTCAGACACCGAGCCTCTTTTCTAGGATTGGGTTGGTAGAAAAATTGAGTCGTCTCCTAAAATTATTAGCCAGCCTAACTGTGATATTAATATCACCTGTAGGTTAGCTACTGAAGGATGTACTTGACCGTATTGGCCTGTTCACTGTCTGTTGCTTAACCAGTATTCTAAATAAAACAACCAACAACTTGTGCAGCAGGCAAAAAAGCTTCTTTCTGCTGCTGGGTTCCTCTTTTCAGATTTTTTTAAAAAAGAGCATTCTGCAGGACACCTGCAGCCTGAAGTAGTGAAATTCGTTTGATTACCTCAGCTTTTTCCTACCTCATGCTGCTTCAGGTAGCCAATAAACTGGGAAAGGAAAAACAGTGACAATTGGACCAGCTGTTTTTCTCTCAGGCTACTTCCAGAAAAACAAGGAGCAAAGGCAGTGCTATCTCTTTGCTCATAACTTTTTTTTTTTCTGATTGTAAGAATAAGCAGCCAGCCAGCTCTGGCAATAGGCTCAACCCTCAGACTGATTAAAAAATAGTTATGCTTTTCTAAGCTCCCTCCCCACTTAAGAGTAGTCACATGCTCCATCACCAAGCCTATCCCAAGATACTAGGTAGGAGCTGGAAATCTTAAATCTGTTACATAATGCGGGAAGGCATTAAGCTGGCCTTCCCTAAAGCAGATGCCATCCAGATGTGTTTGAACTGCATTCCCAATAACTCTAATGGAACCCTACTGCAAAAGTTTAATCTTTTTTTGTAACATGTTTTGCAGATTGTAGAGAAAGGATTTGTGCTAACCTTTAAACTATGCAAGTTCCTGTAATACTTCTGCATAAAAGCAAATTTCTGCAGTTAAAATTCAGTAGTGGGGGTGGGGACCAAGTTAAAAAAACCTCAGATTTCATGTAGTGCTCAAGCTGGTTGTTGCAAATGTTCTTTGAATGTTATCAGTAAGAAAGATTAGAACTGCTGGGCAGGAGTCTAATCCTTCTTTGAAATGACAGTCCTCATGATTATCTCCCACCTGGTTATACAGGTTCCTATATTGGGATAGGACCGAAGTGCCTGGGAAAACTCAGACAAAGGCAGGGAGAAAGGAAACAAGCCATTTGCACATTAGAAGTTTCTGACTTACATCTGAAAGTCAAGGACGTAGCTTTAAAAATATTTACTGAATTCTGTTTACAGTTGATAGTTTATGAACCTGAGCGTGTGTTCCTAGGCTAGGTCATATTTTCCCCCTTGTCTCTTTACCTTTCACCCCTTGAATTTCTCCAGACAACATGATTTGTGTTTTAACAGTATTTTTTTTCCTAGGAAATTTAGTAGAACTATGCATCAGATCCACCCAACAAGGGCTATTGCATATTTTCAATTTTAGCCCTGAAAATACAACTATACTTTAGTAATTGTTTTGTATATACTGCACCAGAAAACACTATGTCACCAACCAAATTTATAAAAAGTTGTGTCCATTTCTAATCTCCTCAGTCCAAGTTTTCCCTTGCTACATTGAGCTAATAATTAAAGTATGGGAACAATATATTTCTCTAGGTTTTTAAATATATGTCTCTATTATCACAAATGAAGATTAGAGACATATGTTTAAAAACCTGGAGTAATATATCCTTCTCATACTTTAATTATTAGCTCAATGTAGCAAGGGAAAACTTGGACTGAGGAGATTAGAAATGGACACAACTTTTTATAAATTTGGTTGGTGACATAGCGTTTTCTGGTGCAGTATATACAAAACAATTACTATGGTATAATTGTTTTTTTTTTTTTAAAAAAAAAAAATCCCAGTAGTACTTACAAAGGGGAGTTGTAAAGCCATCAAGCCACTTTTCCCATGGAAAAAATGAAACTGAGAAACTAATATAATCAAGCATAATTCAAGCATAATTAAGCATAGATCAAGCATAAATGGGCAATGAACTATCTACAGGACCTTTAATCTTCATTTGTGATAAAAAAAAAAAAGGTCCTGTGGATAGTTGATTGCTCCATTTATGCTTGATCTATGCTTAATTATGCTAGTTTCTGGGTTTCATTTTTTCAAGGGAAAAAATACCATTTCGGACAAATGGCTGTCCGGTCTCTTCTTAAAAACTTCCAGTGTTGGAGCATTCACCACTTCTGGAGGCAGGTTGTTCCACTGGTTAATTGTTCTAACTGTCAGGAAGTTTCTCCTTAGTTCTAGGTTGCTTCTCTCCATGGTTAGTTTCCATCTGTTGCTTCTTGTCCTGCCCTCAGGTGCTTTGGAAAACAGCTTGACTCCCTCTTCTTTGTGGCAGCCCCTGAGATATTGGAACACTGCTATCATGTCCCCCCTCGTCCTTCTCTTCATTAAACTAGACATATCCGATTCCAGCTGTCATTCCTTATATGCTTTAGCCTCCAGTTTCAAGGCATGTAAAATCTGACATGTTCTTTCAGTAGTGCTGTCCCACAAGGGGTGGGAACATCCTGATACTTATTGGCCACTTCAGGCTGAGGGAGACTCAGATCCCAAGTGCTGTTCTTTCTTGGCATTCCTTTTTCAGGGGGGGAGGAAGTGGGCTGAAAGAGCTTGGCACAGCTATCTTCCACTGTACCAACAACTCCTCACAGCCTTCTGAACAGCTATTGAGTGGGCTGCACTATGTGGCAAAGAAACCAGATTATCTCTCTGCTTTTATTTAGCTCGATAGATTTAAACACACGTTTAGTTTTCCTTGTAGCTTGCACTGCTTGGCTTTGAGATGGCCAACTCTCCCCCTTTATATTCATTTCCCCATTCTGCCCCCCCCCAATCTGTTTGGGTGGTCCACAGAGAGTGGACGTCCAGCTCTTGCACTTTACAGCTCCCCCCCCCGTTTTGACAAGTGCTATAAAGCAGGGGAAGCAGATTAACTACTTATCAAAACTTGGCACCTCTCTCAGATCCAGCCCTGCTCTATCATGGTATCCTGTTGGTCAGATGAAGTTCTAAAAGTGAAAGGATAGCAAAGCTAGACAGTTTAACAAATCAGTTTGCTTAACGTGCTCTGCACACACAAGGTTAGGATGCTAAGATTTGACAGAAAACCAAAAGAGAATCAATCAGCAATGGGAACAGCAGCTGTTACATTGGCATAATTTTCTTCCAATTGAAGGTTAGATGGGTAGCATTTTAATTCAACAGAGTCAAAGGCCCAATGCTTGGATTCCCTAATTTTCTGGATGCTGTTCTAATTCTGCCTTAGTTCAACTTCAGTCATATTAATTTCTATTCTCCTAGGAAAATGGTTTTGCTCCATTTTTATTCATTTGATTTCCCCATTTTATTTTTGTCTTTTGTCTTTCATCTAAGTCAGTGGTGGTGAACCTATGGCACGGATGCCAGAGGTAGCACTCAGAGCCCTCTCTGTGGGCACACATGCCGTTGTCCCAGTCCTAGGCCTTCAGCTGGGTTTTATAAAACCTTTTCATTTTAGGCCTCCGCCACCATGTACAAAAAAAAAAAAGGTTCAATCAATCAGTCAATTTCAACTTCTCGCGGGAAAAAAAAATCTTGCAAATTTGGAATTGATTGATTGAACTTTTTAGTCCCACCCAGTCTGCTGTTACCACCTCAGCCACGCCCACCCAATGGGCCACACCCACCCAGCACCCGACTATGCATAAGTGGGTTTTGAGTTTGGGCACTCAGTCTGTAAAAGGTTCGCCATCACTGATCTAAGTCTTCTCCCTGCTTTCCTCTTCTTCTGTATTTCATAAGGTTTAATGTGTAATGCTGTCAAACGAATGGGGAATTTCTCTTGGAAAGTTTAAACGGATGCTTCCCAAGAGGTTTGAGAAGAGAAACATTATTTTGTTACCTTACAGCTTGTGTCAGCAGAGCATATATAGTTAAAGTCACTTAAGATTATAACAAGGGGAGAGGATATATTAAGCAATTATAGTAATAGCAACCTTGTTAAGAATGAGCTATCCGATATGAGATGGAAGCAATAACAGCGCCCGCTCAGATGCAAGTGCAGACTTGCACTGTTCCAGAAGAAAGCACCTGCAATTTACCCACAGGATTAACCCCTGGATTCCCAAGAGATGTTCCTGCGAGTGTGTTTTCTAATTCCCTCTGCCTAATTCGGAACATTTAAAATATGCCCAAAAGATAAATGTTACCAGTTTCCCAGTATGTATGTAAGAGAAAGGCAGCTGGTGGCTTCCAAACTACATTTTTCTGATCCTGGGGGACATCTCTTACCTTACTACCAAAAGTTGGTGACATAAATATTCACCAGTTTGAAGTTGGAAATTCATGCACACAGTAGTGTGTCCCTAAAATAGGCTAATTCGTTAATTAATTGATAGGCTTTGTAAAGGGGGCAAGAATTTCTTCACTTGTGCCTCAAATCTGGGAAGTATGTATGAGGAAGTCCTGCCCTCTCAGTATCATACTTTCGCTCACCGTGACCATCCCTCCCACCAAAATGTTAAGCATGGGCCCCAATTAATGTGAGGCTTTCAATGTACAGGGCCTTCTTTCCTTCCTTCCTTCCTTCCTTCCTTCCTTCCTTCCTTCCTTCCTTCCTTCCTTCCTTCCTTCCTTCCTTCCTTCCTTCTTAGCATTTAAGGTAGTTCACTTAAAAACAGTGAAACAATGAAAACATTAAAGCACTAATTAAATTTATATTCGCTAATATTTCAGAGCCTAATGAAAGAAATGGGTCTTCATATATTTTCTTTTTTTTTTTTTTTTTTTTTTTTTTTATTAAAAGTTTTATAAATTTTACAAAAAAAAACAAGAACAATACAGAACAAAAAACAACATATACAAAAGAAAAAAAAATTAAACAATACATATAAAAAAAACCCCCACCCCACACCCCTCCCAAAAACCCTCCCTTCCCCCCCCCTGAGCTTCCCAGAGCAGAATATAGGCTTAAGAAATAATAATAAAAAAAAAAAAAAAATAAAAATAAAAATTAAATTAAAAACTTTATATTTATATATATAAAAAAGATATCTATAATATATATAAAAATAAAACTTATGAAAAAGCTATATAATATTTTTGTATACCCAATCTAAATTGTATAAATTTTATCCATTTGTCCCAGATAGCAAAAAACTTCTCTTGCGTTTGTTGCTTTAAGAAAGCCGAAATCTTTGCCATTTCTGCCAGATAAGCTACTTTAAAAAACCATTCCTGCAATGTAGGCAAAGATTCCTTCTTCCAATATTGTCCAATTAACAGCCTCGCGGCTGTGATCAAGTTTAACATCAATACAACCTCCTTTGTATCACAATCTGTAACAATACCTAACAAAAATAATTGCGGAGTAAATTTTACCCTCCTTCTAAAAATTCTCTGGATATTCCACCATATTTTGATCCAAAATGCTTTTATCTCTCTACATGACCACCAAATATGATAATAGGAAGCCTCCTTATAACCACATCTCCAACATTTAGGTTGCACGTCAGGGTACATGTAAGACATTTTTTGTGGATCAAGGTGCCATCTATAAAACATTTTATAAAAATTCTCCCTTAGATTCTGTGCTTGAGTAAATTTGACATTTCTCACCCAAATAGTTTCCCAGGTGTCCAATGAAACTGGCTCACCAAAGTTCTGCGCCCATCTAATCATACAATCTTTAATTAGTTCCGTTTCTGAGTCCAATTCAACTAAAACCCCATAAATTCTCTTAATGTGGGTTTGTCTTTGATCCCTCAGTTGCTTAATAAGATTTTCATCTTCTCTAAGAAAACCCACCTTACAATCCATCTTCCATCTATCTAGTAGTTGCCTATATTGGAACCAAGAATAAGTAAAATTTTCTTGTGCTAATTCTTCCCGTGATTTTAATTGCCAGTTTTGTCCATCCCATTTAAGTAACTGTCTGTAAGACACCATATCCATTTTAACCCCTCTTTTTATTCCTTCTATCGCATGCCAAGGTATAGCCCATAATGGTACTTTAAAATCACTTTTATAATATTTTCTCCAAATCCTAAGTAAAGAAATTCTTAAAATATGAGATTTAAAAGCCCAATCTATTTTTTTATTAAATATTAAATAGGCATGCCACCCATAAAGTAAATCCCATCCCTCTAGATAAAGTATCTCAGAATTTGTCAAATTTACCCAGTCACTAATTAATGTTAAAACCACCGCATCATAATATAATTTCAAATTTGGTACCTTGAGTCCGCCCCTCTCACGGAAGTCTTGCATAATTTTGAACTTAACCCTTGGTTTTTTCCCTGCCCAAATAAATTTATTGAGACCCTTCTGCCACTCATTTAAATTAATCTCATTTTTCAAAATTGGTAACATTTGAAACAAAAAAAGAAACTTGGGTAGAATATTCATTTTTATCACTGCAATTCTTCCCATGAGGGATAATTGCAGCTTTTCCCAATTCTTCAAGTCTTTCTGTACCCCGACCCACAACCTTTCATAATTATTTTTAAATAGTTTTGCATTAGAAACAGACAGCATCACCCCCAAATATTTTACCTTATTAACAATCTCAAAACCCGTCGAGTTAACCAAAATCTGCTTCTCCTGACTCGACAAATTTTTAGGTAAAATTTTAGTCTTATTTACATTAATCTTAAAACCCGAGACCAAACCATAATGGTGAATCAACTGTAATAAGTTTACTACAGAATAATCAGGTTGCGACAAAGTAACAACCAAGTCATCCGCAAAAGCTCTCAACTTATATTCTTTTTTATTAACATATATTCCTTTAATTTCCTGAGACTCTCGAATTTTAATCAATAATATTTCCAATGTTAAAACAAACAACAATGGCGATAAAGGACACCCCTGTCTAGTACCTTTCTCTATTGTGAAAACCTCCGACAAACCTCCATTAACAATAAGTTGTGCTGTTTGTTTTTGATATATTACCTTAAGGGCTTGTAATATGTTTTCACCAAAATTCATTTCTTCCATTACTCTTAGCATAAAATGCCAATTCAGTTGGTCAAATGCTTTTTCAGCATCTAAAAATATGAGCCCTGCAGGAACTTGGTTGTTCTTATCTAAGTATTCTAATAAGTTAATAATTTGTCTAACATTGTTTTTCATATACCTTCCTGTTATAAACCCTGATTGATCTTTATGCACAAGATGATGCACCACCCTCATAAGCCTATTTACCAAAATTTTTACAAATATCTTATAATCCACGTTTAAAAGAGATATAGGCCTATAGTTTTTTGGTAAAGTAAGATCTTGATCCTCCTTTGGAATCAATGATATAAAAGCACTACGCCATGAAGGAGGAATCTCTAAACCCTGTAAGATACCATTAAAAAGATCATTTAATGGTTGAATCATCTCCTCCATTAAAGCTTTATAATAAACAGCTGTTAACCCATCCGTACCCGGTGCTTTCCCTAATTTCAATTGTTGAATTGCTGAGGCGATTTCCTCCTTAGTAATTAAACCATTAATTTCATATTTCTGATCCTCAGTCAGTTTAGGAAAACTTGCCTCAGCTAAATATTTATTTATATCTAACAGTTGTACATTAGTAGATTTGTATAGGTTTTGATAATAATCCAAAAAAGATTTTTTAATTAATTCCTTCTGAGAAACTAGTTTACCCTTATAATTTATTTTCTCTATTATTCTCAGTCTCTGTTTCTTTCTTAATTGATAAGCCAACCATCTCCCCGGCTTATTAGCATTACAAAATGTATTTTGTTTCATAAATAATAAATTGGTTGCAGCTTGATCTGCTATCAACATATTAAATTGTGACCTTAATAACTTTACAGATTCTTTAGTACTTTCATCAGAAGGATTTAGAATCAAAGCCCTTTCTTTTAGTTTAATTTCATCTTCAAGTTCTCTACGTTTCTGAATCTGATTTCGCTTATAAAAATTATTCATTTTTATCAAAACACCGCGCATAAATGCTTTACCTGCATCCCATACCATTGACATTGAAGTCCCCTTATACATATTCAAAGCAAAATAGTCCTTTAAACACTCCTTTAGTTTTTGAACATTCTTCTCTTGTCTAAACAAATTTTCATTAACTCTCCAGGATCTTCTTTCCTCTTTCTCTTGAATCAACTCCATCCAAACTGGACTATGATCCGTCAGTGATCTAGGAAAAATCTTTACATTCTTTACTTTATTATACAAATCCGTGGTAATCAAGAAAAAGTCAATTCTTGAAAAAGATTGGTGTCTGTCAGAAAAAAAAGTAAAGTCTCTCTCCTCTTGATTACGTTCCCGCCAATAGTCCCTTAATTCCCAGTCTTCTTTCATATCAAAAAAGGCTTTAGGTAGCCTTGCTTGTTTAAGAAAAGGAGAGGAACCTTTCTTATCCCTTTGTGTATCTAAGACACCATTCCAATCACCCATTAATACCACCGATCTATAATCAAGCAAAGTTATTTTTTGGTGTAACTGTTTATAAAATTGTTCCTGTTGTTGATTTGGAGCATAAAGTCCAACTATAAGTACTTTCTTACCATAAATACCAAGTTCAATCATCACATATCTCCCCTGGGGATCTGATTCTACCAGACAAGCTGGCAGGTTTTGTTTGACATATATAACAACTCCCCCTTTCTTCCCAGGTGCAGGAGATATAAAATGAGATCCCAAACGAGCATTAACTAAATATTTCTGATCTTTAAGTAGAATATGAGTTTCCTGTAAACAAATAACATCATTGGTATGTTGTTTCAAATAATAAAAGATTTTTTTCCGTTTCTGAGGAGAATTCAATCCATTAACATTCCAGGTCAAAAACTTTGCCATCTCCCTTGGCACGCAGCCTGGAGAAGACACCATCAAACTCTGACAGAGCTGCGTGTGTTGCATAACTCTTGGGTCTTGCTCCTCCCACCGGCGGTGATGCACTTCCAGGAGAATTCTCTTTGGGCTCTTTTTTACGTTGCTCTTTCTCTTTACGCTTATAAGCTGCACGAGTCATCCTCTGCTCTTTAGCCTCCGTTTGGCGTTGCTTTGCCACTTCTATCATCCCTGCGGAAACCAAATCTAGTGCCTCAGATTGCTGCTCAGGTTCCTTAGCACTCAAAGATTTCCGACCAGATGAAGTTGAGCCTGCACTCAGGACCGAAGTATAGAAATCTCTAGCTTTGTCAACTGTGTTCAATCTGTAACGTGTCCCAGCATGGCTCAAAACGATACCCATCGGAATTTCCCATCTGAATGGCATCGATCTAGCTTTAAGCTCATTGGTTAAAAAAGCAAAGTCTTTCCTACTTCTTAAAATTTTAGATGGGATTTCCTTTAGAATGATGACATCTTGGGCGGCAATCTGAAATCTTTTGTTGTAAAAAGCTTGTATAATCTCATTCCGCAGGGACTTCTTTGTAAAGTAAATCACCACATCTCTGGGCAAATTCTTCTGCTTAGCAATCCAGGAGTTGAGTCTATAAATTTTTTCTACTTCTCTCTGTAATTCTCCTTTATCCATATCCAAAGCCAGCGCCAGATCACTAAGAACCACCTCCATCAAATCTTGATTCATATCTTCCTTGAGGCCTCTAATCCTCAGAGCATACTCCATTTGTCTGTATTGAAACATCAAAATATCTTCTTGTGAGGAGTCCACCTTCCTTTCCACGTCTTGAATTTTGTCATCTAAAGAGTCAACTTTGTCTTCCACTTCCTCAAGCCTTGCATCGAGCTTAACCACCACAGTAGCCAAACCTGAAACAGCTGCCAGTATATCTTGTCGTAATTCATTATTATTTTCTTGCAATTTAGACTTTATCCCCGTTATCTCTTCTTTGAGATCAGATTTAATTTCTGATTTAATCTGTGAAACAAATTGAGTCATTTCCTCTCTCATTTGAACTACAATCTCTCCCATTATGCCTCTAACCTCTTGCACTGAAAGTCCAGGTAGAGGAGGGGAGGGTGGTGGCTGAGCCGGTGGTGCATGTTTAGATTGTTGTTGTAGCTGTGCAGTGGAAGTTATAGGAGAAGAAATAACCTTGGGTACTGAGGAAGGCTGCTGCCTCTTTGAAGCCATTTTAAAAAGCACAATTGTCACTTCCCTTTCCCCTCCAGCCAAAAAGGGAGGAGGAAAAAAAGAAAAAAAGAATTTTTAAAAAGAGACAAACTATAATCATTAAAAGTCCAGAATAAATCCCAAGAATAAGTAATAAAAGAGCAAACAATTCAAAAAAAAAATTCTAAGCCAAAAGCAAAAGCAAAAGCAAAAAACAATCCTTAAAAAGGGAAAGTAAAACAAAAGAGAAAGGAAAAAAAAACTCCGACACTTTCAAAACGCCATCTTAAGTCCTTTCACTAGTATAACAAAGAAAAGGAGGAAAAATAGTAAAAATCAAAAGATAAAAAAATAAACACCTAAAATATAAGAAAAAGTCCTTTAAACTGCTCCGTCCGTTTAAAAATTACTCACCAAAATGCTGTAAACACGGAGATAGAAGCGGCGGTTTCTTTTGCTTCCAAGGAAGCAAAAACAGCTGGGAGGCGGAGATCAGCAAGAGCTCCGAGGGAACACTCCTTTCACCCCCTCTAGAAATAAATCCAGAGGGGGTTCAGGGGTTCTACCTCTACTCTTGCGTTCTCTATCCCTTCCCTTTGCCCGGGAAGGGATTTCCGAGCCGCGGGCCAGCTGATGCGCGCTGCGCTCCGCGGCTCTGACACTTCCCCAGCTGGACGGCTAAAAGCTAGCCGCCATCGCCGTCGCCTCCCACCGGAAGCTCGGTCTTCATATATTTTCTGAACACTAAAAGAACAGGGGCCAAAAGCAATTTCAGAGGGAATGTCTTCCTTAATGGAGAAACATGGCCATCCCATCAGAATTATTTTGGTCTTTAATCAAAATTACCCTTTTCATTTAGGGCTCGGTGATCCAGAATAAATCAATATCCTTTTTTCTATCCTTGCAGTGATTTTCATGTTGGAAGGATGGCAAGATAAGCTGCACTGAAAGAACTCAAATAATTTACAATCTGATATTCTTTATCCAAGCAGGATCAAACATTTTATGGCTTATTTTAATCCTGCCCTTCTCACCAAAATGAACAGGATGGTTGATATGTAATAAAAATGATAATAAATGTAAGAAAAACATGAAACAGACAAAAGTAAAAGCAGCTGATAAAACTAATGACATAAAAAATTAAAACCAATTTCCTTTGGTTAAGAGGGCCCAGAAAATGTTTTAAATAAAAAAAAAATGCCTCGTGGCAGGATTAGATCTAGTCCTGGAGGCAGAGTCATGGCCCATTTAACAGGTGAGGAGGAAGATCACCAAAACACTCATTTTGAAATAAGCAGTGTAATACCTATAATCTCTGAGATGGGGGTCATCTGACTTACTTTCAGCATCCAAGTACATCACTGTTACGGTGAAAGGATATGAATCCTGAAAGCAGTTTACATAACAACAAACTGGCTTATTAAGTTGAACAGCAACCAAAATGAGACTCTTCAGCTATGGAGAGAAAGGAACTCTAGTGTTGATTCATGAGACCAGGGGTGTCAAACTTAATTTCATTGAGGGCCGCATCAGCATTTCGGTTGCCCTCGGGGGGCCGGGTGGGTGTGGCCAGGATGGATGCAGCCTACTGGATGGATGAGTGTGGCCTACTGAGTGGGCGTGGCAAGCTCTACATCGTTCGCATCAAGGGTGCCTGTGGGGGCCTGGGCAGGAGTGGGACAGATCTGAGGGTCTCTGGCAGAAGGGGGTGGGACCAGGGCAAGTGCCAAGGCATGGTCCACTGGAGGAGCCTCACTGTTCCTCTCAGGCCATGTGGGGGGGAGTGGATGGTGATGAGGGCTGCCCGGAGCCCTGGGTAGCAGAGGTCAAATGCCCAGGCTGGCCCTCAAGCACCTGCGGCACCAAGCTCAGCCCCACTTCTCCAATGGGGCACCCAGCTACACTTACCTCCTCCTCAAGGCTGCTGCTGTTGTGCTTGCTCTCCTTAGCCAGGTTGCTCATGATGGGTACAAGAGCAAAGTCAGAGGGAGACCCATTCCCTCTCCATGGGAGGAGACCCGGCTTTGTATCCAAAGCTTCCTTAGCAATAGGATGGGAGACCCCAGGATAGGCCAGGAGGAGGGGGCAAGGAGATGGTGAAAGGGCAGCAGGGCAGGACTACAGCAGGACTTCCCTCAGATCTCCCCTCTCCTTCTTTCCTTCCTCCCTCCCTTCTTTCCTTCCTTCCTTCCTTCCTTCCTTCCTTCCTTCCTTCCTTCCTTCCTTCCTTCCTTCCTAAGTACAGAATGGTGGGAAAATATCTGAGATAAGGGAAGGAGAAAAACAGGCAAGAAATGCAGCTGTGGAGGTGTCACCCTTCATGAGGAATGAAGAAATGCACCATCGCCTGGAAGTGGCCAACACATGGCCCTCACCTACTTCACATATCTGGCTTGGTGGGCTCTGGGAGAGGGATGCCATGAGCAGTGTGAGAGTCAACGTTACCTGCACAGAGCCATTCAGCCCCCAGCGCCAAGAGGCTGAGCCAGGCAGCGCAAATCTGAAAAAAAGCGTGCCGCTGCCCCCAGCCTGCCCAGTGTCGGCAGGCAGTGGGGCGCTCTCCTCGCCTACTTCACATATCCAGCTTGATGGGCTCTGGGGGAGGGGTTTCGGCAAGCAGTGGGGCGGTCTCCTCACAGCGCCGAGAGGCTGAGCCAGGTGGCACGAATCTGAAAACAAGCGTGAGGCCGCCCAGCCCCAAGCATGTCCGGTTTCGGCAGGCAGTGGGATGCTTTCCTCACAACGCCGAGAGGTTTAGCCGGGAGGTGCAAAGCTCGCCAGCTTTGCACCTTGCTCCCTGCTGAAACTCAGCAGGCTAGGGGCTAGGCAGCATTGCATTTCTCATCAGATTCGCACCACCTAGCTTAGCTCTTGGTGCTGTGAGGACAGCGCCCCGCTGCCTGCCGAAACCGGGCAGGCTGGGAGCTCAGCGGCCTCATGTTTCTTTTGGGATTCGTACCGCCCGGCTCATTCTCTCGGCGTTGTGAGACCACCCCGCTGCTTGCCGAAACCCCTCCCCCAGAGCCCATCAAGCCAGATATGTGAAGTAGGCAAGGGCCATTTGCTGGCCACTTCCAAGTGATGGTGCATTTCTTCATTCCTCACAAAGGGTGACACCTCCCCAGCATGCACCCAGGGGGCGGGGCTAACGCTGCAGGGGCTAGTTCCAGACGGCCTTGTGGAGCTAAGACTGAATATGTTTCAGCATAGATGGCCACCACAAAATTGCACATTGGTTCCCAGCTGGCCTGGGCCAGGGCCAAGGCAGCGGGGGCTGTTCCCTCACTGTTTCCAGGATGGCTTTGCGGGCCACATGAAACCACTTCGCTGGTTGCATCCAGCCCGTGGGCCTTGTGTTTGATATGCCTGCATGAGACAATCAAGCTCACCCTTTCTTAATTTTAATAATTGGATAAATTAAAACTGACTGTTAAAATGGTTAAAAAGAATCCATAACTACCAAAAATTTGATTAATTTGATTATTTATCCATTCTCTCTCTCTCTCTCTCTCTCTCTCTCTCTCTCTCTCTCTCTCTCTCTCTCTCTCTCTCTCTCTCTCTCTCTCTCTCTCTCTCTCTTTAAAAGGAGTCTGCTCCCAGTTCTGAGATGCTTGCTCTTTAATACATCCCTTCAAGCAGTACTCTCTGGCAACTTAATTGATAGGTAACTTGTTTGTCCAAGTAGTGAGGATTTTACTTCTTAGGCAGGGCCTAGCCTGCCCTCTTAAAGGATCAGGATAGCAATCAGGTGTGTTGGTAGATCTAGCTTTGTCACTAGAGACCCAGGCAAAGTATATGGGCTGGTGCAGCTGCAACTAATAGGCTGCCTGTCTTGCACCCCAGACAGGGGGACCCTTGCCTCATTTCTCTATGTTTGGGTATCTGTATGTTAGTAAGGTGACCAGCTTTTTTACAATGAAAAGGAGGACACAAATAAATTGAAGAAAAAAATATCGTAAATAAAAGAAACATTTTATTCATTGCAACAATAATACAGAATACACTATAATATGATAAATGCATAATAAAAAACATTTGTAACAATAACATTTTATATTGTAATTATGCTTACATGCCGCGCCCCCGCCCACAGCCACCCCACCAGCACTGCTGCCCCACCTTGTAGAGCAGGCCCCGTGGTTCCCAAAGCACCAGCTGCACTGGCTCCGGCCCCGGGGGGCAGCCCGCCATCAACACACCCCGCCTGCAGCCGCCCTGCCAGCACCACCACCCACCCTGCACAGCCCTGTGTAGAGCAGGCCCTGCAGCTCCCACAGCAGAGGGGCAGCCGGCCACCACCGCCCCTCACACCACCGCCTGCAGCAGCCCTGCTGCCCCTGCCTCTTGCACCCGCAGCCATTATTGCCCTAGCAGGGCCGAAGATCAAGAGAAAGTTACCGTGGCGTCACCGCTCCAGTCTCCTCCAGGTATCTTTGGACTAACTAGGAGATGGTGTAGTTGGGTATCAGGGAGGGGTGCAAAGTTCCTGCCAATTCGCCTTAGCTGCAGACAACTTACACGTGCAAAGTTTGCCAGCTGGGTGTTTTGGCGTGCTCAGCAGCAATTCCTATTGGCTTTCAAAAGCCAATAGGGGGAGTAGCACAGCTCATGCAAAAGTTGAAAAAAAAACATCAAAAAAGGTGCTGGAACGCCGTTCTGAGCGTTCTATGAGGGAAAAAAAGCCCTGCAGATTAGTCTTCAAATATCGAAAAGAAGGACATGTAGGAGGACACTTTTCGAGGGAGGACAGAACTTACAAAAGGAGGATTGTCCTCCCTAAAGGAGGACGGTTGGTCACCTTAATGTTAGGCTGATGTAGCTGCCTCTGAAAACTGCTTAGAAATGGCCCTTGTGAAGCTCATTTCTAAAGTGCTATTTCTTTCCTTCAAACAGACCAAGCAGTCCATGAGCCCTGGGCCCTGTGCAGCCCCTTCAGAGCCTCAATAGTTATTCCCCTGGGGTTCTTCCAAAAGGTAAACAGGTATTTTTTTAAGGTGATAAAAGAGAGTGATGATTAAATATTAGAGGAGGAAACAATCACATTTACTGCTTTGAATTAAATTTTAATTAGATTGCCATTTAAATAAATTACATCAGCTACATCTAGTCTCAGGCCTAGATCCACCCACTTCTATGTCCTGCCTACTTTGGAAGTGCGTGTATCTCCTTTTGTGACACCCCAAAATCAAGTGCCACCCTGGCTTTACTCCTGCTTTTAAATCCCAGAGATGGCTTAAGAATAAAATAAGCAAGCAGCATGTGCAAAATGAGCATATTTGCTGATGGCATGTTATTAAATGCATAAGATGTTCTTATTACATACCCACGCATGCAATCAGGAAAAGAACTTGTTTAAATCAGAATATTTTTTCTCTTGAGGATCAAGCAAGGTATGTCTTGTTTGCTTTTTCTCTGTTTTGTTGCCCTTTGTCCAAATTGTCCAGATTGACAATCCAAGACAACCAGATCATTTAGAGCTTGGGTCACACATGGACACATGGTATAAGTCTTCCTTGGAATCAGATCCATAGAATATGCCAAAAGACTGGTAGGAGGAAATGACGCCAAATGCAAGTCTGTTTCCCATTGCAATAGAAAAAGCTCAAGTAATTAATTCTAATTAGCAAAACTGGAACAAGGGACACATTAAAACATGGTGTGTAACTAATTAATGTTAATAGACTAAAAATCCCAAAGCTTGCATCAGGGATTGAATGGCCAATAGGTAGTCACCACTTTACAGATTTACATCTTAGCTGTTTCATATCGATGAACAGGCTTAAGAAATATGAAATTGTGTTGGCCCATTTTTTGGTCCTATTTGTTCCTAAATGCACCAACACTGAACATTCATCTGCTATCCTGACCTACATACCATAGTGGATATGTCAGCATTTCACTTGCATCCATGAAGGCAGACTGGTTATACCGGAAATACAGTGTGTTTTTCCATGAAGCACATACAGTAGTGACAAATGACCTTCCAGTTTTCAACAGCCCATAAAAATAACATCTGCAATAATTGCAAAAATGCACATCTTCAGCCAATTGTTGGCAGGGAATTAAATATAATGTGCTTTAGTGTAATGTTAAGTCTCTATCAGCCACAATGTATTTCTGAAAGTGAAGGAAGAAGCAAAAGATTATCTCAGTTAAAATCCTCTCAGATACTCCTTCCATGGTTTTTTAATTGAAGAAATTGGAAATGTAAGAATCTTCCTCCGTTTTTGCTCCTGTCCTGAATATGAATTCCTGGCCTCTTTTAGAAGAGACAAGTCTGAAATATTGATTTGCACATCATAGGTATAGATAATTATAGTGACACCCCTGTCCATCGGTGAAGTGATAAATCTCACAGAATTATAGAAATATGGAAAAATTGGATGGTATCTTGGAGAACATCTCACATAAAACCCCACTGAATCTGCTGCATGTTCACAGAGAATCTGAAGATTATCACAGGGAAAGACCAGTCTGCCCCTCTTTCTGTTTTAATTGTTTGGAGAAGCTATTCTCCATTCTTCAACAGCCATTCACCCTATGATGGCAACATTAACTGGAGAGATAAATGCTTCCCTCTATTGCTAGGGCCTAGAGACTTCCCCACAAGCTCCAAATCAGCTCTGGCTTTAAGTGATCAAATGATCTTGGCTCAATTTGAAAGCAGAGTCAGCATTTTTCTGGCTTCATGCTGGTTTATTATAGCCAGAACAAAGCTGGTCTTGTTAACAGTGAGAATTGTGGGTGGTCCATTCTTGCATGGGTGGGAACTCCTACCACTCCCCATTTTCTGGCTCCCAGGCTTGAGTAAGCTTCGTCATTTCAAGGCAGGTATTCAAGAGAACTGACACTTTACATGCCTGCTCTCAGCCAGATTCTTGTTAAATAATTTCACTTGGCTGACTTTACCTGGACTACTGTGCACAGAGAAGTCTTGCAAGGATCTGAAACCTGTCAGAACAGTCCAAATCAGCCCTGAGTATATTTTAAAGTGGAATTTCTGAAGCTTCTTTTTATGATTTTTCTCTCCTGCATCATCTAGATTCTAGCAGCATGCAATCATGGTTAGGAATATTGCTTCCTTGCAGAAAGCAAGCATATTGTTGCATTTTCTTTTTTAAAAGATAACTTTTATTGAAAGATTTTACATGGAGAATAAAAAATGCATTCAAAGAAAAGAAGTATAATAAAGTGTGAAAAAGAGAAAAGAAAAAAAAGAGGATATAGAAAAAAATAAAAAATAAAAGAAAATATACATTGACAGCTATCTCTTTTGCCATAATTGCTCTCTTGATTTAATTTTATATTCCCCTTATAATTCCCCAGTAATTCCTGGTTCGTTAATTATTTGTCTTTACCTGTTGTTTCTCTTTCATAAAATGCTTCTTCTGCTGAGATCCATAAGGTATCCATGCCATCCAAACCTCAGACCATGACCTAATTGTAAAACGTTTTGTTCCTCAGCAATTCCCATTTTTTCCTCCAAACCAAACAACAAGCTCAACAACAACAACAAAAAACATTTTAAATCCAGTAAATCCAATCTTCTTTCCTTTGCATCATGTAACACTTTAACTTGCAGGTTTTTCCCCTTGACATACAAATGTCAATGTATGTTTTTGGCATCACTAGAATGGTGCAGTATATGGTCATATCAGGTGTTGTCTCTAAAACAAAAACATTATTCTAGGCAAAACATTCATTTTTATCATAGAAATTCTCCCCAACTGTTACAGTTTTAATTTCTCCCATCTTAACATTACCTTCTTAGTTTCATTCCATGTCTTAACCTAATTATTGTGAAATCGCATACAGTTCCTATTCGTCATAATGCCCAAATATTTTATCTTTTCCTCAATCTCAAAACCAGTTTTCTCTACCAGTTCTATTTGACTGTCTATTTTCATACTTTTGTTAACATCTTCATCGTCTGATCATTAATCTTAAAACCTGTAGCAAACCAAATGTTCCCATTCCTGTTTCTACTCCTTCAAATACAGTGCTCCCCAAATCTGAGTAAATTACCCAAGATCTGGCAAAAGTGGTTTTACTTTAGGTAATGGGTTTGGGTGTTACTACCCAATCACAACAAGGACATTTAAGTGGACTTTAAGTGTTTTATTTAGATTGGGTAAAATGGATTTTCTCATAAACACATAGAATAGAATAGAATAGAATAGAATAGAATAGAATAGAATAGAATAGAATAGAATAGAATAGAATAGAATATCTTTACTGTCATTGTGTATCTCACAACGAAATTAAGTGCTGTCCACAGTGTACACTACACACAAGTAAAATTGGTTAATGAAGAAAAAGTTTGGGAAGTGCTATTCTAACAGATCCTCCATAACTATCACCAAACCATCCGCAGAAGCCATTAAGTTATAACTTTCTTTTTTAAATCTTAATTCCCATGATTCCTTCATCTTGTCTTATGCCCCTATTCAGTACCTCAAGGGCTAAAGTGAACAAGAGTGGAGACAGCAGGCAGACTTGTCCCTTTTTGAACCATACAAGTTTTTGTTAATTCTCCATTAACAATTATTTGTGCTTTCTGTGACATATTAATCGATCTTACTCGCTTAACAAAATTATCTCCAAGGCTCATCCATCCCAAAACTCTAATCAAGAAAATCCAGTTCAAATTATCAAAAACCTTCCCTGCATCTAAGAAGACCGACACAGCTTGTTTTTCATGTGTTCCTCCAAACACTCTAGAAATATTATTCCTAATATTATCTTGCAATTGTCTTTTAGGTAAAAATCCACATTGGTCTTTATCAATAATTAATAATTAATTAATTGTTTTCAAACTTTTATCCAAAACCATTATAAACAATTTATTCGGTAAAGATACTGCTTGATAACCTTGTTAAAGTCAGGTTCTGGGCTTCTTTAGGTTTTAATGCTATATTAATCTCTTTCTAGCTTCAGCAATCCTTTCATTCTCTAAAATAATGTTTATCATTTGTTGTAAAGATTGTAAAAGTCCATCCTTGAAGCATTTCTAATAGAATGCTGGCGAACCATCTGGGCCAGTGCCCTTCCTGTTTTAGTCTTTTTAATAGCTCCACACAGTTCCTTTATTGTCCATTCCAAATTTATCTTTGATTCTCTGTAATCTTTGGTAGATTCTCTTGTGTAAATATTCATTCACTTATTCCAAGGCAATTCCTTGACCCTTATATAAAATAGAATAATACTGGTGAAACAATTTGTACACATTTGCATTATCAGTTATTACAGTATTTCCTTCTTGCAACTCTGACATCACTTTCTTTTCGTCTTCTTTGCACAATTTACATGCCTACTATTTGCCCAGTTTATTTGCAAATTTAAAATTTCTTTGTTTTGCATAATCCATCTTTATTTCCATTTCTTTCACCGTTAACACAGATAATTGCCTCTGCAGAAGTTTAATTTGATGGGTAACGGTTGTCCTCTCTGGGGATTTTTAAGTTCTTCTTCCTTTTTTTAAAAAAAAATCATTCATAGTCGCTTGTATTTTCTCTTGCTTTTTAAAAATATCACTGTTGTGTTGTCTAAAATATCCTCTTATAAAAAGCTTTGGTTGCACTTTCAAACGCTGTTATGTGCAACAAGGTGATTTTTTTAAAAAAAACAAACCATCATACCAACATGGATGCTTGTGTGTTGTAGACAAGACACCATTTTTTTTAAGAGTTCAGGATGATCGAATGATCAGTTTTAACTACTTGTTAGATGTCTATCAGCTTTTCTCTTAGACCGCAACATGGCCTAAGGAGTACTGCTACCTCTTATTATTTTCCCAAACAACTCTGCGAAGTGTTGGATTGAGAAAACTTACTGGTGCAAAGTCAGCAGTCTGAGCTTTTGTGCCTGAGGAAGGATTAGAATCTCCCCAATTCTAGTCTAGTCACAACAATGATATATACCATTATATAGAACCACACTGGTTCTGGTTCAAGTGCAGGAAACAACTGAGGGGCTTCCCCTGATCTCAGCAGGTTCCCAGCATTTTGGGGACTGAAAACAACTGCAAGCCAATTTCAAAATACAGTGGCCCTTGACTTACGATCGGTTGCTTGCTAGTCATTTGAAGTTACAGTGGATTGTCCCAAAGGTACTTATGACCTGATTCCAAAGTTTTGGTGGCAATGGCCCCATCCCCAGAGTCATGTGACCAAATCAATCAGAATAGAGCTGAAAGGGACCTTGGAGGTCTTCTAGTCCAACCTCCTGTTCAAGCAGGAGACCCTATACCATTTCAGACAAGTGACTGTACAGTCTTTTCTTAAAAACCTCCAGTGATGAAACACCTACAACTTCTGAGGGCAAGCTGTTTCAGTGATTAATTGTCCTCACCGTTAGGAAGTTTCTCCTTAGTTCCAGGATGTTTCTCTCCTTGATTAGTTTCCATCCATTGTTTCTTGGCCTGCCTACAGGTGCTTTGGTAAATAAGTTGACCAACTCCTCTTTGTGGCAACTTCTGAAATACGGAAATACTGCTGTCATGTCACGGCTAATCTTTCTTTTCTCTAGACTAGCCAAACCCAAATCCTGCAACAGTTTATTTTATTATTTATTTTATTTTTTATTTTTAAAATTTATAAGCCGCCCCACTCCCGAAGGATTCTGGGCGGCTAACAATAAAAAACACATAAAACATAACAAAACAACAATACAAAAACAATCATCCAGGGGTAAGGTTTTATAAACCCCAGGCCTGCCGGAAAAGCCAGGTCTTAAGTAGCTTACGGAAGACCAACAGGGTGGGAGCGGTCCTAATCTCCGGGGGGAGCTGATTCCAAAGAGTGGGCGCCATCACAGAGAAGGCCCTCCTCCGCGGCCCCGCCAAATGGCACTGCTTGGCCGACGGGGCCTGAAGGAGGCCCAGCCTGTGGGATCTAACCAGACGTAGGGAACTATGAGGTAGTAGGCGGTCTCGCAAATAGCCTGGCCCTGAGCCATATAGGGCTTTAAAGGTAATGACCAACACCTTGAATTGGACCTGGAGACCAATAGGCAATAGTTCTTCATATGTTTTAGTCTCCAGGCCTTTAATTATCTTAGTTGCTCTTCCTTCACTTTTTCCAAAGTCTCAACATCTTTTTTCTAATGTGGTGACCAAAACTGGATGCAGTATTCCAGGTGTGGTCTTACTAAGGCTTTATAAAGTGGTACTAATACTTCATGTGATTTTGATACTATGCCTCTGTTTATACAACCAAGGATTGTATTAACTTTTTGGGCTGTTGCCACACACTGCCGACTCATATTTAAGTGATCATCCACTAGGACTCCAAGGTCCCTCTCATAGTTACTGTTTTTGAGCCAGATTTCACCTAATCTGTACTTGTACCTTTGGTTTTTCCTACCTTGCTTTTCTCCATATTAAATTTCGTGTTGTTGGATAGGGCCCATTGTTCAAATCTGTCAAGATCTTTTTGGATCCTGAGCTTGTCTTCTGGGATGTTGGCTATTCCTGCCATCTTAGTGTCATCTGCAAATTCGATGAGTTCCCTTCTATTCCCTCATCTAAGTCATTTATGAAGATATTGAAGAGTACTGGGCCTAAGACGGAATCCTGTGGCACCCCACACCTCCATGTAGATGTAGTACCATTAAGGATGACTCATTGAGTATATCAAGCTCTTAGCAACCGGTCCTCATTGACGGTGGTTTGCAGCATCCCACTGTCACATGACTATGTGTTACGATGTTTTTGGTGAAAATAGGTACAAACTTCTTGGTTTCAGCAAAACTGTCCCATTGTGACCATTTGGTTCGCTTAATGACTGCAGTATTCACTTTAATGACAAAAATAGTCACAAAATGGGTCTGGTCATATGCTGACTCGCTTTACAACTGTCAAACTTACAACCATAATGGGCAGGCTCCATTATGGTCGTAAGTCAAGGACTAACACTTTGAAGGAGCTGGAAATTGAAATTGCTATTTAGTTGGAAGTTCTCTAACATCACTTAGGTCAGTTCTACTATTTGAGCTAGAATAGATATCAGCCTGTGCCCAGCCAGATAATCTTGTCTCATGACACAATGTGTATTGGTAGTGTTGCATTGCTCTCTCAGCACTGCTTTTTTTTTCTTGCTCCCCTCTTTTTAGGGTTTCGTTCTTTCACTGGAGGGTAAAACGTTGCTCTTTCTTTTTTTCTCTCTTTCAAAGCAAGCTTTTGGTGGAGCTGCGTAATATTTTGGCATTCAATCAAGAACTTGCAAGATTTCAGCATTCTTGCATGAACTCTTGCAAGATTAGAGTATTTTGGAGCCTTCGGGCACCCGATTCCTGCTCTAGCTATGTTAAGCCTCGAGAAAAAGAAAAGAAAAGAAACAGCTAAGATGAAACCACATCACAGACATTAGGAGAAACCAAGCTTCTATAAGGGTCTGTGTTTAATTTGATTAATGACCAAAGCTCTCATCGGCACTGAAGAATTTAGAAAACGAGTAAACAAACTAAATAAATAAATGGTGATCCTTTGCATGGCCTGTTTCAAATTGCTTGTCCTCAAAATGCTTGGGCAAAATTGCCATCTGGTATCATAGAACTAGAGCCAAGGCAGACAAGCAGATGTTTGGCAAGGATGAGAAAAATGGCTACCTCCTTTTCCAGTAGCACAGGAGTGGCAAGGAATCAGGGAAGTCTTCAAGCTCGCAGGGGCAGCTTAAGTGTGGAATGCTTGAGATAAGCTTAGCTAGGTATTTTGGCATGCAAGTAGCATAATGGGGGATTGCCAAGCTCTAAGGAGAATGTCATCAACGTCTTCTCTGTGTAATGCTATCCATATACCACCTTCACATCAGGGAGAGAGAGAGGAGTCAGAGAGCTCATGAAAGCTCCAGAGTCTTTTGGAAAAGGTGGGGAGAGGAAGAAAAGCCAAGTAAATTAATTAATTAATTAATTAAAGAAAGAAAGAAAGAAAGAAAGAAAGAAAGAAAGAAAGAAATAATATTGGCAAGAGGCCAAAATATACTCAGTTGAAAGGGCAGCCCTGGGGAACAGAAAGTGGAAAATTAGAGGAAGGGAGGAATGGATGGACGTGTTTTCTGGACGAGCCTGAATGGCTGGCTGGCTAGAGCCCTGAGGAGCAACACATACACCCAACAATATTTTGTTGCAGGCCCCACTTACAATTGCTGTGGGGTAAAAAAAGGGAGCTAGGTTTTCCAACCCCATCCTCCTTCAATCTAGAATTTGGGTCAACCAATGCTCCTTCATATAACTTATGGAATTAATTAATCATTGACATGCAGTATCCAAAAGCGGTGACAGTGGTTCTTAAGTGGTTTGAAATTCACCTCCGTGGGTCCTTCTGTCTGTATTACCAATGTGAATGGTTAAATACGGCTTCCACATATAGGAGGTAATTGTCTTCTCAATATAGAGGTAGTGATATACCAAGGTCATTTTAGAATCTGAACAATCAGTATAGTACAGTGGACTATACTTTCTTCAACTTGTTTTATGATCCCCCCTTAGGCTTAAGATACAGGAGGATCTGGACAGACTTGATCACTAGGCGCTATCTAACAAAATGAAATTCAATGGTGAAAAAAATAAGGTTCTACATTTAGGCAAAAAAACCCAAATGTACAGGTATAGTATAGAGGGTATCTTGCTCAATAGTAGTAACTGTGAGAGGGACCTCAGAGTCCTAGTAGACAATCACCTAAATATGAGCCAGCAGTGTGCTGCAGCTGCCAAAAAGGCCAACACAGTGCTGCATTAACAGAGGGATAGAATCAAGATCACGTGAAGTATTAATACCACTCTACAATGCCTTGGTAAGGCCATACTTGGAATACTGCATCCAGTTTTGGTCACCACGATGTAAAAAAGATGTTGAGACCCTAGAAAGAGTACAGAGAAGAGTAACAAAGATGATTAGGGGACTGGAGGCTAAAACATATAAGGAACGGTTGCTGGAATTGGGTATGTCTAGTTTAACGAAGAGAAGGACAAGGGGGGACATGATAGCAGTGTTCCAATATCTCAGGGGCTGCCACAAAGAAGAGGGAGTCAAGCTATTTTCCAAGGCGCCTGAAGGCAGGATAAGAAGCAACGGATGGAAACTAATCAAGGAGAGAAGCAACCTAGAACTAAGGAGAAACTTCCTGACAGTTAGAACAATGAACCAGTGGAACAACCTGCCTCCAGAAGCGGTGAATGCTCCAACACTGGAAGTTTTTAAGAAGAGACTGGACAGCCATTTGTCCGAAATGGTGTAGGGTTTCCTGCCTGAGCAGGGAGTTGGACTAGATGACCTCCAAGGTCCCTTCCAACTTCTTCTTCTTCTTCTTCTTCTTCTTCTTCTTCTTCTTCTTCTTCTTATTATTATTATTATTATTATTATTATTATTATTATTATTATCACTATCATTATCATTATCACTATCATTATCATTATTATCTCTTTAAATAATGTTACCTATTTCCTTCTGTGTGGTATATCCACAGGGTGGAGGGGGGGAGGAGGATCCCTGCTAAATGTAGGACCTGAGTGTTTGCCCAGACATCTGACAGGCATCATGAGAAGACATTAAGGTGCAATATCTAGATAGCCATTGCTTTCCATATCATATTTGGGAGCTTCTAATAGTAAAAAATAAGAGAATCTGCTCTGATTCTTTCATTCCCCTGAACCGTTAAAGTAGGACTGCGTTCTAGCCTATTCCCAGTTAAGAAAATCCAGTTGAGATTGAGTTGACAATTTATTATTCATGCTGATTATGATCATGATCATACATAGTCATCTATGTATTCTATAAGGATACTAGAGCCCCCATAGACATTTTCCCATCTAGTCTGTGCATTCTGCATATCAAGAATGAGGACAAACTAAATGAGATGGAGAAAAAGAAGTCCTCCCTTGGGGAATTTAAAAGCAGGCATGAAGAGATTCTTGCCCAATGGATTTAGCGGAAGAACACATTAGTATATGTTATGTCTGAAATTAATAAAACATTGTAATTTCACTCCTCTCCTGCCTTCTTGCTTCTCTGAAGTGGAGGTCAGTTTTTATGACCAATAAAGAATGGTGGCGATAAAAAAAAACAGTGAAATAATATCTACTCTGTCATCAGATGATGGTTTTATGACAGCACTAGCACAGACTACTTTGGAAGAGTTGCCTTTAGTGGAGAATATGCGTAGCTCAGGTTGAAATGTTAAATGTTGGTATTAAGCCAGCTATAACAGCCCTCATCAAAACAGGTGGGACAAGTTACCCCATATCCAACAGCCCCCATCCCTGTATTAAAACTCAGTCAATATTGCCTTGTTTGTTGATGATATATTTGCAAGAAGAAAACGAAACTCAACAAACACCAATATCCCAAGAGTTGCCTTTATTTGAGAGCTACACTCACCACATCTACCTAGTTTATTTTATGTTAGTCCCCAGAAAAAAATGTGTATATTTTTTTCCATACTGAAAGAAGAACATTTCTCATTTGTATAACCAGCCATGTGTCCACCCTTACAGATTTGGTTTACATATATTTTTCCAAGTATGGAAGCTAAAAGAGAAGAGCCCAAATTTATCTGTATGTTTGGGGAAAAACAGCAGCTCCCTATACTTCCTGTGCTTAAAGGCTAGGTTGAAAATGTATGGATGAAGCAGTCACAAAGGTGGAAGACAAAGAGCCCAAGTTTTGGTCAAGGCCAATCTAAGTCATGTTGGGCCTAACACAAAGAACAAAATGGGATCTTCCCTCTTCCATAGATCCCAAGGAAGAAGAGTGATGGTGGAGAAATGTTCTGTGTGGCACCTGAAGGCAACATCCTATCTTAGAGAGCAAAGAGTGGTGGCATGCATTGCGTTGTTGTTTCTGATCCTATTTGTCAAGCCAGAGATCAGGTGCTGCCTTCATCTCCCACCTGCTGAAGCCCATCTTAGCTTTGGCTGCTTGACAATCAGAGGCCACTGTGGAGTCAGTGGCCCATTGTGAACTCTCTCCCCATGTACAAAAAGGAGGTATTTTCTTTCTTGGGCCCACTGAGAGAGCAGGCTACCCAGAAAAATGGCCAGCACCTGTGCTGCTTTTGTCCTGTCTCTTTAAGGCCTCCCCCCTCCCCCCAGTACAGCATCGTTGGCTATAAAGCTGTGCAGTAAAACAGCTGTATGGTAATTTATGTAGGGGAGACAAGAAGGTAAGTGGGGAAGTAAAGCAGCCTGAAGCAGCTAGAAGGGAATAATGTTCTCTAGCAGTACTCACAAGAAGTAGTAGGTGGAATAGCAGTAATAAGATGAATAGTAGTGGTGGAGAAGAGTTGAAAAGAGTGAGTAGAGAGTAATAGGTGTGAGTGCTTGTGTGTGTTGTCTAGAGAACCGTGTTGTTGGCTGTTAAAAGAACCTGCGATAGGCCCGGATTTTCCCTACATACCACTTATGCCAAAGATAAAAAACATATTTTTTCATTGCGTCACGAGAATGACATTTTCTCCAAGGGGGGAGGGAGGTGCTTCAAGTAAAAGCAAGAAAACCATGACCCTGCTTCAAAGAATTGCCCCAGGCCCTGCGAGGGAATGGCTGTGATTCAAGATTAATCAGACAAAAGCAGCAGAGAGTTTTTCATTCTGTTTTTGACTTTTTGCGCAGAGCCAAAAGTTTCCACATGCAGAAGTGAGATGGGGTATCAAAAATGTGATTTCAAAAGAGACCGTGACAGCGTGTTTTGTCACTGGGCTAAAATCCATGTCCCATGTCTTCACGTGTAACCCTATGTTCCCTAAAATCTTATTTCTTCTGTCCCTTCAATTCATCCAGTTGGTCAAAAATGTTCTAGGGTCGATAAAGGGTTCCCCCTCAAATGCATTTATTTTAAAGGGGGGGAGGGAAAGAGCTGAAGTTCTAGAGCATTTTGTGAGACTCTCCTGGGAACTACTTGGCAATTTTGTCTTCACCATCTTCTCAATCCCCTGAGTCAGCTTTTCTCGGCATACATAAATCTACACCTTCCCTTCATATTCTCTCTCTCTCTCTCTCCCTCTCTCTCTCTCTCTCTCCCTCCCTCCCTCCCTCCCTCCCTCCCTCCCTCTCTCTCTCTCTCTCTCTCTCTCTCACACACACACACACACACACCAAAGATCCATTAGGATGACAGCTGTCTACAGTGTGCAGCTCTTCCTTTGATTTCACAGACGTATAAGATTCTGAGCAGGTGAAAAATAAGACTTACTCAAGTTTCAACCTAACAGTCACTAGTGTGGAGTAATAGCCTATTTTCATGTTCAGACTACAAAGAAAAGTGGAATGCTAACACAAAAACTAATCCCTATTTTTCTTCTGCCTAAATATTAAAAAAACAAACAGATTTGGTCATACTATTTTTAACCTACCTGATGCATTGACATAGTTTGTGTGGGTGTGCCTTTAAGCCCTGGCAATTGAATTAACTAGTCCCTGCAGGTTTTTGGAGTTTTTTTTTGCCAAGATGCTGAGAAGTGGGTTGCTATTGCTTTCTTCCCAAAGCTGAGAGAGAAGGACTGGCCCAAGCACATCCAGTTGGCTTCATGCCTCAGGTGGGACTAAAACTCTCGATCTCCTGGTTTCTACACCAAACTGTGTCTCTAGTGGGTGTTAGCAGCAGCTTTATTCTCAGATATATAATGGCTCTTGTAGCCAGTTAGGGCACTGAAATAATAACAAAAGAGAGCCATGCAAAGAGACCCTTTAAGCTGTTATCAATGCAATATCTAAACAGGAGGCTTTTAAAAATTGTATCTACATTTAACATATGGTCTTGTATAATTATTTTTAATGTATTGTTATTCATATTTTTTACTGATTCCAGTTGTGCTAAACAAATGTTTAATACAGACGTGCTTGATTAGAAATTAGTCATGGAATTTTTCATAGTACTCTAATGGTATATCTGAGATTTATTGATTATCCATCCTTATTCTTGAAAACCCCAAAATGATGTCGACTGGTCAAGGGAAGAAACCAATAGTTATGATTTAGCTGAAAACAGTCCCCAGTCTGGCATAGGATTATACCTTTTCCCATCTGCTGTTGTGGGAATTCTAAAATGGCTAACAAAGTACATCTGTCCATTACACGGTTAGTGTGATGATGTGCTTGTTGCCAGAACTGGAAGCAAAGAGATTTAACTAGATGAATGGCTGAGTGGATTAAGCAAGGAGTAGTGGAGACATGGCAAGGCATAGTCCTTTGTGCAAAATGGTTGCCCACTCCACTTTAAAAGGTAGGATTTGGTTGGTAAAGATAAATAAAGGCAAAATAAAGGGGGCATTGATAGGTACCGGTACTGTTAAGAGAACTTGATAATTTCAATAACAATTCTGCAAGGTCTCCTTTGGAAGCTTCAAAGGGTAGCTGAGATCCTGATGAAAAATAAAGATGCCTCTGAATCGGGGTTAACTTCTGATAATGTCATGGACATTACATTTTCTTGGCAATGATCTAGAAGTGATTTGTCATGTGTGGATGTTTTTTATTGTCCATTTTTTTAGTTTATAGCTCTGGGTAGTCTCCCATCCAGGTACTAATCAGGCACATAATTACTCTGTCTTCCCCATCCTCTGCCACATCCCGTTGTAATTCCTACATTGGCCCAGCCACTCTATGCACTTGATAAAATGAATTTCAGCTCACAAAAGTATGTTTTTTATTTATTAGATAGAAAAAAATGTTGCCAGATTCCTTCTGATGGTGAACCTTTACCATACATGACAGATGTTGGTTTGGCCTTGAGGACAATCAATACACATGACTACGGATTACTTTCATGCTCCACCAGAAGGTATGTTCCCTTTAATTGCAGGAAAGTACTGCTTACAGGAAAGGGCATGAGAGGGCTGTTGACATGGAAGCACCCATCATATTTTGAGCCAAAGGATCGTGTCATTCATTCTCTTGCAAGCACATAAGGATACCTGATGTATCCAGGCAATAGGCATTACATCTACCTTCTTGTTCCTGATTTCTTTATAACTGTATCCCCAAATCAATTTGCCCTTTTTCCCTTTAGAAGAATTTTCATTTGACTATACCTAGCAGCTGGAGATGTTTCTTCTCACGCAGATTCAGTCCTGACACCTAGCTGAATCTGAAACTCTACATTTTCAGTGTTTGGGTGGCACAACCAACACCATTGTTATTTTACCCTGGAGCAACTTTTTAAAACACATTTTGTGGGACATATAAGCAAACGGTCAGATAAACCTATCTAGAGGCCAAGCTGAGGAGGACACTGATCAAGGCAGTGTTTTTCAACCTTGGCATCTTTAAAATATGTCACTGGGGAATTCTGGGAGTTGAAGTCCACACATCTTAAAGTTGTCAAGGTTGGAAAATAATGGATTTAGGTGTTGGGTCAATAATGGGAAGATTCAAGTTTAAATCCAGTTTTCATCATGTATGTCAGTCAGTCCAAACTATCTCACAAAGTTATGAGGAAAGATTAGAGAAGTGAGTTCTAGGTACAGTGTCTTGAACTTCTTGAAAAAGGTCAAATAAGGCAAGGACAAATCCTTGTAAATAAAAGATATCACAAAAGACGATTTGTGTTATACAATCCCACCTATCAAAGCAGGCACGTATTCTCTGAAAAAGGTTTTCAAGATCAAACATCTTCTTCCCTCTATTTATTGATCCTGCCCTAGCTACAAACATATTCCATATTTGTCAAGTTTCTGGGACCCTATATCATTCCAGCATGTAAGAATGCTTATAGTTGAAAAGATCAAATTATTTTCCATTTTCTTAGAGCTATCTCCAACTAAACCATTAAGGAAGTTTATTTAATTATATTTTAATTATTTTATAGAAAACAATCAAAGCAGTCTCAGGAAATTCTTAGCCAGATTGGTCTTTAATGTATTTCTGAATAGATTTTAGTACTAAATACTCATCTAGAAAATTATAGAAGCATCTTGCTTTGGAATTAGCTAAACTAACCACCTTTTTCAGCAGTCTTTCTCAGCTAGGGTACTCTTCATATATATGAACTTCAACTCCCAGAATGCTTGGCAATTACTGTGTTGACTGGAGTATTCTGGCAGTGGAACCTCCCCTGGCTATTGCCTCCAGGTATATGGAATTACAGGTCTAATCATCTTCATATGCTGGCTAGGGATGGCAGGGATGGTAGTTCAATGCATCTAGAAGATTCCAGAAAGACACAAGGCTGATCCACTTCTCCTATTTCTTAATACATGTGCCATTAAAACACTGAAAATACAGGCGTTCCAGAAAGGCAAAATAATTGCACACATTCTAAATGAGCGTAGGGCCATCAATCTTTGGCACATTCCATTAGTCTAGATCAAAATATTTTAGCATACATACATCAATACCTGGATGTTTGATCACCCCCTTAGTAAAAAGAGTTAGAGGTGCTGTTCTCTTCCAATTCTCAGGTAGCTTTGGTGATCCAACATGTTTCAACACCTATTACCACACACCGCCACAAAAGAAGAGGAAATGATTATGACATAGGATGATGAAGGTGCTCTTTTGTAGCTTTGTTAAAATAAATCTCCTTCACGTTGAGCTAGATCCCTAGCCACTTCATGGCAACATCCATATATTTTTTGTCCAGATGATGGAAACTTGCCTGCCCAGTCTATCTTCATCCCTGAGATTTCCTGCTAGTCTAACCCTGCTTAGTTTTTAAAGACCACCATGTTTCAATAGGAAAGTCAGATGCAGAAGAAATTGATGGTAAAGACAGTAAACAAACAAATAGATAATAAACAAATTTCCAATGCATAAATCCTTTCTTCCTCTTTGATAGTATCAGATTTCCCCCTATAACTTTTACAAAGGCGTCTTCAAGGACTCAAGACTTAGGCCACTGCATATATTCAAGCCTTCTATGGCTTTGATATTTTAATTATGCATAGTATCCTAAAACAAGATAAGGCTTTTGGGGCTACTGAGAATAAGCAGAGAATAAGCTATTTTATATAAGTGTGTGTTGTTTCCATTCCTTTCTTTTCCTCTGAAATTCAGAAGCTGAAGAGTAGAACATCAATATTGGAAGAAGCTGGCTTAGCTAATGGACTCCACAGATAAATATGGTACAAAAGGAACTGTTTCATCCATGCTGGCAGAGGAGACATGCTGCAGACCCAGTTGATCAAGAAATTCCAGCTGGTGGGGTTTAGTAGAGACTTCTCTGGAACCTCGTGGTCCTAGGGTGAAATGTGCCCTCATGCTCCTGACCTTCCCTAAGAGCCTGAAGATGTGGTTCTACCAGTTGGCCTGGGGCCCCAATTGGGGAGTATCATGCTGGAGGTGGTTGATGGACCAATAGTAGATCCTACTCCCCCCCACACGCATCTTGCTCCCTCCCTCCCATCTTTATATCATAATTTGTATTTTTATTATTATATGCAAACACACACATACACACAGATATATATACAATGGTTTTACTGCTTTTAATATTGTAAGTTGCCCAGAGACGTTACACAAGATGGGCAGCAAATCAATTTAATAAATAAATAAAGACAAGAATCTGAAAGGATATGTTATCAGACAAAATCTGACAAAAGCATGGAATTCCATAAGGAAAAATATAAGCTCAATAATTTCACCATTAGCCTCCCCTTTAAATGCTTTCCATGTTGGAGATAATTACAGAAACAGGAACAAAAATGTAATCAGATATGCAGAAATTGTTCGCATAGACTCCATGAACAGATTAAAGATACAACAAGAATGACTTGGGGACAGCCAAGAATATACCATGGCTGTTGTACTTATAAATTGCCCAAATCATAAACTTTGATCTTAAGAATGAGTGAGGAACATTATCTATTTTACCAAGTAGCTTTTTTCTTTTTATTTGTTTTGTTTTCCTAAACAACCATAAATAACAATACAGTAGAGACCTGGGTATTTATTAAGCACAAGATAGCCATTCTTATTATGCTACAAAATAATTCAGTGCATTTAAATTTAATTGTTTTATTACTGTTTTAACTGCTGCCTATTGGAATGCAATATTTATATGATTTTTCATTGTACACCACTCAGTCATTTTGTGGGTGAGATGGACGGTGTATCAATGCTACACTTAGCTTCAACTGTACAATTCATGCAATTTTTGTTGATTAACATCTCAGAATTATAGTTAACATTGACAGTAACTGTTTTTCTTACCTTTAAGAAAAACCTTTAAAGTTTAATTTTTATAGCATTAACAATTTTAATTCATGTTGTATAAATATGGAGGTGGCTGCTGAATTGAAGGCAGACTCTATCTTCCCCCTTGCTCTGTGCTTTGTTATCATATTGAAGTATTCTCGTTATTTTCTTTTTCATTGTGTATTCTATTATTTTATTTCTGTTTTGTTTACACTCTTTCCATTTCTTTTTATTATTGTAAGCCACTTAGAGTAGCTCTACAATGAGATAGGCAGCAAATAAATTTAACAAACAAATCAATATCATGATACCCAGCTATCTGTATTCTTTGTGTTACTTGCATTTTATAATACAGTAAAATAATTGTAAAAAAAAAAAAGCTGGAGCACTATTTATTTTTATTTATTCAATTTCTATAGCTGCCCAAGTCAACCAAGAGATTCTGGGCAGCTTATCATTCTTGGTCTCCAGTCATTATCTTCAATATAATGAGCATCCATCTACCAACCTCCAGGTGATTACTTAGATGTGTCTCTTTGATCAAAGAAAAACTCTATTCCATATCACAAATAAGCAACAAATCAATTAAAGTTGGTACGTAGCCCACACATGACTGTAACAACCATGGATAATGGATAAACTTCCCATTAGCCTATATCAATGAAAATCTCCAAAATGGGAAGTAGTTGTTTCATTCTATTTTATGCTGGTTAGATCAGAAAATAGTGCCAATAGGTCTAGAGAAGGCTAGAGAAATCAAGACTCCTACAAGATGATTCTGAAAGAATGGGCATGTTTAACCTTGACAAGAAAAGATTGAGGGGAGATAAGAAAACAGTGGCTGAAGGGCTGTTACACAAAAGGTCATAATCCCTAAAGACACAGCCATGGACTGATAAGTTACAGAAAAAAAGATTCTGGTTATATATTAGCAAATAATGTCTAATAGAGCAATTTGACAGTGCAACCAGTTACCCAGGAAGTGGGAGACTCCCTTCTCTAGATGCATTCAAGCAGAGACTGGAAAGCAAAGCATCTGGGGTGTATCGTATGGCCTAAAGGACACCTTGTAATTCTTAAGCTTCTCTGATCACCCCAGCACAGCAAGAGCCAATCAGCCACCCTCAGAGGAGAAAGCCATCAGAAGCCAAACTGAAGGAGCATTGCCTTTGCTGTTTCCGATTTATTTCACACGAAAGAAAGTTTTTTTCTTCTACGACAATCTAGATTTGAATGCAGGAATGGAAAGAGAGAAAGGAGAAGCAGTAGGTCCTGCAAATATTTTCGAAGAATTGTTCATGTCTCATCTCCTTTAGACTCTTGCTCTCTTCCATATGTTCCCAGGCAACTATGGCATGGCTTTTTTGGCTTCTCTGAATTACCAAATCAGATGAGCTCCAAGCCAGCAATATTGTTAACTCTCAGCATGGGACTGCAGGAAAAGTCACAGAACCTGTTTTGCCATATTTCCTGACCAACTTTCTGTTGACATCAGTGAGAGGGAAAGGGATTTTGCAGGCAGGAAATCCATGTTGGGTGTGTGCAGGGCTATTCTTCACTGCATAAGACTTCATCATTGCACAGTGGTGAATAATCAGACCTTCTTTATTTTAAAATCGGCATTACTGTGCAGTTGTAGAGTTACACATATACTTACGCAACTCAAGGAAAAAACTAGCCATTTGACGTAGCATTAAAAAAATTGGGAAGAAACTAAATCCACGAGTTCATATGAGCAACCAAGATTTCTACACAGTTACTCACGGTACCCAAGTCTTAAGTAATCTGAAATAACAGGATGATTTTCTTCCATAGTCATGGTGCTCACAATTTGGCATGTGCTCACACACTCAAGTAATCAAATACAGTCTTTTTTGTGTTTCTCTTTTAATTAGAAGACCAGACTCAGGATTCCAGAATACATTCCATGAATGCTAGAGTGATTTCATTAACATGCTTATTGACCATTTCCTGCATTGGGGGGCAGGGGGAGATCTGTTGTAGCCATTCTTCAGGAACAAATGGAATTTCTAAAAATATCCTGCTCTAATTAAACCTTTTTTCTTGGGGGATTGACTGTGGGATCTCTTTAATTCCAGCTTCATATTCATTGAGTCTGACTGTCGCTGAAGACACAAAACTCCGGGATTGGAAAATATCTAAGAGCTAAGACCATTAAGGTGTTGGGGGGGGGGGAACATTCATCTCCAAAATCCTTCTAAGGCAACCATGCTTTGGGCTTCACCAGGGTTCACCAGGGTTCAGTCCCTCCTGCTGGAGATCTTGTGATCGGCTGCCCGGCAGGGAAGATCCATCCCAATTCAGCCTTTCAGGCCCAGCAGCTCCGAGGGAGGACAATGAGACAGGGAAGGAGCCAGGAACAGGAGCTGGATCACTTTAGGGAAATGAAGGCATTCGTCCAAGAAGGATTGGAAAGAAGGGAGAGAGGAATGGAAGAATGGAAAAACAAAGTGGGGAGGTATCCAGGAAAAAGCTCCCTGGAGAGGATAGCTGCAGGGATAAGCTCAATGAGATGGGTGTCATACGAGTTGATTGGATAGATAGATAGACAGATGATAGATGCATGGATGGATGGATGGATGGATGGATGGATGGATGGATGGGTAGATGATAGATAAGATAGATATAGATAAGATAGATGAAAGAAACATACAGATAGATGATGATAGATAGATACAGTTCTTTTTTTGTAAAAAAAAAAAAAAGATGCCAGAACTCACACATGTCATACAATCCGCCTTGCCTACTCTACAAGGTTCCATCCAAAAAAAGTGCCGGAACTCCATTCTGGGCATTCTATGACAAAAAAAGCCATAGATAGATAGATAGATAGATAGATAGATAGATAGATAGATAGATAGATAGATAGACAGACAGACAGCCAGACAGACAGACAGACAAAGACAGACAGACAGACAGACAGACAGACAATAGGAACCTTGGGAGAGAAGTAACACATCCACACCAGAAGCAACCATTTTTTCCTCTTTGGCTGCTTACCCTCATGCCTGTCAGTGTTGTGTTGGGGATAAGAGATAGTTAATAAGGACTCCGGCCTTGAACAGGGTGTTGGACTAGAAGACCTACAAAGTCCCTTCCAGTCCTTTGATTCTATGATTCATGTCCAGGGACTTAGCAGCTGCTTCCAGAGGCTCACAATGACTTCTTAAATCTATTTAATATTATCAAAATAATTCCATCTTTAAAGGCCTTTCCTTGTGGCTCAAAGGGCTATCGACCCACCTTTCCATAGGTGGAACATTGCCACAGTGTAAAATTTGCTGTCCCTGCTGCCAACCTTAATTCTGTCTCTGTTTTAGCTTGCCATCAGATGGGTGATATCCTGATCTCCTAAGGGCAGGATGTATTAAGCAAAAGTATTGATTAAATCGTTTGCCTTTATGGTACTGTCCTCCCCTTTCTGGATTTCACCAGCTGGGAGGAAACGTCTTCAAAATGATGCTGGTTGCGGTTGGATTAAAGGAGAAAACATGACTTTGAAACCAGATTGGTTAAGGCAACTTAATAGTGCCTCAAATATAGGCTGGGGATTAGATGAAGGCAACATATTGGGGACATGGCAGAAAAGGCAGGGGGATTGGGAAATTAGATGAGCGTGTACATTATCATGATTAAGACTGATGGTCTTATCTAGCATTTAAGGTGCTTTTTTAAAAGGCAACTGGACTTTCTTTGTTTTGTTTGAAGATGTTTTGCTTCTAATCCAATTATTAACTAATTCAGTCATAACTGAAGAAGCTTCTTGGATTAGAAGCGAAACATCTTCAAGCAAAACAAAGAAAGTCTAGTTGCCTTTTGAAAAAAACACCCCTTTGGGATGGGAATGGGACAGCTCGCCACAGCCACCTCACAATGGTCAACTTGCCCGGGACACTTGCCACAGCCAACTTGCCATGGGACAACTCATTGTAGAAGAATTTAACAATTCTATTTAATTATTTAAAACAAATAAAAATATTTTAATGTCTGTTGATCACATTTCATTCTGTCCCTCCTTTTGCACCCTTTCTTTAATTATTCTATTCCACCATTTTTTTGCTATTAGTGTAACGTTTGTTTTTTGTTATTAGCGTAACATTAACTCACTGCGGAAGAATTTAACAATTCTATTTCATTATTTAAAATAAAAAATATTTTAATGTTTGTTGTTCACATTTCATTCTGTCCCTCCTTTTGCACCCTTTCTTTAATTATTTTATTCCACCATTTTTTTGTTATTAGGGCAATGAGTTGGCCCGCAGTGAGTTGGCCGTGGTGAGTTGGCCATGGTGAATTGTCATAGACGCCTTTGGGACAATCATAATCTGGATGACTGAGAATCTCCATAGATGTCTACCATTTAAGTTGCTTCTTTCTTCATTCTCCGCCATCATTTGTTCTTTTCTTATTGACAGGAACGATACACGGGCTTCTTATAGAGAGGAGATACTGCAGCTGGAACAGTGTTCCAAAATGCAATGGATGTTTAATAGGTGTGTGATAAAGAGTGCCATGGAAGCAAAGGCAAGCACCAGAGCAATGTTGATGATGATATTATCTATTCAGCTGTGTCCAACTTGTTATGTCCCGAGCCTTGCAAACGGCTCGGGCGTTTGCAGGCAGTCCCGGGCAGGTGCAAAGCTGCCCGGGACCAGACAGGCTGTCGCCAGCGCCGTGCGCATGCGCGGGTGCTGGCGCGGGAAAAGTAACCCATTTACCCGGGAGTTGCCTATATAAGAGGCTGTGAGGCGTTTGGGCTGAGCTGAAGCCATCTTCCTGTAAGCTGAACGCTGAATAAAAGAACCTGAGAACTCCAGCTGCTTCTCGTGTCTGTTTTCCCGCCAAGGACGCAACACTGGCGACGAAGGTGGGATGCCTTGCACTACCTGGAAAGGAAAAAGTGTAAGCTTACCCAAGGAGTCCTGAGCGGCGGAAGAGGAACGGTGTTGACTCAGCAGCTGCCCGCCAATCCAGTGCGCATTCGGGGGTAGGCTGGCTGATAGACCCGTCTCCTGAAGATCCGAAGATGGCGAAAATCGGAAGGCTTGCGGAATTCGACGTCTCACATCCAGAGCGGTGGGAGTCCTACGTATCCAGAATGGAGAACTACTTCAAGGCAAACCAAGTGAGGGAAGATAGCTTGAAGGCTGCCACCCTGCTTTGCGCTTGCGGCCAAGACGCCTTCGAAATCGCAGAAAACCTTGCAGCACCTGTTCCAGTAGAGTCTGTAAGCTACGCAGACCTGAAGAAGCTGCTGAAGGACCACTTCCACCCCAAGGTGTCCGTTATCTCATGGCGCCACACCTTCGAGCAGAGGGATCAACGGTCCGGGGAGTCAGCCAAGGAGTACATCGCCGCGTTACGGAAGGCCGCCAAGCCCTGCGAGTTCAAGGACCTCGAGGAACGACTGAGGGACCGATTCGTGTGCGGGTTGAGGCATCGAGAGCTACAACAGAGACTTTTCGCTAAGGAAGAATTATCCTTCCAAGACGCTTTAAGGGAAGCCACCGCGGAAGAAGCAGCAGGCGGCGCCGTCAAGAACATGCGGCCGATCAGAAGCAGTGCAGAGGGTGCGTCCGTGCACCAAGAAGACGTCCGACGAAACTCCGAGGAGGATCCGGACGAAGAAGTCGACCGTCTACACCCCGCGAAGGGAGAAAATCAGAAGGAAAGCTCTTCAGCTCCGCTCAAGTGCATCGGCTGTGGAGGTCGCCACAGGAGAACCGACTGCAAGTTCCGCTCCGCTACCTGCCGGGCATGCGGCAAACAAGGGCACATTGCAGCTGTGTGTCTGGGCCGACGAAAGGCACAACCTCAAGAAGAACGCCTGAAGGGTACCAGAGTCCCCAGCCAGAATAGGGTAGGTTTTTGCGCTTCGCGTAGAAACATTTGTAGGACAGGCACACACAAGCCCATGAAGAAAAAGCTGTCACTCAACGTGAAGCTACAAGGGGTTCCATTATCTATGGAACTAGACACAGGGTCTGCCCTGTCCATCATTTCATTGCATACATTTAGGAAGATTTGTTCCAGAAGTGGGTCTAAGGCCAAGTTAAGGCCTTCTGATATTGTATTAACTGATTTTCAGAACTCAAGAGTGTGTGTTAAGGGGGAGGCCACCCTTAACGTGCAATACAAGAGTTTTGAAGGTCCACTAGACTTGTTAGTAGTAGGGGGTGAAAGAACGAGTCTCATAGGACTCGATTGGTTTGAGGCCCTGGGGATACACGTCACAGGACTCAACAGCTTACAAACACTCGACCTACAGGAAGTCTGCAAGGAATTTGCAGATGTTTTCAGCCCCCAGCTGGGCACATTCAAAGGACCACCTGTGTCCTTAAAGCTAGACCCCACTGTCACTCCCATTAGGATTAAAGCAAGAAGGGTCCCTTTTGCTTTAAAAAGTAAGATTGACACTGAATTAGACAAACTAATCCAACAAGGAATCCTAGAACCTGTTGATTCCAGCCCATGGGAGACCCCCATTGTCACGCCTCTAAAGGCAAATGGGGACATTCGCATTTGTGCTGATTACAAATGCACACTCAATAAGGCATTGCAGCAACATGCCTATCCTGTTCCTGTGGTCAGTCACATCCTGGCCTCTCTCAAGGGGGGGCGTGTTTTTGCAAAGCTTGACCTAGCTCAAGCATATCAACAGCTGCCTGTTGATAATGATGCTGCCATAGCTCAGACTATTGTGACCCACAGGGGAGCCTTTAAGGTAAAAGGCTGCAGTTTGGAGTGAATGTCGCTCCTGGGATTTTCCAAAGCGTAATGGAAAACACACTACGAGGTATACCAGGGGTCTGCCCCTACTTTGACGATGTCTTGATTGCAGGAGACTCCACACACATTCTAGCTGAAAGGCTTAGGGCTGTCCTGTTAAGATTCAGGAAATCAGGCCTTAAGCTCAGAAAAGACAAATGCAAGATTGGGGTGCCTTCTACTGAATTTCTGGGATTCAAAATTGATGCTGCTGGGATTCATCCTGCTGAATCCAAACTAACTGCTATTTTAGAAGCACCCAGGCCAAAGTCTAAGGCCGAACTTCAGGCCTTCTTAGGCCTCCTGAATTTCTACAATTCTTTTCTTCCACATAAAGCTAGTGTAGCTGAGCCTCTTCACAGGCTACTAGACAAACAAGCTGTGTGGCTGTGGTCACAAGCACATGAGGCTTGCTTTAAAGAAGTCAAGGCCTTGCTCACTTCTAACAGTGTTCTTGCACATTTCAACGAGTCTCTTCCTGTGTGCATCGCTTGTGATGCATCCCCCTACGGGGTTGGAGCTGTCCTGAGTCACCTCAGGTCTGATGGAACTCAGGTTCCTATTGCATACTACTCCAGAACACTGTCTTCTGCCGAGCGCAACTACGCTCAGATAGACAGGGAGGCTCTGGCTGTTGTTGCTGGAATTAAAAAATTCCACGATTTTCTATATGGCAGGCATTTCACGGTCTTCACTGACCATAAGCCTCTGCTGGGACTGTTTACCACACGTAAGCAGACTCCCCACATCATTTCCCCTAGAATGCTTAGGTGGTCTATTTTTTTGTCTGCATATGATTTTTCATTACTCCACAAGCCTGGGAAAGAAATGGGCCATGCTGATGGCCTCAGTAGGTTGCCTCTGCCAGTAGTAGAAGCTGACCCCGCGCCAGCTGTCAACATTCTATCAATCCAAGCCTTGCCCGAGCTTCCTCTTAGTGCCAGGGATGTTACCGCTGAAACAGGTACAGATCACACACTTTCACGTGTCCGCTCCTGGGTCCTGTCCGGGTGGCCTGAGCACTGCCCTAGTCCTGAGTTTCAGAGTTTCTGGTCCAAAAGGAACGAATTGTCCCTTTCTCAGGGTTGTTTGCTTTGGGGAAACAGAGTTGTCATTCCCACCTCAATGAGGGCTAGGGTCTTAGAATCCCTCCACGAGGGTCATCCTGGCATTGTTCGTATGAAGGCTCTTGCACGCAGCCACTTGTGGTGGCCTGCTTTAGATAAAGATATTGAGGCTAAGGTACACGCATGCCACATGTGCCAACGATCTCGCCCAGAGATGCCCCAAGCTCCTGTGCATAAATGGGAGGAAACACAGTCCCCATGGTCTAGGGTGCACATTGACTACGCTGGGCCCTTTCAGGGCCAGTTCTTCTTGGTCCTTGTTGACAGCCATTCAAAATGGCTTGAGGTTGTGCCTGTCTCGTCCACCACCACTGCAAAGACTATTCAGGTACTGAGGGGGATTTTTGCTGCACACGGGCTGCCAGATGTCATTGTGTCTGACAACGGCCCTCAATTCACCTCCTCCGAATTCCAAGCTTTCTTACAGGCAAACCTGATTCGTCATGCCACATCTGCGCCTTTTCACCCATCCACCAACGGTATGGCTGAACGCATGGTGCGCATCGCAAAGGACGCCTTGAAGAGACTCACCTACGGGGACTGGCATCACAGGTTGGCTGACTTTCTCCTTTCTTATCGCACCACACCGTCCACTTCTACAGGGAGAAGTCCAGCTGAACTTCGTTGGGGGCGCCAACTTACTACGAGACTTGACCGGTTGCATCCGGACAGACTGCCTTCATCTACCTCACATCCTAGGGCACCTAGACAACTACTTGTGGGTGCCCCGGTTTGGGCTCGCAATTACGGGCCTGGTCATACATGGGTCCCCGCTTCTGTGTCCAGGATCACAGGTCCTCTCTCCTACGAGGTTGCCCTGGACAACGGTCGTGTCCTGCGTCGGCACATCGACCAACTCCGCTCTAGGCGGGACTTTTCTGCTGAAACTCCTGGGTCTTTTCCAGGGGGGGAGGGGGACCCTTTGGAGCAAAGGGAAGGGCAAGAGCTACTGCCCATCGCCACTGAGGGAGCCACAAACGGCTCGTCCCAAGGTTCTGCAATTGCTCCGAAAAGGAAGTCTTGGAGCTTACCCACACAACAGGCACTCACGCCTACTCCAGCCAGGGAGTTACCCCGGGGGCATACTCACTTTCCACACACAGCACACAGCACTCCAGCAACGGAGGATACCCGGGGGCATCCCAACAAATCATTCCCCGCAAGAGAGCTGGCACACAATGCCCAAGGTTGGCCTGACCTTACCCCAAATCCTACAGGGGGTCAAACATACACAGAGCTAGTCGAGGAACCAAGTCCCGACTACAACACCCCTAGCACAAATCAGGGGACACCTGAGTTTTGGGAGAGTACAGAAACCCACACGAGCCCAAACACAGAATGGGGTTCAGGGAATAGACAGCCTCCTGACAGGTCTTGGACTGACCTAGGGGGTTCTACGGAGACGCCCAGCAGTGGCTATCACTTCAAGGGGCCTGAGGGTCTACAGCTAGGTAGGACAACCAGGTCACAAAGCAACAGAAGCCCTGGCCTGACGAGCCCGGTGGGCAAGCAAGCAGGCCAGGCATCGGGGCACAGTCCTTGGAAGACACCAGGGCACAGTAGAGAGAACAGGCTCATGCCTCCCTCCAGTCAGGGGACTTATGCCAGTAACCCAGAGCTAAGAAGGTCACAGAGAGCAAAGAAATCTCCTAAGTACCTAGAAGATTACATAACATTGTTGGCAAGACAGAAGCCAGTAAACAGTGGGAACACTGGGGAGCAAATTGTCGTGTAAAATAAATGTTGTATGTTGATAGTAGTTTTAGCCCGGGGGAAAGGGGTGTTATGTCCCGAGCCTTGCAAACGGCTCGGGCGTTTGCAGGCAGTCCCGGGCAGGTGCAAAGCTGCCCGGGACCAGACAGGCTGTCGCCAGCGCCGTGCGCATGCGCGGGTGCTGGCGCGGGAAAAGTAACCCATTTACCCGGGAGTTGCCTATATAAGAGGCTGTGAGGCGTTTGGGCTGAGCTGAAGCCATCTTCCTGTAAGCTGAACGCTGAATAAAAGAACCTGAGAACTCCAGCTGCTTCTCGTGTCTGTTTTCCCGCCAAGGACGCAACACAACTCCTGGCAAGTCTATGGGCCAGGCCTCTCCACATTTTCTGATCTTGCACTATTTCTTTGACTTTTTCTGTGCTCTGGCTGGTGTCACCAGAGAAATGGGAAGGTGCAAAGTCAAATGTTTTCTGAAAAGAAATAATGGTTACAATTGAGGGAAGGGGGATAGTCTATTTTCAGACGTAATCCTTTTATTTATTTGCATCCATACACTCTTTTCTTCAAGAAATCAATAAGAGATCCTACCTATCCACAATTCTTGAAAAATATAGCTTTGGAGGTGCTCCTTTCTTTCTATCACTTTTATTAGCATTTTGCCTGTTTATTAGGTCTACACATTCCTGTCTTAACACTGAACCCAATAGAGGTTGTGTCTTTATCACTTAAATGATGACAGAATGCCAAGCTAGATTGTCCTGCTTATATAAGTAGCATACAGCTTTAGGATCATTGAACTAGAAAAAGTGAGAGAGTCACACCATACTCAGGAACATAAGTTACACTTGTGTGAAAGCCCTGTCCTAATGGTAGGACAAAGAGCTTATTTGGAGGATGAGTTGAATTCAAGGGTCAAGAGAAGGCAGTTATCCAGTTTATGTGTGATAATCCTAGATTTCTCCCTCAGAAATCAGAATAAGTAGAACCTTCAAAATATCACAGCAATAACATTAAGTTGACCAACCGTCCTCCTTTAGGGAGGACAGTCCTCCTTTTGTAAGTTCTGTCCTCCCTCAAAAAGTATCCTCCTTCATGTCCTCCTTTTTGATACTTGAAGACTAATCTGCAGGACTTTTTTTTCCCCTCATAGAACGCTCAGAACGGCATTCTGGCACCTTTTTTTGATGTTTTTTTTTCAACTTTTGCATGAGCTGTGCTACTCCCACTATTGGCTTTCGAAAGCCAATAGGAATTGCTGCTGAGCGTGCCAAAACACCCAGCTGGCAAACTTTGCACATGCAAGTTGTCTGTATTATTATTGCAATGAATAAAATGTTTCTTTTATTTACGATATTTTTTTCTTCAATTTATTTGTGTCCTCCTTTTCATTGTCAAAAAGTTGGTCACCTTAATAACATGTATGGCCCTGCAGAGCTGCCCCAATGGCAGAGAGGGCTTGATTTGACTCTTATTTGCACAAAGTTTACAAAATATAGGGCCACAGCATTAGATATGAACATGTTCCAGTCCTAGTTTTCTGTCTGTAGGGTAAAAGCACATTTTCAAGCATCTTTTATCATCTTGATTTATAAGAATCTGCAATGCATCATCCTAGAAGAGGCCTATCTACATGGTCACCAAGAGTTAGTATTGACTTGATGGCACATAATTCAGGGCATGAAGAGAGAAAGCAGAAGACTAATCATTTGTACAGATGCTGAGAAGAGAGTGCTTAACCTGCCTGGGTAGACAGGGGGAGTTAGCAGTGTGGAACTACATAAAACTTAGACCCACAGAAATGATATCATCTGTTCACTCAGGGTGATGTTAGTGTTCTTTCCCCATCTTAATCACATGGTAATTACCTGCTGCAATCTTCATGCTTAATTGCAAGGTGAAAATTCCGTCTAAGAGCATGGCTTTAATTAGCATTAAGGGATTTAACTTGAGAGCAGAATGCCCAAGTACATCTTCATTCTGATCAGCAATTTTATCAGTGGTTTTTCGGTTTTCAGGTTCCCCCCCCCCCTTAAGCATCTGGTAGATGAGGCTTACAAATCTGACATTATAAATAATTGCACAGTTTTATTACTGACTACAAATCCTTCTGGAAACAAGGGAAAATTGGATCTGTCCTCCTTGGCTGAATCTCTAATTAGTCAAGCTGCTAATTAATAAGACATGCAAAAGTCATTAAATGATCACTGAGAGTTGTTCGGCCTGTATCATTCTTTGATTTTTATTTAATTGGTTTTATATTCTATTATTGTTACACCATTTTTATGAAATGTAATTTCTCTTAGCCCCTGAGTTGTCCTCCTGTCTCTTGTTTGGAAGAATGCTAAACATTTATTATGACAATGGTAAAAGCAATTTTAACATGACAGTTAATAACAGATTAACTGGGTATAAAAGACAGGATATTCTAGGCACATTTCTGCAATAAGAAGACTGAATGAACAAACAAAGAATGGTTCGGTCTGAGGGAAACCTAATTAAATTAATGTTGTTTCTCTGCGGAGGCCTTATTCTGTAGCCACTGCTGTGGCTTGCTGCCCTATTTCTGATTTTGCCTTTCAATTCTTCTTCTCTTTCAACTCAGGGGCATTTGTGAGGAAAGAGCAAGCAACTCAAGATGGAGTCCTTCAATCAGATGATCATGAATAAATAAATCCTAACTGTAGTAGTCCTCATAATTTTGGGAATGATGAGAAGTAGGAGGGATTCAAAGCAAAGCAAATCTGTATAAAGCAATGCCAAAGGCAGCATGAAGCCAAATAAGTGGGATAAATTTCCATAATCTGCAGGTCTAGTTTTTAAAATAAATTGCTGCTGTTTATTTATGTAGATAAATCCCTAACTCCTTGCCAAAGCAAATTTTGTCATTTTGATAATGCCTCTGGGGTATTGCTTGTGATTGGTAGTAATAGCAGCTCATGTTCTTCTGTGTTTAAAAGTATTCATAAGATGTAAATCATACCAAATGATGGTTTTCTTTTCACTCAACATACATGTATCTGAAATGTATTTGACTATTAGTAGCTTGGGTTGGTAATTGCGCTGTTGGTTTGAGCTCCGAGTTTGGCAATTTGGTTGCAGACGTTTGGTCACCATTTGAGGAGACATCATCAATGCGCTTTGAATTGTGCTCGAATGTCCAAGCACTGTGTCAGACCTCATGTACCACCCCAGTCTTGCTGCTTCTACCCCTTCGCCTACAGGCCCCATCTCCTGTGTACCCTCAGCCATTCCCCCAGCACCTGAATAGAATGCTGGCAGCCCACCAAGGATAATGGGTAGGGATACAAGGAAAGGAAAGGAAAATAATTGAGCACTGACTTTCACTCAGAATTCCTTACCACACCCCTGGCTGCAAGAAGACACGAGTCGATAAGTTCACAGGTGGCTGGATTTAATCAAGGAACTTCTGGCATGCTTTTAGTCAAATAAACAACGAACAAAGTCAGCACTGGGAGTAACCGCCTCCCCGCGCCTTACATACACATCCCTCAGCCGGCCCCACCCCCCACCCCCACCCACCTAACCAGCATTCAGTATGCGCGGTATTAAGAGCAGTCAGGCAGGATGTGCTGCAGCCTCCCAGCTCCGTCTCTGTGTCATTCGGCTGTGCGTCGGGCAGCGCTGTTGGCTCTCTGCTCCCTGCTGCTTCCCTGCACTCAACAGCTGTTCGGCAACTTGGGAAAGGAGCCGCTCAGCTGTCCGTGGGACGACTGCGGAGCTGACGACCACGCTGCCACACTCCATCTGTCAACAGGCCAGGTAGGATAGGAAGGTCTGTCGACGGTCTTCTCCACCGCCCCGCACGCTGTTCTCAGCCCCTCCCCCCGCCAATTAGTGTCAAGCCCTCAGGGGCTCGACACACTGGCCTTTAAATACCTTTTTATGTGATGCAAATACTTTAAATACTTTAAAAAGTATTTAAAGGCCAGTGTTCGGATAGACAAGCACAATTCAAAGCGCACTGACGATGTCTCCTTTAATGGTGATGAAACATTTGCAACCAAATTGCCAAGCTCAGAGCTCAGACTAACAGTCCATGCATGTATCTATGCATATAATTTATATCATGTTTGTCCTTTTATACAGCACTCATGGCTAAAACACAAAAAGGCAATACAATAAAAGGCAAAATTACCATGAGTATCATTAAATGGAAAATAACCTTGGAAAATAACCTCTGATTATTTTTGAAACCTTGTCACCATTTCCTCAAATACTGTGGAGATAGTCAGGATCAACTACACCTCCTTGGGGAACATATTCCATGATTGGATAGTCCATTTAGGAGAAGGTCCTCTCCTACATAGTCATGAGCTGAACCTCAGGTAGAGGGATGTCTTCCAAAGAGCTTCCCCTCCTACTAAAAAAATCAGGTAGGCTTGAGTGATAGATCTGGTCTTGGAGATAGTCAGGGCTGAGTCACAGTACTTGCCCCATAGCTATGCAAATGTGCCACAGTTGTCACTTAAAATCCAGTGAAAGCTAGGGGTCAAGGAGTAACCCCAAACTATGAATCTGTTCTTCCTGTGCAGAGTGGGGAGTGCAAAGCTCTGGAACACTTTCTCAAGTAATTTATACAAAACAGTGCATGTGATAATACAAAGGCAATTCGGAAATAAGCCTCCATTTAGTGATCAATGACAGACACTCACAGATACAGAACTTTTATTATACACTTTAGAAAACTACAACATTACATTACTTTTTGACATAATCGCCATTCAAAATTGAGGCACTTGTCATAAGGTCTTACAAGGTTTGAAATTCCTTAGTAGTGATCGCTTGGCGCCAAATCTGAGCTATGGGGAAGGGGTGATCAAAAACATCCCAACAGAACTGCTTCAAAGGTTCTTGGGTGCATCTAGCAGTGTGCAGGTGAGCATTATCGTGAACTAACACCATACCAGAAGTCAGCATGCCCCAACACTTGTTACGGTTGGCTTGTCTGAGTTTTCATACCGTTTCACAGTAAACTTCTGAATTGATGGTCGAACCACGCTCCATGAACTTCAAATTAGCAGTACTCCTTTGGCATGTTCACATTTGGTGGGATTTTCTATGGCACCACTTTTGGTGTGGTGTTGGTTCACAATAATGCTTACCCGTACACCACTGGATGCACCCAAGAACTTTTGAAGCAGTTCCATTGGGATGTTTTTGATCACCCCCCTATAACCCAGATCTAAGCTACTACAAAGGAATTTCAAACCTTGTAAGACATTATGACAAGTGCCTCAATTTGAATGGTGATTATGTCGAAAAGTAATGTAATGTAGTTTTCTAATATGTAGTTTTCTAATAAAAAAAGTTCTGTATCTGGAGTGTCTGTCATTGATAACCAAACAGAGGTTTATTTCCAAATTGCCCTCGTATATGCTGCAAATCTGACTGGAAAAGCAAGGGTTAACTGATACTGCACGTGCACTTGAAATAGGCAACTGTGTCCAGGGCCCAATGCCTTCATCCAGTGGTGTGATTCAGCCAGTTCGTACCACTTCGGCAGAACCAGTAGCTAATTTTTTGTTGCCCAGGCCCAGAACGGACTTCCAGAAGCGGCATCTACACAGGGAACCGGTTGTTCACATATTTGAATCCCACCACAGCCTTCATCACACTTTTTTCCCTTTAACCTTTCTTAGAGCAGATGTGCTTCGCAAGGAGTGTCTATTTCCAAGTGTCAGCCATGCTAGCCATTCTGTCCCAAAAAATCAGGAATCTGGTGCATCTTTTCCAACTAACCTATTTCATTAAAAGGAATAAGCTTTTGTGAGCTGCCATTTACTTCTTCGGAGCTGCAACTTGTACAAGCTTAAGCCATTTAATGGAAAGGTAATACCAAACTCCTCCTTTTTGCCACCATGGACCCACACAGCTCTCTTTCTCCAATATGTTCCCAGAGAGGACTTCTAAACTCAGTAACCACCTGGAGCACCAGAATGAAGACATGATAGTAGATCCTTCATTTCCTTACTAAACATTTATCAAAGGGGCTCACCTGAACGCCTTTTCTCAGCATGATGATGGAGAATCCATTAGCGGGTTGTCTTAATCTTCCTGCTCCAATAAGACTAAGTCTGGAAAGTTGCCACAACTCTGCTGTGCAAGAACCCCCAGTTTGTGATGAAGGCAAAGCACAGATATTAGTCCGATGCATGTGCTCATCTTATACAGAATCTCTGACCAAACGGATACTAAAAAATGGGAGGGTGTGGATTCTCCATCATCATGCTGAGAAAAGGCGTTCAGGTAAGACAACGCCCCTTCTCCAGCATGATTGGATGGAGAATCCACTAGTGGGACATACCAAAGCCCTGTTGTCCCTAAGGGGGGGGGGAAGAAGTTTGAGCCTGAGTGCCACTGGTAGTAACCACCTGCTGTAACACCCTCCGTCCGAATGAGGCATCTGCAGAGGCAAATTTGTCAATTCTATAATGCTTGACAAACGAGGACGGTGAAGACCATGTCGCCACCCTGCAAATCTCCCCGATAGGCGCCTGGGTATCCCAGGCCGCCGATGTAGCCGCACTGCGGGTGGAATGGGCAGTGATGCGAAGAGCTCCCTCAAGTCTGGTACATCCCTTTAGTCAGCAGAAGAGTAGAGTCATATGTGTGGCAGGCTTGTCAGCTGGAAGTCTTTTATTTTTTCTTCCAGCCTTCTGTCTCCATTTTATCTTTCCATTTGCCTTTTCTTCTGGTTCCTTAAGCTCCAACCCAAAAAGCATATTTTAAACCATAATTAAGGACATCCTTACTTTCTAGGTGTTTGAACAGGCCATTTTGTTTTAAACAGGTCGCTACCATTTTAGAAAGTGCTCCAAATCTCAACCAAGGAGGAGCCCCAGCAGCTTCCTGCTAGAACTCCCTCGTGGGCTGCTTCTCATTGCCAAAAACTAACTTTGGGGCAAAGCATCAGGGAGGAATGTGAATGTCAGTAAAAACATACGGCAAGGATATGTCTCTGGATGTGTATTATTGTCATACAAACCATGACCAGTCAGTTGAACTAGATAATATGTACTTTGAAAATCTGAAACCAGGAAATTGGGAACATGCTTATATTTGTTCCGTCTGCCAAATATTTCCTTTTATGCTATGGCTGTTGGCGTGAGGTCTTCAAAATCAAAGTGATCAGTTGTAAATATTATTTTAAAATCCACCCCCCAAAAAACCTTTTTGTATAGCTTGGTTGACGCCTACCTTTGCCACTTTTTTTGGACAGGATTGCAGCTGGACACTTACTTTTTGGGTTCCCTGTTAGGGGCTCCCTCCAGTCAACTTTCCAATATTTCTTAGTTTTTTTTCAATTTAGTCAAAATGGAGCTGGAAGGGACCTTGGAGATCTTCTTGTCTAATCCTCTGCTCAAGCAGGAGACTCTGTATTATTCCAGACAGGTGGCTGTCCGGTCTCTTCTTAGAAACCTCCAGTGATGGAGTGCCCACGATTTCTGGAGGCAGGCTGTTCCACTGGTTAATTGTCCTCACTGTTAGAAGTTTCTCCTTAATTCCAAGTTGCTTCTCTCCTTGATTAGTTTCCAGTCATTATTTCTTGCCTTCTGACCGCCTCTTCTTTGTGGTAGCCCCTCAAATACTGGAATACTGCTATCATGTCACCCTTAGTCCTTCTTTTCTCTAGTCTAGCCATACCCAATAATTTATTATGGTTTCTTTTTATAAAAAAAAACCAATATCCCACCTTTTCTGCAGGAGCTTGGAGCTGCTTATATGGGGATCTTCCTTCATTTTATTTCCTCAATAACATCTCTGAGATGCAGGCTGAGCTGAGAAACAGTGTAACAGGACCAAAGTTGATCCAGTAGTGGACACAATGGACACAAGTCCTATACCAATATCTTAACCACTATAGGACACTGTAATTTCATCTCATTAACTCCATTTTTATTTTAATGCCAGTTAAGTTGGATTCTGATTACTTTGTGGTGTGCTATGTCTTGTCATTGCTTTTTTTTATGTGCTAAAATGATCACTTGTGTATGAAAAGGCCTGAGCTCTCTGGAGCTAGATTTGTATCCACTTCCCACTCCTAGAAGATCTACTGCCGGTGTGAGAGAATACTGCTGTTGATAGCTTCTGTTGCTACAGCAATTCTGTGACCTGGAATGCAATGGAGTGAAAGTCCAAGTTGTACACTGACTTGAATTAAGCAATCAAATTAAATAATAGCTGGCCTTATGCCATTACTTTTGATGAAATCATTGAACTCCTCACTGAATATGTTTCTTTTTCCTAAAAATGTACTATATGTACAATTATAAAGAGTAACTCAGGCCAGCAGAGATGAGCAAGTAGACATAAAATATCATATTATATCCAATGCTTGTATATATTGCACTGTTTTTGTAGCCTGTAGCATACTTATTAAGAAGGTGTCATTAATACTAATTATATCTTCCTACAAATCAGTGTTTCTCAATCTTCTTGACAACTTTCAGATTTAATACCGTATATTCTGGCATATAGGGCGACCCAGGTATAAGACGACCGAGTTCGACGCCGAGTCGCAAGACGATCGACACTGAGTCGCAAGACGATCAATGCCAAGTCGCATGCCTAGAAAGTCGTCTTATACGCCAGAAATTACCTTATTTCCGGCGTATAAGACGACTCGGCGTATAAGACGACCCCCGAGTTCGTCGCCTGTTTCAATGCTCTCAAAAGTTGTCTTATACGCCAGAATATACGGTAGCCATCAATTCCCAGAATCCTCAGCAATGGCTATGTTGGTTGGGGAATTCTCCAAGTTGCAAATGTTGGGAAATCCAACTCTATAATATGGAATATTATATATATGATAAAATTTCTGGGTTGCAAAGCAGCAGGCACAAAGTCATATCTGTTACATTTTCTTTAATGCGGGTTTTTGAATTCCTCCAAATTAGATATCTAACTCTGATGCAGAGTGGGTGAGGCGCTAAGGCTCGTGATTTTAACTAGTCTGCTAGAAGTTGCACTCCACAGAATAACTGGGACCAAAGCAAAGTGAATGGAGCCAGAACTAAGTTAAATTAAAATCACATCACACTGATTTACATACATTGAATATTTTTATTTATATAAAAATTACAATTTGGTGGCAGACATTGGAAGCATTCTTAGGGCCACAGATGCTTCGAAGGCTCTAAATAGGTAGCTAAGGCTGAAGACAGTTGATGATAATAAAAACTGGAAAAGTTCCTAAGTAAAATTTCAAAGAATGGGACACAAATTAAGAAGGGGCTTCGTTGTCTTATGAGAAGATATGGTATATTGTGACACAACTGAAATGGTTACTTTGAAAATAGTCTATACTACAGTGATGACGAACCTTTTAGAGACCGAGTGCCCAAACTGCAATCCAAAACCCACCTATGCATGGTCAGGTGCTGGGTGGGCATGGCCCATTGGGTGGGCGTGGCCCATTGGGTGGGTGGCTCATTGGGTAGGCGTGGCTGGGGTGGTAACGGCAGACTGAGTGGGACTAAAAAGTTCAATCAATCAATTCCAACTTTGCAAGATCTTTTTTTCCCCCAGTTGAAATTGACTGATTGAAACTTTTTTTTTTTTTGCACACGGCAGCGGAGGCCTAAAGCGAAAAGGTTTTATAAAACCCAGCTGAAGGCCTAGGACTGGGGCGGCGGCGTGTGTGCCCATAGAAAGGGCTCTGAGTGCCGCCTCTGGCACCCGTGCCATAAGTTCACCACCACTGCTATGGTAGATAATGGAAGCATAATTTTGTGTTTCATTTTGTATTTTCAGGTGTACCAAGTGATGTTTCATTTATTGTGGGAAAAATCTTTGAAGAAACACCCTTTTATGGAACTTAACTGCTTTTGTTGGGTTAGTTTTTGACTTATATCTTGTCGTTAAACAAAAATAAAATGTTTAAATGTTTAAAGACGAATTCCAAGCGTTAGTTTGAATCTCTTTCTTCAGTTATATTTGTACCTCTTGAAACCAGAATAGTCCATGTAATATCCAAGTTTTATTAGCAAAGCAACCTCTTCTTAAGGCTGCATGTGGTAGCTGTGCAGAAAGCCTCACAACTTTCCCCAACAGCAGAGACAGCAATATAAAATACTACTGCAAGTACCACATTATACTAGCTAAACTGTACTGTGTGTATCTCCTGTGACAATGAAAGGGCAGTACTGATGCACCCCAACAGAAAGGGAGGCAAATGAGCTGCCCAAAAAGAGTGTCTGGTTATTTTCCACTGGTGATTTACTATTATGATATGAATACTGCAGAGACATATATACAGAAGTTTTAAAAGAAGTCCTATTTTAGTCATTGGCTTTGGAAGATGAGGTCTTTTCATTAGTAATAGGTGGGTAGTTTCCCATTCCACTAATTACTGTTAGTGCCTTTTTTTTTTTAAAAAAAAAACTCATTAGCATATACCCATTTTCCCCCTTTAACTGCAAAATGGTTTCTGAAATCTCAGTTTAGGTATATCTTGCTTTATAGCGGCACTAAACCCAGTTTCCTGGTTTAAATGCCATGGGGAGGATAATTTAGAAACAGGAAGTCTAGTCTGCTGCAGAATATACCAGAGAAGTAAACAGCCTTTAAGTCAACTTAACTCAATGTTTATGAGAGCAACCTGCTACCTCGATTTCGGCATCTCCAACTTCTCTTTTTTCAAGTGCAATTGCGAGCTCTGTTTGCTACAGAGTGACACTTTGGGGAATAAGGACGCCAAATTAACACAGACCAAGATTCCAGCTGTAGAAGTTGGTACAGGAGTTAAAATAAATCTGCAAGTGGCATCATTTTATTGCTGATTTTTGCTTGTGGATGGTAAATGTCATAGGCTGAAACAAGTGTTTATTGAAAAAATTAGAGGCTAAGGAACACAAACAATCCCACACATAGCTGAGTGAATGCAGAATTGGGAATCCGCGCCAAGGGATTTGGGTGCAAATAGGGCCTGAGGCAATGACTGTCTGAAGCAAATCATACCCCCTTAATTTCAGGTCCCCATATATTAAAAAGGAAAAAGTATTTATTTATTTATAAAATATATTATCTTTCCGATAAAAAAATTCCCATGAAGTTATTTAAAAAAGCCTCTTCTCATGATATTGTAAAGACAGACTAGAAAGATTTTAAATGCCTTTGCATATCTGAATGATTACAAACAATAACAAATAAACAGAATCCTTTATCAGCATACAGGTAGCCATATGAAGGACAAGATCATTAAAGTAATGCATATACACGTACGGGTTTATACAATGGATTATTTTCTGTTTGGAAAAACATCAGGCACTTTTCCACAAATATCCAAAAGACAGTCTGAGGTGTTCAGCAATCAAAATTGCCTTTTCTTTACAAATTGCAAAAATGATCTGAAACATTTGGATATCAACATGTTGGTAAGGGAGAGATACAGGGGAAGTGCAAAATGGAGGATGATTCTTTTCTTTAAAAAACTAGTTGTAATGCAGTTACATTTCTCTGTTATCTTAAACCATATTATTAATTTCAGACCTTAAAAACACAAATAAAACATTTTCTTGAAATATTGATTATAAATTAATAAGCCTGAATTTTTCATCTTATGATCTTAAATTGTTTAAAAGTCATAGCAACATCAAATTTATTGGAACAAGTGCAAACTTAAGATTACAATCCTGAGACATGCTTGCAACTGAATCGTCAGAATTATATCACAGCAAGCATGTGCAGAATTGCACTGTAAGACTTTTAAGGAACTGGTCCATATTAATAATCATCTCTTTTTTTTTTTTACAGATGTTGAGTTATCACCATTCAACAGTATGACATTAGCTTATCATTTCATAGAACTTGTCAGTTTATCAAAGCAGAGATCTCATTAACGCAGTTAATACATAATTAGAAACAATACATTAAACTGGAACAGTTCTATTATATAATATATGTCTTTTGCAGACTGAAACAGAGAATAGCCTGGCTGCTTGGAAAAGCAACTGACACAATTCACAAAGCCATCATATGCAATTATTTAAAATTACAGAATATAAAGATATATATGCAAAAACATGTATGATCAGTCTTCACATTCATTTTTATAATACCACACTCCATTACATTTTTAATTTTCCTGTCCTCCTGCCCTATAATAGCATTATAGAGCATTGGGGTGCAAGTAACACTAATTGTCAGTGTTTAAAATGAGCAGAGGTGTTCCTTATCTGGGTAAACAATATTCAATTAATATTCATAATGAATTGAAACATATACAGAAAGACGAGAGTATTTAACAGTTTTTCCCAGGATTCTTTGCCAGCAGTATTAGAATATTCTTAGGTTATATGCTTATCGGACCATTCTCCTCTTAGGAGTATTCTGGTGGTAGTTAAAATATACGCCTGCAGCTGTACACCATGTGGTATTATATGAAAATAGGATCTTCAAAGAATACCTTGTATGTCTCCCCCATGAGACATGTGCAGTTGAACCACATGATATATTAAATAATTGGAGGAGGGTTGAAGCTTAAATATCCCTCAAGGGCTGTACTTCACCTAATGTCCACTAAATCATCCTTGGCTATTCCTCATGACTTCACTCTCCAAAACATTGAAACAAAATGATTTGGCAATTTTGAGGGGCCAGTGTCTCTTCTTTTCCTGAAAACTACTTCAGAGAATTGGAAATTCGATTTGTTAGGATTTAAAGACTTTTTTGAATAATTTTTTTTTGCTTGGATTTTGGAGGGAGGAGGTTCAATATCATATAAAAGAAAGATGCACAGCACAGCTATTATATCAAAGAGACATAAAATATAGCTCACAATTTCAATGTTATTTATATTTATTTATATATTGTAAGCCTGCTCTTATCAATCTAAGAGTAAATTATTGGAACTCTTCTTGATCCCTGTAAGATGTTGAAGGCAATGGTCAGTAAACCTCACCAAAACTATTGTTATATTATTATGATCAAGATTCATTTATATAAAATACATTTATTACATCATAATTAGCGTAAATCAGTTTCTAACTGTATGATCTCTTCAAATCAAAATAGGAGGCAGTAATAAAAAAGAAATGAGGGACCATGCAATTAAAAAAAGGTAAATTAAAATGGATTATTAATGAAAATATTAACACAAATGCCTAATCTTTATAAAACTTCATAAAATAAATACAAATATGATCTGTATGTACAAAGTATTTAACAACATTTAAGACTTTTGGACAGTCAGTATAGTACTAAGAATACAGATCATCTTCATGCCAGATAAAAACCAGAAATTTCATATGTAAAAACCTTCTCTTATAAATCTTACAGAGTACTAATAAAAATTCTTCCCTCTTATATTGTTAAAATACTGTGTATAAAATATGCTGAATGTTTTTAAAGTATTGGATTCTGCATATTTTTAAGAAGCTTGTAAAACAGCAAATGTAAGAAAATAGTTATAAATGTATTACAAATTTTACGTTTATTATTAAAATTAATCAATCTGGAAATGAACTCTACAATAAATCTACTCCATATGCAAACAAAGCTTCTCAACATACTCTCTAATGTAGAAATCTGAATAGCAAAACTTTGGTTGGGTTGTATTCAATGGTGTATCACATATAAAATTTACAGCAACTTTAACTCACCAAATGAAAATTAATCAAGGTGTTCACCATGTTCCATGATTTTAATTAAATCGAATATATTCTTACAGAAATTAAGTTTACTTCCAAAGCTTATTCTATACACCACTTTGCCCATACTGGTGCCATGTTAGCAGGGATTGTGGGATTTTAATTTTAATACATCTGGAAGCCATCTATTTGGGGAACGCTACAGCATAAAGTCAATACATGATGCTCAAATATCCTCTGCTTTTTTATGACATAGTAGTGAGTTTGGCACTTCCAAATAAAGACAGTTCCAATGGCATATTCCTTACTTACAGCAGCGAATAACCTGCAAGTATCTGGCAGCAAACGTTTTGTACAAAAACTAGAGAAAAAGAGACCTGCAGCCAAGACTGACGAGAGAAAAAAAATTATACAAGAAAATGCAAAAAAAGCTGAAGAACATCTTTGGACTTCTTTATGCATGTGCACTTCTTGTAGTCAGAGATGTCTGAAGCACTTTAAACTGTAGCCTAGGATAATAGAAAGAAAACATCCAATGATTGAAAAAGCATTCTTGATTGATTAGATCTCTATATAAAATGCATTTATGAATTACTTTTTAATCAGGATCTGGCAACTTATGCTACTTCAACATAAGTCTTTCAGTAAGAATACTGAGGTATCCGTGCCTTAAAAACTGGTGTAGTTGATTTTTCCTGTGGTTTTACTCAAAGGACGCTAAAGATAAAACTATATTTGACTTTACGTTATGTTTGCTCTTTGATGTCTGTTGTTGCCTTTTGATGAACTGTCTTTCTGTGACACCGTGCTTAGGATCACACACTGCAATTCATCTCCTAGATACTTTTAAAATGTAATTCCACCCCATCCTTTCATCATATATATATATATATATATATATATAAAAGCAAATATGCAAGACTATCCTACCAAAACCATTAAGTTTTAGAAAACTGAGAATGAAAAGCACGATGGTAATTTTAAATCGAAGTCATTAAAATCCTAGATTAATGGTAAAATAAGTATTTCTTCTTCTAGAAAACTGACATGTTATAATATCTCATAAGATAGCATTGTTATAGCATCTATAATGATTTTCGAAGTACAGGTAGTCCTTGACTTATGACCCCAAAATTTCTGTTGCTAAGTGAGACAGTTGTTAAGTGAGTTCTGCCCCATCTTTCAACCTTTCTTGTCACCGCTGTTAAGTAGTGACACACTTGTAAAGTGAATCTGGCTTTCCCATTGACTTTGCTTGCCAGAAGGCCACAAAAAATGATCACATGACCCTGGGACACGGCAACCGTCATAAATATGAGTCAGTTGCCAAGCGTCCCAATTCTGATCGCATGACCACGGGGATGCTGCAACGGTCCTTTGTCTGAAATGGTACAAGGCTTCCTGCCTGAGCAGGGTGTTGGACGAGAAGACCTCAAAGGTCCCTCCCAACCCTATTATTGTTATTGTCTAACTGACCCTAGGTCACTTTTTTCAGTGTCTTTGCAACTTCAAATGGTCAGTAAACGAAAGGTTGTAAGTCGAAGATTATCTGTATGTATTTATAAATCATCTTTCTACCACAAGGCAAAGCATATGTTTATAAACTTTCTGATCTAGAATATGCTTTGATCATATAATCAAATAGTATAGTGGCATTTGCTAATGATATTTTACATGTAATATTTACTGCGCCTTCTCCTTTTGTCTTAATTTCCTTCTAGTGCAGCAGTTCCTTTAACGCAACTGAATCTTGGAGCAGAATCTGTATATAATAACTTCATGAAAATAAGAGAATTGATACCCCGAGCTGAATTTGGTCCTTATAGTATTACTTTTAAGGTTTTAAGCTAATAATGAATGCATTGCAACATTGTCATAAAATAACAAAAACGAGAACTAACCTTCCAGTCTTATCCTGACACCCAGCTGTGTGTTGTTGTTTTAACACCGTGCGGCAAACTTTGGTTAGGTAACACACTGTCAAAGTTAAAATCTAGTGTTTCCCCATCCATCAGATCATTACGAATTATTGATTCCATATCGCAGTCCAATCGCTCGATGAACATATCGTCTAAGTCACTAGGCAGCTTCTCTTGATGGAAAGAAACAATTCCCACTCTTCCATACCCATTACAGCTGTTCAGAGTGGTGAAGGGACTAAGGCTATTCACTTGCATCGGGTGGCTCACGACTCCCTGGGCTGAGTTTTTTGCTGAGGTTGAATGATTCACACTTGAAGCGTGAGACACAGTACTAAGGGTGAGAGACAAAGTATGGCTGTTTATTACTGCCGTGGGTTGGATGTGTCCTTGGTGAGAGTGAGCACTGGGGGCAATGATTTTGTTATGGGACTGCTGGTTGCCATAGGGTGATATTGCAGCGTTAGAGACCATTAATATATTTTGTCCCAGCACTCGGCTACTAGGCTGGGAAACATGAGTATCTGCCGAAGCTAAGACCTCATTATGTGGTGGTGAATCAGAAGTAAGCAACTCCTTAAGAAGTCCAGGGCAGTTATATTGGTTAATGGTCCCATAGCTCGATTTATTGTCCTGAATTGTCGGCATAGGGATCTGTGACAAAGAATTTATGCTAGGCTGAGCATAAGTGTATTTCCTGTAGTCTGCATTGGTTGAAGCTATATTTGTATTGGACGATGTATATGAATAACCAGTAGATTGTTGCATCATGGTAGTCGGTGGCGATTGGGCAGGCCCAGTCAATGATGTATTTGGAGACAAAAGATTGAGATTATCTAGTAGGTTTTCCATATTTTCGGAACTACTCATTTCAGAAAGGCTCGGCAGAGTTGAGGCCATTTTGGTTGCTGATGAAGGATAGACCATGGAATGCACATCCCCTTCCCCAAGGTCATCTTGTTCTGGCAGAATTGGGGAAAGTCTTCCACTAATGGTGCTAGCATTTGAACTGGCTCGAGGTCTAAAAGTACTCCAGTTATTATCAAAGTCATCGTTGCTATGACTGCTGGGGCTTGCAGGCCATTTCGAGAACTGTGCTCCTGGACTGTCGCCATTTCCGTCTTGAGCTGCCTGAAGAGCTGATTTTTTCTTTGCAGCTCTCCCTCTACTTTTTGCAAACTTGCTGCTGTTGTCCATGGAGGCAGCCCTTCTCCTGGGAGATTTGCCACTTTTGCCTCCTTCTGGATTAAGCATCCACCAAGAGCTTTTTCCCGTCCCTTCATTCTGTACTCTAATGAACTTGCTGTGCAAAGAGAGGTTGTGACGGATTGAGTTCTAAAAAAGGAAAATGAAGAAAGATATTGAATTGCTCTGCCACAGTAATATATCCTAGATCGCCCCCCCCAAAAAAATCCATCAAGTCCATCAAATCCATCAAGTCCATACAATAATATCACTATAAAATCACTATCACTGCCTGAGCAGGGGGTTGGACTAGATGACTCCAAGGTCCCTTCCAACTTTACTACTATTACATTATATTACAAATAGTTATCACCCACACACACACTTATTTTAAATTGTATTTCTATCAGCAACAAAACCTATCATACTTGTAGGTGCAAAGAGGGTGAATCAAGATCAGCAAATCACAGTGGCTGCCACACCAAATAATAACACTCTTCATTGTTAGAATCAACAGGATCCTTGTCAGTAAGCACTACACACAAGCAGGAAGCCACACCTGCTCCATCTGAAAATTAACACCATAGATTATCAAATGTCTGGACACTAGACTTTCAGCCAGACTGCCACGCAAAAAGCTCTCCTCATGGGAGCATAGCTGGAGGGGGGGGGGAAATCAGGATCTGCTATGGACTTTGAAAGCTACTTTTTTTTTTTTTTCAAAAAGGAACTGGAAAGTCTGGATTCATCAATAATTCCATTCCGTCAGCTCAAAGACAAACTTCTCAGGAAACAGACGAGACTAATGTAAAAGCAGCGAAAGGAGGAGGGGAGGCTGCCTAGAGAGGAATCAAAGGACACAGAACAAGGCAGATGGCACCTGGCTTCCAATGGGTTAAACCCACTACAATTTCTTCTCTTGCCAGTTGACCAGCTAATTGGTCTGAACAGGGAGCTAGTTTACCTCAGCTAAAGGAGCGGGAAGCCAACAGTCCATTCCCATCAAGCCATTCATCTCCTGGCCTGTGAGAAACAAGGAAAAGGCTCAGGACCGCAGAAAGTAAACAAGCCTTGTCCCAGCCCTCCCGGGCACGTCTTTCTATTAGTAGATGTCCTGGAAAGGACTGGAATCAGGTGGGTTGGCAGCAAAGGGACAGATAGCTTTGACCCTGTCCAAACGAGCTTGTTACATTTCCATAGACAGTAGACAATGGGCTTATCCAGCATGGAAACAGGTCACACAACTGCACGTACAAAGGTTTTGCCAAAAACTGGCAGTTACTTAACAACCGCTCCAGCAAACGTCATAAAATAAAACAGTTATGTCTTATGAGCGTAATGGGCAGCCTCGACTATGGGCCTAACTCAAGGACCACCTGATAATTAAGATTACAGATTAAAACATACACTTATAAATGCTGTGAAGAATATTGAAAGCCATTCATTGTAACTTTTCTTTTCTTTTCTTTTCTTGCACTTTCTGCTTTTTTATTTCTCTTTTTCTTTTTTCCCTTTACATTCGCTTGTGTTAGTTTTTACCTTTTTGTTTAGAAGTATGTATGTGGCTGTATGTAGAATAAAATAATAAGATATGTATGTGGCTGTATGTAGAATAAAATAATAAGATAAAACTAAAGATTAGAATAAAATAATAAGATAAAACTAAAACCAAAGTATTCAGATTTCATTTGAACAAGTAGAGTAAACCTACTAGAAATATTAGGGGAATGTATGGTTATCAATTTCAGAATTTGCTACGAAGCCCCCCTTTTTGTAAGGTACAAAGGTGGGGGTGGTTTTGCATAAGGTAAAGAGAAAATTGCTGTGAGTGTGTTTTGTACCGGGGAGGAGGGCTTTTGTGGCTTTGTGTCAAGCCAGCAGAAACCTGACCTTTCCCCCCACTTTCTTGCATTTCACCCTTCCTTGTCTGGTTCACTTTTGACAATGCAGTTAGACTGAGAGGTAAAACCTTTAAAGTAACACAGGATAGTGAGAAATGAAAGGTGTGTGGTGTCAAATTTTACTTCCCTCCTTTGCATGTACTTTTTTTGGGTGAAAAGTAGGACCCGTCTTCTGTTTCATAAATGAATGGGAGAAATACACCGTTGCTCTACATGTCTATTTTATCTTGTACTATGTTTGCTAGCTAAGGTTAATTTGCTTCATTCACCCAATGTCAGATCCAGAGATTATCACTTTCTAATTGGAACCATCATGTTTTGCTCATCTACTGAGTAAAAGTATTCTCCTACTTCCTGCTTCAGTATATTCCTACTGAAAATAACTTAAAGAGGGACAACAGAATAATAGCGCTACACTGTTTCCCTGGCAACACCAACAGCTAAGCAACTTTTGAGGAAACTTTTGATCATTCTCACGGGAAGAATATGAGATTGGGAAACTTTTTAAAAAACACAATACTCTGAATTCCTCACAATAAAATCCATTAATACATTGCAAAAAGAACGTGACACCCAAGATGTTTCGTGGCCATCATATAGCCCACCTTAGCAAAGCTTAAAGTATGTTTATAGTGAAAATGTAATTCTGTGTGCAGACCTATCTGTGCAAATTATTCACTCCGTCCACAAAAGAACCATTTAGTATTTTGCAGAAACTGCAGACCTCCTTAGTCATCAAAAAAATTACAGCCTAGTATTCTTATACAAAGGATATTCAAGGTCACTTTTGGAGTAGCTAAGCCATCTCCAAATTTTGCCAACAACAACAAAAGTTCCAAACAGGAAAAAGTTTGCAGCAGAGTGCCTTTTACATAAATTCTTGTTTTTTGGAAGCCAGGGGAGATTAAAGAAACTACAGTATGATTTATTATTTGGAAAAAAGTGTGGAAGAGAAATAAGTATTGCAAAAATATTTAGCATAGTTATTGATGTTGTGTCTACAAATCTTTGCCAAACACAGACATGACTTGATAATGGTACAATTTTAAACATTGGAACTTGGCAACTGGGCCAGCAAGCGCACTGACTGAATTTGGAGTCTGTCCCTTATGCCTAGAAAGAACTTGAGTGACACTGAAAATGAAAGGTGGCATTTTTTTTTTTCTAAACTAAGCAGGAGTTTCACTTCAAAGTACATGCATCAACTGTGTGTGTCAAATTTTATTGCTCTATTTCTTGGCAGGATTGATTGCAACTTCATCCACAATAAATCTTCAGTGGAGTCACTAAGTTTCTCTCTAACTTTGCAAGCATTGACTCTGGAAACATTTCTGCATGTGGGCATAATTATTCTATTCCCACTTTCATACATCTATGTTCCCCTGATCCCTGATCCCCCCATTATGTTTGAAAAATGATCTGCGTGACCCTTTTTCCTCATGCCCAGCTTAGAAAGCAAGGAACAGGCCGGGTATAACTTAAGCCCGTGGTGGCGATCCTATGGCACGCATGCCACAGGTGGCACGCAGAGCTCTCTCTGTTGGCACTTGCACCGTCGCCCCAGTCCTAGGCCTTCAGCTGGGTTTTATAAAACCTTTTCGCTTTAGGCCTCTGGCCCCGTGTGCAAAAAAAAAAAAAAAAAGGTTCAATCAATCAATCAATTTCAACTTCTCGTGGGGAAAAAAAAGATCTTGCAAAGTTGGAATTGATTGATTGAACTTTTTAGTTCCACCAGTCTGCAGTTACCACCACAGCCACACCCACCTAATGGGCCACGCCCACCCAGCACCTGATGATACATAAGTGGATTTTGGGTTGTAGTTTGGGCACTGGGTCTCTAAAAGGTTCGCCATCACTGACTTAGGCAAATGGGTGTCCTTTCCAGTCAACCAAGTGGAAAGCTAAGACTACTACTAACCTCCCACAATTTACAGCAATTCCTATAATAATAAAACTCTTGTCTCCCCCTGCACAGAGAAAGGGGAAATTAAAATTTTTAGGCCATGTTTCAAGTCCATGCTATGTGTATTTAGCTACTTTGTGATACACAGATAGACAGATCTAAGCTTTGGGTATGATGGAAAATTGTTTAGACATCAAGACTTTCTGCAAATAAATCCCCATTGAATGCTGTGATGTAGGCATAACAGAATCATTTTATCACTACTCTCTTTCCCAACACTTATAGGTCACACTCTAGAACAGTGTAGGGAAGCAGAGAGAACAAAACAGGACAACTCGTCACAGCCAATTCACCACGGCCAACTCGCTGCGGCCAACTTGCCACAACCAATTCAACAAATACAAAAGTTAAATTAATTTCAACAGAACCATGGCCAATAATAATAAAGTCAATCCAGAAATACAAGTCACAATAATTTCAACAAAAATGGAGTCACCAATAATAAAAGTAGCTGAATGAAACAATTAATACAGTGTTGAATTGTCCCGCAGCGAGTTAGCCATAGTGAGTTGTCCTAGATACCAGAAAGAAAGCAATGACTGGCTTGAATCCAGACACTTGGACGTGATACAAAAGAATTTGATCCATACTACCAAAAAAAAAAAAAAAAAAAAAACCAACCACCCAACCACCCTGCCAAGCATTTAATTAAGATTGTGAAATTGACAAGAAGGATGAAATTGAGTTCAAGGCTCGGGTTTGCAAATCAAGCTGCACAGTTTTTTACAGGAATTGTGAATCCTATAACATTGCCTGTAAAATCTGTTATTGAGTTTAAATGATGGAAGGAACTATTCAGGCAACTGTGTTCCTGCAACTGTGTTCCTGAATGGAAAATGCCTCTGTCTAATCCTTGTACAGCTCCAATGTCACATACTGCAACTGAATGAGAAACCAAACTTTCCCACTACTTTCATCCTTTTCAAATATTATTCATTTGAGTAATATTTACTGTTTTGCTGTTAGCCATTTGCTACCAAATGTTTGTGGCACTTGAAGCACTTGATTGTATCCTGATCAATGTTCCTGGATCACTAAATCAGACACGTTAATTTTCCATCTACTGTCCATTCAGAAGCCCACTTATGTCCCTCCACAGCAAAGCTAGCATCTGCTTCCTGTTACCTGGAATATGTGTACAGGAGGCGATGCTATGAACTTTGGAAGCGGAGAGCTCTACAGAGATAAATCTGAACCAGTGAGGCCCCTATGGCTTAATACAGGTTGTTGATTTTCAATGACTATTAGCAACCGGAAACCAGTGGTCTGATCCTCACCAATCTTTTGAATAAGTAATCAGCAAGCAGTTGGGACACCAGATTGTTGGGCTTCCTGCCTTAACAGCAGCAGGAAACCAATGATCCATTTCCTGCCGGCCAGCTGATCGTGCTGATTAGTTGGCTAGCAGGAAAAGCAAATCAAGTTCCTAAGATTCCAGGAGGTCACACTGTAGGTGGTTTAGGACTGTCTATGACTCTAAGGCCATAAGCTTGTCCATCCATAATATATTGGTATTTCAAAATTTCAGTTAATCTGAAAATCTTCTCCATTTCTAGCAATAACACATCTATGGGGAAAGGCATTGCTATTCCATTGAAAAGAAGTAAGGTATGATCTGCTTAGGCGTGAATGTAATAGATTTTTATAATGGTATTACAACATCACTTACTTGTTAAATCTTTTATACTCCATTGAAAATCTTCTTGAGGCAGTTTAAAATAAACAAGTTTGAATCCGATCACTTACAATAACTACTGTATATAACCAAATTAATCCATCACCTGTAAGACATGGCTATTTTATCAAGAATTTCTAAAATTATATGTATCATCAAACTATAGGAAAGCATATGTGCATGTTAGTTTTGAACAGTTTCTCATATCAATGGATTTAGTTAGAGGCTTGCTTATCAACGTTAATTAGCCAAAAAATCATTGATATATTCATATACATATAATGGTAGTAAAATGTTTTGATTTTATCCTGTACTTCAGGATTTGATATCTGTTTTCCATTCTGATCCATAGAAAAGAGTTTTCGGAAGATATTTAAAATTAGAAAGTTATATTGGTGATTTGTTACACTGCTTTTTTCAGATGACAATTCACTGTTTCAAGATTTTAGGTGATGTCTTTAAAACACTGTAATATTTTTTTAAATCAGTTACAAATTACATCTCTGGGGAATTGAACATCTGTTTCATTAGTTATTGTGCACCCTATTTATAGCAGAATTGAGACTACACAGAAATTACAAAGCATTTCATGAAGTGTGTTTGTCTATGTTTGGGTATGTGTCTATGAGTTAATGAAATAAAACCCTAGCTGCTTATTTCTTAATTCTCTATGTTTCAATGTATTCTTTACATTCTGTTTTTTGAGTTTGGTCTTAGGAAACATGTACTTTAAATTAAAGTGAAATGTACAGCATAAAATGGATTTTTTAAAAATAGCAAATATACCGGTAGATTTAAAAAGAAGGAATTTAAACTCAAGGTAGCAAGAAGCAGCACAAAATCTTAATTTAGTCAAAAGTCAAAACACATATTATGAGTGTTCTTAAAAGAAGTAAATTGCTGCATTCCAATAACATATTTTACCCGATTATTTAATTAAAATATTTTCAGAGCGTCATATAATACATTGTACCATATACAACCAAGCACACTATTTTTATAACATGCTAAGCCACGAAAGCAAAATAGCCTTCCCCCTTCAAAGCTAACAAGCTTTCATCTCATTCTCATGTTGCTTGCCATAATACAAAGACACCCTGCTAGTAATGTTTCATGGACGTGTCCTAATAAGATTGGCGCTATCTTACCACCACCTCACTGTACAGTCAGGCTGAAATTGGTCTAAAATGTTGTGGTCCGAAAAGTAACGCTTTCCCTCATAATATGACACAAAACCTCTCCTGTGGACATTCTAAAGCACATAGAGAAGAAGCTTTGGAGGACAGGCTCAGCCATTTGCTTGGCTCCAACTGACCAGGAAGATCAGCTGTGACACCGTCCACTCCTATATGGTTGCTGATCTCAGCATCTTCATGGAAATTTTTGCCTTGGCTACAGGAGAGATAGATACTTCACGTGAGTGGCCTAATTCCTCTTTTGGGAGGTGTGGGTGTGAGAATATTGATGTCATGGAAGACAATATACAAACCTAGGACGTAGGTTTTGAGAAACAAAGGTAAACCTCAGAAGTATTGCCCTTAAAGGATTCTAGGCACCTGCTGAATTTAGGAGGGGACAACTGTGTAGGCTACCCCATTCCAGGTACTGACGCAATCAGACGGCTGGGAGAGATTTCAAGAGAACCTCAGCTTGTGGCAAGCTTGCGAGAGCTAATGTCACAGCATGGACAATATTTATTGTGCTGATTTTGGCTGCTGACACTAGGGTACCTTAGAAAACAGCTGAACAGCCTGTGCTTGTTCACTAGGTAGACCTACCTGAGTCAGATAAAATTACTGAAGCTATAATTGGCACATGATCTAGCATTGGTGAGAGGCAGTGACCTCACCCCTACCATAAAGACACAAACCAGGATACAAGTAGTTTCCTCTAAGTAGATCCTATAATTTATGAAGGTGCTTTGTGGGATTAGGAGAGAGCAAAAAAAGCAAAGGTGGGGGATCAGGGGCGTCAAGAGCTAACGTTGAAGGTAAGAACCATGTGTTTTATAGTCCTTTATTACCATCCTTAAGCCTCTGATTACTGAGAAAGAGGAGTCAGAACCACTATCCCAGTGGTGGCGAACCTACGGCACGGGTGCCAGAGGCGGCACTCAGAGCCCTCTCTGTGGGCACGCGCGCCGCCATCCCAGTTCTAGGCCTTCAGCTGGGTTTTATAAAACCTTATTGCTTTAGGCCTCCGCTATCGTGTGCAAAAAAAAAAAGGTTCAATCAATCAATTTCAACTTCTCGTGGGGAAAAAAAAGATCTTGCAAAGTTGGAATTGATTGTTTGAACTTTTTAGTCCCACCCAGTCTGCCATTACCACCGCAGCCACGCCCAGCCAATGGGCCATGCCCACCCAATGGGCCACACACCAATTGGCCACACCCAGCCAATGGGCCACCCCCACCCGGCACCCGACGATGTGTAAGTGGGTTTTGGGTTGCAGTTTGGGCACTCGGGTCTCCAAAAGGTTCGCCATCACTGCACTATCCTGATCATCTATGTAAGTTCCAAGGTCTAAAGAACAGAGCAGTTCTGGAAGACACTTGAGAGGAAAATATTCTAGTAGCTAGATTTTTTTAAAGAACCCATTATTTTCAGCCGTCATAAAAAGAAAACCGCTCCATTCCCTGGACAGTCTGCTTTCTTGCCACAATAAGAATAGGTAAGAAAAATAGCTATATAATAAAAATGAAAGCTCAAATCTGAAACCCATCCTAGAACATGTATGAACAATTATTGGTAATTTTATTTTCCTACCCAATGAGTGAGGCTGGCAGGAAGGAGAAAGGTAGCTGAATATCTACCTATGACTGCTCAAGGTTACACCCTGGGTGAGGGCAGCAGTTATTGCTGAGGTATAATAAAACAAAACAGCAGAAGCAGCCCTTTTCATATTGATATACTTTCTTCCCAATTCAAGGATGCGGGGAAAGTACATTACCACGGCCACGAGGAAGAGCCCTTAAAATATATAGTGTAACTGCCAGGTTTTCACCTGGCTTGAGTTTTGAGTGGAAAACTTAGTTGAACTGTATTGCCTCATTCGTGGGCATTTTTCACATTCATACCCTCATGGTCTTTCAGTCTCTGGATCCTGGTATTTTACTACATTTTCATAATGCTTTTCAAACACGGGTAGTCCTTGACGTACCACCACAATTGAGCCCAAAATTTCTGTTGCTAAGCAAGATAGTTGTTAAGTAAATTTTGCCCCCTTTTTTTTACTTTTCTTGCCACAAGTGAATCACTACAGATGTTAAATTAATAAGTGTTAAGTGAATTTGGCTTTTCCCATTGACTTCGCTTGTCAGAAGGTCGCAAAAGGTAATTTCGTGACCAAAGACACAGTGCAACCATCAACCATCATAAACACAGTCCACTTGCCAAGCACCTAAATTTTGATCACGTGACCACAGGGACACAGCAATGGTAGTAAGTGTGAAAACAGTCATAGATCACTTTTTTCAGTGCCATTATAACTTTCAACGGTCACTAAATGAATGGTTTTAAGTTAAGGACTACCTGTATTTATTGCTATCATGAGCAGTCCTCCTTTAAATACAGATCAGAATTGTCCATTAAGATAGTGTCTTGCCATTTAATTTATCCAATCTGTTTTACAGATGGAATCAGGAAACTCCTTTGAATTGGGAAATCTCCAGGACAAAGATAGACAAAATGATGGATTTGATAAGCCAAAGGTAGAATCATCATGCATTTCCTGTAAAGTAATGAAAAGCTAGCACAGTTGAGGAAACAACTACTTTTTTAAACCCAGAAGACAGGAACCCCTAAATTCAAGATGCTCCCTTCCTGGAATACCAGAATACTGTAATCTAGATTAGAAAGCCAAAATATAGCCCGAAGTGAGGCTCCTCTAAAAAAACCGCATGGATATGTCCATAAGGTCATCAAGAGTCTTTCTTATGTGATTAGAAAAAGGGATATAAAATTTTTAAAAAATCAAAAAAGGGAATAAAGATTTCCTATCTTGTCAACCAGTGTTGCCAATGGCCATTAAAATCAGTCCTGGAGATTTCCCAATCCAATAAATGCATGCTTATGACCTACCTTTTGAGTCATGAATATGAATGAATGAATGAAAACACAAACATGCATACACATACAAGAAAACTGATTAAATTAATCCTTAATAATTAAAACTACCTGTAAAATAAAGCATCATTTTCCCTGTATGCGAGGTACTTATTCTTGCCAATATGAAATTACAGATTATTCACAGGTAATCAGAGGAAGGGAAAATTGTATTCTCATTGTTTTCTTTTTTGTTTATTTTATTGTTCTATTATTTTACTTCTGTTTTGTTTACTTTTTTTCATTTCTTCCCTTTTATCGTTGTCAACCGCATGGAGTAATCCTATGGCGAGATAGGCAGCAAATACATACATACATACATACATACATACATACAATGTTTTCATTGTGGGTCAAACTTCTTTTATCAGTATGTATCATAAACACTGAGGCCTGGCTGATATGTTTTTAATATTTATATCTACAGTGAACCATTCATTAGAATTACAGATATTTAAATATCAAAGGAAACAGTTGTTAGAATCGGTGATGAAAGCTGTCATTTAATTGTCAACCGAGGCCATGTAAACACTTTTGAAAGGTCACCGTTTAAAAGCCATATCCCCTCTGAGCTGACAATAAAACACCACCAACTTCTTTAGCTTATATTTTGTTCCTATTTAGTATTTCCTGCAACTTCAGAATCATAAAGCAGGAATGACAGGCCCTAAGCCAAGAACCTCCATTGTTTTCAATGGAGGCACACAAGAATTGGCATAACAGGCTGGAAATGACAATAGAAGTGGACCTGGCCAGGCATCCATTCACACTGCCTACACCCGCTCTTTGTCTCCCCTTCCCCTTACAGGATGAGTTTTGCTCAGAAATTCCAGTACTGTATTACAAACACCAAGGGGAAAAACATGCCATGCACACTATATAATGAGAAAGACAAATAGCCTGTTACATTTGTATTCCACCCAACCTCCAAGGAACTCAATGCAGCCTTTGAAAGTTTCCTGCAGTGCCACAAACACTAGCTTCAAGTTTATGAATGGGACAGGCAGCAACTGAGATCAAAAGACATGCAAACTGCCCAGAGGGATTTATCAAAGCAACATGCACCAGACTATAAAGTTCTGCTTAGCTCAAGTATTTTCTAACTACATGGGCATGGTGTTCTTCTATACAAAGAATTTATTTCACTACTGGCAAAACAGTCCAATATCTCAACTTTCATTCAGCTGCTCAGAGCAATTCTACTTTTAACATTTCTGCATGACTTTCTCTTTTAAAGAGGAGTTTGTCCAGATTCCTAGTCTTTATTTGTTTACACATAAACATATTAGGTATGTAATGTGTTTTCTGTTTCAGAATGTCTGTTTTTCTTCAAGTTACTGTCAATCTTCTCATAGTTTCTTTCCAGACCAATTTAAACATTTAAAGGAAATAATCAACAGTGTGGAGGTTTCTTTTTCCCACTAGGACATACAGATGATGAAATGTAATTCATCAATAGACTGCTTTGTGATTCATTTAAGTAATTTTACATTCTGAATTTAATTATCTTAAAGAATTCTCTTCCAAAAAATTTCAACTGTGAAGCACTAAACTAATATTTCTCTTCTCTATTCTCTTTATCACACCCTGATTTAATTTTTTTAAATAATCCCTATTATAGAGAACACCCAAAAGGTTTGCCAACATAGACTTAAAGAGGCAGAGAAAGGAAATACCCTGAGCATGTGCAGTTTCACATTTTAAACTAACACTTAAATCACTGTAGCTCCATTCTCATAGTCACACTGAAGCTACACAAATAAAAACCTTGCTTCTGCCAATGCTAAATGTGCTTACTTTTTAAAAAGTAATCCTATTCCTAATAATGCACATAAAACTAAACTAAAACTAAAACATAGTAGGAATAATGTGCCAAAAGAAAAAAATATATATACATAATACAGTTCATATAAAGAAAATAATTCCGTTTTTATACAACAGATTCAATACACTTGAAAAAAAGTAGTTTTTTCTTGAATTAAATGCCTTTAGATCAAAAGGTACATAGATAAAATTGTTTAATATTAACATTGTTAAAGGCCAAATCTGTTGATTAATTAAGATTGAATGTTCCAATTCCTGTTCCACTGTTGTTGCAAGGTTACTGATACCTACCTGCAAAATTTTCTTTATTGGTCCATTTAAAAAAAGTTGGGTTTAAAATTTTCCAAACTATTTACAATAAGAGGTTTGTATGCTGCTGATGCAAGTCAAAACTGCATAATCAAGCAATGTTTTAATTATGTATACTGCCATTCCACGCTTTTAGATAGACCAAATTCTTCTTATAACTCTGCAAATACTTTTTAATTAAAAATCAACTAATCTAGCATATTGTGATTTCTTTAACCTCGAATTTCCCTCAAACCCCTTCCCCAAAAGATTTATCTGAAATTCTCTAACAGTTATCTGATAGATACATTTACTTGGGACATAATATTGCTTTACTGTAAGCAGCTCCCAACCTTTTCTATACCCCACACCCCTAGAACACTTCTGATATATTCTCGCACCCCTTGCAAAAGTTCGAAATATCGGCAACAAATTATGCATAATTTTGAAAACCTGACTTTTTGCACCCCCTGAATATCATCTTGCACCCCCAGTTGGGAACCCTTGCTGTAGAAAATATGATGGCATATAAAATAAATGTATATGACTGACTAACCACTGTTTATCTATTTACTCAGGAGTGAATGAAAGGAAAAACATAGACCAGGGGTAGTCAACCTTGGCTCTTTTATGAGTCGTGGACTTCCACTCCCAGAATTCCTGAGCCAGCTTGGCTGGCTCAGGAATTCTGGGAGTTGAAGTCCACGAGTCATAAAAGTGCCAAGGTTGACTACCCCTGACATAGACCATCAGTCCAGTATCCCCATATCAATTCAGCTACTGATGCAGGTGCTTGAGGTATCGCCTTTTGAGTGGTTATCTGGGGAACAAGGAAGGTTTGGACTCAATCCCTGAAATGCAAGGAGATGCTGTTTGCTCAAATTTTTATAAAACTTTTGGATTTGGATGGGCCTTCTTGTAAAATAACAGTGCACAAACATAAGCTGTAACTTCAAATATGAAGGATCATCTGGACACATGCTATTATTGACATTATTTGGACATACATGCTATTCGTTATGCTGCTAGATGACTAAACTTGCAAGATAATTCAGATATACCGTACTTAACTATGTAGTCTCCTCTGTAACAATGAGAATTCCGAAAATAGAAAATAAAATGGACAGCATAGCACTGAAGTCACTCTCCTTACATACAGTAAGATGTGCTATTTGCTAAGAATCCAATCTGCTAATTAAAAAAGAATGAAAGCATTTCTATCAAATATGTTTTTAATTAAATAGATTGGTTGGCTGACTGACTGACTATGTACTCTCAAACTGATGTTGAATCTTAGCGACCGCATAGTTATTTTTCATAGACAACCTGTTCCTAATCTGGATTTTCAGATTTTCTAACAGTGTACTCGTTACCATTGTAGCTAAGTCCATCTTTCTTGCTGCTGGTCATTCTCCTTCTTCCTTCTATCTTTGCCAATCTTACAGCCTTCTGCAGTGACTGGGTCACATGAGGAAAACAATAACATGGTATCTGGTAACTATTTATGGCCTTGGGGTCAAGGATAAATCTCTCTATTCTCTAATTTCATATTCAACCATTGAATGATGAATTTTGCTTTGGCCATCTTGGAATGGAAATAATGACTTAGAAGTTACTAATTATCAAATTAACTTATGGACTTTAGTAGGAGTGCTTTTGTCATGCTATTGTTATCACGGTCAATGTAATACAATCTCTCCCTCTCTTTCTTTCCCTTTCATGGACTCTGTACAGTCATAAGGAATTGCTGCAGATCAATAAATTGGATTGATGAGATTATACCCAAAAGAAAATTTATGTTTTCTAAATGACACAAGAAATAATTATTTCTCCTCATCCTTAAAACTCATTGGAAAAGCTGCCACATCCCCAACCAGATATAAAAAAACTGATGTCATCCATTAGTCCTGGTATCCAATAAGTAAAAGGGAAAAAAATAAAAGAATCTCTCCTATTAACTTACATGGTTGTAACACAACAGTTCTGAACATGCTGCTTACCTGGGGAGAAATTTTGGGTAGCAAAAGCACAATCAATGCCATTTTAATTCTCAGAGATTTCAGATCGTCTACTATTGAATTCAAAGCAAATACCATCTGGGATCTCTTTTGATCCAGGTTAAAATTATAGTGAGTCTGAAACCTGTGTAAAATGGGATCTGTGTGGGATTAAAACTGGTGCTTCTATGTCAGCACAATTAGGTACAGCAGATGAGGAATCAACTCAACATGAAGGTTAAAATTAATTTTATTGAGATTGGTTATAATAACAGAATCTTGCAAGTCTGATTGTGCTGTAAATTCCCCCTTCCCTCTGGCACCTGTACACTTGTACTGAACTAGGGAGGCATCTGCCTAAGCCACTTCTGAATATTGTACCTCAGGATTTAAAAAAATATTTGAACCCTGCTTATTTGGTTTTTGCATATTTCTGTCGATCATCTTCCTTATTCTCTACATTCTGCAACTTAAGTTTTCTCCCTTAATGTGTAATCCAACGAGAGCTCATGCTTGTCATCCCCAATTGCTTTCATTAGTACTTCAGTCCGTTTGTGGTCCTTCAGTGGGATAATGATTTCAGACACTATAAGTTGAAGCCAAAGTTAATCAGAAAATGCTCACAAGTAAATACCTTCTCTTAGCCCATTTGGTTATACAACTTTTCCTATTCCCTTCCCCATCATGGGCTGAGGTTTTCTAAAAGATTGTGCTAAGGATGGAAATACAATTTAAACTATAAAAACTAAGAAGACAACAGTATCTGTCCCAATCAATCTCTACTCAACTTTTCCTGAGAGATCCCACCTCTTGTAAGAATTCAGAAATATTATGGAAACATTTATTTTATTGAATAAAATTATTATATAATTAAATAGCATATTAGAAGGGGGAAAAATCCTTAAACTTCCACAACAAAGCATGCCAGTGCCACCTGCCCACACAGACACATGTCTTGCAGCAGTAAAGCAAGAATAAAATCTGTGACAAGTGTAAAAAAACCAAACCCACAACATTTAAAATTAGGAAACCAGGGGCCCCAAATTCATTCATCCTTTAAACAGGCCATCAATTATCACCCATCTGCTTCCTGCAATATGTAAAAAAATAACGTTCACCATCCTCAGTCAACCATATATTCTCTATAGATAAATAGATGAAAAGAAAAGCAAGAGACTGCACCATTCCACCCCCAATCTTTTCCCAATATTACTATATCCTACTTGTAACAGAGCTCTTAATCATTTAAAATTACTTGTTGTCTGTTGTAATTTGCTTGCCTTTGAGCTTACATCAGGATTTTATGAGCAAGATCTGTAGTAAGTGAGCAAATTACCTGTTCCACAAAGCTTACCTAGGTGGAGTACAAATAATGAGGAATGTATTATTTATTTATTTGTACCTAATAACGAATAATGTGCATATTCATCTTAATTAATGATTATCTGCATATAAAAGTCTTTTTAAAAGGAGTTTAAAATTTTAAGACTACCAACAGCTACTAGTTCTGATGTTTAGTATGTAATCCCTGGTATTATATGGAGACACTCTAGAGCAGGGCTTTTCAACCTTTTCACCCATTGTACCACATTTAGGATATGGCAATATCCGAGTACCACCAGTCGCCTAGCAAGGTGTCAAAAACTTGATGACCCCTCCAAAAAAGGAAAAAAGTGATAAAGTACAGGTAGTCCTCGACTTACAACAGTTTGCTTAGTGACTGTTTGAAGTTACAATGGCACTGAAAAAGTGCCCCCCCCCAAGGCACAGCTGAGCAAGACGCCTGCCTGCCCGCCAGGCGGCGCTCTCATTCCCTTCCCCCACTACCACTTTTCTAGGATGGTCGCGTACCACCTGCCAGGTGCCAATGTACCACAGGTGGTACCCGTACCACTGGTTGAAAAGCCCTGCTCTAGAGCAAGCTTGGGAGATGCTAGAACAAGAGTGGGCAATTAATGTTCCCAAGGGGCCACATGAGAAACTGGAGCTATTGTGGAGGGCACAATAAGGAACGTAGGCACTGATGCACACACATATATAATTTTTTTTTTTAAAAAAGCAGTCACCTTCAAAATAAAAGTTGTACTGTGTGCATGACGTACACTTATTTATGTTTGATTTCTAATTTCCAATTAACCTCATGCAGGCCAGAGGGGGGACAGCCAAAGGGCTGTAAAATCTGCTAGAAGATTTGTGTCTTGGCTAATACCGAACTTTTCTCAAATATCCCAGATGCAAAATAAAGACTATCATCACAGCATATGGAACAATTCCAGCTAGTTCCAGATAGAAAGTCCCCATTGTTATTCCTCAAAAAAATATCCTGCAGCTATTTCATCTTGTCCATACTGACAGGTAAGAAAAAATATGGGAGAGACCCCTGCATGAAGCTATGATTGAAGTGGAATAACTTCATAGTAAAAGCCTCGTTTTTGAATTATCATCATCAAAGTTCAGTCTAATGCATAATTCTGACACAGGTGTTATTATATACACATTACATGATAACTTGACTGCAGCAGAAGGAAAGAAGGAAAAAGGAGAGAGATAAAAGCATAATTGTATCAGACTAGAACATCGTCAACAGATCTTTTAAAGGAAAATAAGACTAGTCTTATTCACTCCTATCAGTGATCAGAAACAGGATAGGGGGCAGCCATATAAGCAAATGTTATTCACTCCTTAATGCCTCTTAGAAGATGTGATCACACCCCTATAAACCTCTCCTTGTTAGCTTTATCTTGATGAAACTGTATTTTTTGCTTTCTTCCCTACAGAGGAGTCCATAAGTGTACGTCATGCACACGATACAACTGCGTTACTTTTCTTTTGAAGATGACTTCAAAAGTAAGCATGACATTTGCTTTAGTCATTTCATAATGCTTTTAAAACAGAACAATCCTCAAAAGAAAACTATATAAAACCCAGACTTTTCCCATTTTGAATTATGCTTCTCTGACACACACATGCAGTTCATAAATTCACACCTCAATTCACCTCAGTCAATTTATGGCTTCTAATTATTAACTATCATTCTTTTCCCAATAGAATGTCTCCTCAGGATGTTCCTTTGGACCCCACATGATTCCTCAGACATGTGGGGAAAGAAATTCAAAAGGCCTTTTTCCTTGTAAAAGAAAAGCTGGGACAATAATAAAAATTGGATGTGTTACTGACCGGCAAGCTTGTAGGAAGAATTCCTTCCGTTAAGAGGTTTTCCTTCCACTCTTTTTCATTTTTTTCAACTGGAAGGCAGAATTTCTCAGGCAATAAAGCATGCTCAGTCCTCACTGGGTTATTTTTTCTTTCCCCTCTTTAAGATTTTCCCCTCTAAAACTTGTTTTTTTTTGGGGGGGGGAGGGTTCTAGAATAAATTTTTGGGTTCCCGTATCAGCGGATACCTCCTGCTTGCATATGGCTGCAGCTCTTTTGATTTCATAATTTTGGTAGTCACAAAATGAAATTGGGACAACAATATTGGATGAATCAGCTCTGCATTAGGGTGGGGAAAGTGTCTGTCAGAAGGAGATGCTTTTAATTAAACCTCTTTAAAAGGCTGTTGAAGCTATCGAGACATAATAGAGAATACATATGTAATTCCCTCTATGCAATTACAGATTTTTCTGGCTAAGGGAGCAATTACAGTAAAGATCTCTTTCCATTATAAATTGCAACTTTCTACTTTTTGAAGTAATTAACCACCCTGTATGGCATATGGAGCCCAACGAAGGAATTAGAATTATATTTCTAAGTGGGAATGCCAGGCTCACGGAATGGCATAAAGCATCATACAGGGCAGCACTGTTGGCGCTATTTTGAAATGAATATTTGGAAAAGGCTGTATTGTAATGTGTGAATTCTCTTTTATCCTTCTACCTAGCAAGTAGAACAGGAAGCAAGTGGTGTAGAGAACAGAAGTAGATTTGCAGAGTTGTTGTTAAAACACATTTTCAAACCTTGCTCCATCTCAGATCATCAAGGATGAGACAAAAGCAAAACTGAATGTATTTTATGTGTATTTATGTAATCAGCATTTAAAGGGAGACTTTTAAAACTTCCTTCCATCTCATTTTAGATTCTTAGGCTGCATCTTGCATTTTTATTTTGCCCTTATAGATAGTGTGCATAGATTAGAATAAGAAGTAGAAATTTGCTTAAAGTATTGATTTGGCTTTAGCAGCTAGGCTAATAGAGTCAAACTTAACATTGGTGAATTTACCATATTACAGCAAAAAAATGATAAAAGTTATGTGCTTTCTTATAAAAATATAAATTTAAAGAACATGAGATGCTTCTTCCGAAGAATTTGTCTTGCCTAAAAGTTCCCAACTTTCATAATGAAAGCTGGCACACATTGCAAAGTAGATCTAGATTAGGCACATCATGACAATAAAAACAAAGCTGAATTTTCTTTGGCTATAACTTAGATTAATTTTAGAATGCAAGCAGTATTTACGCAACTGGGGTCATAAAGTTCTTATAGTATTTTTCAAAGGATACTGTAATAATCTTCACTGGAACTATCTTCAGATAAATTGATAAGTAAGTTGACATTTGTTTTAATATATAGGTAAACAAACAAAAAAATAAGTTGCTGTCATTCTGATGCATTTCTTCAGACATTGTTGGAGATACTGTATTAAAATCTTATCTTATTTTCTGCTGAATGATGGACCATTCATCTAAAATTCAATTCATTCTAACACATGGTCTACTTCCACATATACTGCTTGTACTTCATTCAACGTCTATCCTTCAACTTTTTACCATTTTCAACATTTATAACCTGAATTTTAATCCCACTCTTTAACATATCACTATCATTCCCATACAAATCTCTAAAATACTCCTTCCAGTAGTGCTTCATTCAATTTAATCTCATACGTTTTACTTTTATTTCTAGAAACTTTCATTGTGCTGGAACTTCTTGTTTAGCCCTCTTTAGCCACTTCCAAACTTTAAAAAAAAAAAAAAACCATCAAAATCAGTCTGCATTTTCTTTGCCTCTTTTAATTTTAATCTTTCCTGGCCTCTTTTACATTTTTGTAACTTTTTATTAATTTCTTATACACATTATAAAATATCTTTCTCTTATCCTTATTTTTTGCATAGTTATCTCATATGTGCATTTTTTTTTCTCACCCTCTTTAAATTTATCATACCACCAAGGATCTTTTCTTATTCTTATCGTTAATATAGCTCCACACAGATCTGCAACATGTAATTCTTTTCACTCTATTGCAAGTCATTTCCATATTGACCTTTGTTACTCCCACTTTCTACTCATTCTGATGGGAAATTAATATTTTGCATAAAAGAATCATCTCTCTCCTTTCAGATGTTCTATTCTTATTCTAATACTTCAGAGTTTTTCCTGTCCATTTTTCTTAAAATATATTCTTGATACTACCAAATATATTCTATATTCAGAAAGTATCAGCATCTATGTCAGTGGTTCTCAACCTTTTTAATGCCGTGACCCCCAACCAGTCGTAAGTCGAGGACTACTCAACCGGTCATAAGTCGAGGACTACTCAACTGGTACAGCACCGTTTGCAGAATGGGACTTTTGGCGGGCTCAGCAGGGCAAGACAGCCTGGACAATTCCTATTGGCTTTTGAAAGCCAATAGAATTAGACTCTATTCAAGAGAGTCTATTCTATTGGCTTTCAAAAGCCAATAGAATAAAAGGGAGTAGCACAACTAAGGAAAAGGGGGAAAAAATGGCGGACTGCGTTGTTTGGCGACCCCCGTGAAATGGTCATTCGACCCCAAATGGGGTCCCGACCCACAGGTTGAGAACCACTAAACTATGTAGAGTATCTCTGCTTCTTCTATTATCATTTTTTACTGGAGAACAGTGCAAAACCCTATGGATTCCTATTTTCATACACATCAGAAGAACCTAGACGACAACAATTTGTACTTTCTGATATATGATTTTTCTCTTAAATCCAACCTTAACTTTTCTGCATGTATTAATTAACTCTCTATTCATCAGAAAACTTTCCACTGTATTTAGTTTCATATGCACAACCTCCCTCCCTTCCTCCCTCCCTCCTTTATCTACATTACTTATTTTTACACTCCAAATCATAATCTTCCATATGATTATGATTTGCTTGTCATCTGAAGGGCCCACAAATATTGACCACCACTAATCACTGTCACTTCAGTCAATCAAAGATTTCATGTAACATGTTTCAGTAAGATAAAGGATATAAACCATCTTTACTTATATCATAACACATGTTGCATTAGCTACTAATGTTAAAGACAGTGCTGGTCAGTTTGGTATATCCGACAAGAAAAAAAAAATTCACTTGTACTACAAGTTGTATCCCATGCTATTCCATACAAGCTAGGATCTCTTAGTCAGGTTACCTTGCACGCCAACATACAAAATCCCACTGACTAAAAGATATAAGCAACTTACTAACATACACTCAAATGTAATAATTTGTAAAATCTAGTAAATGAAAGTCATGACACTCCTCTCCATTAAAAAGCAAATCTGGGGTATGAAGGCTGCCTTGGTGGGGACTAATTAAAGCAGGTATTTTGAAGTACTAGGAAGTTCTTCATGGGGTTTTTGAATACATTAGACATTTGTGCATCTTCTACTGTTTAAAAACTCCACTGATAATCCTTCCAACATGTTGATAAGAGATGCTTAAAGTTCTTCAGTTAAGATCTGCTGAAAGTCTTTTTCTGACTGGAAATATAAAGCTTTATAGATATAGGAGTGTCCTCAATTCTAGCATATGTTGGGGACCTTCTGAGAATTGAAACTTTTTAAAAAAATAAATAGGTTTGATTCTCCAACAGTCCCTTAGTCAACTTCCAGATATTTATATTTAGGAATTCTCATTTTTAGTTTTTACAGGCCTGGCTTAGTAGATATTTCCATCAGGGGATGGAATCAGTCAATTCAGCAGAAAACAAGATTTGGAAACTATAAGTATCTTGGTTATTTCAGAGTTACGAAGATCATTTTTAGTCATTAATCTATTTGTATGATTTTGCTTATCAGTGCCATAATAAAGGCACCACAAGAGTCCATTAGACCAATTCAACACTAGACCATCCATTACTGTTACGCCTTCCTCTTGGAGACAAGTCTTAGACTCAGAGACTAAACCAGTGTTTCTTAAACGTGGCAATTCAACAGTGAGTGGACTTCAATTCCTAGCATGGTGGCTAGGGAATTCTGATCTTCCCCATGATGCCAACACTGATAATTAACAAGGAGAACGAACTGAAGCTAGATATGAAGGAGACCAGCCTCTAAAGTTATGGAGTCCTGTAATCCAGAGATTTAGAGGAGGCTTTGCCTTCTCTAGAAATTAGGAAAGTGGGGCTCCTATAATGAATTAGAAAATTAGAATTGTTCTGATGAGCCAAAAGAAATTATTTTGCTTTATCCTATGTGCATTATACCTGCAAGAAGATACTGTATATTATATTTTTTCTTAAGTCACAAGCATCTTTGGTACCCAGGTTGCTCTTCTAGCATCCTGCATTATTTTAATTTAAAAGACCCAAGAGTCAAAAAGTCATAGCTGAAATAATAAATGACTTATTTTTCATCCTGGTAAAGGAAATACATCATGACCCATTGTGATACACTCACAGATGCTGTTTTCACAGGAAAGTTTAAAAATAACTGAATCAATTTGCCTTGCTACTAACATTAAAAAAAAAGCCTCTTCCCACAATTCATTGGGAAAGAAAAGACATGTTTTTAATACATTGAATGAATTTAGAAGGAAACAGCATTTTAAGGGGAGAAACAACACAACCCCTAATTAATTTTAAGAAAGGAAAAAGAACTGGAAAAACATAATCCAACAAGGCTGAACAAATCAGACTATTTTATAGGCCACTGTTCTTTAACTCTAGAATAAAGGCATACATTTAGGTTGTATTTATACAAGATTCTTCTTGTTCTGCTGAGAAGGTTTTCCAAAAATCAATGGGCGCACACTTCAAGATGAAAATCTAAACTCCAAGGGGTGGAAATGAGCACTGCTAGATTTAATGGGGTTACTGAGACATACACAAGACAAGTTCTTCTATGATGTTTAATAACATTATATCCACCAGGATTTCCTGCAAAGTAAATTGAATGTGTCCTTATTGCAAGTTCTACTCATTCATCCTGGCCAGTTATCCATAATTTCAGGTTAAGTGTGATTAGTATTTAATATTCCTTTAATTGGCATTTCTTTCCTGCAGGAGATTTTTTTAGTTACTGGCTTCCTAGTATCGTGGCCTTTTTTTACGGTGAAATATCACTGCTTTACCATGAAGAAATGAAAAGATTATGCAAGATAGAGACAGTAATTAACACCCTCTCCCCATTATATGTATATGTAGAAAATTAAGTCAACTAATTAAGAAATAAACATTAATCACTAGTCAGGCTGTACAGGAGGCGATAAGATTGACAAAATCCATATTGTAAAATTTTAATTCAAGAGTAATCTGGCCCAAGGGCTGTATCATCTCCTCCTAAACTTCTTGGACCAGACTTAAAGTTCTTCCACACCACAGCTTTAAGTCGCTTGACTGACTCCCATGCATAAACCAGAGAGAAGTTAAGTTCATTCAAGAAATCCCTTTAGTGATATCAGCTTCCTCCACTTGGCCAAAGCGATGGCCACTTTATCTTTGGATTAAAGGACTTAATTGTGATCATATTTCTTTGCTGCACCTATTCATGCTGGGAAAGCAAGCTGGGCAGATCTTAAAGGACGTGGCTTCTACCGAGGGTCACCATATAAAAATCCCCTCATATCAGTGGCCTAATAGTGAGGGAGGGAGGGAGGGAGGGAGGGAGGGAGGGAGGGAGGGAGGGAGGGAGGAAGGAAGGAAGGAAGGAAGGAAGGAAGGAAGGAAGGAAGGAAGGAAGGAAGGAAGGAAGGAAGGAAGGAAGGAAGGAAGGAAGATTTAGATTACATGATTGCAGCCGCCATCTTTGCTTCTTTGATTCCCTCTGGATGCCGAAGAATAGCAATATCAGATACAGAAGTACCAGAAAATCATGTTATCAATGTGTTTAGTTAAAATGTACACTCAGTTACATTTTAATGTACAGTTTCATTAAATATCAATCATGTCCCTGCTTCCCTAAGAAAAGTGAGTTCTAGGATAACAGTGTTATGTTTATTTTTCCCGAGATAATTAGTTTTACCATTCTTGTTGTCATTTAGTCTCAAAGGGGAAGCTGGCAGAACTGTTGTCAATTTCACCTGATTAACAAAAGACCCACCATCCGTTCATCCCTCCCCCCACAAAAAAAGAAACAGACTTTCATCATTCCACCAGTGAACTTGTGCAAAAAATGAAGATCATCCAACATTTAATTGGGCCACTGGGGAAACAAAAAATGGTTCACTGGTTAAGGTCTCTTTAGAAGGGGGCATGCAGCCCAGGAGATCAACCAGTGACTGGAAGAAAAGGGATATTATCCTTCACTAGCACTGAACCTAGTACTGAAGATGCTACCTAGTCTAGTAATGAAATATCTGTAAGAAAACAACCAAGCTTAGGAAGCACTCTGTGGTATCCTTTCCTCAGCATATAGCAACCAACTGTAGTGCCTACCACAGTGATGGCGAACCTTTTAGAGACCGAGTGCCCAAACTGCAACCCAAAACCCACTTATGTATCGTCGGGTGCCGGATGGGCGTGGCCCGTTGGGTGGGTGTGGCCAATTGGGTGGGCGTGATCCATTGGGTGGGCATGGCTGCAGTGGTAATGGCAGACTGGGTGGGACTAAAAAGTTCAATCAATCAATTCCAACTTTGCGAGATCTTTTTTTTCCCGCAAGAAGTTGAAATTGATTGATTAAATCTTTTTTTTTTTGCACATGGCGGCGGAGACCAAAAGCGAAAAGGTTTTATAAAACCCAGCTGAAGGCCTAGGACTGGGGCGATGGCATGCATGTCCACAGAGAGGGCTCTGCGTGCCACCTGTAGCACACGTGCCATAGGTTCGCCACCATGGGCCTACCACAACATGTAATACAGCATGTTAACCCCCATAACTAGACAACATGGTTTGCCCCAGAAGAAATCAGAAAACATTATTTTTGATGTAAAAGTCAGGTGGAAGTGCCCTCCCAGTGACCTGGAACTAGGTAGATAATAATGATCATTTATCTATGTCACCAAGCGTTAACTGGGACCACCCACTGTGCAGAACAATCCCAAATCAAAGGGAGGAGCTTTTTCTCATGAGAGACAGTTTGGTCTAGTGGTTAAGGTACCTGGCTAGATACAGAAGATTGTGAGTTCAAGTCCTCCTTAGGCATGAAAGTCAGCTGGGTGACTTTCGGTCAGTCCCTCTCTCTCAGTCCAACATACCTCACGGGGTTATTATTGTGGAGAAAATAGGAGGAGGAAGGTGTGTTGAATATGTTCCTCACCTTGAGTTATTTGTAAAAATAACAAAGACAGGATACAGATAAATAAATAAATAAATATAATAGAGACAATGAGTGACTGGTCCTTAGTTCAGCTATCAGTGGAGAAAGGAACCTCTTTCTCTATAAACAAGAATGGGAATGCTCCTGATTTTTTATTCTGTGAAAAATACAATTTTTGTATTTATACAAAATTGTACACAAAATTGCTTTTCTTTGATTTATTGCTGATCAGAAATAATGGCAATGGCAATAGCACTTAAAGACTTATATACTCACTTCAGATTACAGGAACTGCTGGCTCAGTGGCTAGACTGGGCAAGTGCTCTTCTTGTCTATCCTATTAATTAAAACTGATTTTATGCAGCAATCAAATGTCTCCAAACTGTAAAGTACACATAAGTGTATAACACCTGATATATTCGCAGGTGTTATATATTCTCCTGATATATACATTTTACATTTTGAAAAGCAGTTTATAAAATGTAAAATCTGGTATCTCAACTATCTGTGAATGTTAATTGCCAATATTTCAGGGCTGCCAATTACCAAATACAAGAATGTGCTATAATATCAAACAGGAATCTGCCACTTTATCTATACCATATAAAATGCCATTCAATTTTCAATTCCTATCAATGGAAGAAAAGGAATTTGAATGTGTTCCCTGCTGTAAGCCAATTACCCTCTTTAACTTGGATTAGTGATATAATACAGTGAAGCCTCAATGCAATGGACTTGAGAGGCAACAGATAACATTTCCATGGTTCCAATTTGCATAATAATGTCATTTGCATGATGGCGTAACTACAGATGATATACTCAATTTAATGAACCCCTTCCTTCCAATTTGTGGTTTAAATCAAGGTTTCATTATATTTGCTATTCAGACCGGATCTTTACAGAGTGCCAGAAATATTTTGTGTGTATCACTCCCAATTCTCTACTTAAAGGAGTAGTCAGCCGTATTATCTACCCCATGTTTTCCTGAAAATAAGACCAGGTCTTATTTTGGGGGGGTGTCTTTTATACTCACCTCCGGCACCAACAGCCCCGTTCAGCCAGTCCACTTCTTGTAAGCGAAGGAGCAGCTTCATTCTGCAGCTGCATTCCAACCTACATTTTGTAGTCAGGCCTTTCTGGAAGGCCAGTGCAGCTGCGTACCGAGCTATGGATTCAATCCATAGCTCGGTTCTCGGCTGCAGAGGTCTTGCAGAATCGAGCTATGGATTGAATCTATAGCTCGGTTCTCAGCTGCACTGGCCTTCTGGTAAGGCCTGTGACTGAGAAATGTAGGCCTGGCTGCAAAAGATGCTGCAGAAGATGCTGCAGGAGAAGTGGGCTGGCAAGGAGAGGCCTGGCTGCAAGGTAAGATGGTGCGAGACGCGTGGGGCATCTCCACACCCCCACCCCAGCTTGATTTTTAAATGTGTGCCTCACCCCAAAGCTAGGGCTTATTTTCAGGGTAGGCCTTACTTTCAGGGAAACATGGTATTCTATTTGTCCACTTTCCCTATCTTTTGATTTTCCTGCTTCCTCTTTTATTTGTTTCTCTGAAATGGCTTTTCCAGCTTCTCTAACTTCCTAACTCGGACCCTGGCTTGCAATTAGCTATTCTATATTTTATGTCACCCTGTTTTCTATTGCTTTCTCAACCCTCCCATGAGACTTCATCCACTGTTTTGACCAAACTCTCCTGGGCTATGGCTCTTAGCATTCTATACACTTTGTTACCAACAATTAAAATCACATGTTTTCAATTTAATCCATCACATTAAGGACAGCAAAAGAAAGTGTGAGAATTTATATTTTTATTCATTATTAGGCGGCATATATTTATGGTACAGGTAAAATACTAAAATACTTTCCGTTCTTTAGCATATAATGTGTAATAGCTTTTTTTAATCAATTAGAAGCTACTAAAAGTAGAACTAAAATCAAAATTCTTCTAATATAGAACTGTATTACCAATCAATGCTCTTCCATCACAACTGTTATGTAATATGTATTCAGAATTCATTCTTAACTAATTGTTCCCTCAATTTTTAAATGCAGTTGGCCAATCACCATGTCTATTAAGTGGGTATGCATCTATTCTTAAGGTTTTATTGTCTTAGGCTGTTATATTTTTAATACCAACAGAAATGTATTTTAATAAACTACATTATTTCTGATAAACAAAGATCTTTCCTAATGCATCTAAATGCCTGTTTGCAGCTTCACCCTATTTTACTACTTCTTGCTAGTCCAGGTTAAGCTATTATCAAATCACTACTGATTTGACCCTTGAACAGTCTCACTAAAGTTGAGCCACATAGATCTCTTTTCTACAGTTAATATAGAAGGAAGGCCTATTAAAAATAGCAATGCCGTTGAAAAATGAGAGTTCAGATAACTTCCCCATCCAATCAGGGTGATCAGGCTGACTTGCATAAAGAGATACAAAATAATATTCAAAGATGGGATTACATTTTTTAAAATGACATCATAAAATAGGGGTGTCAAACTGCCATATGCGTCATGTCAAAACCACGCCCACCCGATTGCCAGCAATGGAGAAAAAGTCACGACATGTCATGTGACCTTGCGAGTTTGACATCCCTGTCATAAAAGACCTGATTGAAGAACCAAGATTTAATTTCTTTTCCAAAAGTTATGAGCCTCGTGAACAGACACACCTGTAAGGAAGAACACTTAAGTGATTCAGAAGAAGGCATTCTTTTGCATACCAAAGGGGGAAAAAACCCACCCCCAAAAGGAGAGGTATTTTCAAGAGAAATTTTACTTCTTGATAGTAACCCTGTGACTCAGTACATTGGAAGAAGAATGTCATAAATACCAAATGAGTCAAGTTTAGTCATTCCTTTGTATATTATATAAGTCATTGATTAAGACCAATAATAATATTTCAAGAATGATGTATGTTTGCTTTATTTCAAAAGCAAGATAATCTCAGTGTTTAAATGTAATGTTAAGCCCAGCTTGTTAAACAAATATCCTTTTGGACAGAAATACTAAATATAAATTCTTAAAAAGTTTGTATCGAATTCACAAGTGTACATTTCATAAAGTACATTAGACTACGTTACCATTTTTACTTTTTTAAAGTTTCTCTTGTTTTTATTTATTTATAGATTTATTAGATTTTTATCTCACCTGTATAACTTTATAAGTGATTCAAAGAGATTAAATATTTCATCAGGGATGGAATGTTGGCTTCATTGATTGAGGAAAATTAATATTTGAAAATATACCATATTTGTTCCTGGTCCTTTTCAGTTTATCATTTCATCTAAATTTTTAAAGTGTGCATTTAGTTTTTAAATGTGCCATTCTGTTAGCTCCTGCCAAGTGATTGTTCTGGAAAATAAAAAGCATTTCCCAAATTGGCAATGTAGTTATGAAAATCTATAGTAAATAACTATAAATAGTAAAATAACATTAAAAACCCATTACATAATTACAAAAGTAGAACCACAGAAAACAACAAAATATATAATCTGACTATAACAAACTTCAGACTCTAGTTCAGGGGTGTTAAACTGCCGGCCCGTGGACCAGGTGCATCACACACAGGCCACGCCCACCCCAGCTCCGCAAAGGCAGAAAAAGTCATACATTGTGATACATCATGTGACGCAATCGAGTTTTACACCCGTGCTCTAGTTCCTCAGAGGTTGCTCGTTAATACAAGGGTATGCAAGGAACAGTAATGTATTTTTCGATAAGAAAAGCAGTGGCTTTCTTGTTCATTTTATTTATTAGATTTTTTTTACCCCACCTTTATTACTTCACAAACAACTCAAGGCAATGAACATACCTAATACTCCTTCCTTCTCTTATTTTCCCCACAACAACAACAACAACCCTGTGAGGTAGGTTGGATTGAGAGAGCCAACATGGGTTTGTCAAAAATAGATCATGCCAGACAAATCTTATTGCATTCTTTGACCAAGTGACAAAATTAGTGGATCAGAGGAATGCTGTGGACATAATTTACTTGGACTTCAGTAAGGCATTTGATAAAGTAGATCACACCCTACTACTTGACAAGATAGAAAAATGTGGGGTAGACAGAACCACCACCAGATGGATCCGTAGCTGGCTGACCGGCAGTACTCAGCGAGTGGTCCTCAATGGAACTGCATCTATATGGAGGGAAGTGTGTAGTGGGGTGCCCCAGGGCTCTGTTCTGGGCCCAGTACTCTTCAACATCTTCATCAACGATTTGGATGAAGGGATAGATGGGGAACTCATCAAATTTGCAGATGACACCAAGCTGGCAGGAATAGCCAACACTCCAGAAGACAGGCTTCAGATACAGACGGATCTGGACAGACTTGAACACTGGGCACTAACTAACAAAATGAAATTCAATGGTGAAAAAAGCAAGGTTCTACATTTAGGCAAGAAAAACCAAATGCACAAGTACAGCATAGGTGGCACCATGCTCAATAGTAGTAACTGTGAGAGGGACCTCGGAGTCCTAGTAGACAATCAGTTAAATATGAGCCAGCAGTGTGCAGCAGCTGCCAAAAAGGCCAACACAGTACTAGGCTGCATTAACAGAGGGCTAGAATCAAGATCACGCGAAGTATTAATACCACTCTTCAATGCCTTGGTAAGGCCACACTTGGAATACTGCATCCAGTTTTGGTCACCACGATGTAAAAAAGATGTTGAGACTCTAGAAAGAGTACAGAGAAGAGCAACAAAGATGATTAGGGGACTGGAGGATAAAACATATAAGGAACGGTTGCTAGAATTGGGTATGTCTAGTTTAACGAAGAGAAGGACAAGGGGGGACATGATAGCAGTATTCCAATATCTCAGGGGCTGCCATAAAGAAGAGGGAATTAAGCTATTTTCCAAAGAACCTGAAGGCAGGACAAGAAGCAACGGGTGGAAACTAATCAAGGAGAGAAGCAACATAGAACTAAGGAGAAACTTCCTGACAGTGAGAACAATTAATCAGTGGAACAGCTTGCCTCCAGAAGCAGTAAATGCTCCAACACTGGAAGTTTTTAAGAAGAGACTGGACAGCCATTTGTCCGAAATAGCGTAGGGTTTCCTGCCCGAGCAGGGGGTTGGACTAGATGACCTCCAAGGTCCCTTCCAACTTTACTACTATTACTATTACTATTACTCATAAAAGCTACAAAAAATTACAGGAAGTTTATTTTAAAAAACACTTTAAAATGCAAATGGTTACAATGACATCATGTGAGTCCATAAAAATCAAATGACCCTAGAACACAGAGCATCTGTGAGGTGTGTATATCAAAAAAAGTCAAGATGGTAGCCACAACTGCATGAGTGAACCCCCAATCTTTTTATGCACATTACATATTATACCCCTTAAAAGAGAGAATTTGATCACATGGCTGACTCCCTCTTCATGTCTCTATAAGGATACCAGCATTAGAGAAGTGTTAGTACAGAAGTACCAGAAAACCATGTTAACCATATATTTAGTTAAAATGTACACTCAAATACATTTAGATGCATAGTTTCACTAAATGATGGTAATCATCCATGTTCTTGCTTCCCTAAGAAAGGTGGGCTCTGGGAATACAATATTATGTTTAATTTTCTCTGGTAAGACAGATTTATTAATGATATTCACACACACACATACACACACACACACAGAGAGGGGGGGGGAAGTATAAGGGTAGCACAACCAGTAATCTTTCTTGTAATTTCCATCTAACAGGACTAGCTTTAAATTGTTGGCCAAGCATATAAAAGCAAGCATATAAAAGAAGAATCATTACAGTAATCAGTAGGAGGAAATGTTGAGGCAGTAAAACATGGGAAAGCATATCCTGAAAAAATATTTTTAAACATGCCTCTTGGCAGTCAATTATTGGATGGCAGCATGCTGTCGTTTCCAAGCTATTTAATAGTAATAAATTCCCTTTGGGGTCTGCTTTTAGCATTGCAGCTTTTTAAGCTGTACACTGGGCAGGTGTCAAAATTACACCTGTGTCCTCAATTAGCATTTAGACATGCAAGTACCGTTTTCTAACCACTTCTCTAGTAATGTGGGAAAAAGTAACAAAAAGAACCAGAGAGCATGATTTTCTTCTACTATTGCGGCAGGAAAAAATACATTCAGAAAAAAATAATGAAAGATGGGAAATAACAGAGTCAATGGGAGTGGGGTGGCATGTCAATTTAATAAATTATTATTACTTATATTAAAAAAAAAGGAGAAAAAAATGAATTGCAGACAAGTCCATCCCTTTTTAGTTACAAAAAGATATTCTTAGCATTATTGTTATTAGTGCTAGTGTTATTAGTGTTGTAGTTATTATTATACAAAAAGTATAATAAAACTACCGTAGTACTAACACTGTTACAACTATTAAATTATACAATAGACAGGCTTCAAAATCAAATCCGTGTTCTCAATTACCGTTCTTAAACTTGTAAGTGAAGTCAAGTTGAGCTCAACTGCTCGTGATGTGCTCATATCTGTAGTTTTCTTGGCGGCATTACAGAAGTGGTTATCCCTGCTTTATTTTACGTTTTTAATTCCCCAGCCTCTTATAGGCCTGCTCTTTTGTAGTGACCTCCCAATCAAGTACTAACCAAATGCAGTCTCACTTATTTTTTTGACATCAGCCAAGGTTCCCTGATTTCTAAATAAAACGTGATTTCATACACAGGTATACAAATCTTTAACAGTCTATTTTTCAGAAAATACAGTATTTATAGAAAAAAGTGCCTGATTTACCCTGAAAAACATTCAAAATAGTTTCTACTGAATAAATATTTCATAATTTTATAGTTAATTGTGCTATCCCAAACAACATCTTCTTGGGCAAAGAAATATAAAATCATAATAAATTGTAAGCTACCTGGAGTCGCTGTATCATTGAGATGGTCAGCATAATTTTTTTAAAATATGATGTATAATAAAATATAATCTAATATAGTATAGCATATATACTACAGTGTAATAACATAATAATATAATAAAACTAATACAAATAGTGTATCAAGCTGAAAAAATGCTATTTCTGATATTAAAAGCAGTTTCCCAGATATGAAGTGCTGGAAATTCACATGTCTTTTATAAGCTTGCAAAGTGGACAGCAAGGCACAGTATGCAGGTGAAGGATGCCAGGTGTTTTGTTCTTCTGGGGAGGGGATGGCTGCAGCATAAAAACCAATCAATTTGCCAAAGAGGAAAGCCTTGAAACTCAGCATTTTTCATGCAAATAATTTATATGGGTAACACTGACATCTTTTTCTCATTTAATTTAATTGGTAAATCAGTGCAGAGTCGTAGTCCCAAGATAGGTGGCCACATAAATCATTTGAATAAACAAACAATATCTAATGATTTACTAATAACAATTTAAGATGTTCCATATATAGCATATTTTTTCTACTTCCATGAACCTTCTTATTAGTGGGCTTTGAATTCACATATAACAGACCAGCATTTTTTCTGCAGAGAAGTCTATTCAGGAGTAAGCAAATTTATTGCCACCATTTTGTTATAAAACTTATGTTCAGTGTTGCAGTGATCATGCAGATTAAACAGGTAACAGATCCTAAAATATTTTATTTAATATTTTATTAATGAAGAGTTGTTGTGAGACATTAAGAACTTCAGCTTCCATCTGAATTTGGAAGACATGACTGTGAGCTTCAGCTGAAACACCAGCATACATCATGGAAGCCTAATACACAGACAATCTGATGAACTTGTGTTGCATGTATGAACCAATAATGCAAAAATAGTATCTTCAATACTATAACACCGGACCAGTGATTTCCAATTTTCCAGCACTGGAAATATACGCAAGGTTTGTTTAAAAGAAAAATGTAATTTTCCAACATAGGATGACTGGGATTTAAAGAAATACAAGCACCTGATGCAGCTTTTTACTTTTCGAGAAAAGAATGAGGGGGAGACATCATTAGTATATTATTTCCTATAAGAGGCTGTCATTTTTTCCACTCTAATGAGAGATCATCAAAGTGTCAAATGTAACCAGAAAATCCAAGTTGCAGACAAAGAAATTATCAGTTTTATACTTTCTTATGTCTGTGCCTCAGACCCATGCAGATAATTCAGAATTCATTTCTCACTTCACTTGAAAGGCCCATCGGAGCTTCACAATAATGCCACTGTCCAACTGATCTTGATATTCTTTTTCACTAAAGTTCTCCAAGTTGCAAAAAAAATTGGAAAAGAAGTAGGACTTTTCTCTCCTGACCAGCCTATACAAAAGAGCTTTACCCCAACCTAAATACTTTAAAAATATGAAAAGATCAGAAAACAAAAGAGGCTTTTTTAGTTCATGTGGTACAACTTGGAACAGGTGGTCACAACCAGATGAGGATAATTTTTTATCTTCTTGAGGCAACCCTAGTATTTCAGAAAGTGGGTGCAATGAAACTCTTTTATTGTTTTCAAACAAAAATTAGTACACTGTTTCAAAATATTCTGTGTGACGGTTTATTGCTATATAGTCTTATCTCCTTAAAAAACTCCTTTTAAAAAATCCACTCTGAAGAGAAGTAGAACCGTATCATTTAATCCTTTTTTGCTGAGGTGTGGAGACATATTCATACATACTAGAAGCAGAGCAACTTCTATACTTTTTCACTTTTCAGAATTACTAAAATGACCCCTAAAGGATACAATTCTAATTCCTGGATATTTCTAAACTTCAGATTATCTCTGATCACTGACTCTCCTGGCTTGACTTTACAGGAATTATAGCTCCAAACAGCCAATTGCCAACTTTTGCCCAAAAACTTAAAGAACATTTAAGCATGGGAGAGTCACAGTTTTCATTAGCAACAATTGCAGTACTTTAAGCAACAAGAAAGTAAAAATATTCAGGAAACAGATGATCTCTCTTCACAAAACTGAGACGAATTGCTGCTTTGTTGGTATATTCCTTTCTAATATGGAATGTCTAATTCACATGCACATGCTGAAGCTCCTATTTTTGATAGTTATAATATTGTCCTCAATTTTCAGTCCAGAAAACAAGTAAGCTGAAACAAATACACAGATTTTACATAATTTTCATCAGTAACAGGTAGTTTGTCATCAACACCATCTGTACTGACTTATGAATATAGAGCACAATGAAATCTACATTATCACTTTTGACATATGGATGAGTGAATCTATCTTACTTGATTTACTTTTTGAGAAAAACTTATATTCAAAAATCAAATTGATAAATCCATTAGTTCAGACAGAAGGCATTGAGAGGTGTGAACAGTTACATTAAGGATGTTTGTGGTGCTGAAACACTGACAAAGACTCACACCTTATATTAGGAGTCTCCTTTTAATCCTATCATACCAAATCATCTTTCGAAGCCAATTCCTCTATAAAAATGGAATAAATTGCTATTGACATATAACCTGGATAGGTTACAATTCATTTTTTACAACTCAAATAAACTGATTCACACAAATTTCTTGGCGCTCAAAGGACAAAACTGTCCTTTGAAAGATATAGTTGAGGATTAGATTTATTAGGTTATTATCACCAAAACCACAGAAGGAAATACAGAATTTTAAACACAAGTTGTTATCTATTTGAAATCCATCTTTGTACAGAGGCCACCGTGAACAGGGGAAAAAAAAAGATAGCACTTTGGCAATTCCTCTTCTCTGAAGAATTCATCATACCATTTTCCATGTTGTTTTGAAGCTTCCAGAACAGATTGGAAATGCAAAAAAGAGGGCAGATCACTAAAATCTACTTCTGGCTGCTTTTACTGACAGAAATCTCAGATGACTCAAACAGCATTTCTGCAGCAGAGCAAGCAGTAGGCTGTGATCTATATGCAGATTTTACACAGAGGCTGCTTATTTTTTTCTAAGGTCACCCGATCTGGCATGCAAACCCCAAAACAATTACTAGATGGGAGCAAACAAAGTGGAGTTTTCTGTGTCTCTTTCCTGCCATCTAGTGGTCATCAGGATTCTTACAGTCCAGATCCGGTTTCTCTAATTGTATCCATACTACCGTAATTATTATGATTCAAGGGATACAGATATCACATCGAACAAAATTTCGAAAGCTGCAGCTTTTGCTAAGCCAAACTGCAGTCTGATCAGTTGTTTTTGCAATGATTTAAGTTTTAAAACTAGGGAATGTACAATATATATTGTAGGAGCATTTACCGGTAAATCTTTTAAGAGGTAAAAAGTATGGACAACCAGGAATGCCTGGCTCAAGATTATACCAGCACTCAAGAAAGACAGGTTTTTTTTATTATTATCATGTATAATTATTTCAAAGTAAATATATTACCAAGATTTATCAAAACTAGATTTTACTTGAATGCTAAAAATTGCTGAATAGAAATGTAATGGAATAAGTATAAGTGCCATTTGGTTTTGCATCAGTCAAATGCAAGACAATTATTTGTGTCTGGGAAGAAGACATTCATTTGATCTGAATTTAATATGAACCAAATTATGCTGAACTTTCCCAGTATAAACTGGAATGTAGTAATCCCTGATTTCCAATTTTTAAAAATACATATACCATCAAATGTACTCTGTAGAGAATTGTATAAAAATGGCATTTCAAGGAAAAGTACTTGCCAAATAATGCAAATATTGTGGAACACTTCAAACAAAATTGCACACAAATATTTGTATTGACTTTTTAAGCAATTCAAACACTGAGAATAAGACAGAATAGACACATTTTACTGAATACTGAATATTGTACATATGTTTTCACTCTGTGTTGACCTTATTCAGTAGGCATCAGCAACTAGAACCTTGCACAGCCATGCTATGTAAAAATATTTATCAGCATACATTTTGCTGGGTTAAATAATGTTTACCTTCACCAAGAAAAGCACTTTTTGTCTAAACTTGTTAAAGGTAGGAACTTCCTGCTTTCATACCGTATTAGCACATACCAGATTTCTGTAGAGAAGTTCAGTATTTGTGACATACTCAAATTATGACTGTCTACATAAACAAGAGAGAGCAATTATATTTGAAATTACGTCCATACAAAAGGAAATTGGAAATAGCTTCCTACTGAACATTTAATCTCAACAATCCGTAAACATTTGAACAGTTACTTTACTGGATTGCCCATGACTTTATTGAAGTGTGTTTCCTATTTTTCCTTGCTGAAATTGAAAACTATTCGTCTGTTCATTGTATTTACGGGATCTATTTATTAGAACTGAAAATATTGAATTAATTAAAGCTAATTTAATATGAAACTAAACTTTAAATCTGGGGGTTATGTTTTGTTTAATAATACGTTAGCTAAACAAATGATGACTGCTAACTAGTGTTTTTTTTCCAGAAATGGAGATGGGAAAGCCAACAAACTATTTCTTTTCTCAAATGACCTGCTACCAAGATGTTCCACTACTCATATATTTTCATATAATGTCCTTCTGGGATTGGCAATATTGGGCACACCAAAAGGCTAACTTTGATGAAGATTGCCACAGCATTTGTCATTTTTTTTCCTAATTGTCACATTATAACACTGGGAGTTTGTTGTGAATCAGCACTATATCTCTTTGCTATATTAATAATTTCGTTCTTTTCCTTTTACCAAAAAATGTCAGTGCTCAACTCCATTTTTTTTCCTTTGGAAAGTGTGGAGATAATATTCATACACTATATTATTGGACTTAAACAGCTAGTGACCATTCAGGACCCAACAAAACATATCCATTCCCAAAAGAAAGTCTCAAATATTAGTAAGCTGTAATATCTTGCCCGTTGGAAGGAACCCCCAAAAGCTCAAGCATCTCAATTAGTCATTTCTCTCCATTAGGTAACATCTGCACCAAGATACATTAATAAAATATGAGTGTAGCAGTACCTTTCTAAAAAAAAATACTGTTGAGTATACAGTACACTGTTGTACAGTATTTGTTTCTCCTAGTTTGTACTTTCTCAAAGCCATCAGATATAGATGCTTAACATGGATTAACTGACCATGGCTATGAACTCAGGTAGATTTCAGAGCAGGAAGAAAAATCTGCCTTGGTACAATGTGGAAGCAAATATCGAAAGAAGTCAACTTTGCACCGGGCAATTCAGCTAAACCTGTAATATCCAGTTATTCCTCAATCCAACCTTAGCCAATGCGAAGCCCTCCAGATGTGTTGGACTATCATGTGGGAGCGTGAAAGATTCAAAGAGCATCAAGTTCGGAAAGGCTGCGTTAGTCAAGCAAAACTGCTCAAGTGCCTGGATCACTAAAGGGCCTCTCAAAAATACCAGAGGAAATGACACAGCTGTGCTTGAAACCAGCTGTCTAGCGAGTTATGTATAGCAACTGGGACAAAGACAGGAAAAAGACCGAAGGATCTGGGGACCCTTCTTCAACCTAGCACTGCCCGAGCGGCTCCTCATTTGCCAACACCAAGAGGAAAGAGGACGCAGAGGGAAAACTAAAAGTCCACGAATACCCCACCCCTAGACACCCCAGAATCAATAGGAAGGGAAAAGGCGACCGATGCATACGAGCCAACTAGAAATTATCCCGCTGCTCTCTGCAGATTTGGAAGGGCAGTAAGCGGAGGAAACGACAGGGTCTTGGGCAGCTATTGCACGGCTCTTTCCACTTCCCTGCTCCTCGCCTCTGCCGGCCTCACGTTACCTCTCGGCGAGGCAGAGTTTGTAGCCTTTCCGCATTTCCTAGACGCCAAAACAAAGTTGGCTAGAGTTGGACGGGCGAGGGGCAATCCCACCCACCCCCCCACCCCCAAGGCCTGCTAACCTTCCATCCGGCGGAGCTGTTACTGTCCCCCTTGTCCTTGAAGTACGGCACGTTCTTGACCATCCACTCGTAGATCTGGGAGAGAGTGAGCCGCTTCTCCGGGGCGCTTTCGATCGCCTTCGTGATGAGGTCCGCGTAGGACAAGTTGCCCCAAGCGTTGCGGCGGGAAGAGCTGCTCTTGCGAGGGCCCGTCACCGAGGCCAAGGCGGCGGGCCCTGCATGCTGTTGCGGCTGGGGGTGCTGAAGGCACGGAAACTCGCCGCAAGGGCAGCTGCTTGAAACTCCAAGGTCTGCCGCTCCGGAACTGCCTGTGCCAGCCTCGAAGCCATCGCCTCCGCCCGCTTCCAGCAAGCTCAGCAGGTCAGCGCCGGCAGAAGAGGCGCCGAGGGCCGTAACCCGCCCGCAGCGGGACGGGGACGCGGCCCTCGCCGGAGTTGCGGTGGGCGTCTGTCCCGGACTGGACGGGGCGAGCTCCGGACGGGGTAGAGGCCAAGTGCAGGACCTCGGGCGGGCCAGCGGCTGGAAATCAGGGTCGGTCTCCACGGGGTGAGGCGCCTCGGCCATGGCGAGGGAGGCGAAGGAGGAGCGGGGTGGGGGAGAAAGAGCGAGCTTTCTTGAGCCGGGCGGCCGGCTTCCTCGTCTGGCCAGCAGCCTCCCGTTGAGCGCCAGACGCCACTTGACAAACTCCCAACTCCGTCCCGCGGCCACTGGCTCGCTCGTTCGCTGCCTGGCTGGCTGGCTGGGCGACAGGCGGGCAGGGCTCACGCAGTTAGCTCGGCGTCCTGGCTGAGGAACGAGCACCAGCACCGCCCACTCCGCCCGGGCCTAAGGGACGAGCACGAGGGGGCGGCCCAAAGGCCAAAAGAAACGCCCCTAAGGCTTTGCCCGCCTGGGCGGAGGGGAGGCGGGAGGCGCTCTCCTCTGCGCTTGGGAGAGAAGTACGTCGGGGCATTTCCCTCCCCCCCCTACACACGCACACACACACTTCTGGACTTTCGCAGTCCAAGCCAAAAGAGGGGGGGAAGCGCGGCCCGCGGCCCTCAGCGAGTTGTGGGGACTTCTTGAAGTTCCCCCCCTCCGGCCGCTCAGGGCCAACCCAGCGTCTCGTCTTTTCTTCCCGGTCTGGTCCGCCGAGACCCCGGTGGCCTCGGGAACTCTGCTCCCCCTTCGCGTCGTGGGATGGAGCCCCCCCCTCGTGCGCGCGCGTGAGCGAGCGACGGTGTGTGCGCCCGCGAGAGAGGCCGCGGGGATGCGAGGGTGCGGCTGCGGTGAGCAAGGCAGGATGTGCGGGCGGAGGGTGTATGCGAGGAGCGCCCGCCGGGCGAAAAGGCCGGCTGCTCTTCAGAGCTCTAAATGCCGTGTTTCAAATCTGTTTAAATCGATCGCCTTGTGAGATCATCAATATATATATACCGTGCAGGGTTTTGGAATAAAACGGAACACGAAAAGAATTAAGTAAAGGTGACCGGAGGGGTGGGGGAAGAAGCATTGTACAAGGTATGAGGGAGTTTAAAGACCGGTTTAAAAGTGGGTTGTTTACTCGCAGAATGGAGGCTGTTCAGATTCGTTGCAATAGATGGGGAGGCTAAGAGGAGGAGACGCTGCTGCTAGGCAGGTTAATTAAATTCCCCACAACACACGATCTGGGGTAGGATTTCCCTGGAAGACTTTGGGTGCAGCAGAGACCTAAAGGGACAATTAATGTATGTGGAAGACTCGGGCCATGTAAGATCATTTTTTTTAAAAAAAAAAAGGATATTCGGCACACTGTTCTCTCTCAGAATAAACTCATGGAAAGCAAAAATAACCAAGTGTGGTAAAGCAAAGAAATTAAAAGGCACAAGATATTTTTTTTTAATAATTCTAAACAAGTATATAACAACCTCATTCACCATGCCCGGGGGGGGGGGGGGGTAGGCAACCTTGGCTGTTATGACTCATGGACTTCAATTCCCAGAATTCCTGAGCCAGACATGGCTGGCTCAGGAATTCTGGGAGTTGAAGTCCACAAGTCATAAAAGGCCAAGGTTGCCTACCCCTGATTTCCATGCCTCTCCAAGCTTACCTATGCTTATAAACAGTACTTAACTCCATAAATAAACATAAATAAATTCTATACTCTCCCTGTATTGGGAGTTTTCCTTGCAGAAGAATATTGTTTGCAACTAGAGTATTAACTGGGCGGTTAATACAACCAGAGTCTTAAGGGTGGGTGGCTTTCTGACTGCAGTAGACAAACTCTTTGAGGGTGAGGAGACACCAAAAAGACCATGTTCTGTCACATAATTGCTTAGATCAGTGGTTCTCAACCTTTTTAATGCCGCGACCCCAACCGGTCGTAAGTCGAGGATTAAATCAGTCGTAAGTTGAGAACTACCCAACCAGTCGTAAGTCGAGGACTTTCCTGCCCGGGAGCGCCACGCATGCATGGTGCTGCCCCCTGCGGCGGCCGAGGCATAGCTGGCAAGCGGCAGAGACGGAGCAGGCCAACCACCGGCTGGGCCACCAGCTGGCCCAGCACAAGAGAGGTTAGGCACCCGCCAGAAAAGGGGGAAAAAATGGCGGACAGCCTTGCTTGGCGACCGCCGTGAAATGGTCGATCGACCCCAAATGGGGTCGCGACCCATAGGTTGAGAACCGCTGGCTTAGATGCTGCTTCCCATTATGATGTATTGGGCAGGTAGTTTCTACTTGAAGCAGACCACCTCACAACTAGCAAGAAACTAATCCATAAAAGGAGTTATAGGTGACATCACCACCATGACTTGGTTTCAGAAGCTTACTGGTAAACTCTGCTGCTGGATGGAAAATGACTCTGCTAAGCCTGTTAGTGCTAGTCACAAAATAGGCAGACAAATTTTGTGCCATTTGTACCTTCCAGACCAACATCAAGGGAAACTCCAGGTAGAAGAAATTGTAGTAGCCTAACTAGGAGTTGTTAACAGCAAGATTCACTGTCTCCAGAACTTTCTCATCTAGAAAAGAGAGCAAATGGTGCACACAAAGCTGGCCAAAGACTTCCCTACCTACAGTTTTTATCTGCTGCTCTAGCAGGAGCCAGAAGTCTAAAAGAACAAACATACTGTAGAGTTGATCCTTCAAATGAAGTGCAATTCCATCAAGACCTACAAATGGATCGTCCATAATACCTGTTGTCAGGAGTATCCGCCGTCATCCGCAAGAAGAAAGAATGCACTGGAACGCCGGTATACAACGAACTCATCAACTAGTTTATTCCAAGGATGAAATGAAGTCAGCACTGGAAGTGGTGGTTTTCCGGTGCTCTATAACTGTGTGCCACACCCTGATTCTCCGCCCCCGGCCCCAAACCAACATCCGCCTAAACTCAATAAATGCCCCACCCTCTCCCGGTGTCCTCCCTTTCACCGACGCTATCCCGCTTCCGCATTCCTCTGCTCGGTCGCCCGCTCCCTGTGCATTGTTCCGGCCGCCCACCCTTCCCCAACTGGTATCCCACCCGTCGGGTAGGTATCCCCTACCCCCAGTCCACCCTGAACACGCCGGTAAGGTCCTCCAATCTTGTCCGCTTCGTTCTCCTTTGCAACGCGCTGCCTCGCTCGGCTCCCTTTGTTCGTGCGCCGTCGTTCCTCCAGCAAGCCGGCGTCAGCCGGAGTTCGGCGCGCTGGAGGTCGGCGCGCCCCGGCAGCAGCTGGTAGGCGCGCCCCGGCAGCAGCCGGTAGTTGGGTGGAGCGGAATCCGGAAGCGGCATGACAGCACCAGGTAGCGGGTCGTGAAGGCGCACAGCCCCGGGTCCCTGCCTGGTGTGGTCCTCGGCTGTGGCTGCTGGTATCTCGGCGTCCTCGGGGGTTGGGGGTGTACCGTTCGTGTTCCCTCGTCCCCGTGTGTATGTCAGGCCCTTGGGGGCTTGACACCTATTCTGTACCAATAGAAACTAGAAGTCACCACAAAATCTCCAGGCTCCAGGTCAAGACTTTCACCACCGCTTCTGCTCAGCCTAGGGGGTGGAGATGTATTACAGCAAGCTCCTCTCTCCCGCCAACTTCAGATGGCACCACCTATTCAGAAAGAACGGTGTCCTAACCCCAAGTCTTTAATAGTCCAAAATGATACCATAGTCAACAGCATGGATGAGTATCATTGAGAGATGTAACAGTAGTAGAAGTACACTAACCTCATCCAGGTCCCAGTAAACAAATTTTGGGAGACTATCAGCCTGGCAATGAAATGAAAGCTCTTTGGGAGGGAACCTGCAGGCTATAACATAGGCCCGTGGTGGCGAACCTGTGGCACACAGACCCTCTCCGTGGGCACGCGTGCCATTGCCCCAGTCCTAGGCCTTCAGGGTTTTATAAAACCTTTTCACTTTAGGCCTCAGCCACCATGTGCAAAAAAAAAAAAAGATTCAATCAATCAATTTCAAGTTCTTGTGGGGAAAAAAAGATCTCGCAAAGTTGGAGTTGATTGATTGAACTTTTTAGTCCCGCCCAATCTGCCGTTATCACCACAGCCACACCCACCCAATTGGCCATGCCACCCAGCATCCGACAATACATAAATGGGTTTTGGGTTGCAGTTTGGGCACTCGGTCGCTAAAAGGTTCGCCATCACAGACATAGGCCAATATACTAATATTACTCCCAGATTATGCTTGTTAATCAAAATCACTTATAGTGAGTTCAGATTCAGAGGAAAAATACATCTCATTCTCACAGTATATCATGGCCATCCCTCCTCCATTTCCTGACCTTGGTGTAGTGGCTGGTGTACAACTTGAAATCCGTCTCCCAGAGCTTGTTAAGCCAAGATCTGTAATACATTCTGGCTCTACTCTCTTTTCCATTATAGGCAGTCCTCATTTAGCAACGACAATTTGGACCGGCAACTCAATCGTTAAGTAAGAGATTGCTAAGTGCAGTTGCTACTGTGCTTACAATCTTATTTCAGCTTTCCTTTGCTTTAAAGATCTGAAAATGTCATAAATCCAAAAATTGGTTGCAAAGTTACTTTTTTTCATCATCGTAACTGCAGATGTTTCTATCCAAGGCAGTCACTAAATGAGGACTACCTGTAGAAAAGCAGGGGCTTATAATAAGCAGACCTACCATTTTGTAGAGCCAACTTGAATCCAAAGTCTTCCTAAGACAGGGGTTCTCAATCTTGGCAACTTTAAGACTTGTGGACTTCAACTCCCAGAATTCCTCAGCCAGCTTTGCTGGTTGAGGAATTCTGGGAGTTGAAGTCCACAAGTCTTAAAGTTGCCAAGATTGAGAACCCCTGTCCTAAGAGATTATCTAATCTTTGTAGATGAGGTCCCTTCTGAATTTTCTCTACACTAGCTTCATAGGCTGACTTTTTAAAATTCCTAGCATTGTCCCATAAGTGCAGGAGCCACTTCTTCCCCCCCCCCAGATTGGGGGCCTATTTCAGCATTTTAATCTATTGTACACTAGAATATAAATAAAAGGAAAAAGGTAGCCACCTTTTGGCAGCAAACATAGCTGTATCTCAACAACTTGTGGAACAATTAAGCTTAGAAAGAGGTATTGACACAGCCATATGAGGAGTTCATGGTTTGTGGAAATGTTAATTGTATGCTTCGTTTCCTTTATTTATATATCGGCTTGTTTAGAACAGTGAGACTAATGCAGTTAATTTCAACCATAAAGTTGGAAAGTTATATACACTGCAGGATGTCAGTTCCTCAAGCTCAGGAGAGATTAAAAGTGCAAAAGGTTGTGTTGCCAGAAGTCTAAACCATTGTTCCATTTCCCATATAGGAAAACACATAAGTTTATCCAGAAGAACACTAAGTCCCTGTTTTCATACTTGAAGCAAAAAAGCAATGTCAAGGAACAGCATCGGTGTGTATATCTACACGTACATATATGCTGAAAAAATGAATAGTTTTAAATGAGGTTAAATTTAATTAACGTGGGTATGCCCTCATGAAAATCTCATGTATTATAATCATTTCATTATCATGCTTAATTACTTTCTTTTTAAAGTCAGTAGCAAATATTTAAAACAGGCTGGTGTGGTACAACTGACTCAGTTATGGGCAGGAATAGGCCGGCCTCTTATGACCTGAAGAGGCTTCTGCAACAAGCCTGATTCCCAGGAAGTCTCACACTGCCAAACTTGGAAGAAACAAATAAAACAGTGATACTGGCAGTTGAAGAGGGAAATTTGTTTTATGGTTCAGTTGGAAGCCCTGATTGAGAAGGCCCTTACAGTAAAAATACTGTATCTTTTTCCCAGAGGTTGGGGGATGCAGAGCTTCATAGAACCCAATCTATGCGGTCCAGGGGTTTTCCGCCCTTTCACTTGTTTCCCTTTTTATTTTGAGTTTTCCCTCAAAATAAAACAACAATAACAACAACAAAACTTGGCTTTATTTATTTATCACATTCTATATCGCCATTAGGACAACTCTTGGCAACTTACATTATATCTGAAACAAAAATTACAACATTTTAATTTAATAAAATATTTATGGTTAGTTTTTTAAGAAAAAAACTCTTTTGCTTCCTTTTATAAGAAATCCAACTATAAGTGTGTATTGGTGTGCTGCAGTCTGCAGCAAATTTTACTTAACCTAGCTCGAACATTCATTTCAAAATTGGGAAATGTCTGTCTTCTTGATAGGAATGACTGAAAAGAAAACCCCAAAGGACACGTCTTAAGGGTGAAGTAAGCTGTCACTTCCTTCCTGTGCTTTTTTTTTTTTCCAGAGAGGCACCTATATACATCTGGTCAAATTGCTTGCTTTGCAGACTCCTGGTATGCACCAAATACACAACCCAAAGCGCAGATTCATTTCCTTCAGAAAAATATGCATATGAAAGCATTTTGATTATTAAGAAGTGCAAACAATAGTTCCACTAAGAACTACTCCTTTTTGCAGTGACATCTTACTATGTTAAAGAATAGGCTCTTGAACCTTACAGTAAGCTTTGTTTCCCTTCCACAACCATAGCTTTTTCCCATCGGAAAACCAAAACAATAAAAAAAGACATTAAAATCTCTTAATAGCAACGATTGTAAGGTGACCAACTATCCTCCTTTAGGGAGGACAGTCCTTGTTTTGTAAGTTCTGTCCTCCCTCGAAAAGTATCCTCCTACATGTCCTCCTTTTTGATATTTGAAGACTAATCTGCAGGGCTTTTTTTTTTTTCTCATCAAACGCTCAGAACGGTGTTCTGGCACCTTTTTTTGATGGTTTTTTTTTTTCAACTTTTGCATGAGCTGTGCTACTCCCACTATTGGCTTTCAAAAGCCAATAGGAATTGCTGCTGAGTGCGCCAAAACACCCAGCTGGCAAACTTTGCACATCCAGATTGACTGTATTATTGTTGCAATGAATAAAATGTTTTTTTTAATCTACGATACTTTTTTCTTCAATTTATTTGTGTCCTCCTTTTCATTGTAAAAAAGTTGGTCACCTTAACGATTGGCAAGCTAAACTTGGCAGACTGAGTGCCATGTTTTGCAAAAATGATTACACCCTTTTCTTCCCCATGATAAAACAGAAGATGGAACTGTTTTAGACAAACAGTTAAATCTTCAGTGCCTATGACTGGCTTGGCTAAGATCAGGATAGTTAGTCGAGAGCTGCTGTGAAGCACAATTCTCTTCCAGGAGAGGGAAATGTCCAGGGAGCTTAGGAGACTGCTGTACTTGCCCCAATGAGAGGGCCAACACAGGACGTTACTATTAAAGATATCTTTAAAATACAACATTGTAAATAAACTTACAACAGTTCATTTAGTGACCGTTGGAAGTTACAACAGCACCGAAAAAAGAGACTTATGACTGTATTTTGCACTTACAACCGTTGCAGCATCCCGGTGATCCTGTCATCAAAATTCAGATGCTTGGCAACTGACTCATCTTTATGATGATTGCTGGGTCGTGTGATCCCCTTTTGCAACCTCCTCACCAGCAAAGTCAATGGGGAAGCCAGATTCACTTAACAACCGCGTTGCTGACTTTAACAACTGCAGTGATTCACTTAACAACTGTGGCAAGAAAGGTTGTAAAATGGAGCAAAACTTGCTCAACAAATGTTTCACTTAGCAACAGAAATTTTGGGCTCAGTCGTGGTCATAAGTTGAGGTCTACCTATAAGGCAAGACATGTCAAACACAAGGCCCAGGGGCTGGATGCAGCCCGTGAAGTGATTCATGTGGCCCGCGAAGCCATCCTGTAAACAGTGAGGGAATGGCCCCTGCTGCCCTGGCCCTGGCCCAGGCCGGCCGGGAGCCAATGTACAATTTTGTGGTGGCCATCTATGCTGAAACACATTCAGTCTTAGCTCCACAAGGCTGTCTGGAAACAGTGAGGAACCAGCCCCTGCCACGTCAGCCCCACCCCCTGGGTGCATGCTGGGGAGGTGTCACCCTTTGTGAGGAATGAATAAATGCACCATCACCTGGAAGTGGCCAGCAAATGGCCCTTGCCTACTTCACATATTCGGCTTGATGGGCTCTGGGGGGAGGGGTTTCAGCAGGCAGCGGGGTGCTCTCCTCACAGTGCCGAGAGGCTGAGCTGGGCGGTGCAAATCCAAAAAGAAACGCGAGGCCACCCAGCTCCCAGCCTGTCCAGTTTCAGCAGGCAGCGGGGCACTCTCCTCACAGCGCCAAGAGCTGAGCTGGGTGGCTTGAATCTGATGAGAAGTGCAATGCTGCCTAGCCCCCAGCCTGCCCAGTTTCAGCAGGCAGCAGGGTGCAAAGTTGGCGAGCTTCACACCACCCGGCTCAATCTCTCAGCGCTGTGAGGAGAGCGCCCCGCTGCTGCCGAAACCATGCCCACCCAGTAGGCCACACCCACCCTGGCCACACCCCCCCGAGGGCAATCGCAGTGCTGATGCGGCCCTCAATGAAATTGAGTTTGACACCCCTGCTGTAAGGTAACTGCAGAAATATAGGCAAGAGTCACACCTGCTGAATTCCAGGCTTTGGCGCATAGGTGTCATTTTAATTAATTTCAATGAAACGTGATGCAGTTTATCTCTGCTCTTGGGTACCTGCAGGCCTTGGTCTTGGGGCCATCTGCGGTTCCAGCTTCTCATTCAAAACTCTGACATAACCCTTTTGCCCCAGGTTGGTTAGGCAGCTCTGTTTCAGCTCTGGTCTTTAAAGGAGAAGGACCATAAATAAGCCGTATTTAGTCCTAGCCTTTCCTTGTGATATTGTGAATGAATGGATGGATGGAACATTTCATGTCAGAAGTGCTCAACCGGTTGTCCAACTGGAAAGGAGTATGAGTAACGTGATGCAATTAAGTCATTGCTGACTATTCAGGACCATATTTTGTATACAACCTTAAACCAAATAATCCATTTCGGTAACAAATACATAATTTATTAATGCTGTTTCAATTAAACATTGTAGAGATTTGCAGCCTGGTTGTAGGGATTCAAAGGACATATTAATTTATTACTATTCCCCTGGTTATCCAATCACCTCACCTCCATCATTAAGACAATACCATCTGGCAGTATCAAAACACCTAAAAATACATTTCTGGAAATATTGATTGAACTCATTACTTTCCATGTATTGTTCATCACCCTGAGTTAAAATCAAGTAAAACATTTTAAATGAAATAAACCTCCTTTTATAAAAAAAATAAAATAAAACCTAACTCGTCTGTTTTAATAAAAAGCAGGAGTAGTCACAAGACGTAAAAGTAGATCACGTTTCAGTATTGGTTGTGTGATGTGGGTCTACCCATATGCAAAGGGCAATGTACCTGAGAATAAATGCAGCACTAAGAGCTATGTATTTTTCTTGGTATCATGTTGCTGTTTTGATGTGGAGGACAGCTATTATAGTATTGCCCACATACCACCTCTGAGAGCCATCCTTTATTTATTTTTTTATTGCAATATGCTGGAAGAGTCTAATTGTACAGAGCACCTTTGTATATTAAATAATGCTTGAATAATAACTTGGAAATAATACATTTGAAACCTTACACCCCAATTCATTTTTAATTTTAAAAAGTCTCAGGTCAGTTTTGCTAGAGGATTAACATTAAAACTTCATTTTCAATGTTTTACAACCCTGTTTACTTCATTGACTTCTTCCCATTTTCTGCGGTATATAATCCAACACATCATGATGTAATTGTCACATTGCTAATCATTTTTAAAAAAGCATGAAGTTGCTGGAATCAGTCCCCAGTATCCTTGAAAACACTGTTCTTAGTCTGCTTGCAGAGATTAATAATAATAATAATAATAATAAAGTTGGAAGGTACCTTGGAGGTCATCAAGTCCAACCCCCTGCTCAGGCAGATAACCCTATACTATTTCGGACAAATGGCTGTCCAGTTTCTTCTTAAAAACTTCCAGTGTTGGAGCATTCACCACTTTTGGAGGCAGGTTGTTCCACTGGTTAATTGTTCTAACTGTCAGGAAGTTTCTCCTTAGTTCTAGGTTGCTTCTCTTCTTGATCAGTTTCCACCCGTTGCTTCTTGTCCTGCCTTCAGGCACTTTGGAAAATAGCTTGACACCCTCTTCTCTGTGGCAGCCCCTGAGATATTGGAACACTGCTATCATGTCACCCCTCGTCCTTCTCTTCATTAAACTAGACATACCCAATTCCATCAGCCTTTCCTTATATGTTTAACCTCCAGTCCCCTATTCATCTTTGTTGCTTTTCTCTGTACTCTTTCTAGAGTCTCAACATCGTTTTTACATCGTGGTGACCAAAACTGGATGTAGTATTCAAAATGTCGCCTTACCAAGGCATTGTATAGTGGTATTAATACTTCGTGTGATCTTGATTCTATCCCTCTGTTAATGCAGCCTAGCACTGTGTTGACTTTTTTGGCAGCTGCAGCACACTGCTGGATTTGACACATTTTAAAATTCTATAACGGTGAGAGAGGTTCCAGAAATGTAACAACCAACTCTTTATTTAAATATGGCTATGAATTATTATTACTTGTGTCATGGGAAATAGCAATTCCCAACTAATCTTGGTGCAGCTAAAAGACGTAAGCAGAGCTACACTTGGGTGGTATTTAGATGAAGATTACAAGGAAATTCCAGAATTTTAAAGTTGCAGAAATACTCTGGAAGTTAAGCATTAATGGCAATCATTTCAATTTTATTGTAAATCAAATTACATGTTTATGTCTAGGCAATGCCCCAGAGTCATGCTGAACTCAAGGGTCTTTTCACCTTTTCATTGAAGAGGGAACCTTAAGTTGACAGTAATAGCCAAAGGTGCTTTTTATTCATTTATACCAGGAATGACCCTTTTGTTCTGGATTGAAGCCTACCCTTGGCCTTTGAGCATCAGACTCCTTGTGGTGATGAAGAGAAAAATTAAATTTCACTTTATATATTTAAATTAAGTGTAAATGTATATAATATCTTCAGCCATGCAGCCAATACATTTTTCCTTTTGGCACATTAAAAATTACACCTTTATAATGACTTTGGAAGGTTTCCAGAGGTTGAAGGCAAGGCTTTAGATTTCACATGCAGGCTAAAGAGATCAGCTTGCACCCATGTGGTTTAGCTCTGCTCTCTCAGGATGTGCCTCACTTTTCAGGCTCAGGGACACTTTGGGTGCCATCAGCCTGAAAAAGTAGTCACCACTGAAACATCCATATTGCAGAAAGTAAACAACGCAGTAGCCCCTAGTTCCCCCCAAATTTTATTTTTTGAGACTGCATCTGTTGTTGAGCACATTGTTGTAAGCGTCCTTAGTTCCTTCCACCTGGAATTAGAGATGGATGAAGTATACATCACATGAAAATTTATATTTGAATAAATACATTTCAAGCCTTTTGCATAGGACTACTAGAACATATATATATATGCCAAAATTGATATTTTTTTTCAGAATTTGCAGTGAAGTTTGTAATTGTTGCATGAACCTTGTGTATCGCATATTACAGGAGAATATACATAGTAAATGTCAATTTTGTGCTAGTATTCTCTGGTACACTTAGAAAGAAGTGTATAGATATATGCATACCCTAAAGTTACTTTGCAAATGTTCATGAACAACTTTTTTCCAATGAGCTCACAAACAATGTAGCAGTAATGGGCTACTGCATTTCCACTCATTCCAGCCTAGCAATGAAATGCTTGACTTCAACAAATGAAGGATGAACCTGAAAAATCAAGAGATCCATGCAAACTCAGCATAAATTTATATCTTATTAATAAGCTCTCCCCTCAGGTTTTCTTATTTTATCTTCACTTCAAGTATCATTCACTCATATTAAAGCAGTTGTTTTGTAATTTCTCCCCAATTCCCCTTCTGGAACACTTATATTGCACTCACTGTGGTCCCTCTACCACCAGCACTCAGCCAACCCTATAAATATGCTTTTAAAATGTACACATTCTTGCCACAGCTTTTGTCTGTTAAGATATAGAGTGACATATACAAAGCCAGCAAGTTTTGTAATTAGTCAGGTTTGCTTTCTCTGCATTTTAACTGTCAATTTCTCCTTGCGCTAGCTAGGGCATCTGGAGGAAAGACAAGTAGATAATTGCTTATGTTGCAATTTTTATCCCTATCAGACTTTAATGGTTCAGAAGTTTAGTAAGATAGCAACATTTACCACTCAGAACTGAGGATTTGGTTAGAAAAAACTGCAGCTGTAGCAACTGCCGGGGATATCTCCTGTTTTAATAATTTCAAAGGTGTAGCTCTTCAAGACACTTATGCCTATCCTTAAGTCAAAGAAAGCTGCTTGACAACTTACAATATAAAACTGACCTGAGCACCAAACAGATATTTGTAAAGTACTCACAGGGTTTTAAAGGAATTGTTTTCAAAAGATTGTTAGAAATTATTTTCGGGTACTGTGTTAGGCTAGCTTCTAGAGCAGTGTTTCTCAACCTTGACAATTTTAAGGCATGTGGACTTCAACTCCCAGAATTCCACAGCCAGCAATGCTTTCAGTAAAAGCTGTAAAATCCTATCGCGTTGTTAGCATTGCCAAAGCATTGACAAGTACATTGTATAGGGAAGGATTAAGAATTGTTGCAGGAGACAGAATCAGATGGCAGCATGTGACCCTAGCTTGTTCTGTTGTTGTTAGTTGCAAAGTCGTGTCTGATCCATCGCGACTCCACGGACAACATTCCTCCGAGCCTTTCTGTCCTCTACCATCTTCTGGAGTCCATTTAAGCTCACGCGTACTGCTTCAGTGACTCCATACAGCCATCTCATTCTCTGTCGTCCCCTTCTTCTATTGCCCTCAATCTTTCCCAGCATTAGGCTCTTCTCCAGTGAGTCCTTCTCATTAGATGGCTAAAGTATTTGAGTTTCAACTTCAGGATCTGGCCTTCTAAAGAGCAGTCGGGGTTGAAGCTTCTTCTGTAGCCATAGTTAAAACTTGCCACATTCAGCTGAATTTAGGTATAACAAGGAATTTCAGGTAATTTAAAAGTAGAAGCTTGCATTTGCAATTATGACTGTAGCAGAGAAAGAAAAAGGAGCAGCTTGAAATCTGGGGGGGGGTTCTTTGTTTTGACCCTTTGATTCAGTCTTGCCTCCTGGCCACTGCCTGGGTTAAGCCCTGTAAGTGTTTGCCAAAACAGTTTTTTGATCAGAATTGGTTTGCATTGCCTGCTTTCTAGGGCTGAGAGAAAGTGACTGGCCCAAGGTCATCCCACTGGCTCAAAGTCTCCAGCCTAGTGCTTTAATCTCTATACCAAACTGACTCGTGTATATAATTATATAACTGTAAATCAGATGTTAGCATTAGGCTTAAACTAGCTACTAACTAACTGATGTATCAATTAATTTATTTGTCAGACTCGGAGAGCCACCTACTTCCATAAAGATTCAGAGCTTCCCAACTCCTTCAATAATAAAATATGCATTAAATATTAATATAACTGATGTGAGTCACTCACATCTACCCTGTCGTACACCGAGCCTTTTCACACAGAAGCAAATCTCACTGAAAGACCCCAGTCCAATAAATTAGAGGTTACCCTAAGTCAGGGGTGTCAAACTGCCAGCCCGCAGGCCGGTTGCATCATGCAGAGGCCGCACCCACCCCAGCTCCTGCGATGCAAACAAAGTTGTGATACATCATGACACATCATGTGATGCGGCAAGTTTGACACCCGTGCCCTAAGTAGCATTTTTGAGGCCAGACGTCGGCTCAGCTTTTTAGCAGGAAAGTGGTAGAGACCCAGATTAGTAGCACATTTTCAATTAAGAGCCCATATCTTTTTTTTTCAAGCTGTGCCCAGTTCACACACACACACAGAGGCATGCACAAATACACATACCTATACCGCATCTATGCAACAGAGGGGATTTATGTAAGATGCAGCTTTCATTTCTAATAAATTCACTTTTGTATAAGATACGGAGAGTATAAAATACAACAGAGGGGATTTATGTAAGATTTAGCGTATTTGTTTGAAGGAAAGTTAACTTTCAACATTCCCATTATCATTTTGGATACAAAGCTTAACACAGTTTTGAAGTTCTCCGGATATATTCTGCAGTAATATCACAGCTGCCCTACGGCTCCCATATATGTGTATGCAAGAATCTAGAACCATTAGAAGCTATACAATCATGCTTCCTAAGGAACCTGGTTTGGTTCATTGTTCTAACTCAAGCCTTCAGATTGAAGCTGGAATGGTCCAATTAAAACTTGTGCCCAAACACCACATGTAAGTTACTGGTTCAAATTAATCTTTAACCTAGGTTGTCCAGCCTCTGACTTTTCAAAACAAATTCTAGGTTTCTTGGTGAAAATTACCTGGTGCTATCTTAGGAGAGAATTACAGATATAAAAATACACATACCATTTTGTTTTATTTTGCTATTTGTTATAATTTGTTGCACCATAATTGTCTTAATCCCAACAAACCCTAGCATGATTTTAGCAAGTATTAGAAGTAATATAAGTTAGCATAGTTTTACATCCTCATAGTTTAATAAATTCTAGCATTATTTATGTCTTTTTATCTATCCTAGTTATTTATAGCATTTAGATTATTCATTCTTAAATTAGTTATAATTTTAAAGAAGTTTTTTGGCATTTTAATTCCTATACTCTGTAATTTTATGTTAATACCTTATTTTATTCTATCAATAGAACTTTTTATTTTTTTTAGAGCAATTGTTATGTTATTAGTTCTATGTTCATCTATAACCAAAATAAAATTGATTGATTGAGTGTATAGCACTGGGCTTTATCAGCCATGGACCAAAGGTATAGAATGTCTGAAAATGCCACATCAGTGTTTGCAAACCCTTAAAAATGCTTAATTAAAAACAATAGACTTGAGATTAACATGATTCACCAAAACATTATATTTCAAATCTATTATACTTCCCAAAGAATATATATTTGAAAGTATAGATGACACACTACTTGAAAATGTGTAAATTATCTATTTTCAGAAAGGCAATATTTTCACCTAATCAGAAAATGAAGCAAAGTGTTTTTCTTAGTATAAATGTCATTATATTTATATAATTTATTTTCATTTCTATTTGATAATTATATAGTATTTAGATAGATAGATAGATAGATAGATAGATAGATAGATAGATAGATAGATAGATAGACAGACAGACAGACAGACGGACAAACAAATAGACAAATAGATTAGATTGGTATTTTAATTTTTTATTTGTATGGGTTTTTAACTTAGGGGTATTATGAACTCTCTTTAGTATTTCATTTTTCTTTTATTATTTAACGTTTGGATTTTTTGTACTTTGCATTTTTTAAATCTTGCTATTAAAAACAATAAAATGGGAGAAATTTACAAAATCTTAGACCTAGGTACTATATTCAAAATGAGAAATAGGAATTTTGGTTCCAGGTATTCTGTGTGATCTAGAGCTTTTTGTTAAAATGTGCTTCTTACTTAATGTTTGGGGATTTTTAAAAAGTGTTACTTTAGTTTTTGTATTGATTAGAATCCTGTTTACTGTATTATTTGCTAAAAAAAGTTTTATTCCAATGAAAAATGCTAAACTTATTTGTAAGAAGTGCAAATGTCTGGAATTTATACGAAATGTCAAGTACTGAGGAGATTCATTGGTTTACTTTATACTATTTTATATGTTAAAGCTGGATTTTATTTTCAACCACATGATGTTTAAAGCAACTAACTACAAGAAAAATAAAAAGCATAATATATTTTAAAAGGCAATTAATTCAGAAATAAATAACACCAGTTTAAAATTCCAGAGCCTATAAAGCAGTCACTTAGCCTCAACTGCTTACCAAATAGGCTTCAGATGTTTGTGAAATTTTATTGGTATTGCATGTCAAAAATGTATTTTTTCCCCATTTGATTGGATCTGGAAAATTACTTTTAATGAGATGAAATAAGGTCAGCTTATTATAACCCATTTTCTGTTTTTTTTTTCATATTTTTCTTTGCATTTTCTAAAAGCTTCAGCTCTGCATCTATGGTCCTAAATATGAGCAGATTTTAGCTTTGAAGAACAATGATAAAATCTTATGATTCCTTAGGGACTGGCAGAGAAATGTGGAATTTCAAAAGCATGTCATGTGCATTCTCACAAAATGGATGGTATGGTAGACTTGATCAGTCACAAAATTGGCTCCTTGTGATAGTCTTGCCCTCCCAGTCTACTTTTATTTTTTTTCTGGGCTATTTGTCACAGTTCCAAACAGCACTGAACAAAAGCCACTCACAGTTTTTAATTTGTTTCAATGCAACCTAACAGAATGTTCAAAAGGAACTACATATAGTAAAGGGCTCTGGATTGTGCCCGTTTGTCCAAACATCTATTTATCTCTCAGTAGAATAACTCGACCAAAACAGCACACAACAGAACCAATCTAGGTGTGGGAGAAAAAGCTGACAAAAGAAGAATTGTGTCATTAACCACTCTGGATATTTTATATATCAGGTTTAGACATTCACGTTTACCTTTTGTCGTTGATACCAAGAATGGGTGAAATTATGATAATCTCATCAAAATGGAGACCACTTCACAACAGCTGCTCACCTAGATGTCTGGGAGTGGCCAGCCTAATTAAAACGTCACTCTGCTGGCCACTCCCAGACATCTAGGTGAGCAGCTGTTGTGAAGTGGTCTCCATTTTGATGCCAGACGTTAAGCTTTTTTTTTTCCCCTCCCTTCCACAGATCTTGGGATACTATCACCTTTCCACAGTGGCATTTGAATGATGCGTCCTGAATGTTATTGTGAGCATGAAAATTGATCTCCTAAGCTTATATCTGCATGAGGATACTTAATTAAACCCATGCAATCATCAGAAGCACACTGTCAAAGTGGTAACTGAATGTCCTTCCCACCCACCCCATTTCCCCTCCAAAATCCCAGTCCCTTGGCAACCGTTGCCTGGAGTTATGCAAGCTTCATTCATCCCATTACTCCTTCACAACAACCAATGGATGAACCCCCTTGTACTTGCCCAGTATTGTTATGGCCACCCATCAAGGATCCAGAATTGGCTGAAGCTTCCCACTACTGCTAAATGAACTCCAAACACCATCTGCGCAGGGCCTTGGGCTCTTATGTTTAGCCCTTTGCTACGAAAACGATGAAATTTAAGATTTGTCTTAAGTATTCAAAGCATCATTATATCGGGCTTTTTTGTAAATGGATTAATCCTGTTTTTTTTCATTTTAACAATGTTATCAAACATATAACAGGAAAACTGCCACCTGTGGTTATATGTAAACCAAGCTACATATAACAATTTGTCAGCTACTGATAAGTTTGAGAGAGAGAGAGAGAGAGAGAGAGAGAGAGAGAGAGAGAGAGAGAGAGAGAAATCTTTTTTTTTTTGTCAGAGCTGCCAGAAGAGTAAAATATGATGTTTACCTTACCCTCAAATTTAGTTTTTATAGGTGGAAGAAATGTTCCTACATGGCTTATCATTTATTTGCCCAAAGAGGCAGTATGGCACAGAGCATAAGATGTTGGGCTAGGCCTGAGAAGAACCAGATACTAATTCATCCTTAGCCCTAAAAGTGCCCTGGGTGACTTGGCTCAGTTTCTGACTTTCAGCCCAACCTACCTGGCAGGGATGTTGTGGGGAAAACTAGTGGTTGTAAGTTGAGGCATCAGGTGACTGGACCTGATTTTTCAACATTTTTTGCAATGTTTTAATATATGGTGGTTAAGTGACTCGGTTTTCCCCAATGGAAATTTTTTGCTGCAAACTTGAAATAAACACTGGAAACCAGCGAAAAACACTGCAAATCATGGTTATGATAGGACACTGCAAAAGGCCATAAAGATGAGCAGTTGTTAAATGTCCAGATGTAAGTCGAGAACTATCTGTACACTAGTTCTTCTCCCTCCCGGACATAAAGCATGGCATTCTGTGCTATATTATTGGAAGTACAGTCGTATTTCAGGAGCTGCAGCCATGAGATGGAGCATTGTCTCAGTACTAAATCAAAGGTTCCAGTACCTGGCAGATTATTGTCATTGTCACAGAATCTCTATTCCCTATACACTCTTGTAATGCTGATGCTAATAATATAAACAGATTCTTGTTAAGTGCTGTTGTTGTTGGTTGTATGAAGATTTTATGCGCTGCATTTATTACAATACACAGGGTCTGCTTTAAGCTTTTGTTAGCCTATCCAAAACACAGGGAATGTCCCACAAGAAGGTAAATGATCAATCTATTAAGATGAAATAGAATAGAATACAGCTGGAAGGGACTTTGGAGGTCTTCTAGTTCATCCCCCTGCTCAAGCAGGAAAACCTATACCATTTCAGACAGGTGATTGTCCAGTCTCTTCTTAGAAATCTCCAGTGATGGAGCGCCCATGCTTTCTGAAGGCAAGCTGTTCCACTGGTTGATTGTCCTCATTGTCAGGAAGTTTCTCCTTAATTCCAGGTTGCTTCTTTCTTTGATCAGTTTCCAATCATTGTTTCTCGTCCTTCCCTCTGGTGCTCTGGTGAACAACCTGATCCCCTCTGCCTTGTGGCAGCCCCTCAGATACTGGAATACTGCTATCATGTCTCCCCTATTTCTTCTTTTCTTTAGACTAGCCAAACCCAAGTTCTGCAGCTGTTCTTCATATGGTTCCAGGCCTTTGATCATCTTAGTTGCTCTTCTCGATTTTTTTCCAAACTCTCAACATCTTTTTTGTGATATGGTGACCAAAACTGGCTGCTGTATTCAAGGTGTGGTCTTACTAGGGCTTTATCAAGCGGTACTAATACTTTGCCCGATCTTGATTCTGTGCCTCTGTTTATATAACCCAAATAATTATGTAAGGTCAGAAGTAAACAACCTGAAATCAGCAACAATATTTTAGCAACAGTATTCAGAGGTTAACTGTTTCTCTCAACTAAAGACACAAGGCTCTCAGCCTGTAACGCCCCATAGAATAGAAAAAGAAGCATTCAAATTGAACCTTGCTTCTAATATAAACAGGGCTTGTATTTTACTCTTGGTAGTTGTTGGATCTCTACTGTACTTTAAGGGCTTGAATTGTTCTTGCAATAAACATAACTTATCAAAGATTGTCATTCTTGAATCACTGCCTGTAAGGCTTCTAATACCAGTTGGAAGAAACCTGACACCAAAGCCAGCAGCTTTATGCTCACGTTTATGGGAGGAAAGAATAACAGGAGTTCATTGACCCAGACTATGCTAACCAATCCTCTCGCAATACTGTTTACTTCTGATCAGATTGCTGACCTCCACACAGCAATAGAACTAAACTAGCGCAATTGATACATCAGAGTTAGGTTTTCACTGGTCACTACAGTATCCCTTTCCTGCTTATTTTTTATGGTCTGTAGTCAATTTTAAAAGGCAGAAGCTATCTACCATTTCAATATCTTCATTATCAATTCTAAGCCTAGATGCTATACCTGTTGTCATTACTTTGGCCTTTGTTGTTGTTGTTGTTAATTGCGAAGTCGTGTCCAACCCATCGCGACCCCATGGACAACGTTCCTCCAGGTCTTCCTGTCCTCTACCATCTTCTGGAGTCCATTTAAGTTCACACCTACTGCTTCAGTGACTCCATCCAGCCATCTCATTCTCTGTCGTCCCCTTCTTCTAGTGCCCTCAATCTTTCACAGCATTAGGCCCTTCTCCAGTGAGTCCTTCCTTCTCATTAGGTGGCCAAAGTATTTGAGTTTCAACTTCAGGATCTAAAGAGCAGTCGGGGTTGATCTCTTCTAAGACTGACCGGTTTGAACGCCTTGCAGTCCAAGGGACTCGCAGGAGTCTTCTCCAGCACCATAGTTCAAAGGCCTCAATTCTTTTGCGCTCAGCCATTCTTATGGTCCAACTTTCACAGCCATACATTGCAACTGGGAAAACCATGGCCTGGACTATACGCACTTTTGTTGGCAGGGTGATGTCTCTGCTTTTTAGTATGCTGTCTAGATTTGCCATAGCTTTCCTCCCCAGGAACAAGCGTCTTTTAATTTCTTGGCTGCAGTCCCCATCTGAGGTGATCTTTGAGCTCAGAAAAATAAAATCTGTCACTACCTCCATTTCTTCCCCATCTATTTGCCAGTAATTGAGAGGGCTGGATGTCATGATTTTGGTTTTCTTAATGTTGAGTTTCAAGCCTACTTTTGCACTCTCCTTCTTCACCCGCATCAAGAAACTCTTTAGTTCCTCTTCACTTTCTGCCATTAGAGTGGTATCATCTGCATATCTTAGGTTGTTGATATTTCTCCTGGCAATCTTAATTCCAACTTTTGATTCATCTAGCTCTGCCTTTCTCATGATGTGCTCTGCATATAAATCAAATAGGCAGGGCGACAGTATACAGCCTTGTCGGACTCCTTTTCCAATTTTGAACCAATCAGTGGTTCCGTGTCCAGTTCTCACTGTTGCTTCTTGACCCGCAGATAGGTTTCTCAAGAGACAAATAAGATGGTCTGGTATTCCCATCTCTTTAAGAACTTGCCACAATTTGTTGTGATCCACACAATCAAAGGCTTTAGCATAGTCAATGAAGCAGAAGTAGATGTTTTTCTGGAACTCCCTAGCTTTCTCCATGATCCAGCGTATGTTGGCAATTTGATCTCTAGTTCCTCTGCCTCTTCGAAATCCTGCCTGTACTTCTGTTAGTTCTCGATCTACATACTGCTGGAGTCTAGCTTGTAGGATTTTAAGCATAACTTTACTAGCATGTGAAATGAGTGCAATGGTGCGATAGTTTGAACATTCTTTGGCATTGCCTTTCTTTGAAATTGGAATGTAAACTGACCTTTTCCAATCCTGTGGCCACTGTTGAGTTTTCCAAATTTGCTGGAAAATTGAGTGTAGCACTTTTACTGCATCGTCTTTTAAGATTTTGAATAGCTCAGCTGGAATACTGTCACCTCCACTAGCTTTGTTGTTGCTCAGATTTTCTAAGGCCATTTCACTTCACATTCTAGGATGTCTGGTTCGAGGTCAATGACTATCTCATTGTGGTTATCTGGGATGTTAAGCTCATTCTTGTATAGTTCTTCTGTGTAGTTTTGCCATCTCTTCTTAATCTCTTCTGCCTCTGTTAGGTCTCTGCCATTTTGGTCCTTTATCATGCCCATCTTTGCATGAAACGTTCCCTTCATATATCCAATTTTCTTGAAGAGATCTCTGGTCCTCCCTATTCTGTTGTTTTCTTCTATTTTTTTGCACTGTTCATTTAAGAAGGCATTCTTATCTCTTCTAGCTACTCTCTGGAATTCTGCATTCAATTGGGTGTATCTTTCTCTTTCTCCTTTGCCTTTCACTTCCCTTCTTTCCTCAGCTATTTGCAAAGCTTCCTCAGACAGCCATTTTCCTTTCTTGCATTTCTTTTTCTTTGGGATGGTTTTAGTTGCTACCTCTTGTACAATGTTGCGAACTTCCATCCATAGTTCTTCAGGCACCCTGTCTATCAGATCTAATTCCTTAAATCTATTTGTCACCTCTACTGTATATTCATCAGGTATATAATTTAGTTCATACCTGAGTGGCCTAGTGCTTTTCCCTACTTTTTTCAATTTAAGCCTAAATTTTGCAACGAGAAGCTCATGATCTGAGCCACAGTCAGCTCCTGGTCTTGTTTTTATTGACTGTATAGAGCTTCTCCATCTTTGGCTGCAGAGCACATAGTCAATCTGATTTCTATGTTGACCATCTGGTGATGTCCATGTGTAGAGCCATCTCTTGGGTTGTTGGAAAAGAGTGTTTGTTATGACCATCGTATTCTCTTGACAAAATTCTATTAGCCTGTGCCCCGCTTCATTTTGTACTCCAAGGCCAAACTTGCCTGTTATTCCGGTTATCTTTTGGCTTCCTACCTTAGCATTCCAATCCCCCATGATGATAATGACATCATTTTTTGGTGTTAATTCTATAAGGTGCTGTAGGGCTTCATAAAACTGGTCAATTTCATCCTCTTCAGCACCAGTGGTTGGGGCATAGATTTGGACTATTGTGATATTGAATGGTTTGCCTTGGATTACTTTGGCCTTTATACTGTATTTAATCATAGTCCCTTATTTTCATTAGGTTCCTTATCTTCACTTGCAAAAATTGGAGATCATTTGCATTTTAAGCTGTGTCATCAGCATAGTATAAGTTGTTGGTGTTTCTTCTTCCAGTTTTAAAACAGTGCTTATTTTCTTCCAATCCAACCTCTCTCAATTAATGTTCAGCATATAAATTGAATAAATAAGGAGAGAGTATACAGCCTTGTCTCAGTTCTTTGCTGACTTGAAGCCAGTCTCTTTCTCCATGTTCCATCTAGACTGTTGCTTCCTGTTCTGCCCATAGTTTCACATGAGCACAATGAAATGTGCTCAGATTTTCAATACACAATCAATACTATACAACTGAAGGTCTTTCTATAATCAATTAAGTGCATACTGACTTTTAGGGGTGATTTGCTTTTTGTTCAACTACCCACTACCCATGAGCAAAAATGTACCTTGCTGCTTGACCTTTTTCTAAAGCCATCTTAAACATCTGGCATATCCCTTTCCTTCTGGAATTCTACTGTAGTGGCCAAAATTGTGGAAACCTTTTGGGAAAAGTGTATTTTTGAAGTCTGATGGTTAACAACACTACTTTTTGGGGGGAGTAGTACCATAAAATTATATATCAATGGAAAGATAATTTAATCAAGAATGTAATGCAATAAAGTTTGTTCAGTTATCTGTACTGTATTCTATCAAAAGTTATAGCCAAATAACCAGAAAAAGGAAGCACAACTTGCTTAGGCTGATATCAGGTAGCTTTCCTTCATCTGATTGTAGCCAATGAGCATGAGTGTTTAGGGAGCCAATCATGTGTCATCTTATTTTGGCAATGAGCCAATCAGATCACAGTAGGATTCAGTTACTGATGTCATGTATTGAAGCTGAGAGGAGGACATTTGTCAGTGTGTTATGTGATCGCTATCAAGTTGGTTGGTTTTTTTTTTCTTTCATTTAGCTTGTAAAACGTAATAAAATTAAGGTAATGGTGCAAAGAGTTGACTGGTTGCCCAGAAAGTGATGTAAAATAGTATTATTAAGTGAACAAGGCTACAGTTATAAAAAAATTAGAAGAAAAATTGGTGGAAACTTAACCAAAGTGGCATTTCTACTGTACACTTTTCCCAAAAGTTTGCCACAATTTTGGCCACTACTGTAAGTGTCATTTTGATAGGATATAAAATTAAAGATACTATATGGTAGTTTGCACACCCTATTAAGTCTCTTGAAATATCTTGCCATAGATTCTTCATTAATTCCTGTAATTTTCCAACCTGGTGCTGATCAGAGTGTATTCTAAATTATCTTGAATGTTGACGTCTCTACAGTGTATTATTTCATTCTTTCTTTGATCTTCATTGAATCAGTAACTACCCATCCAGTGGCATCCTTTAGCATACCAGTCCCAGGTGGGAACCTCCTTCTGAGTTTGGAAAAATCTTTTGCTAAGACTTTCCTTGTTTTTCCATGTCTGTTTCCATTTTCAATATCTTTACGGATGTTGTAATACTGCTACTTGTCTCAGCTCTCTGAAATTTAGCGAGAGAATTTCTCTCACATCTTGCTTGCTTATTTTGTCAGCTTCAGATTGAACTTGGCCATAAAACTTATCAACCTCCTCTTCTTTGCATCAGCGGTTGGAGCATAAAATAAAGTGGTTGATGTATTAAAGGCTTGTCTGTAAAGTGTGACTGATATTATCCAGTGATTGACTGTGTTGTACTCAAGTATTGACTTTGCTACATTCTTCCTTAGTATGAAAGCAACATTGCTCCTTTTCTGTGTGTGTACTGAATAGTAAATGATATTATGAGTGAAAATGTCCAGCTCCAATCCATTTCATTTGTCGATGCCTAAGCAGTCAATGATTCATTTTATCTTTCACTAAGTTGAGGTTTCCCATGTTCACCTTCCCATTGCCATTCTCTCTATCTGCACTTTGGATGTTTTTCTCCTGCACAGCAACTGATCAGCAACTTGATGTCCTGCAGGCCTTAATTTAGCTACATCACAAACATCATTAGTACTCTGAGATGCTCAGTTCTTCCTCATCTTTAGTGCCATCTGACCTGAGGGGCCCATCGTCTGGCACTCTATTGGCATAATTTAATATTTTCTATCCATGTGGGTTTCTTGAAAAAAAAATACAGGAATGGTTTACACAGGCTTCTCCTGTGAAAAATGAAATAATGCATTTGCTATTGTCACTAAAATGATCATCCACTACCAGCCTCTTCTTATGTCAGTGCTGCCCAATATAGGAGCATGCTTGCTTTAGCTGGGCACTCGGAATGACTTTCACATCTTGGGCGACCCTTCTTCAAATATATTTCTGCTGTTCTATTCATGTCTGCCAGGAACATCCCCACCACTATGAAGGAGCGCAGCAGGACTTGATGGGGAGGCTACTGTAAATTATGGTTAGTGCACAGACAGATATTTCAACTGGATTTGGCATTTTTGTCTACCTATCCAGTCCTTTTCAAGAACCTGGGATTGGCAGATATTGTTTAATATTATTAAAGGTATTTGTCGCAGGATGTAAGCTGTTCCAAGTGAAGCTGTCTTTTGCAATTTACTGAGGGTGATTTTGTCAATGCCAGTAGTGTTCAAGTGGTGCTCCAGATCTCAGTGGATTTGATTTGTAATCGCCACGTTGCTAGATGTCCAAAAATGTCAACACCTAGTGGGTCAAGTGAGGGTCTGTGATCCTGAAACCCTTATAAACAGAAGAACAATGACACCGACATCCGCTAAACTCTGCTGAAGATGTTACCTAGTTACCTTCCTACACCTTCACCCTCTTCCTACACCCGAACTATAGATATTCATCACTATTGCTTACCTAATATTCTTGCCTCCCATTTTCCCCATAACAACTCTGTGGAGTAGGTTGTTCTAAGAGTGACTAGCCCAGTCACCCAGCCACCCTTTGGGTCTAAGAGAGACCTAGAACTCTCTCTCTTCTATTTTCTTAACCAGCACCTGAACTACACCAAACTAGATTGCCAGGAGTTATTTTAAATTCAAACGTTTTGTGACATTGTTCTAGGGGGGGGGGGGAGACCAAATTTAGAAACAGAGATAAAAGTTATTTTTTTTTAAAAAAAATAAGAAATGTTTTCACGTTATCTTGCTTTCATAGCAAATTCTTTTGCAAGCTATTGCTTAGCTATTATATAGGGTTACTCTTTTTTGGAGTCTGGGGAGATATTTACTTTAGCAAGGTGAAATAGGTCAACACTGACATCTTGTGGGAGAGAAAATGTGGTACAGTATAGCTTCTTTTCCTCTAATAATCAAACAAATGTTTGCATATATTCCTCAACTGTATGAACTATATTAAATCCCATTCCCTAAATGTTTACGTTATGCCGCTAATTATAATTAACTATAGGCTTAGATTCTTTCTTTGCTGGTCTGGTCCTTAATATTGACAGATGGTTTTCAATCCAAGTGATAGTTATCCTTTAGGCTTGCACTACCCAAGCTTAAGTTTATATCATCTTATCTACTCCTACAGAAGTATGATCAGGCAATATTATTTCTAAAGTCATGCATTACGGATATAAAATGAGCCTGACTTAAGTTGATTTCCTAAGCTTCCCTAACCAAAAGCAGATTAACATCTTCTAAGCAGCTTACAAAACCACAGAAGATAATTATAAGAAGTTATATTCAGTTATATTAAAGGGAATATAAGAAAACTTATGGTGCGTATGTTCATATGGAGATGAACAGTTGATTATGTTTCTACACTCTAATTCTATAGATATTAACACGGCTCTTATTTTCTGAATACCAATTCTATCTTTTTTAAAAAAACTTTCCAATGATTTCTCTGTAACATGTAACGTTGCAAGAACACTGATATTTCTACCTTATACTTGTCCAACACCAACAGAAAAATTTGATTGGCTGGGTGGAAATCTAAAAACCAAGCAAATAAACCACAATATCATGCTCAACAACCAGCATTTCCTTTGAACTGAAAGGATCTCATTTGCATAAATTAATGCTATTATCTTGTCCTTGTAAAACAGTAAACTTACTAGGGACTAAGAAAACTGGAATATAACTTAAGCTGCCTATTGGATGGGATTAAAATATACAGTATGTACATTATTCTCATGAGAACTGTTGAAAATGTATTGGATAGAAAAATAGAGAAACATTAACTGAAGTGGCATAATTAGCCAAAAAATGGAATTTACAATACAGGTAATTTGATTTTTTTAAAATTATGTTTAAAAAAAACACTGAAAAGAATGGGAGAGTTGAAAAATCAGACAAAGCTGATAAATACATGGGATTAGTAATTCAGTTTTGTTTAAGTATTTCAAGCTGTATCTAATAGTATCTTCTTCAAATTCCAAAGCAATCAGTGAGTCTGAATAAAAACTTATTTTAACATATATGATTAGCTGTATAGAAGCACACAGACATATACAGTTGAGAATGAAGGCAAAGAAAACATAAGGTGGTGCAGTATATAGATCCATGTGGAGAGGAACAGCATATCTTTTTGCAAGATATTTTTTTCTGAAATAAATTTCAAACAATAAACAAGTTCAATATTCCATTCTGTTTAAATTGTGTTGAAAATAGGGAAATAAAACTAAAAATACAGAAAGGATTATTTCGAAGTGCTATACTATTAGTGAGCATTACCAATGAACATCAGTTGGTGGTTTCTCTTTAATCTTCAGACTGATTTCACACCAATATTTTTAGAGCAAAACATTGTAAACACTATCTTAAGAACATTAATAAACAGAAATATACATTTTTATTCAACAATTTGCAAGCCAGATTAAACCATCTTTGCCAGTTTTGATATCTCTGAATCAGGTTCTTTCTGGATTATGACGTACAACTTCCAAATGATTATTTACATGAGGACAGGACTTTTTGAGTTTTCATTTCGATATGTTCTCTATTTGAATCAAGGCTTCCTTCTCATGGGCTTCAATTTCCTTAAGCAACTGTTCTTTTTCCTTGAAATAATCCCGGAACCATTGAATGTGTTCTATTTTTTGTTTCACACTTAAATAGGGGTTTTTGGAAAGTCCACATGCTACAAGTTCCATGAAGTGGCGAATTGGCCCTTCTTTAGGAAAGTCTGCCAAATGCTTATCCAGAAATATATGTTCATAAAATTCACCGTCATCTTCAAGTCCTGACAAAGTTAAGGAAAGGATACAATCACTGTCAAAAAACTTCCAATTCACAACCTCCCTGAGCAGACTGCAGTACCTTGTCTTACAATTCACAAATTATTCGCAAACATTAATCCCTGTTGTCATCTAAGCCAATATTCCCGTTGATATCTTGAGCTTTAAAAAGCCACTCTGATAATTATTTGTTTTTAGAAATACTGCAATAGTGTTTATAAATTCAATACACTGCTCAGCTGACCATGTGGAATGAAAAGCTTTATGCATCCTCTTGTGCTATCTGGATATCTCAAAAAGACATTTAAATTTTTGAGTCTGCCATTCAACTTACATTCTACTAAAGAGATGTTTAAAAAGTCAAATCGATAAAATTAAAAAAGAGCAGATTATTCGTGTATATTTATCAAATTTATATACCTCAGTACTCATCGTTAATTGGTTCCGGGAGACACTATGAGTACCAAAAACAATGAGTACCAAACCATTTTTTCCCATAAAGAATAATGTAGGGTCACAAGGCAGCCGACACCGACAGGTTCTAGCTTGTGTATTGAGTACCAAATGATGAGTACAGGGACAAAATTTTCGTATCAAAATGTGTTGAGTACTAAATTTGATGAGTTTCAATGCAATTGAGTACCAAGGCACCACTGTACTTGCCCGTCTTGCAGTTCGAGGTGACTCTTGATTGAGGTGTATCTGAGGGGACCTCATACATGTAGGTTTTATCTTTTTCACTTATCAAATGAAATTATGTTCTGTTTTCTTCATTTAGCTATTTGAAGTAGCCCTTAAACTCATTTTGAGGACACAAAGTAAAAGGGATCACTTTGTTTTCCCAGAGACTATCATAAAAAATGATGCTAACTCAAAATTAGTTTCTTTGTTAATTTATTTAAACAAAATAAAATAAAAAACAGCTATGTTTGAAAGCAGCTAAAGGTAAGTCTCAAAAACAATATGCAAATTCTGCAAATGACTTACATATATATAATATAATATAATATAATCATATAATATAATCATATCACATAACATTACATTTTTTCAGCTCCCTCCAAATCCAATTCCCCAAAATCTCCATCCCAAATTTTCACTGAGTGGCAAAACCAAGTGCAGAGTCCTTTCAGGATACTCACCAGCTTCATTGTTAATTGGGAACTCCCAAAGTTTTCCCTCATTTGTCCACTGTATCATCTCCTCAAAACCATTCTGTGGTAGATGTGAAAAGTTTGATGTAATAGCTTTGGCAAATTCCAGATCCCAAATTGTTGGTATTGCTACTGCGTCTAAATTGTCAATGTATTAAAAAAAAAAACACCATCAAGCCAAGTTATCCACAGAAATGCTATTCACTTGAATTGACAAATATATATAGAGAGAGAGGGGGGGGAGGAAGGAAAGGGGGAGGGAGGGAGGGAGAGAGAGAGAGAGAGAGAGAGAGAGAACATCATGGACAATTTTCTTCTGGGGATACAGCTTTTCTATAATTAGCATGTAAATGCGGTCAACTATTTAAAAATGCTTTGGAATAGGTGCTGACAAAATGCCTCTAAGAATATCCTTTCCAAATCCCATTAAAAAACCTAATATGCAATACAAGTAGTCTTCAACTTATGACAACAACTGAGCCAAAAATTTCCATTGCTAACAATTGTTAAGTGAGTTTTGCCCCATTTTACCACTTTTCTTCCCATAGTTGTTAAATGAGTCACTGCAGTTGGTAAATTAGTAACATGGCTGTTAAGCGAAATCCAGCTTCCCCATTGACTTTGCTTATCCGAAGGTCACAAAAGGGGATCACGTGGCCCCTGGACACTGCAGCCGTCATAAATATGAGTCAGCTACCAAATGTCTGAATTTTGATCACTGGTGAGTGGGGATGCTATAATGGCCGTAAGTATGAAAAATGGTCATAAGTTACTTTTTTAGTGATGTAACTTTGAACGGTCACTAAATGAACAGTTGTAAGTCGAGGACTACCGGTATCTGCCTCAAGTTCCTCATTAGTGGGAACCTAGGATGCTGTTTCTGTAGGCTAAACATTGATTAAGATGGTTTGTGGCATGTTTAAGACTATTGCATTGAGCATAGAATGGATGAGTTTCATTACACTCAAATTATCTTCCTGGCATGATTATAGTAATTATTTTGTGACTAACCTGTTTCATGTGCTCCCTTTGATTTAGGAGTGAAAATCTGTAGCCTTTCTCCAGAAAAGAGATTCCTAAAAATAATAATAATAAAAAAATATCCTTTTGGTAGAAGACGTCAAAGGATCCAATATGAATAATTCCAAATTCTCTCCTTAACAGTTTGAAATCTTAAACATACTCCTCTGATCTATTTTCAAACAATCATCGCCCACACATTTTTCAAGCATGTAACAATGAATATATTCATACATTGACATATATACATATATAACTAAATTAAATTTATTTATAAAGATTTATGTGGCCACCCAACTTGCCAAAATGTGACTCTAGGCATCAGGTCCATAAAAGGCATCCCTTCTTTTTGTGCTGGATAGCCACAGCTGAAGAATAATGTTGAATTTAAAAATTCACATATTAGATTTTACAGACTAGTTAAGCCTTAAGCTATTTTATTAAGCCTGATTTTTATGGCATATTAAAAATGTGACAAATCTAATTCACTGTAGCACATCACAATAAAGGGGGGAGGGGAGGTTCATAATGACAAAGAACATGGCATGCTTCAACACAGCCACATTTGATTATCCTTGTACAGGTAGTCCTTGACTTTTTTTTGAGCCAAAATTTCTGTTGTTAAGCAAGGCATTTGTTAAGTGAGTTGTGCCTCATTTTATGACTTTTTGCCAGAGTTGTTAAGTGATTCACTGCAGTCCTTTAGCAAATCTGGCTTCTACCATTGACTTTACTTGTCAGAAGCCAGCTAGGAAGGTTGTAAATGGTGATCACATGACCCTGGGAGAGTACAAGGGTCATAAATACATGTCTGTTGTTGCCAGTGCCTGAATTTTAATCATGTGACCATACGGATGCTGCGTACGTGTGAAAAACAGTAACTTTTTTCAGTGCTATTGTAACTTCAAATAGTCACTAAACGAATAGTGGTAAGTCGAGGACTACCTGTAATGAGTTATAAATTCAGGATTTTAAAGAGATACACGCAGAAACTCATCAAGTAAAGTACCTTTTAATTCTATTGATTTCATTAATATGGGCCATATTGCCATCTTCGTCTTCATCACATTCAATTTCACTGGATGCACTCACAGCTTTTCGTTTCAGAGGTTTTCTTCTAATTTTCATGCTTGCCATAATTTTGCTAAAATTAAAAATATTAGCATATATTAATATTAGGATGTATTGAAGGATGCGTAGTACAGATTTTTTTTGTTCATGTTAGCTATTCTGATGCAATAAAGAAACATAAATGTGAAAATGTAAAGAAAAATTCAATTGGGTGGATGTTCTGAAACCTACTTTTTTTCCCTTCCAACTTCCCCTTTTTTTAAAAAAAATCTATCTGATGTTTCACAAACCAGAAACCTAGCAACAATAGCTATATTTTTTGTATTTGAACTATGGTAATAAGCTAAAGAACGATGCCAAGAATGCTTTTAAAAAAACAAATAAACTCCACCATCTTTACACAATTTACAAAATAATAAAACTTGATCTGCCCTTCTCTGGAAGATCAGCTGGAACAAGGCTACCTTCCCTACTGTCTTAGAATTCAGTAGGAATAGGCACCTATTCCTGGCAATGGTCAGTGGTAATGTCTTCCCAAGCATTAGGGCGATAACGGAAAATGCTCTGTTTAACCGTGTATTGTTTGTAAGAGGTAGATTGAAAAATAAGTGAAGGTGGTTACTGACTCCAGATCACAAAGAATTCTGTAAGTCAATACAAGCACTTTAACTAGATTTGGCTGCTGAAGGTCAGAGAAGTTCTGTTAATGAAGTATGAAGATGCACCTGACTGCTGATCTAGAGCAGGCATGTCAAACTCGCAACGTCTTGCGACCTTTTCCCCATTGCCGGCAATGGGATGGGCGTGGCTTCGGCGTGACACATCCGGCCCGCGGCTCAGCAATTTGACATGCCTGATCTAGAGGACAGGCAAAAGATACTGTTAGCAAAACTTTCAGAGTGTTTCCAAAGGAAGCCCAAGTATCAGTTTTCCAATATACAAACCTATGGATGGTAGAACAGGAACCTGGAAGCATACCTGAAGAGGCGTTCAGTACCTGGCCACCCAGTTTTCTAATAGCAAGCAATTTAACCACATTTCCGGATCAGATTCTTATATTGGATTTTAAATAAATAAGAAAGCAGGGTGGTTTAACCGTAGTCTTCATATTGACTATATGCTCCATCAGCTGACCTAAGGGCTCCATCTGATATTCACAAAGACCCGCTTCAAGATGTTAATAGGTTTACTGGGTTTTAACAACATATTAATGACATCTTATTCCATAAAGCTCAATATATATATTGCCTCTTCCTATAGGTATTAAAAGGCCTTATCAGCACAAGGATCCCCCAAAACACTACATGCCCAACTATTTAACCTTTAACTATTTAAACTTTAGCCTTCCTAACCTGTATCTTTCAGAAACACTGGATCTATTAGTTCCCATACTTTTTAGCCAACTGGTTTTGGAATGCTGGGACTACAGTGCCAAATATCTGGAGAGCACTCACTGAAGATTGCTCTACTTTTTTTAGTTGTTTTGAAGGAGGCTTACTTGTCACATTTTTAAAGAGGTATCAACTGCACTGACTGCAACTTTCCAGCTCAGGCTAGGAGAGCAGCCTGGAGAAGATGAGATTAAAGGAAAGGCTTGTGGCAAACTAAAGTTTTAATTGAAGAAAACACTAATATGCTGATGTTCATCATTGACAAGCAGTATGATGAACAAACCAATTATATTGATTTGGTAAAAACACCAGTTTATTTCATCCACAAAATGGCTAGCTCTGATTTTTTTTCCTTCAAAATCACTCTTAATAGAAAGAGCAAGCACTCTAGAATGTATTCTTTTTTTCCTCTAAACAACATATTACTATTGTCACTGTATTTTCTGTGATCCATCTGAGCTAAAATTAAACAAGATCTCTATTAGGCTTTTTCATGAATTATTATGTCAGAGTACAGTGGGATCGAGAAAGAAAATGTTGTTGTGAACATATACAAAATTAGGGTCTGAATGCCACCCTTTGAATATCAATCTTAGTTTAAAGATCTGGGATATTGAAGGTGTATCTTAGTTCTAAATGTTATTTATAATAAAGTTTAAACCTTTAATGTATTTGTGAAATTATGCCGTAATTTCCACTGAGAATACTCATTCCACCGTCATATTCTGTATTGTTATAATTTCCATTCAGCAAATATTCAGTCTTTCCTATGTTTACAAACCAAACTAATAGTGAAGATTTTGTAAAGCAGTGACACCCATAGGTTATCTTATATCACTGCAAAGAGAGAAAAGCTTAGACATAATTTACTAGCAGAAATCCAAGACTATATTCAATTACACAGGGATACATTTATTCATTTCTTATTGAGAAAAATAAATTATTTTCTGAAAGTAAAGTGAAGTATTTTGTTTTATATGCTAGGTATTTAAATCAGAATATATATTAACCTAACTACTGTTTGATTCAATAAGGGATTATTTAAATGAAACACAATATAAGTTTCTATTAATGGGTAAATATTAAACTGAAGACCTAAATGTCTGGTAAGGATGTGCAAATTTATAAGTCCAAAAACAGACCATTCCAGAAAACTGGGATGCTTCATTTCCCTCTGGCTCCACTAAACTTCTCCAAACTGAACTAGTTCAGCATTTTCTTGTCTCTAAATAAGAAGCTTGAATTGTCCTGGATATAATGTTCCAGAAATTACAGACCTATTCTGGTGCTGAAACATCCCTGGAATACCTCAAATCACTTCAGGTTTTGAGGATTTATGTCTGGAAAGTGCTGCAGTGCCCTCCCTATCTTCCCCCCAAAACAGCAGGATCTGAGGAAAAAAAATCTGACATGACGGAGAGAACCAGAACATTCTCCATAACAGTCAATTCCCAGATCAATGGATTTTACACACCTCTAGTATTCAAGAGAGGAATCTTGAGGAATCTTTGTTAAAGCAGCCGTATGCCATTATTATGCAGCTTTCTGCAGTCTAGCATAGTGGTTACCGTGCTGTACTGTAAATCAGGAGACAAGGAGTTCAAGTCTTCCCTTAAGCATGAAAGCCAATCAGGATTGTTGTGGGGAAAATAGGAGGCAGAACCATTATTTACACTACCTTGAATTTTACATGAACATGAACAGGCTAGAAATTTAATAATAAAATATTTTAATCAATGTCATTGGAAAGCTAAAAAACGTAAACAGTAGATACTGCCATCCATACATTACTTGTACATTGTATTTTTTATAATCTTTAATTGTGTATTTCAAAAAAAAATTAAGCAGATTAGTTTATAGGCTGAATTCGATTTCTAATACTGCACATTTTGATATATCAGGGCTCTATGGGCTAGGCCAGGCAATGTACTGTCATTTTAGTACTGCTCTTGGAATATTGTGAACGTTGGTTACCCTTAACAAAAGATAATTAAAGGTCATAATAATTTCACAGATCACTATATTTCTGTTTGCCATTTATAAATGGATCCATTTACACAGATCCATTTACTTCACTGCAATAATTTGAAACAGGCAATAGGTACGATAGTCCTTGACTTACAACAGTTTGTTCAGGGTCACTGTAATTAAACAGTTTGTTTAGCTACAATGGCACTGAAAAAAAGTGACTGATGACTATCTTGCACACTTGACTGTGCCAGCATCCCCGTGGTTCACGTGATCAAATTTCAGACATCTGGCAACAGACTCATAATTATGACCGTTGCAGTGTTCCAAGGTCATATCATCAACTTTTTGCGACTTTCTGACAAGCAAACTCAATGCAGAAGCCAGATTCACTTAACAACCAAGTTACTAACTGCACTGATTCACTTAACAACTGTGACAAGAAAGGTCATTAAATGGAGCAAAATTCACTTAACAGCTGCCTCGCTTAGCAACAGAAATTTTGGGCTAAATTGTGGTCGTTAAATCAAGGACTACCTGTATTAGAGTCATGCATTCCTGTTATGACTTTTCTGAAGATCAGAAACAAACATGGAAGACAACAATTGTGAGCCCAGGAAGCAGGACAGCAGCTGTAAAGAGTTGCTGTATTTGTCCTGCATGTGCTCCAAAGCACCTTTTGGAGACTGAATCTGAAGTGCTGAACAGCCCAAATATTTTTCTCCTTCAGGCTGACTGTAATTTGGTTTTACGTAAGTTGTTCTGCAAGAAGCTGGCTAATAGATGGTTCTGCTGAGCTGGCACTTTGATTCAGCAGGTTTAGTATAAATGCATTTTATAAACGTCACTAATTAATCTCTCGGTTAAGCTTGGTAACCCCAAAACCAGTTCTAGCCAGTATTGAGAAAAAAAAGTCTGAAATATACTACTGCAAATATTTCAGTACCATTTGTTGCTGCATATTTGATTTCACACTCTTTTGTGAAACTTACTCAAGGAGAGAGAAGCAGAAAAATGAGAAATTACAGCAATGTGCTGTACATCATCAACTTCAAAGAAATAATGGAAATGAAGAGATTGGTTAAGACTGCTTTAAATCTTGCGACTCCAAATCAAAATCTTTTGCTTTATTTTTAAAATAAAGCAAAAGAAGACAAATAAAAGCAATTATTATTATTTGTCTCATTTCAATGTGACAAGCACATTATGGGAACAGAATTATAGCTACAAACCTTAGGTCAGCCATTCTATGTGCATTCATTTCTTCCTTGTGCTTTTTTACCAAATGCAACAGTTCAGAAGTTGTCTTTTGTTTATCGAAAGGGAGTGAAGATGCAACAGCAGAGGCTGCTTCCTCCAATTCTGGAATATGTTGGCTGCTGAAAAAAGAAATCCAAAATATAAAATGCTCATTTTATATTCTTTGTTGCCCATATTTTGCTAACCTTCTGAAAACAGACAGAAAATTAATAATGAGCAAATGAAGAATGAATGAAGAAATCATCATCCAATATTTTCAGATGGTCACACTGTACTAGCAATGTACAACAAACAGATAACTTCAAGGACCTTTCTCTCCCTTATTCTTCCCAAGTTAACTTGTGACACCCCTTCAAATAGAGAACTGCTCTCTGTAAAGCAGGACATATGTCCACTCGATTCCTTATTAGTTATGGAAAGGATTTTCTAGGCTTTGATATTTATATTGAAAAATAGCTTCATAAATGTAATAATCTAGTCATGGTTAAATTATACCAATTGCATAATGCAGTATTAGACAACTTTAACATTTCACTTATTGTTTTTTCAGGTGATAACCCCTGGCAGATATTTTAAATTATTCACTCTTTTTATCAGAACATTTTGCATTTCAAACTGGTCATTTTCCTATTCAAATTACCTTAATTTGCATAGGAAATTTTCCAATTCCTTTTTTTCCCTTGGGAAATTTGAATCACTATTAATATGACAAAATCTTTGTTCTCAGGAAAGTTTATTCTGAAAAATGAAATGAAAGCCAAATATATGTTTTTTTAAAAAATATATTTAGACCAGTCATCTTATAATTGATCAACATCAGGCAGGCTCCAGATAACATATTTCTAAAACTGCAAGGTACTAGCACAAACAGGATATAACAAGTATTCTGGTTATCTTCATATTTTCATTTTTAAGGGGAAAAAACCCTTACCCATTGGTACACAAAGATCTATCAGTAACGTTTACATGTATCTTTGCATATCCTGCGTAAACCCAAAATAGTCAAAGCCACTGTACTCCATATATTGCTATACTCTAGTTCTCATCAATTGCACATCAACATCGGGAGACTTCAGGACTCCAGATGTTATCCAGAAAACCGAAGGAGTTTTAATCTACTTTCTTCAATCTGTATAATATTTTAACATCCTAGTCTCTCTCATATGCGGCAGACAGAATTCTTTCTGTCTAGTTAGCCGACCAAAATTCTCTAATAGATGATCTGTGATTCACAATGAAAAGGCAGAAGTCAGGACACCAGAACAAGCAGGCAGGAAGACTAGATAATGCTTAGAATGAAAAGAAAACGAAGAGTGACGTGAGAAAACAGTAAAAATCTGGGATTGTTGGGGAGCCCATATAAGGCTTTAGCTGTGGTACTGCAGAACTGGGTTAATAAATTGCTAAAGCCAACAGAAACAGCAGCAGGTATCCTGGTAAAGAGCCAGTGTGATTTAGTGATGAAGGCACCAGGCTAGCCACCAGGAGACTGTGGGTTCTAGTCCTACCTTAACATGAAAACCATCTGGGTAACCTCGAGCCAAGTCATTCTCTCTCAGCCCAACCCACCTCACAGGGTTATTGTTTTGGGAAAGATAGGAGGAAGGAATATTAATTATGTTCACTGCATTTAGTCATTTGTAAAAATAATAAAGATGGGATACAAATAAATAAACATAAAATAAATAAATGGGACTGTCTAGCTCAGAGGTAGGCAACCGTGGCTCTTTTAGGACTCTTGGACTTCAACTCCTAGAATTCCTGAGCCAGCCATGCTGGCTCAGGAATTCTGGGACTTGAAGTCCATGAGTCCTAAAAGAGCCAAGGTTGCCTATCCCTGGTCTAGCTCCTGGAAACTGGTTTGTTTTTTTCTTTGTTCCTTGCCACCACAATTTGGCAGAAAAATTTAAGGAGAGAACTCTTGGGGTCACACCCAGAGCCCACAGGTTTTGAATCCTTCACTGAGAATGATTCCACACAAAATTCTGCAGAATTTTTCCTTCTTTTCACAACACAGTGAGTAAATCTGGTCATTTCTGAATCAGACAGAACACATATCAGATGTTCCTCTGGCTCTTTATTATTTTCCTTTTAAATACACTTATTTATTTACCCTTTTTGGTAAGTAAGTTTCAAACAACTACAGGATTTTTAGACAAACAGCATGAAAGTGTACTCCCATAACTTTACCTTTTTTCATCATCTTCCAGCAATCTGCTTTTGGCATTCTCCATAACCTTTTTCTTTGTACTTAGTTCTATTTTCATTCCATGGATTAACTGCAGCAAATTTTTCTTTTTTTGTACTTGTGTTTTCTGCTCCTGATCTGGTGAAATATTTGCATTGGTGCTGCTGATTTGGTCATCTTCCTTAGTGCAGATGACAGGGGTTGTGCTGAAGAATTTGTGTGCTTTACTAGGAAATATGTAGAAAGCACAAACTAATGATACAAACTGATTTTTAAAATTTTTACAACTTAAAGTCTCATAACAAGAGATCATTATCACAAAATCAGTTAAAATACAAATTACAATCACAATACAAATAATAACAATAATGAAATACATACAGCAGCCAAGAAAATGAGATAATCCATAGATGTTAATATAACCAGGAAATGGACTCCTTCACATACTCGGGATTTCAAGCCAGAGCACATAACTAGGCTTTCAAGGCCTTACAAGTAAATATTTTTCTGGAGAAGAACCATATCTTCTGCCAATAGTATACTGATTTTGAGCAAAAACAAACAGATTGCACATAAAAATTGATTAGAAACAATCTTGTAAGGATTCGGGTTTACAGAATGGGTGCTATCAGATGAGAAAATCCCAAAGATGACACCAGAGATGGAAGAGAGAGTGTGTGTGTGTGTTAGAGAGAGCGAGAGAGAAGCAATGGATGGAAACTAATCAAGGAGAGAAGTAACCTAGAACTAAGGAGACATTTCCTAACAATTAGAACAATTAATTAATGAAAGAATTTGCCTCCAGAAGTTATGGGTGCTCCAACACTGGAAGTTTTTAAAAAGAGATTGTCTGAAAAGGTATAGGATTTCCAGCCTGAGCAGGGGGTTGGCCTACCTCAGAGGTAGGCAACCTTGGCTCTTTTATGACTCGTGGACTTCAACTCCCAGAATTCTGCTGGCTCAGGAATTCTGGGAGTTGAAGTCCACAAGTCATAAAAAAGCCAAGGTTGCCTAGCCCTAGAAGACATCCAAGGTCCCTTCCAACTCTGTAATTCTGTTATTGTAATCATGCATAAAACTACTGTTGCTGAATCAATTCCCGTGTTCACACAGTGCATTAACACTATTCTGATTTACTGAATTAGTCAAATGTGTAGCAACCACAACCAAATCTAGTGTTTTTCGTGAACTTAATCCAAAACTTTCTGAACGAGCTGAAATTAATATAAACCAGGCTTCTTATCACTCTCTCAAGTCTAAAACCTACTGCCTGCGCATGATTCTTCACCAACGTTTGGAAAAAAAAAATGATGCAGAGAAGGGGCAAACATCTGAAAGGAGACTATTATTTGCCTTTGAAACAGGGCATCAAACACCAAGCCACCTTCTCTCCAAGTACCTGCACAAAGCCACAACCACGTCCTCTCTTGGAGTACCGAAGCGAACCAGAGCATAAAACCTCCCGGGGACCCTGACGCTTCTCCGCCACATTATCCTCGAAGCAGCAAGGAGTCACGCACAAGCTTTCTGTACCACAAAGTACTTCCGCCACAAGCTTCCAATAAGCTTCCGCCAGTCCGACCGGAACGCAAGCCCTCGAATGTTGGTTCCGCAGCCAGATAACCTTAGACAGGGAAACCATCGCGGTCGTTTGGATATGGTCGTTTCTCTTTCTAAACAGGAGGGACAGGAACGCCGCCGTTTAAATATTTATTGTATACGTGCTAATATTCAGAGGGTGGGAAATTATGGTTTCCATATCATATTGGTAAGACTCGCCTAACACCCTAAGTCCCAAACCGAACGAGCTACATGCCCTACGTGTAGAGCGAGGTGGCAATCAAGTCTATATGCTGCATGCAAAAGGGGTAGATCCAAGAAGGGAATGGTAGCCCCTCAACTACCAACGCCTAAAAGGCAAATTGAGGGGTCCTTGGTGCTATCTGAGCTTGGTTGTTTTCTTGCAGACGTTTCATTACTAGAGAACAACATCTAGTATTTCATCTGGTGTCGGTGCCAGCTTGCTTTTTTTTTCTGTTTTTAAATAATGCATCACTTGATTGTCTACTGCTAGCACTGGTGAGATTACCTAGTTTCATTGGGTAATGAAACATCTGCAAGAAAACAAGCAACCTCAGAGAGCACCAAGGATCCCTCGTGTCAACCCTGAGCTAAATATTCTCCTTTAAAAGGTAAATTGCAAAACATCCCAGAGACTCGCGATCCCCTCGCTCCCTCTAAGGCTGCCAAGATCACCTGGCCAGCCTTCGGGGCGGGCTTTGGGGGCGGCAGCAGCAGCACCATCACCGCCTCCAGTTCCGCTTCCCAGGCCGAGCTCCAGATCCTCCTCCTGTCGTTTCCCCAACCAGGCTCGTGGCGGGTGGGCGCCCCTTCCAACGCAGGTATATAGCGCTCGCGGCGAGGAGAGCGAGCCGAGCCGTTCTGGAGAGGCAATGCAGCTGAGGCAGCCGAAGAGAAGCGCAAGGCTTTCGGTGGCAACTCCAGCGGAGAGAAGTAGCCGATTTCAGCGGACACCCACCTGGGACACTGTCCATCCCTCCCTCGGGAACTGCCCTCTTCGGTCTGCAGGGATCGGCCGGTGCGAAGTCCTGTTTTCTTGGCGCTGTTTGGGGGGTGTTCTTCGTTGGTCTAGTCTTTCATCTCGTGTCGGTGCCGGCTTCCCCCCCCATTTTTAAATAATGCATCACTTGATCTTCTGTGGGAGACGCAAGCTATCACTGCTTTTACATTCGGAGAGATGGATGTAGCTTCTGCCTGCAGATCTTTAAAACAGCTGAGTCCCTTCCCTGGATCAGCTGGCCCACAAGTCCCAAAAGATCCAAGATGCAGCTGCTTTAAAAAGTTGTAGACTGATGCTATGTTCATGCTCTTGTCTTTGCTAAAGCAGATTTTTGGAATAGAACCTAAAGCATTCCCCAGCCCTGATTTAGATATATACAAATGGAACATGAACATGGCATATGAATTAACTATATGCCTAAATATATATATCCTGCCCTTATGATTTGTATCCTGTCCTTATTACTGTATAAGTAACTCAAGGCTGCAAACACACATAATGCTCCTCTTTTTTCCCCACAACAATCCTGTAAGGTGGGCTGGGCTGAGAGAGATTGATTGATCTAAAGTCATCTAGCTGGCTTTCATGCCTAAAGCAGGACTAGAAGTCACAATCTTCTGGTGGTGTCTAGGCCAGCACCGTCATCACTATACCGAATTGACTCTCTAAGCATACAAGTGTACACTTTGTTTATAGACATGATCTGCATATACCCACCCATCCTAATGGTATACAGTAATTAATACATTTTTGGTTGTGGCAATGGCTCCTCCTAAAGGTTGTTGATAATAGAAATATATTTCCAAGTAATTTAAATATGCCTTTTTAATTTATGTGATCAGTTGTGTTATTAATATTGATTATTGTGCTTTGGCTGTTGCTAGCTGTGTTGAAAAATGTTGCAAGAAGGATATTATTGCTTGAAACAAATAAACCTGAATGTATTTTCCTGAGAAATTGAAAAAGAAAACTATACATTTTGCCAATACATATAGTCCTTAACTTATGACTACAGTTGAGCTCAACATTTCTATTGCTACAGTTAAGTGAGTTGTGCCATTTTACAACCTTTGACAAATTAATCACTGCAGTTGTTAAGTGTGTAGTGTGGTCCTTAAGCAAATCTGGCTTCCCCCATTGACACTGCATGTCTGAAGCCACTTAGGAAGATTGCAAATGGTGATCACATGATCCTGGGACAGTGTAACTGTCATAAATACATGCCAGTTGCCAAGTGCCCAAATTTTGTTCACGTGACCATGGGGATGCTACAATGGTCACAAGTATGAAAACCAGTCATAAGTCACTTTTTTCAGTGCTGTTGTAACTTCAAATGGTCACTTAGTGAAAGATTGTAAGTCAAGGACTACCTGTAATATATTAACTTTGAGCTATGTAAATTGTTAAGTAAGTGACTATTAAGGCAGGACATAAAGCAGGACTTAAGTCATAAAACAGGACATGAGTCTTAAATGCGTGTATTAGTTAGAAGGAGAACAAAAGGAAATGAAAGATGTCAAACCACAAGTTCATTTGTTGGTTGCACAAAAGTGTTAAGTTTGAAGCTCTGCTGCAGCTAACCACAAGTAGGTTACTGGAAATTTAGACATTTAGACGCTGTAAGAAACTTAAGCAGTTTAGGTAAAGTTACCTCCCCCCCCAATTGAGAGAGGGGGGCAAGATATGTTAGCTATGGATATGTTAGCTATGGGGTGGGGGCTATAAGGATGCTGTAAGGGGGCTGTGTTTCAAAGCAACCAATCCATGCTATCAGTTACATTTCCGTGTTTTGCTGTTTCTGACGAGAATATATAAACTTGTGTTTTTTTATATGAAGCTGTTGAGATGTGGCTACAAATATAGCGCTCTGAACCTTTGCACAAAATAAACCAAACTTCTTTTTATTCCGTGGTCTGAGTCCTGTGATTTTCTGCAATACTATGATCAAGGCTTTCCCAAGACATTCCTTTGCAATGGGTAATTTTAATTTACTGTAAAATTATCCTAAAGATTAACTTGTTACAACTAAGAAAACTTCAGCTTCCTAAAGAAAGAGGATGTGGAAAAAAAAACTAGATAAGAAGTTGGTTTAACTTTATAGGGGAGATGGGCAGCACAAAAACATAATACATAAATAAAAATAAATAAACCTGATAGTATGTGAGTTGTCCATGTACTTTTTTCCCCCACAAGATATTCAGAAGTGTGGTGTGCGTGTGTGTTTTGCCATTCTTGACTTCTGGCAAGTGCCCTGCAGATTTTTGACAATATTTTCTAAATGGTTTGCCAATGGTTTTTTACTAGAACTGAGAGAGAGATTGGTCTATAGCTCAAAACTGAAATAAAGGAGTCAAAAGAAAATAATATATCCATTATAGCATTACATTGTGATGCCTTAAATAGAAAATTTCTCAGACTTGATGATCACCAGTTTTATATATTGTATAATAGATTTAGTAATACAAAGGTAAAATGTTTAAATAGATGTATAATATTTAATTATTTTTGTTTTGTTGGCTGGCTGAGATTGGCAAAATTCTGATCCGTCTATAGGTGTTATTGGTAGGTAGATGACTATTTTTTGTTGTTGTTAGGATGCCAAGTTTTTCTATAGGTGGAAGAGGGAAAGTGTGGATATAAAGATAAATGTTTTCCACTGATACCTCTCCATTAAAGTTATTATTGTTGTTATTGATTGCCATCAATTGTCTGCTACCATCCTGAAAGACACAATTTTAATAAGCTAGTGATGGGATTCTTGTATTTAGTATTTATATATTAATGTTTAATTGTATAATCATTACAATTATTGTAACTATTCTTGCAGTTTAGACTGCTTACAATAAATACAGTAACTCATCTATAAAATATTCATAAATACAATAGTAGCCTGTTAAAATCACTGAACGTTATTAGTAATTTTTTTAAATTAATGTTTTTAAATTTAAATTTTTGAAATTATTTTTTAAAAATTTAAATTGTTAAAAATTTGCAATCAAAATTGTTGTTGCTCATGGACAGATTTTTATATCTGAAAGGTCTCTTGGAAAGGACTTCTCTTTCTTTTTTACATCAGTACCAGCACATCTGACCTTGTCAAGCTGTTCTAAAGAGGCCTGCTACTAAGAATACCTTAAGCCCTGTTAGTGGATATAATCCTTTATCACCTGATTTTTTTTTTACAGGATGAGACTCCTTGTAGGGCAAACAGAGTCTATATAAGAAGCTGATCCTAAAGGCAACATGTTTCCAAGCCATATGGGGCTGACTAGATAATCCCAGCACTTCTTGTTGAGCCATAAACTTACTGGCAAACAATGTAGCTCCTATAGTATCAGTGTTGCTCTGTAAAACTGATTGGTACCAATCAGCAAGTAAGTTGTGTCATTCTCTGCCTTCGGAGTTATTTTCGAGGACAGCTCCAAGTAGTTGATAGAGACAAGAGTGTGACTCACTGTCTTCAGCACCTTCTGGATTTTGCAGTTATTTTAAAATAAATCATTCCTCAACCGGATACATAATGGAAAAGAAATCACAATGCGTCTCCTGAAATCTATATATTAAAGATTTTAAAAGAATGCATTGGAACAGACTTCAGCTATCTGACAATTCCTTAGCTGTACTAAGCCTGCATATCTTTACAGCAAGAGAGAGTGCTAGAATTGGGCAGAATTCAATAGAGTTTGAGGAAATATGAACAGGAAATAGTAAGATGCTTGGGCTGGAGAGTGTGGTGATACTTTGCAATATGGCTTTATTCTGCCTGATGCTTTTATTGGGAGCTAACTTCCTGTGAAAATCACTGAAATTGTTCAGAACTGAAGCATAGTTCTGGAATCATTGTACTTAGATCCTAACGAGAAACTCTTGCCTGCACTTTCTTTTTGCTAACTTTTTATTTTAAAAGTTTGTATTCCCATGACATTTCCACATGGTTTGGATGAGAAATCCAATCCCAATAATTTATATATTGGAATAACTTTTAGATAAATAACCAAAACACCCGAACAGCTTAGTATATATTTAAATGCAACATAGCGCTCAGCGTGACACATTTACTTGCTGTCAGACTAACATTGTAATTTCCCTCTCTCTCCAAATCTAATTTAGAGATACCCATCCCAACTCCCTGTGTGCTACAGGAAACTTTGTGATTTAGAGTCACCACAAAGCAAATAAAAAATATGAAAACAAATCCTGTCATCCAAGCTGCCATTGACCTCACAGCTGGGGCTGTAGGTAAGTCTTAGGAAGTGCTGTTTACATAAATCCTGTTAAAAACTGATAGCAGATGCTTTTATGCTCTTTAAACAAAGCTCTTCTCTGAAGGTATAAGGCAATTCTGTTGACACAGTGTGAATCCTAAAAGTGGCTTTTATAGTGGAGGGCACTAAAGGGGAATAATGTTTTGACCTTATCCTGAATTATGATCTTCCCATGAATTGCTTCCCTTCATCTAACCCCTTCCTATGGAGGAAAAGTAAATGTGTAAGCACTTTTTGTCTAATAATTTCCCAACTACAGCTTTTAATTTATTGAGCCCTTATTTCATGCTTACACAAGCATTTCAAAATATGTCACAAGAAAAGGTTGAGCAAAGACCGATTGGAGAGACAAGATAATCTTTGTTTTGTGTTGCATTCTTTGGTATATTTAAGTAGTGTGCTGGTTAGTCAACTGCCTTTTATTTGTTTGCTTTCAGGAATGCAGCAGTGTAGATGGCAGCTATTGGTATTTCTCTATAGTGTCAGCTGTTACCCAAGTGAAAAGTGAAGACTGCCTATCAACCACAGACATAGAACAAGGCCTATCTTGGTTTGGAGCATAAGGCTCTCCTTGGTAGGGGGGCTTTCTCCCTCCGAGGCCAAGCAGTTGCTCATGGGAAGCCTATAAGCTAGAGAGACACACGAAACACATAATACTTTAAAGTGAAAACCAGCTGTTTGTGTACACTAGAGGAAAGTTTCAGATGTACTCTTGAGACTCCTTTCCTTCTGACGAGACCTGCAGAGAAAATGCTGCTGATATCAGAAGCCCCCAGAATGGGTTCTGATGCAGAACTGTTGCATTTTTTCTTCTTCTAGGTCTGATCTGGGTGTGTCAGTGAGGCCAGTCTGAAATTAGTGGAGCTTAATAGCCAGTGTGCTGCCTGGGGAATTCTGGAAGTTGAAGTCTACACATCTTAGGGTTGACCAAGTTAAGAAATACTACCCTAATGTATTTCTGGACAAAGATCCAGAAGTGGAATCTATAAGAAGCTGGTATCAGTATGAAAGAGAAGTTTGCAGGCATCATTTAGCTGCTTGCTCGTTCTGTTCTTTAAGAAGAAGGGAGGAAAAGGAGGAGCTACAAATGCCCACATCTGCACTAGACCTAGCCCAGGGGTAGGCAACCTTGGCTCTTTTATGACTCGTGGACTTCAACTCCCAGAATTCCTGAGCCAGCCATGCTGAGGGGAAAGGGAGAGGTTTCCAAGCTGAGCCATGCTGGCTCAGGAATTCTGGGAGTTGAAGTCCACGAGTGATAAAAGAGCCAAGGTTGCCTACCCCTGGCCTAGCCTCATCCAAGACAGAGCCAAGTTTGTACCTTGCTTGAATTTCTTAATTCAGCGTAGTGGTCACCACCATGAAAGAATAGGGTCTTTTCTATATTTGCATTAAGTTGTTAAAAATGGTTGCAAAGAGCACAAAATAATTAATTTCAGCTGTAAAATGTGTGTTCTTGGATGCAAAGAATTGCTTTTTATAGTTCAAAGCATTTCACTTAGAAAAGCCTCCAGACTGACCTTCTTTGGTTCTTTGGTTTTGGAGGAGAATGATGAAAAGATAACTTTTTGCTCCCAAATGTTTCTTCTGTAGGTCCTTGGTGCTCTCTGAGTTTCACTGTTTTCTTGCAGATGTTTCATTTCCCAACTAGGTAACATCATAAATGTTTCTTCTGTTCAGGGTAGCAGGCTTTCACAGGAGAAGTCACTCTCTTTTCTTTTCTTTTCTTTCTTTTTTCTTTTCACCATCTTAAGCTCCTCAGTGCCACTCCTGAACATTACCCAGCTTTTTTTAAAAAAAAAAATATCTGAGAAATATTGTGCCTCTCTTCTACATCTTAGAACATTGATCACTGAGCACTTCCAAGTTAGGAGAACATTAGCTGTCTTCTGTGTTTTCTTCAGCAGCAAAAAAAGTTTGTGTTGGGATTCCTACTGTTATATGTTGTGAACACGTGGAAATCCCATAATTCTTTCAGGCAACTTAATCTTAGAGCAAGCATCAGCAGCTGTTCCACTTTTTTATGATGGTACTGATGAGATTAGATTTAGATCACAGTTCTTTTTCATGCTGAGTGAGTCATTGAACTTTGGTTTCCTAAATCTGAGTCATAGCCACAGATGCCCTCTGTGCTACTTTTCTAAACTGAGGTACTCCGTATATCACGACTCCTAGAATTTCTCACCAGCATGCCAAAAGCTGCATTGGCTGAGAAATTTTAAATTGTTATTCTAAAATAGCTAGGCGCAAACAAATTACAGAAAGCTTGTACTACACCAGAGTTCCCCAACCTTTGCGGACTGGTGGTGGGGAGGGGGAAAGGAGATGGTTCTGTGCATGCGGCTGGCAAGCACGCACATGCGCAGCTCCATTTGCATGAGCAGTGGGCACACTGCTCGCCCAAATGGAACACACATGCTCACCCACTGCTCACATAAGTGGGGATGCGCATGTGCTTGCTCACTGTTTCTGCGGCCCAGTTTTGAATGGCTCACAACCCAATAGTGGGCTGCAGCCTGGGGGATGGGGACTCCTGTACTACACTGATTCAGCTTATGATATTTGTGGGTACTCTACAGTGAGATTCACAGTCTGAGACTGATAGAAACTTCATTCAAGTCCCAACCAAGGACCTAAGAATGATTATACTAATATCTAAAAATATAAGCAGTTCCAACCAGTTTCTAATTTTGTAAAATTAGGGTGTTCGGGTCTAATGAATTCAATATTTCCAGATACCAAGGATTCCTTTAGGTTATGCTCCAAAGGCCCCAATCAAAATTGGTATAACAACAGATTTTTTTTTCCATCAGTGTTCAGCTTTGATCTGCAAGTTCTGATATTTCATAATTTTTTCCAATTGTTTTTCCTCAGTCATAGCATCATCCAAAATAGCAACATAAATGAATCAGACTTTCTTCTTTTCAATAAATGTTATATCAGGCATGTTATTAACAAGATGCTTGTCTGTTTGGTTCTTAAAAGTCCCATAAAATGTTAACCTACTCATTTTCCAAAACTTTCTCAACTTGATGGTCCCAAATTCAAATCCAAACCTCTGGCAATGTTTCCAATGACTGTTTCTGGTAGTTTGTGAAATTTATGAAGTGGTCAATTGTGTCAGCCTTTTTACTACAAAGGCAATATTTGCCATCATTTGTAACATGTTAAATATTCGCCTTCACGCAACTAGTTGGCAAAGTTTGTTCTTGAGCTACTAAAATAAAGCCTTCAGTTTCTTTCTTTAACACTCCTGATCTTAACCAACTCCATGTGGGTTTTTTTTAATCAGCTTTTCCTTCTATATCTTTCATGCATTGACTTGTTTTTTCAATTAATGTCAGTTTCCAGTTGTTTCTTTTCTATACTCAGCCTTCACTTTTGCAGTTTTCAAGAGCTATCCTTGATTGAGTGCCTTCAGCAAGGATTCTTGGCTTTTCTTAATGTAGCTATTCAGACCATGCTTTTTTTCTCCATAGTTTGTTTCACCTTTAGAAGTCCTCTAGCTTCTTCAATTCTTGGCAAATAGAGCCAATCAATATCACGTTTTGGGTACAAAGCATGGTCCAGTGTCATTGGTTTTCTTGTCTTCCAATTCATTAGTATTATTATTTTGTGCAGTTCAAGAGAGCGTACATAATGCTCTCACTTCCTATTTTCCCCAAAAGCACCACTCTGTAAGGTTTTAATGTCCCTTATTTGAAAAAAAATAATAATTGGGATAGTATGATTTTAATACATCAACTCCATCCAGTCACCTGACTATACCTTAAATTAAGGGATTATAAGGTCATAAAAAGAGAGAGCATGATTTTAATACATATTATTCTTTATTTTGAAAGAGGGAAGGGGTGACCGAAATGAAACATAATCCAAATCTCAGAAAATATGTTCTTGCCTTCAGATTCATAAGACTTGGCTTATTGAATATTTTTTAAGATAGCTTTAGCACCATATGAAATTGCCAAATGATGCCCTGTCAGAAAAGTTGATAACTCCTAGAGCAAAGCACATATTCTTGTTGTCCCTAGCTTCAAGCTTAAATTATTCAATGAGCCTGAAGATGACGAATGGGACTTCATCGAAACGTCGCCAAGACACTTCCAATTTGACGCGGGAGAAAACCTGAATAACCAAAGACCTACACACACACACACACACACACACACACACACACACACACACACACATATATATATATATATATATATATATATATATATATATATATAGAGAGAGAGAGAGAGAGAGAGAGAGAGAGAGAGGAGGTAGATTAGATAGATCAGTGGTTCTCAACCTTTTTAATGCCGTGACCCCCAACCAGTCGTAAGTCGAGGACTACTCAACTGGTGCAGCACCATTTGCAGAATGGAACTTTTGGTGGGCTCAGCAGGGCAGAGACAGCCTGGACAATTCCTATTGGCTTTTGAAAGCCAATAGAATTAGACTCTATTCAAGAGAATCTATTCGATTGGCTTTCAAAAGCCAATAGAATAAAAGGGAGTAGCACAGCTAAGGAAAAGGGGGAAAAAATAGCGGACTGTGTTGTTTGGCGACCCCCATGAAATGGTCGTTCGACTCCAAATGGGGTCCCGACCCACATGTTGAGAACCACTGAGATAGATAGATAGATAGATAGATAGATAGACAGACAGACAGACAGACAGACAGACAGACAGACAGACAGACATGTATATATACACATATATAAAGCTTTCTTCTTCCCATATTTGGGCCAACCGGGTGCATCATAGAAAACACTTAAGATACACACATATATATAAAATAAAAATGTATATGTGCCTTTTTTGTCAAGGATAATTTTGTTCCTCCAGTTCACCTCCTTTTGTTTGAGAATGTCACATAATTGCAAAAAGAAAAAAACAAAACCCAGCCACCCAACAACTCCCATTTCTAATGTTTTTCCTTTCCTTTCTCATGTAGGAGGTACTGCCTGTGTGATAACCGGTCAACCATTTGACACCGCAAAGGTGAAAATGCAGACATTTCCCACCATGTACCAAGGGCTTATGGACTGTTGTGTGAAAACCTATAAGCAAATAGGGTTCCGCGGCTTCTACAAGGGGACCACCCCTGCACTTGTGGCAAACATTGCTGAAAATGCCGTGCTCTTTATGTGTTATGGCTTTTGCCAAAATATTGTGAGGAAAATTGCTGGCCTAGACAGGAAAGCAAAGCTGAGGTTAGTGTATTATTCTCTCAACCGCTCTGCAACTGATAGAAGGGTTTTTTTTTTTTAAAGTATCACAGTTCAGAAGTAGAAGTGCAGTTCCCACACCAGAAAATGGGATCCTGTTGAAATAGAAACACTGCTCCTTGATTCACACGTTTTTTTCTTTTAATTACATCTTGATTCTCCTCTGCATTTCTGGTACTTAGGACAAATGACAGTGGTTTAAAACAAAAATAGCCGTGGATGAAATCCTTAAGTTTTGATTAATTGAGCCATAAGCTTTCTCCAAATAATTCACTTAATTAGGTAATGCGTCAGACAGTATTCTAGGCAACCCAGCCTACTACTACGGCTTTCTCAGTGAGATTGTTTTAAAGAAGAGTCTGCAAGAACTACTTATTTTGTCACATAGAAGAAACTCTGAAAATCTTTTCCTTGCCTTCTTATTCCTGAAGCAATGGCAAGAAAACTTGCTGTTTGTAATGTGGCACTTTCTATCCTTACTTTACCTTCTGGGAGTTGAAGTCCACATGCCTTAAAATTGTCAAGTTTGGGAAACACTGCCTTAAACCAAGGATGGGAAGCTCACGGGCTGCACGTGGTCCTTCATCTGCCCCGGATTGAGCCACTCAAATTCAGTGGCAGAATGTCTGATTGGGGGGGGGTGCTTTATCTTTTTTTTTTTCAAATATATGAGTGGGAAGGTAAGCAGGAGGCTTTTCAGACACCTAAAAACATGTTTGCGATCCAGGTGCTGGAATTGGACAGCAGAAACTCAATTGTGCAATGTCATCCTGTTTTGGGAGTTTTTTAAAATAAGGATGGGAATAAAAGTGGCTTGCTCCCATTTCCACTGTACGTCCCTACCAACACCTTGAAAAGCAGGTGAAAAATACTGAACTGTTCCCCTTCTGTGGATGTCACTATGTCATTGGATGGTTTCCTGTGACTCCCCAGAAAATCAGGAGGCTGAGTTGAGGTCCCCAATCTAAAAAAATTGCTCGCCTCTATTTTAAACCATGGTTTGCTGAAGGAATCCTAAATAGCTGACTCTACAACATCATAAATGATAAGGCATAGATTGCAGTCACCATGGCTAGAGTCATATGATAATTGAACCAAAATTCAAATCATATTATGGCTTTGCATAATATATAAACTACACCCATCCACTCTCTTCCAGCTTATCCAGACACTGATTTCTTTGTAGATGAGGTTTTTGTATTCCTTGCTAGTCAGATGTGTATAGCAAAGGGTGTTCCAATGAAAATCCAGTTGATAGATTTCAGGTTAGCAACAGGCAGGGAATATATTTTTTCCATATCCCATTTCCTAAAGAATTATATCTGGAATTTATACCTGTTTGCGGCTGTTAGTCAACTGGCAGAATCGTGAGGCTTCAGTAGATTCCCCCATGGATCTGCTAATCTGACCTGTGACCTTTGACAAATATATGATTTTTCTTTCAGAGAATTGCATGATTAGATCACCAGTTTATTTGTGAGACCAATTAATGATTTTTTTAAATGTTAATCGTTGACATTAATTGCAAAAAAATCCTAAGACAAAATTAAAATGAACAAAAATAAAATATGTAATATCAGCTTACCTTCTTTTAAAGCCAAATAGATTGCAAAACAGCTCTGTGGCTGCTAAGCTTGGTGTGAAAGTTGATGAACTTAGAGGGAGTATTAACATCCTCTTAATGCCTATGAGTTGTGCTAAGTTAAAGGATTCTTGAAGATGGATGCAGGACATTTGAAACTTTTGAAAAGATAGAACACTCAGGACAATGGATAGGCCTGGAAAAGAAATGATAGAAGCCAACAGGAGCGAATGATTCTGGAGTTTGAAAACATTTGCAGGACTGCTCCATTTAGATCATTTAGGCATCCAAGGATAGGCAAAGCAAAAATAGAAATACTGTGGAAATATGCTGGACCACTGAGAAGAAAGGATGTGATTGATACAAAACTCTTATCACATCCCCAACTTCTTTCTTTCCCCTAATTTCATTACTGGAAGTGTTTATCACTATTGACCAGTTACCCACTGAAAACAACAAAAAGAGGCTATGCTTACTTAAAAAAAGAAATGTTGAATATCTTGATACATTTTGATAGGGAGTAAGAAGATACTTGCAATTGTTATAGACCACTCTTTTCCTTTAATCTTGGTACAAAAAGACCCTGATCTATTAATGATATTTATACAGCATCCAGTTTTACAGCAGGGAATTTAAAAGATGCTTCATTAAATCCAGTGTAGAAAGCATGATCATGGTGATAGGATGATTTTATCCCACTAATTATACGTATAAAATTCAAGACGGCGAGCATACCTAATACTCCTACCTTCTGTTTTCCCCACCCTGTGGTTCACTCAATCAGGTGGGATGCTTAAAATGCTCCTTTGCTATCTCTTTCTAGAACAGTGGTTCTCAACCTGTGGGTCGGGACCCCATTTGGGGTCGAATGACCATTTCACGGGGGTCACCAAACAAGGCTGTCCGCCATTTTGTTCCCCCTTTTCTTTGGCCACACCCCTGGCACCCGGTGATGTATAAGTGGTTGGGGGTCACCACAACATGGGGAACTGTATTATGGGGTCGCGGCATTAGAAAGGTTGAGAACCACTGTTCTAGAATTACATGCAGCAGTGACTGAGTCAAGGCATGCCAGCCTTGAGTTTCATGTGATTTCCATATACTACAGGAGTCTTCAGTCTCGGCCCTTTTATGATTCATGGACTTCAACTCCAAGAATTCCTCAGCCAGGCACGCTGGCTGAGGAATTCTGGGAGTTGAAGTCCATGAGTCATAAAAGGGCCGAGTTTGAAGACCCCTGATATACTAGATACATGTTGTCTTTTTTGCAGCGACCTTCAAAATGCAGTGGCTGGCTCCTTTGCTTCTGCCTTTGCCACTTTGGCCCTCTGCCCTACAGAGCTTGTGAAGTGCCGCTTGCAGACCATGCATGAATTGCAATTATCTGGGAAGATAGTGCAACAGCACAAGTAAGTAATTCATCAGCCTCAACCCTGCCTGCCTTTTCCAGGTTTGGAAGTGATATGACCCTTTTAATGAGTTTATTTCTCTGTACTTAACATGCTTGTATTTTTTTTTGAATTATGTTTCTTATATTTTGTTTTATTACATTTTTATTGATTTACTGGTTTTTTAATTTAAATTAAGAATTTTTCACAGAGTAAAAGACAAATAGAAGGAAAGAAGGAAGGGGAAAAAACAAAAATTAGGAAATAGAATCACTTCCCATCTTTTTTTCAATTTGAGTTATAATCATATAGTCCCTCCTCTTAGATATTATACAAGTGTCTTCAGCCCCTCATTTAGTCTACCTAAATGAGGGAATAGTTTAGTGCAGGGGTAGGCAACCTTGGCTCTTTTATGACTCGTGGACTTCAACTCCCAGAATTCCTGAGCCAGCCATGCTGAGGGGAAAGGGAGAGTTTCCAAGCTGAGCCATGCTGGCTCAGGAATTCTGGGAGTTGAAGTCCACGAGTCATAAAAGATCCAAGGTTGCCTACCCCTGGTTTAGTGTTTCTCTCATGACTAGAAAATTTGTGCCTCACCAGATGCAAATGAACTGCAGCTCTAGGATCTGTCCAAGATCTATCACATTTTTCCTGTTTTAAGTAATAGGCAAGATTCCTAGAAGCTTAACCACTGGCAATTAAGATAAAAGTTTTTTTTTAAAATCAGGGATTAGTAGTATTTAGACATCTATAATCAAAAATTTGTACCAAACTACTTCTGAGATGGGTTTTTGAGAAACACACAGCTTAATTTTAACTATTGATACATACTGTGTTTTGACAGTGCTCCAAGACAGGAACTAGATATCTTTGGAAGCAGTTTTTCCAGCTAGCTTTTCCCATCATTAGCTGGCAACCTATGTTTGTAATAATATTCTTTTTCTTCTCCTAGTACAGTTTGGTCAGTAATCAAAAGTGTTCTGCAAAAGGATGGCCCCCTTGGCTTCTATCGTGGTTGGTTCAGCACTTTACTACGTGAAATTCCAGGCTATTTTTTATTCTTTGGAGCTTATGAATTCAGTCGGACCTTTTTGGCATTTGGAAAACCAAAAGAGGAATTAGGTATGTCTGAGCTTGTTAACAATATGACTTCTTGTCTTGAGATAAATATAGCTTCTTTTAATCCCACCCTTGCTGACTTTCAACCCCAAAGGATTTCTGCTTAATAAAAAAAATCTTGCGGCCTGCTCAAAATGTTCTCATATAAACACAGTAGCTTAAAATTATTTATTTATGGCATATCACACATAGACTAGCAGCCTTAAAGATTACTGCTGATTAAAGAAAAAAAGCCCAGTCCAAATTAGTGAAGAAGAACCCAACCTAATAGCAGCCAAGTCAGAGAATTAGCAGAGAATTGGACAACTTAATAACCAACACACCCAAATAATGTTTCAATACACTGTGCCTTAAAACAAACATGCTTACCGGCTTTAGTAGGATACAGGAGTTGTCTTTTTTTTTTTACAAAATTGCGGGTTGGAGGAAATCACTTGGGGTTTTTTTTTGCTATCATATTATAATATGCTACAATATATTAAGCTCCTGATGCTTGTTTTTATAGGTCCGGTTGCATTGGTGCTCAGTGGTGGCTTTGGTGGCATGTGTCTCTGGATTGCTGTTTACCCAGTGGACTGTGTCAAATCTAGGATCCAAGTTCTTTCCATGGCGGGAAAACAGACTGGCTTTATGAGAACTTTTGCAAGTGTTGTCAAGAATGAAGGTTAGAATATGAAAGAGACTAATGAGCCCATGGGTGACGGTATCGCTTAACTTCTGCAAAGCCATAGCTGTCAGCTGTCCCTTATACTTTTTTATGAGGGGGGGGGACAAAACAAATCTGGCTGTTTTCCAGAGAGCACTTAACTTGGTTTTCACAGGTGATGTCACATATTTACTTTCGGTAGCATTAGGTCGTTTCTTTCTTCAAAATAACATGTGCCTGGACCACATATTTTGCTAAAAAGAACCAGCTGGTTGTCAATTTACATCTGTTGGTGCTGCTACTCATTTTCTTTGTAATGACAGGAAGTTAAATTGCAGGGCCAGATTAGGATAGATTATCAGCATGATCAGATAACCATTAATTTTAGGAATGATGGTTGAATACAGCCAGAAAGAAAAAAGTAAGATCCTTTCACTTTTCAAGGCTGAGGTTGGCAAAAGACTAGAAAGACAGGATTTAAAATGTTACTTATTACCACATAAACCTGAAATAGTGCTTAGGAGGTAAATGTAACTTAGTCATGGACTGTTGTAGGACAGTTTGCCTGTTTAGGAATGTGTATAGTCACGGTAACAGGATGTCGATTTCTCATCTATTAGGTTTGAGTCTTCTTGCCTTGGTCTGGTTCACTCATGCTAATTTATGGTTTGTTGAATAAAGCAGTTGGCTGGGTTTATAGAAGAGATTAAATCACAAACAATAACCCACATTTGAACTTAGTATAATATGTAAAGCCAGCTCCTTCATATATTAAAGATGATGTCTCCATTATCTCATGCCCTTAGAATGATTAGATAATTAGTCTTTAGGATCAACCTCTTTTCACGGACAGCGGGCTTTCCTGACCTGCCCCCTTCAGGTTTGGGCTGCAGCTCACATCATCCCCAGTAATGTTCCATATCACAGCACAGTAATCCAAAAGCAAATCGTATTGTGACTGTTTAAGGCTTTAGAATAGAACAAGGCCTAAGTGAAGGACAAATAATGTTTATGTCATCATGCAAATGATGCAACTTACACATTTGACTCAAACTTGACTTTACATAATTACATTATTTGTATTATATCTACCTATACTATACTTTTTATAAACAGTACACTCATTTCAGCTGTTGTTCAGATTCCTTCTCTTGCACTTAGCAGCCTTCTGGTCTAATCTTCTGTAAGAAAGTTAAGTTGCATAACCCGTGAATCCATGATGAATGTAAGCCCTTTAAGATATAATTAATCTATGACACTGGTTCTCAACCTGTGGTCCGCTATCGTTAAGAGAGGGTCTACAAAGGCTTGAAGAACTGTTATGATTTAAATCTTGAGTTAAGTCTTGGGGGTCCAGGGCCACAGTCCATGGTCACAAAAGGTGAAAAAAAGATTGAGAACCACTGACCTATGATAGTCACGGTCAAGATAAAAATTTAGATTTATTTTTCTCCAAATCAATTGCACAATAGATTTATATACAGTATATAGTTTTATTATTAATATAACCCAGTCATTTCAGTCTTACAATTTCTTCTTTTATTTTTCGAACAGATTAAATTGCTTAACACATTTCTGAACATTATCAGCTACATGTTAAAAAGTAAGGTAAATAATAAATTTAGATAAGGAAAAATCATCTGATCAACCCAAATATATTTAACCGTTTCTTCCGAATTTGCAGGCAAGCTGAAATTCCTAAAAGTTTAGCTTTTGTTGGATTTCCTTCTTCAGTTTTAAATCAGTGCAACATAGTCTGAGTTTTAAAAAAGTGATGGAAATGAAATTCTAAGGTAGTTTTTCTAATGTTTAATGTCTTCCTCATAGGTGTGTTTGCTTTGTACTCTGGACTGAAACCTACGATGATCCGTGCATTCCCAGCCAATGGTGCCCTGTTCCTTGCCTATGAATACAGCCGTAAACTGATGATGAACCAGTTTGATAGCTAGAACTTTTATCACAGACTGACATCATTGGAGTATGTGTGGTCACCACAGCAATTGCCCAAGTGTGAGTGACAGATTTTAAAATCTGAGTGAAATGACTGCAACTTTTTAAAAAAATGATTTCAGTAAAAATACTGTATTTTCTAAATGTTGTGTGCTTTGTGAATTTACACATCTAGATCAGCACTGATATTACATGATCTTATAAGGGATTTTAATTACTCACTTCTGTAGAAATTTTAGGTATGGGACTTTAAAAAAAGAATATGCTGCAATACCAGTTAACTAAGTTTGCAACATAAGTGAGTGCACTAGAAGTATCTTAATATTCTGGAAAGCTGAACAGGAGGTGCATTGCAGAGTAGTATTTATAATGTTCCACATTAGTTAATTTGTATACAACTCTACTTATTGGTGATTTGATTCTCACACAATAGAGAACATTGGAAAGCACCTTACAGATAAACAGACTTCTAAAAAATCACTTGTAATCTAGTACCCAATATTTCTCTATAATGTTCCATGTTCCCAGAATATAATGCTATTGTACCAATCAGCATTCTGTTGATTAGAGAAATCAGATTTTTTTTCATTCTCTAATGACATATAATCTATACACGTCTAAACATTTCTCTTAAAAGGTATTAATATAATCTGCTGTGTTTAGCTATAATCATATTTCTTAGTTGTAGCATATTATTAGTAGTGATATGGACAACAGTTGGCTCAACTTCTATAACAATGCTTTGGAATGGAGTGATATTGTAGTCTGCATTTGGCTCACTGACACTGCATCTGAATTCAGCGTACAGAACAAGCTTTTAGCTGAAACTCAATGTATTTAACAATATCCTTCACAAATATGCATGTTATAAACTAATTTTAGATGTGTCAAACATCTTGGAATACAGTAGTAGCAAATTCCGCATTACATGCTAATTTTGGAAACTCAAAGTAGCATTAATAACTTATTAAACACTAGATCACTTTTTTCAAAATTGGCAGCTTTAAGATGTGCAGACTTCAACTCCCAGAATTCCCCAGCCAGAATATTAGTTGAAGTTCATACCTCTTAAAAGTTGACAAGGATGCCATACACTGCAATAGATTGTATAACAGAATATCTAATGTTGCTTGACAGGTTTGCATACAGATGATTAGAAGGACTGGCAATATTTCAGAATAAAAATACAGCATATGATTTTTGTCGATATTAGATGTTAAACCTGTCCTTATATATTACACAAAATTATTTCCATACTGTACATTTTTCTGATGCTGATATACCATTTGACCTATACTTCCAGCTACCAATTTTATCATCAAAAATTATTTTTCACATTATCTATTCCGATGTTGGGCGGCATAGTTTAAATGAAATTATAAAATTATATAAATCATACATTAAAACTAGGAGAAGCATAGAGGGAAAGCATTTCATTCCTTCAGGATATTGTGCTGCAAACATGAATTGATAATATATATGAAATGACAAAACATCAAAGTGGAGCTAATATAAAGCTGCTAAACTGGAATTCATGAACAAATATTATATTGTAACTAGATCAACAGGTAGAATTTCTAGCTTGCTAAAGAAAACATGAAAGGTTTTTTTATAAGGAAAAATTTGGGGAGGTAATGTAATCACTTACATGCATTATCTATGGTGAAGGAGCCATCATCATTACATATTATAAATTCCAGCCATTTTAAAAACAATGAACTCCAGTGGCAACTTTTCCTAACATAATATTCTCCATACACATACCCCTATCCTGCCTGGAAACTGAATTGTGAATTTAAAGGCCTTCCCAGTCAATGCAAATTGTGAAACTAAACTGTTCATACAATGTTTGGAGTTCCCACATGTGGGATAAAAATTATAAAAAATATACTAGGTCAGAAACTCAGTAAAAGGCCAATGGAATGCAGAGAGGGAGGAAAAGCAGGTAGAAACTTTGCTCTCCAATCTTGGGGCATCATGGCTCACACATGAACCTGATGAATCTGGCATCAGAAGCCATTACAATATAGTTAAGCCACATCTCCAGACTCCCAATCATAAACTGCTATTGGAAATTGGCCAATAACCCAGTCATTTTGGGAGGATAGAAAGATAAAAGATTTTTAAAAGGTCAGAATAAGATAATGAAGAACTTGTGAACTTGCTACTGAGTTTACACTGAAGGCCCTTTAATTTTCTTATACAGAATCCAGATGGCAAAATTAATTGTTGTAATCATGATAGCGCACTAGATATTAGTTTTATTTTTACATTCAAGGTGATTCTGAACACTGAGAAGGAGTAGTCTCAAAATACAATTCCATATCAGGTGCAAAACCAGGTTACTAAATTATTATGCAATTCCCAGTTAAGTCTGTTTCTGCTTGCTTCAGTCATGGGTCAGTGAAATTTAACTCCACAGCAAAATTATCTCTGAACATCTTCCACATCTTTGGTTTGTTTAAGTTATCGATTTCATTTCTTGTGAGGAAAAGTCTAGGGAAAAGAGAAAAAAACAAGTTCTCTAATATAAATTATTTAAGCTTTTGCACAGAAGAGAACAAAATAGTTTTTCTAATAACTTTAGCGTTTTCAAATAACGTTTCCCAGAAAAATATTCAGCTCTTCAGCAATCTTTCGGTTCCCATTAAGAATGCACATGCCTGCCTCCTGTGCATGGGTAGTGCCATTGTGACTCTGCAAATGCTATCATTCACCTCCAAACATTACTCACAGAAAAAAATGACAGGTGTGTCATATCTAAGAAAGCTGAATTTTCAAACACATAAAACTCACACTTTCATGAGTATTGGCATTTGGCAATATTCATTTATAATGATGACACAAATTGATGCAATTGGGAGGGAAAAGCATATAAATGCCCTCAAATAAGTAAATATAAATAGTTTGAGAAGAACATAGTTTGGGAAAAGAATATAATAGCTTGAATGCAAAATAAATTCTAGTCAACGTTAAATGTATTTCCAAACATTAGCAAACAAGCAATATGAAACATAGCTTAATAGGCTAAAGAAAGAGAGAAATAACACTTGCAACGGAAATAATCCCCTTGCTTAAAAGCACTTAGTATTTTGTATCTCCTACATGGCAAATAAAATTATTTGCAGTGACAAACGGAATGGTACCACTGAGGACTTATTTTCAAAAAAAGTTGTGAGCTTTTACTAAATAATTACATAACTTTTCTTAGAGACTTAGTAAGCTTTATAAATCCATTACAGTAAAAACAGTAATACGAACATCCCTCTACATCAGTGTTTCTCAACCTTGACAATTTTAAGGCATGTGGACTTCCACAGCCAGAATTCCACATTGCTGGCTGTGGAATTCTGGGAGTTGAAGTCCACATGCCTTAAAATTGTCAAGGTTGAGAAACACTGCTCTACATAGTAGAGGCACTTTTTTAAAACTGGTGTTCTCTAAAGAGTTGGCTCATACTAAGCAATATTAAAAGGCAGGCCTCTTTTTCTCTATAGACTATCCATAAAAAATACCACAACCCCATAGAAATAAAGAAATGCTGGTCTCTTTCTGTGGAGACTTGAGCTAGGTTTCTGTAACCTAAAGTCTTTTATACATTGGCTCATAGGTCTGGGTGCATTTTGGCTTTCTTTTCCATGTGTACTTTCAAACATACAACTTACTGATAGTCCTGTATAAAAGCTGTATGGAACCAAAAAAAGAAAGCACAGCCATCATAGCCTTTTGGAATATCCTACATTTAAAAAAAAAGACAAGAAATACAGTTAATGCTACTTGGATAAAACATCAAGCCATCATCACAGCCAAATCATAGAAAGAACTGAAATCCTCTTCCGGTTTGCCATTGCGGTATTGGCGGACGCATGGAAGCGAGCTCTGTCTTCAGCGTCCGGTTTTATCCCGCTGGGGGACCCTGGAAAGGGTCAAAAGTCACCCTGTAGAGGCAACGAGCAAGGAGAGGACCCCCGTTTGATAGCGGAAGGGCAGCAGCCCTTCCGCTTGATCCAGAGCAACTCTCCAAACCAGCAGAGAAAAGACCGGCCATAGCAATATGGCTCATCATTAAGCTGCTGACAGCCGAAGTTAAAGTTACAACCTTTAAGCACCTTTAAAGCGATGCGGATGAAACTGGGTGAGATTTGATCTTCTGTTTAAGACTTTAAATATTTTTCCTGCAAAAGCTGCCCAAAGTATTTCTCCCCCTGTGAGAGAGGGAGGGAAGGGAATTCTTACCCCACCCTCTAAGAACAGTGGCAATTGACTACCTAGGGGAAAAGAGCAATTATAAGAACAATTCTAACTTAATTGGAGGCATATACCTTTGAAATTTAGAAACTAAAAGTTTTCCTATCCTTACTGGAGATATTGGCTTTTATTTAAAAAGAAAAGAAATAAACCTTGAAAAACTATTATTAAAACTCGGTATCTAAAAATTTTTAAATGGCATTGGTGACATCTTGTGGCGAAATATGCTATTACAATTTCTTATTGACTAAAAGAGACTTGGCTGTAAGCCCAGAAATTAGAAAAAACCCTCTCGACCTTAACATACCACCTGTGAGAAACACAGCTGTAAAGAAGGAACTGTAAGACAGTTTATCTGGCCTGTTTGAACTATGAAGATAAACCTTTATTGACTTTCAGAATTATATGTGGGAAATTGTTTTCCTATTTCTTCACATGAGAAGTCTTTGTTACTACACGAGATGATGGAATACTTTGGACTATAAATTCTTACCTGCCAACTAATTTCCACTATAAGACTATCCGCAACATGTGAAATAGATGTCACACATCTATCTACAAAAACTATTTTTAACATTTGATTTTAAAATCCTTAATTTAATATATTATCAAGAGAATATGGATGAAGATCAGGAAAAAATCCTTTCTATGTTGAAATCAATACATGAAATCATTCTTTCAGCATGTAACAAAATAAGAGACAACATAAAGGAACAAGGTGCCAACTTAAATATACAAACCCAGATTTTGATTACAATCAAAGACCCAACAATGCAAAAAGCAACAGGAGAAATGGAACAACTAAATATTAAGACAGAGGACCCAACTGACCAACAGATCCAGCCAACTGGGAAATTAGAAAAGAGAGTAACATCACTGAAAATGGAAAATATTTTTTTCATAAATCAGAAGAAAATTGAGAAAAAGGAAGAAGAACAGACTGAATGGAAGATAAACTTATTAGGACAACTGTGGGAAACTGGAATAATGGGGAAATATAATGGGGCTAGTTCTTCCAAAAAAATTGTAATTAAATGGTTTTCCTTAACTCAAATAATACACACAATAATAGAGAGAAAACTGTTTGATGAATTAAAATTACTGACATAGATAGTTAGTTGGCAAAGGAAAAAAGCAGTTTTATACTATTGATTAGAAGGCTGAAGATGGTCCAATATAGATAATTTTTTTTTAGAAAATAAAGTAATATTATAACTGAATAGGTAAGATGTATAATAAGATTAATAGATTTTTGGTTTAATATGGTGGGAAAAAAGAGATTTTTTAGAAAATAGAATAAGATTATATGCAAATAGATAAGATGTATATTTAGAATATTAGATTTTGTTATAAAAAAGGGAAAAAGTAGAAGTTGAGATAAGGGAAACTCCAATTACCTAAAGCTTAGAAACTATAACATACCAAATGTTAAGTTGAATATTGAGGGAAAATTAAAGCCTGGGGAAAAAGCTACAACAGGACATTGATTTATATAAGATTGAATGTAAACACAATTAAGATATGTATAAACTTAAAATTATTGATAAATGTAACAAAGATCATTTTACTTAGTTGATAACAATAAGAATTATATTAATTCAATATAAGATAGTAGATATTAAGGGATAAAGAGAGGAAATATCTGATATTGTAACTTGAGATTTGTGCTAAAGATTTATGCACGTTATGGAATCATTGATTACCCAGTCACTACGTTGCTTTTTAAATGTTTAATTGTAAAATTAGAAAATCAATAAAATATTATAAAAAGAAAGAACTGAAATCCATAATAATATGTCTTCAGCTGGTTACGTCTGGTCAATTTATGCAGAGAAATCTAGCAGCTTAAGGGTACAAAACAGAGAAGTCTGAAGTTTCTTTCAGTCTAAATCAACAATTGGTCACTTTGAGACATGGCTATGTAATTTTCTTAATAACAATATGGAAGTAGTTTGCCACTGCTTTTTAGACTTTTTTAGACTGGCATTTCCTGGTGGACTCCAAAACAGGCCTACCAAGCTTAGTTTTTCAAAGTCAGCCAAGTTTGGCAGGTGGGTATAAGGTCAGCAGGATGCTTAAACCATTTAAAGGTTTTGTGCCTGAGATGGAATGGAATGACTATTTCAACACAGTTATAAATGTGAAAGGTATACAAAAATTCACCATTTCTCAACTTACAGAAGTAGCTTCAAATCTGACTTTCACATCATTTCTGATGACAGGACAGTTCTTCAAACCAATTACTATCAAGTCATTTTCATGATCAAGGAACAACTGAAACAAAATAGATATGCATCTTATTCTCACTCACTAAATGTTTCTCACAAAATGTAAGACTGTAATTTATTAGTTCTTTTTCTCATGCTCTGAAAACACCAGGAAGGCGCGTGAAGGGAGGTGTAGCTCATTATCTGTTAATATTTCAATAAGTCTCTCCACTCGAGAGGACAAGATTATATATATGAGAGACCGAGAGTCATATGCATACTGCATTACCCATTCTGGCTCAAAAGGAAATTTTAAAGGTAAGAAGTCATGCCATAAAACTGCTATTTAGCTCTTGAACAGATTATACAGTTCTGTAAGTATATAGCCTCATGCAATATTAAAGAGCTCTCCACTAGTGCTTTAGGTAATAATTAACTCTATTTTGAATGCAGCTTTTCCTAGACTAGTTTGCTTCTCAAAAGTTACTTCTTTCAAGGCATGAACATTAAAAACACATTCTTCTCTGATCCTCAGATGGATTAATGCCACCTCTAGTTAATTTATCACTATTTGTGGGAACTTAACTGACATATAATAATCTATCAGCCTTTCTGGATGTTAGTCAAATAGCATGCTAGCTATTTTTGTAAAAAGTTATTCTCACAACACAGCCAATAGGAATAGCAGAAGCTGCCATATTGCAAGTCAGATTACTGGTGTGCCTAGCACTTTCTTTTTTATGCTGGTTCTCCAGGATATCAAATAAGAAATTTCTCCTTCCCATTTATAGATTCTAGAGCAGGGGTGTCAAACTGCTGGCTCACGGGCCAGATGCGTCATGCCAAAACCACACCCACCCCATTGTCGGCAATGAAGAAAAAGTCGCAATACGTCGGGACACGTCATATGATGTTGCAAGTTTGACACCCCTGTTCTAGAGACAGAACTGAAATACCTGGCCTGCATCTACTAAGCATGGCCTTTCTCACTACTTTATTCATCACTGCCTATTTGGAATTATTCAATCAGTGAACTCAAAGGAAAGATGCCTCAGTTTTCATTGCAGTACACAGATCTGTGCTGCAATTGAACATGGAATGAATGGGAACTCTATCAACAAATCCTGGCCTTCACGACTGCAGGATCCTTAAATTAACATGAAGCTCTGACCTTGCAGTTCATTAGTGTTGCACAAATGCACTGAAATACTACATCCTTCTTCATGATTATCTTTATTCTGAAATCAGTTCCATTGCCCTTACCAACTCCTAAAGAGGGAAAAGAGGAGAAATGGAGACAAAGACATGCATTAGATAATTACTGGAATCAAACAATAGAATTCATATTTTAAAACAAAAATATCCTGTGATGTTGCAAAATGACCAGCTTTTTCATCTCCTAGTCCTTTCCAATCCAGTTTAGTAAGGTTGATCTGGACTGTTCTGACAATTTGACTATGTAAATACTAGGAATACAATAATATTTATAGGTTTGCTAGTCTATAATTCATAGAGAACCATCAATCCATCATTCCTAGCTCGTTCTACTTTCAAGCTGGCCAATAGCTTACTTGATCCACATCTAAGCAGGCATTCCTTTTTCACTCTTCACAAAAAGAAAAGACTAAATTCACACTGTGTTTTTCTATGTTTCATGTATGTCTATGCAATTATATATCCACTGATTTTTGGAAAAAATGCAGTTATAGTTTAAAGGAAAACTATGCAATAGGGAGGTAGATTAAAAATTGCAGGTACACTGAAAAATTTCAACAGCTTTCAGTTTCATGGCAGCAAACTTTCCTTCTGAAACTTGCAATGCTGCTAAACCAGCAATTCTGTATTTGTGTATTTTCCCCAAATGTGCAAGCACATTTCTACAATAGGAAACCTAAAATGCTGAGAGACAGGTTGAGTAAAGAATCTCCATCAAACACAAGGCAGCTGGTCAATTCACTTCCTGAAATGACATCAGTACGCTAAAACAGCACCAACACAAGGATATGTTGCAGCTGCTACCCTGCTGAAATGGATGGCTGAACATATGTGGAAGTAGACTGGAGGCTTTGAACATCCTCTTTTAAGATGGTACTGGTCTGCGCTAGCGACTTGCTTGGAACTCAGAAGAGAAGCTACGGGGATCCCAGCTCATAAAAGTATCCTAAATAAATCTAGTGTCTTCATGTCTAGTTTGAATAAGAGATAAAAGACTGGGCATAACATAGCCAATGTCTTATCCTGCATAAAGAAGTACAGAAAAATTAGACTTAACAGCCAGCGAAAACAAACTAAAAATTTAATGCAAAATCATGTTTTATCTATTTCTACAAAAAAATGAGTGACTCTTAAATCAGATGTTCCTTCTGATTAAACTACTTAGACTTCCCCTCTGATTCGTAAATTTAATAGAGGTCGTTCAAAGAGATGTTAAACTCTTTCCTCCACCTTAGTTCTGTAACTTCTTTCCAAGTTCTTCCCCAAACCTTTGTTTGTTTGTTTTTCAAATTCTTATCTCCAACAGAGGGAGATGGGACAGTCTAATTCAACAGAACCAAGAGCCATGCTTTATTAGTGGATATGAACTGACCAGTTAGGATGAGTCCGGCTGGCTGTAACAGTCAAGAATATTCAGCCTGCCCATTCACAGCCCTACTCTGATAGTACTGTGTGATGGAAGGAACCCAATTGTGATCTAAGTGCTGAGATTGCATAAACAACTGGAAAATCCCCTTCCTACAGCATTTTAGTGGCACTTACCTTGGATAGCATAGAGTTTTATGCATTTGATTCTGAAAAGCTTCTCTGGTGGGAGGATCAGGTTGTATTCTGATTTCAAGATTTCATAATATTCTACATATCTACTCTGCAAATAAAATTTAGGAGTGCCTTGAGACAAAAATAATTGTATATAGAAATCTATAACAAATATAAATAAATAAATATTCATATCTCTAAAAAGCCAAAATCTTAAGGAAAGCAAATGTCCTATTAATCCAAAAAATGGAAAGTCCATTTATAATGTTATCTGGGAAAGTCCTTGGGAGGTGGGGCAAAGAGATATCGCCCAGGAAATGGTCAAGTAAGGAACAGCGGACCCTGCAGTTGGATAGTAAGTGGGGCAACAGGCTCAGAAAGGACCCTCCCTGAGTTTCTCAGACTGTAAATGAGACAGTAAGAGAATTGTACTTTCAGACTTGCAAAACTGATGTCAGTCAACCTTACCAAGTAGACCAGACATGAAACAAGATCAGATAAGCTAATTCTACTTTATTGTGAAGCTACATTAATAGAAACTTGAAAGTCTGAAGGTATAGCTTGAAAGACTAAGGAAGATCCCTTCTGAGCCTCTTGCCCCACTGACTATTCAGCTGTGGGCTACGCTGTCTCTTATCTGACTATTCCCTAGGCCAGGGGTAGGCAACCTTGGCTCTTTTATGACTTCTGGACTTCAATACCCAGAATTCCTGAACCAGCCATGCTGACTCAAGAATTCTGGGAGTTGAAGTCCACGAGTCATAAAAGAGCTGTAGGCAGCATCTCTTTGCCTCCTCTTCCAAGGTATTTCTCATATCATTCTCTGATATTTGACTTCATAAGGGAGGGGGATTTAATATTCATGTCCCAAGCTTTGCTTAACCAAAAATGACCAAACCCAAGCTATCATGATTGGAGGAAAGGCAGTGAAGCAGAACTTTAAAAATGCAAGATAAAAACAGAAAATAACTATTTAAATTACACAGCTATTTTGTGCCAATCAATTGTATTAGGTTTTTTTTTATTCAACCTTATACATAGCTTCATAGTAAATTTTTTACCTGTGATGGAGTTTCAACACCCTGAAACTTGGTGCTGGCAGTTTCGTCAGTTCTTCTTTTACCAAAGTACTCCAAACTTTCCTTTAAAAATGAGAATCATGTTACTATAATTACTGCAGCATCTTACAGTATTCAGTTTAAGAACAACCAGCTAGAGATCTTATATCAGAAAAGTGCACAACCTGGGAACAGCAGAGTGCCTCAGGGCTACACATTTGTAAGTGGAATGTCAGAGCTACACTTCAGAAAATAGATGTGCTCAAGAAAACCAGGGGAGCAGAGTGGGGCAAAACTTAATTCAGATTTAATTAAAGAAACAATTACTTTAACACATATTTAATTATTTTCCTTTTCAGTCATATTGTAAATTACAATTCATAAGCAATGTTTGGAAGAACTATGGGCAGCAACTAAGTTAATACCAACTTTAAATAGAGTTCCAGGAGACATCCAAATAATTACAAGTTGGTCAACTTAATATTTGCTGCAGGCAAGCAGGTAAAATAGTAATCTGAGAAAAAAAACAACTGAACACATATAGGAACAAGCCTCGTTGAAGGAATTTCACACGGTGACAGAACAGCTTTTCTGGCTCTATTACATGAAGTCTTGGATATGGCAAATTCAAACTCCTTATCAAAGATGATGTTGAACAAACAAGAAGTTGCATGCTAGGTGGTTTGGTCAAGCCATACTGAAAGTATCAGTTTTTAATTACATTTTACATTTGGAACCCACACAGAAGAAACTATGGCAGGTAGCACTTTTCAACATGCTCTGCATAAAGAGTCATTTCAGATACTTTAACTCATTCAGAAACAAGAGGGAAAATATCAACATTACTTTGGTACCTGCGCAGTCTTAAACAGGCCGGTGTCAATAAGCCAGATGCAAATCATAGTTCCAGTCCTACCTGCATCAAAAAGGGGAAATCAGTGACTTAGAAATAATGTCATGTTTACTTGTCCCCAAGAATGAGGCTGTGAAAGCATCAGTATTAAGCAATCCCACCCCTGCACCTCCTAACAAATCTGAAACCTGAACTTACGAAAAATTCACCCTGCACATCTACCACCAGGTAATGCAAATAGTCTTCGAAGATAGCTACTATCAGTGAATGCTAAATCTATTGAGCCATAGTGGCGCAATGGTTAGAATGCAGCTACTTCTGCTGATTGCTGGCTGCCAGCAGTTCAAGTGTCAAACTACCATCCTTCGAAGGTCGGTAAAATGAGTACCCAGATTGTTGAGGACAATATGTAAACTGCTTAGAGAGGGCTGTAAAGCACTGTGAAGCGGTATATAAGTCTAAGTGTTATTGCTATTGCTATTACAGAATTTCCATGCATCCCAGATAATGACTGATAATCTAAGGTTTTCAGAAGGGCTAAAAATAACATTCCTTTTGAGTATGTCTGAAAGATACTGGATCACTACAGTGCACTCTGCATGGGGCTGCTTTTCAAGACGATGTGAGGCTACAGTCACCACATCCCTTAACTAATACATTATCTGAAAACATTTTATCAGCCCTTCAGCATTAATACTGACATATGCTAGCCTCTGAGTCCAATTCAGGGAATCATTTTACACACTCCCCTGCACCAGAACAATTGTCAAAAGAGGGATCTTTGGAACTTCCAAACCAGAAAGTTCACGTACCTTTCCCACCTTTACAGTGTATTGCTATAACATTGCGGTTGTCCTGTTCCATCCATTGCCTCACATTGGCAGTGAATATGAGTGTCTCCCTTAAAGAAAAGGAACAATGCCTTATTTAAGAGCTTATGTATTTATTACTGTAGAAAAATTAAAATGTTCTCTCATTTATCAGAACAGTGGAATTTCTTATAACCACACACCATTTCTATTTAAGCATCTTTAGGTTACCTCTGGAGATAAGCCAGAACATAGTTCATAGGAGAGATTTTTAAGGACTTTCCACTAAAAAGACTTGCATTGCTGCTCACAATTGAAAACAAACTGAATTTATTAATAGTTTTCTTCTTTTTGGGAGAGGAGACAGGCAGATTAGGCTGGAGGGTTTTTGTGAAGAAGGGCATTTTGGCAGATATTATGATAGATTATGGGAATAGAGGAAGGGTCATTATAGGATAGTAGTCTTTCTTGGTAAAAGCAGGACTACTGAGTCCAGAGTGTGGGTGTATGTTTGGTTAATTGGCCTGTAAGGGAGGGATATGTATTATGAGCACACCATTAAGGATAGCAGGAGGATGATCCATTATGATGGATTGAGAGGTCCAGAAAAGCAATTGTGAGGAAGAGAAATCAACAATTAGATGACCATCCCTGCTTCTATTCAGTGAGTTTGATTCTGGATTTATACTGTCAGCCCTTCAAGGTAGACCAGAGTAGGAAACTGAAATCATGCATCTCATCATCTCGTCTCTGGGTTTAGGACTGACAGCTGGTTATAAAACAACCATTTTGTACAGCACTTTGCCAATTCACTGAAGTCTTCCATGGTATCCAATAAGACCAGTGAAGTATCATCTGGCTGTGTTCTCTGGGATTTTTTGACCTGCTGACTTTTGTGAAGGAAACAGCCTACTCTCCGGCATGATTCCATCACCTGTACGACAGCCCTTCTGGCTTCTGTAGGAGTCAGGGTGGACCCCCTTGAAACAAGGCTATCAGTACTTTGTTTCAAGAGGAGGCATTGTGAGGTTATGGTATCCTCCCTTAACAGGTTTTACTGGGATACAGCTGTTTTAATGATTAACATCTCATCTCTGACACTCTTCTGTGTAGGAAAGATTATGGAACAGATAGAAAATGTCCTAAGACACAAAAGTCTTTGAAATCTTTTGAATCAGGGTTCAGGCATGGGAATAAAATGGCATTATTCATTCTGGTTAATAATTTTTGCTAGGACATAGATGAAGTGTACCCCTCATGAGAAGCTCTTAAATACCATCCACTGTGGCATCATTCTGGACCCTCTCAGAGGGCTAGGGATTGGAAAACTGTTCTTCAGTGGTTCTGCTCCTTCCTGATTAGGTGGTTCCAGTCTTAATGGGGAAGGAGAAGCTGGCCTAGTGGCTGCATCCTCTGCTTTTAAACATCTACATGAAACCACTCGGAGAAGGCATCTGATGGTTTAGGATGAGGTGCTATCAATATGCTGATGATATTTAATTGTATATGCCGCTCCGATCTGGCTGGAGATACTATACAAGTCTTGTCCAATGCTGGGAGACTCTTAGCATTTGGATGGAAGAAAACATGTTAAAGTTACACCCAGCAAAATAGAGTTGCTTTTCTTTTGGACTCACAGCTCCTAATAGAAGAGTAGGTCAAGCTGTAATAATGAGGCCCTTAGTTTCAGCTGGTACACCAGTAGCAGCCCTGCTTTGACTGGGAATAGCTTCTTATAATGACTCCTGCCCTCATCAGCACTTGCTGGGATAATTGCAAAGCAATTATGGGGCTATATTTGAAAACCATTCCAAAAACCATAACTCATACAGAACGTGGCAGTCTGTGCGCAGTCAGGTGCTTGACACAATGACCATGTTATCCCATTTCTGCAAATCCTGCAGTAATGTCCTGATGACTTCTGGATGGAAATCAAAGTGCTAGTTATAACCTACACAGCCCTTTATGGCTTAGCCCTTAGTACCTTCAGGTTAGCCTCCTTCAAGTGGATTTGACCTGTCCAAGGCTTTTCTCTTGGGAGAAGCTGCTGGCATTGCTTTATTTCTAGAAAGTGATGGGGCTGAAGTCCAGAGGCTCTATTTCTCTCTGATGACTCCTGCCCTCTGGAATCGTCTCTCTCTGGAGATGAGATTGAGTTCACTGATTATAACTTTCAGGAAACAAGTTAAAAGTAAGTTATTCCAGAGGGCCTTTGAGTATTAACTAATGTTGCAGGGTTCAGTGATACAGAGTTTTAATTAATTTATATTTTATTGTGGATATTTTATTTGTACTTTATTATTGTGAACTGCCAACAGTTGTGAGATAGCAGTATATAAATTCAATAGACTATAGATTTTCATAGGTTATATATTTTCATAGACTATAGGTATCTGCAAACTTTAAACAACTGGATTTGGTTTATTCAGCCTTGCTTTATTGTCAAATCTACACAGCACCATTGCAGAATCATACTTACGCCAAAGTGGGAACACTGTGGTCATCAATAAACATCCGCTCCACTCTATAATGGAAAATCTCTGGGTCATAGCCTTGCTCACCTGCAGGAAAAAATATTATACAAATATTATGTATATAAACAAAGTTCTATTAGGAAGATTCCAAAGCAATATTTTGGACAAATATCTAGATCTTAAATGGTACTTAGGCACTATTTACCCCACAATTCCCTTCAGACATTGACCAGACTCCTTGCTCCACCTAAAATGCACACCCACAGCTTTTAAAATGGGGAACTCTGTGTTTTCATCCTTCTCTGTTCTTTCCTGAATATCTGGGTTCCTTAAGAAAATAAAAATGCTAAGCAACTTTAATCAACGTGTTTAGTTTCGAAGTGTACCTATCTGTTCAGAAAAAGGACAACGCTAAGCCAGGGCAATATAGCATATTCAGTAAAAGGAATACTAATAGCATGGCAGGTAACATTCTGGCAAATCTTTACTTTGAAATTGGTTACATCCCTGCCAGCTATCAGGCAATCTTTACCACTAATTGTTTTGCAACAGTACCACTTGTTCTCAAACTTTAAATATACCTACTCCAAAAAGACTGGCAACCTCTGATCTATACCAAATTTTATATGAATTTGATATAAATTTGCCTTCCCTTTAATTAGTTAGTGGAAGTTCCAGTTTTAACAACAGATTGGAAAAGTTTTTAAAATTAGCAACAAAAACATCTATGATTCACCTAATTTATAGAATCAGATGTATCAAATTACAATAAGTATTTCATCTCCGTATTCAAAGCCCAGCAGCACATGGCCCTCTGAAGTGTCAATATCTATATGGTTTATTAAATACATACACAGAGATGCATCCCATTAAACTGTGTAGAAAAAAAAGCAAAGCTATATTAATTCCAAATTTCTACTGGAGTTGACAGGGTAGCAAACAGCAATATGTTCAACCCTCCTCGCAATTATACTGAATTTTGTTGCTGACAGAATCAGTTAACATCTATGGTTTTTAGATGATTGCTGAGCTACAGGTAGTCCTCAATTTATGACAATTGGGACCAGAATCTTTATCACTGAATGACACAGATGTTGTAAACCTAGAAAAGTTTGATTTAACACTTGCCACGAGGCTTGACATTTAAGAAGTGAACTGAAAAAAATTAGTCTATAATTGAAGCAGTTTTTTCCTTCTAGATGTTTTGTACCTTCCAGATGTTTTGACATTATAACTCAAGAAGTTTCAGTCAGCAAGGTATTGAACCCATCAGATGGAGACCACTAAGTTGGGAAAACATGAACTGAGGTTAAAAAAAAGTGGGAATACATTTGTATCTTAAGGCTATCCTAAAGACTGAGTTCTGTATCATTCAGAACTTTATTTTAAAAGGAAGCAGTTATTGATTTAGTGTGGTATGGTTAAGATATGTGATACCCAGATTCATGTCCTCCCTCAGCTATGGACATTCATTGCATATCTAGAAAGCAAAGCTAAGACTGAAGGTGGTAGATGGCCTGGTTTGTGATTAGAACAGATGCAGTTGACATTTTCCTGACTGCTCCAGTCTTGGTGACTAAGAAACAAAGTAATACTTACTACAAAGATTGTAGACTTTGTAGTGGTCTTCATGTTTTGTGTCCAAGAACTTTGCAACTTCCTTATAAAAAATAATAATTTATTTTAATTGTCAAGGTGGCATGAATTATTAATGACTTTATTTATCTAACTGGTTTCAGATAGAAAGTATTTCAAGGAAGATTCAAATCTCAGACAGAGGGTTTTGATGCTAATATGAAGACATACAGCAAGCTCCTGCAATCTGACTTCTACTTTCATAATTTCCAACCAGTATGCTGGCTAAATTATAAATACTGGTATTGCTAAAGTCCATCAACAAACTAAAGCAGTACTCAGGGAAAGAGACACACCACGGTACATATTCTTACAAAACAGTCCATCCATTGATAAGCTGACTCTTGATTTTTTAATCAAAATGCTGTACCCTGAAAAACGTGCCACCCAGGTTAAGCCAACCCTAAAAAATTTTGTGTTTTAATTTTCCACAATTTGCTTATCTTCAGGTGGCACATTATCCATGGTATTTTGATTAAAATTCCAAGGGTCAGTTTCTCTGCTTATATACAGGTAGTCCTCTACTTACGAACCATAATTGAGTCCAAACTTTCTTCTGCTAAGACAGTTGTTAAGTGAGTTTTGCTCCATTTCATGACCTTTCTTGCTACAATTGTTAAGTGAATCACTGCAGTTGTTAAGTTATTAACACACTTGTTAAGTGGCTCTGGCTTCCTCATTTACCTTGCTTGTCAGAAGGTCACAAAAGGTGATTACATGATCCCGGGACACTGCAACCATCATAAATATGAGTCAATTGTCAAGCATCTGAATTTTGATCATGCAACCATGGAGATGCTGCAACAGTCGTGTGAAAAAAGGTCATAAGTCACTTTTTTCAGTGCCACTGTAACTTTGAACAATCACTAAATGAACTGTTGTAAGTCAAGGACGACCTGTATATGTATTTTTAAAAAGTACTATCATATAAGCCCACCCATGGACAAGCAGAACTCAGTTTTGGGGGTATATTTTGGCACCTAAAATTCCCTGCTGATCCATGAGTATATATGGATATGTGCTTATCATACCATAATCCATAGTGTGGAGGACCTATAGTAAATATTCATACTGATTTTTTATTCAAAACACAGAATGCATTTTTGCTTTATCTGCAAACTCACAAGGACTGTACTTTTAACTGCTAAATTTGATAGTTGTTGAAGGAGCCAGATAGTCAGAATTCTGAGGCCTGCAGAACTCACCAATTTAGAAGAGGAATTGAATATCATTGAATACCATTATTATATTAACGGAAAAACAGAGTTGGAAGGGACCTTGGAGGTCTTCTGGTCCAGAGGTCACCAATCTTTCCCGATTGGTGAACCAGAGGGAAAGGGAGGGGGAAGCATGTTATGTACGCATGTGCGCACAAATGGGGCCACAAGCATACATGCGCCACAAACGGGGTGGCGCTAGCACCATGATACTCACTAGCCCTGCCCTGTTCTTGCGCACCGTGATATCTCATTTTCACATCCCACGGAGCAGCGTTTTTGCACTCCACAGCATGGCAGCATCCCGTTTTCACATCCCAAGGTGCAGCGGCATCTTGTTTTTGCGCCCTGCAGCCATGGCGCTAGCGCAACGGTGGGGGGAGGCATGCATGCACACGTGCACACACTGGCCAGCCTGTCTCGTGGCCCGGTGGCCAGCAGGCCAGGGCCCGGTAGTTGGCCGCCACCCACAGGTTGGGGACCCCTGTTCTAATCCAGGCTCTGCTCACGCAGGAAACCCTATACCAGTGGTTCTCAACCTGTGGGTCGGGACCCCATTTGGGGTCGAACGACCATTTCACGGGGGTCGCCAAACAAGGCAGTCCGCCATTTTTTTCCCCTTTTCTTTGGCCATGCCCCTGGCACCCAGTGATGTATAAGTGGTTGGGGGTCACCACAACATGGGGAACTGTATTATGGGGTCGCGGCATTAGAAAGGTTGAGAACCACTGCCCTATACCATTTTAGACAACTAGCTGTTCAATCTCATCTTAAAAGCCTCCACTGTTGGAGCAACCACAATTTCTGGAGACAAATCATTTGACTGATTGTCAGGAAATTTCTCGTTAGTTCTAGGTTGGTTCTCTCCTTGATTAGTTTCTATCCATTGCCTCTTGTCCTGCCTTAGGTGCTTTGGAAAATAGGTTGACCCACCTCTTCTTTGTGGCAGCCCCTTAGATATTAGAAAACTGCTATCATGTCCCCCCCCTTGTCCTTCTTTTTATCAGACTAGACATACCCAATTCCTGCAATCATTCTTCATACCTTTAGCCTCCAGTCCCCTGGTTAGTACATTGATACTTTTATTGGCACAATTTGGGGTTGTGATATATAGTTGGGTATCATCGACATAGGGTTTCCTGCTTGAGCAGGGGGTTGAACTAGAAGATCTCAAAGGTCCCTTCCAATTCTATTATCCTGTTATCCTGTTAATAATGGTATTAAATCCTCTTCCAAATTAGTAAGTTCTGTAGGCCTCAGAATGCATAATCAACTGCCAAGGATCCATTCACCATACGAGATGCTCATCCTTGAATGCATTAACAGCTGAAAACCGTTTCATTGACAAATAATAATACCAGTAGCAACATTCAAAAAAATAGCAATAGTGAACAGGTCTTGAGTAGTTATCATTTCTCATTGCTTATCTTTGAAACTCATTTTTTCATATGTTAAGTAGGTGTTAAATTTATATATGGATTCATGCCTAAAGCTTTGAGGGGAAAAAAATCCTAAGGGCAGACTATATTTTACATTGCAATATAGCTTTAGCTTCCAAGAGGTCTTTTCTTCTACAATTAATATGATATCTCTTACAATCATACTAAAATTAAACACCACCAATAATAATTGAGAGTAGAGGAAAACAAAAAGCAGGATTCACAGAATAACAGAAATTATTTCTGTCATCTTTTAATTTTTAGATTACCCATATAGGATTCCTGTAGAAAGCCTGCTGCCCAGAAGATGGAAACGACATTGCTATAACACGAGCTAATGAACAGATACAAATAAGCAAAAAAGAAAGAAAATGTTAAGATCTGTGTTGTGAGAGCAATGGGAGATTTTTCATAGGTTCACTACTTCTTTGAGTAGAGTCATGTGAAAAAGTAAGTATACCTCATTTTTTTTAATGTTTTCAACCTATTTCAACATACAAATATTTGATCTTTATTTTAACAATATTAATAAGAGATAAAATATTAGAAATATGCAGTGGTGGGATTCAAATATGTGAACAACTGGTTCTCTGTGTGGATGCCACTTCCGGAAGTCCATTCTGGGCCTGTGCAACAAAAAATTAGCCACCGGTTCTGCCAAACTGGTGCGAACCGGCTGAATCCCACCACTGGAAATATGTGCCATTTACATTTAATAGTACATTGTGTAATTTAAACAAACATAAATGCAAATTTTGCATACAGAAAAACTAAATAGACCCCGAAGACTACTGTATCTCAAATACCTTAGACTTAGGTGTGCCAGATCAAATCTTATTAAAATGTTTTACTAAAACTTCAAACATTTAATTGATTTTGCTCTTTCTTGTTGAATACCTGCCTAGATCCAAAAAACTCTCAGAAGCCTTCAGAAAGGAGATTATAATGCCTGGGTCTGGGAAAGATTTCAAAAGGTTGTCAAACATCAGTGATTCCACTATCCAGAAGATCATCTACAAACGGACATCTACAAACCACAGAATTTCATCATAGGACCTACAGATAGTTCTCACCACTACTGATGTCAAAGTGCACGAGTCTACTATTGTAAAGAAGCTGCACAAATTACATCTATGTGGAACATATGCCAGGAGAAAATATTTGCTGTCCAGAAAGAACATCAGGGCAAGACTAAAATTTGGTCATAAACATCTACACAAAGACCAGGGCTTCTAGAACAATGTGATATGGACAAACAAGCAAAGATAGAGTTATTTGATCACAGTACCAGAAGACATGTTTGGCGAAGTCAGCATTTCATCAGAAGAACCTGATACCAACTGAAAAACATGTTTCTATCAAAAAAGTACGGTAATACCAGGTATTAGAGCCAAAGGCATATTTATTTTTCCACAAAGGAAATGACACATTTGCTCCTTTTTTGGTGTTCTTATTATTGAATTAATTATTGAAAAGTCAATTTTATAGAGTTTTTTTCTTCAATTAATCACCTCTATATTTATATACTGTTTGAATGAAGATAAAATGATATATCCACCTATATTAAAAAAGAAAAAAACTTTATATGGCATGTATTTTTTCAGATGATTGTAGATTAAAAGCAAGAAAAACCATTTCATGATTTCAAAGATTATGACAAGGCTCTTCCTGTCAAATACAACTCTGGGGTTTGGAATTTGTACATTCTCTTAAGCAAAAACGTGACAGCTTGAGAGCCTGTGGTCATAGTTGCAGATGTAACTCTGGTAAAACATTTTTTAAAGGGAGAGAATTGGATTAATTAGTGACTTAATCAGTTCAGAAGTACAAAAGTTTTTTAAAAAACTGAAGCAGGACAATTTTAAAGTTAACACCACCAAGCAAACACTAAATTTTATGCAGGAAAAAAGTAACGGTGGAGTCCTTGGTGGTCTCTAAGCTTGCAGATGTTTCGTTACCAACTAAGTAACATCATCAGTGTGTGAGGTTTGCTCCACAACAACAAAGTACAGTAGCTTGCCCCTTCCAGTGTTGGTAGGGGTATGGTTTTTTTCTTATTAGTTCCTTTTCTACTTGAAAACAATACTCTATTTAAGGAATCTAAATAATCAAGGAAGGAAGTTTGTCAATAACTTAACAAATATCCCACAGTTTAGCATATTAACAATGCAGAACAAATATAATGAAAAATGGACGGAAGATGCTGTACTATAGAATCAGGAGACTATCAGGCTGTGCCAGTAATGGAGTGCTTTGCTCCAAACAGATTATATTAAAGTAAAATCAGCCTTTTTTTTCTAAGTTTAATATGTAATTCAGATTCTTTCCCCCAATATATCAAACTTGCTTCTCCAATTTAAAAGGTTTTCTCCAGAGTCTCAGACCACGGCAGATATTGAAAGCTGATAATCTATCCTCCCCATAATGGAGTGATGAACGAATAATAATCCCAGCATTTTTAAAAATGATCATATTTTGCAAATGTGAAGGAATAAAATCTGGAATTACAGATAGTCTTCGACTTATGACCTCGGGACACTGCAACTATCATAAATACATGCCAGTTGTCAAGCGCTCGCATTTTGATCACTTGACCATGGGGATACTACAATGGTCATATGTGTGAAAAATCATCATAAGTCACTTTTTTCAGTGCCGTGGTAACTTCGAACTGCCACTAAATGAATAGTTGTAAATTGAGGACTTATACTTACTGTATAAATTTGGTACTTTAAATAAAAAAACAAAAAAAATGTGTTGTATTACAATAAAAATATAAAAGACATCCAACAATTAAAAAGAAAAACATGATCACCAGTTGACTTGGTGAAGGATCAAACAATTTATACTAGTGTCATACCATCAGGTCTCTTAAAAGATGCTACAGCTATGAGAATTTGAATTTTTTAAGGCAATAATCCTAAATAAAGAAGTATTTTATTGGCACATATCACATAAATCCCAATATCAATCAGTAACTGTATATATTATGCAGTACAAATGGATTACAAATGGAGAAAGACAAACATGTTACTAATCTAATTTATCCAATTTTAGATATTGCAACTTTCCACAATCTAATACTTTCCAAATACACTAACACAGATTCCAGAATTACCAGTCAGCATGCCAATGGCTATGTTACCTATGTTACTTTGGGTATTGTAATTCCACTTGAAGGGCATCAGACTGAGGAAAAATGAATTATTATAGTTTCTTTCAAGCTACAGCCGAAAAACCTGCTCAAGATCTAGTCTCTCATGAATTACTAACAAGAAAAGGTAACACCACAGTCATTGGCAAAAGCTGCTAATGCAATTAATTCACACTGGTGTCTCCCCCCCTCTTCCTCATTCCCTAGGACCAGCATTCTGCCCTTCGTGAGGAACATCACTGACCCATGATATCAAAATTGTATGCATAAACATTATCTATTATATAAGACTTTATAACCAAGCATAATGATGGAATTAAAGATCTAATTTCCTTTTCACACAAAGAGAGGCATGACTGTGTAAAAGAAAAGGTTGAAAGAGGTGGCAATGGCTCTTGGCCACATTAAGATTTTTTACATGACTCTCACTCTACAAATATTCTGTTGCAAATGGTTAGACTTTAACTGCTCAGTATAATTGGCAAGGTCTACCTCAGCAAGCACTCATTCTTAACACAAAGAAGCAATAGTGAAGAGAAGCATAGGGATCACTACGTTTCCCTAAAAGCAGTCTTTAGATGGAAAATGGAACAAAGGGTTCTTCTTGTGTTCATCTTACACACACTCTTCCATTATCCTTGTATGCCTAGATCTCCATTTATGACCAATCTCTCTACTAGTCAAGAAATACCAACCAGTGACATAAGTGAGATCCAAGTCAAAGCCACCTCTTGTGTAACGCCTTTTATTTTCTGAGACCTGTTAGTCAAACGGGAAAAAAACAATAGTAAATAGTGATGTTAGGAAATAAGTAGTCAGTCATGGAAGCATAGATTCCAGAAATTATCCCATTAAAAATGAAGAGACCTTGAAATCACTCATCTCCTGGTTACTGCCTAACACAATGGTGGAGAAATGATTTGCCACTGCATATTTCTTGAAACTTTTTCCAGTATTTTTTCTGCCTAACTTTGAAGCACCCTGTCTTCAAAATCATACGTTAGTTTAATTCAGCAGGTACAAAAGCACTTTTTTAAAAAAATACTGCAAAGGCTGGTTCAGTAAACAGTAATCTGTCTTAAACATAAGTATATGTTCACAAAAACTCCTCTCTAATAAATATCTACAATGAATACGTTTTGTAAAATTTGCAGCTTTTTTTTTTTTCAAAAAATCAGGCTATTCTTTGGTCACATTTTAGGATCGAAATTTAGGTGCTGGAAGTCAGAGAAAGGTAATTTGCAAGAAAGCACGATCTGTAGCCAAGTTTTTGTCCTAATCTACTGTAGATGGCTTTTTAAATATATCCTCAGACAAGTTATACATCCATGATGTTATCTTAAAAAAAAATCAAGTGGTACAACTAAGCAAAATTCTACTCAAAATCAAGATGTACTGTCACCCACTTGCAAATATATAATACTGCTGTTTCACTGTTAAAATGAAGTAGCACACACACAGAGACAGACACACATACTACTTTGAGTTCAGGCTTTCAGTGCATAAAATTCACAAAGATGCTGATTTGAGAGCTTCACCTTACTATCATGGGTTCTTCAGAAAATCAAGAACAAGCGTTTAAAGTGCAAAATTTGTAATCAATGTGAAACAGATGACCTATTATTTGAAACTCTGAATGAAAACCTGAATATTACATGAAATCACAAGATCTGAAAAAGTCTACCTTCCAACAAAAGACCTCAGTGTTTCCTGTCTGGTGCGCTTTAGAGAGACTGGAAATGCAGCCATCTATTCTAAGCTAACATGGGCCAGTCCTCAAGTCCTTCTATCACAGAATTTAAGGGAAAAAGTCAATTAAAAATTAATTATGGTATTCGTGTTTATTAAAAGAAAGAACATTCAATCGGAGATTTCAAAATATATACACAAAAAAACTGGTTCAGTTTACCTGTTTGCAACAAGCCCACAAACCACTATATCAGCCTTCTTAGAAAGTGAATTCAGCAAATCTAGGCACCAGAGCTGACAACATTCTATTTCACTTACCAACCTCCGAGTCACTTTTTCAAGTCGTTCTGCCTCAGCAGCCAATCGAAAAATTCTTACCAGAATTATAACCCTCAATATTCGAAGAATGGCAACTGCTCTGGGAAATAGAAAGAATGGAATTATATCAACTATTAGTGCAAACTTTGGCTATACCCAGATCACAATGTAGCCCCTTCTACAATGGTATTCAAGTTTGGGAATCTGTAAGTTTCAACCGCACCAAATTATTATACAACCTCATCTCCTGCCATATCTTCCCACAAGTAAAGAATTTCTATAGATATCAGAGTTATTGTGGCAGAAGAGGGAGTAAGAATGCCATTTAATATCTACTTTGTTTTGGGAACAAATGAAACCACTATTGTTATATATCAAAAAGATATCCCTCCCCAAACAAAAAAACCACAATAAGCTAGGTAAAAATCAATGCACGTAAAACCTGATAATTTATAATCTGCTCATCTCTCCCTTTTAAAGAATAAAAATTGAGGTCTTTAACAAATAGGAAAGAAATAAAACACAGCATTTCTGCATTTTGGAGTTAGACTGATCAGGTGCCTGTGGAAATTCTCAGTCATGCAGGTCACAGTTGTCGGAAAGGTGCTTTTTCAAAAGGCAGCTGGACAGTTTTCTTCCTGAAGAAGATGTTTCACTTCTCATCCAAGAAGCTTCATCAGTTCTAGCAGGATGGTGGGGCAATGGAAGGATTAGTTTAGGCAGGATGGTGGGGGGGTTGGAAGGATCCTATTTCTTTGCAGTCATCTGGTTATTAGCACTCTCCCTGAGAGCTCTTGAAGCCTCTTGGGGGTCTATCTGTGCCCTCATGGTCACATGTGCAAATGGGGGTGGAATCTTCTTGGAGCTGCTGCAAGGGCTATATTGTATGATAAGAGATAGGTAGTGTCTTATCCCTTCCTCTCTGTTGAGAGAGAGGGAAGAGAAGCAAAATGTCTTCCTCTTCCTCAGGGAAAAAACAGTCCAGTTGTCTTCTGAAAAAGCACTTTGAGCTGAAGAAGTGCATATTTCTTACCTTGGAAGCAGAGTTATTCCAGCCAAGTCAGAGGAAATATATAAAATATCAACCAACAATGTACCCACAACAATGATGCTATCTAGAATGTTTAATTTGGATTTGAAGTAGTTTTTGAATCTGAAATGCAAAATAGATAAGAATATTCGAACACTAAGTAACAATAGCTTAATGATTTCCCTCTCCCAGTGTCAGAATGACAGTTGCTCATCAAATAGCTACTTCCAATAAGACCTCAGTGCTAAAGAGACAAGAGAGATGGAGGAAACACAAGATGTCTACCTTGGAATTCTGAACAGAACCTATATTTTTCTTCCCTCCGACTATAAATGAACTCTGTAGAAAATAGTATAGTTCTATAGAGGGTGACGATAGAGTCCATGTAGGTTTTATGACAAAAGAAGCATAGGTATCAGCAATAAGCATATTAGAGATATATAGTAGAAAGACAGGAAGATACAGAAGATAGTGTAGATAAAAAGCTCATGGAAAATAGTTAAAAGATAGTTTAGTAATATGATACAAATTTGTGAAATGGTTAAAGGCCCTTATAATTTACAATTCTTTTTTTTTTTGTAAGCGTTCCTTGTTTTGTAAACTAAATTAAAAGTCTCCCCAAGCTGTTGAAGGCAGATTCAAAAACCAAAAGGAACTGTCCAGGTTTCTAAATGCTTTGAGTCTTTATCAAATCTGAGACAATCTGATTATTCGTGGCTCAAAAATATCCTGCCATAGCTCTCCATATTGCAACAATTTGCTGTAAAACTCACATTGTATACATTATCATCTCAGAATCTGTATGTAATCCATTCTTTTATTACCACCAACACCTCTGAGGGAAGCACAATGGTTTTTTAAAAATACAAAAAAAAGTCATTTTAAAAAGCTAGACATGCAATCCATTTAAAAGCAATAGCTTATCACTGATCATGTTCAGTGATCATAAAATATAGACTGTTGGGGCAAAAACTGGAAGGAGAAGTGAAACTAAGTTTGCTTCTAGATTATTCCTCTGAGATGCAACAGTGTTGCCTAATTCATGACATTTTACAGACAGTCAAGATGATATAAAATTCCACTTAGAAGTCTCCTGCCTTTTCCTGATCAAGTTCTTCATCTTTTCTTTCTACCAGAAACATATAAATTTTAAAAAAGAAAGAAACAAAAGCTCAGAAAATATCTTGGTTTGGTTGCAATGTCCTTGAAAGCACTTCAGTGTCTTAAAAAATTAATAGAGTCTCTAGAACAGTGGTTCTCAACCTGTGGGTCGGGACCCCATTTGGGGTCGAACAACCATTTCACGGGGTCGCCAAACAACGCAGTCTGCCATTTTTTCCCCCCTTTTCCTTAGCTGTGCTACTCCCTTTTATTCTATTGGCTTTTGAAAGCCAATAGAATAGACTCTCTTGAATAGGGTCTAATTCTATTGGCTTTCAAAAGCCAATAGGAATTGTCCAGGCTGTCTCTGCCCTGCTGAGCCCGCCAAAAGTCCCATTCTGCAAATGGTGCTGCACCAGTTGAGTAGTCCTCGACTTACGACCGGATGAGTAGTCCTCGACTTACGACTGGTTGGGGGTCGCGGCATTAAAAAGGTTGAGAACCACTGCTCTAGAAATATGAACAGGAGTATTCCAAACTATTTTTTACAGATCCCCAAAAACTTTAAACCTTTAAAAAGAAAACCTTTAAAACATTTTATTTCCAGTACAATTCTACTATAGGAATACAGAGATCTCCCTTCAATCCCTAGGGCTAGTTCTAAATTCCCATATTTCATTCCATCAAGATGCTTGTAAAAATCAGCAGATTTCTATGTGCACATATGCTCTTACCCTTCAATAAACACTCGCAGGATTACATCTATGAAGAAAAATAATGATATACTCAAAGAGAGGTTTCCAATCATGTATTCAACAGAATCGCGTGGTTCATCAATCACCAGAGAAAGAATCACAAGTGAAACATCCACAAAAATAAGCACCACACCAAAAAATCTGCAAGTGTAAAGGAGATGAGAAATGTAGATATATTTCAAAACAAAAAGAATGCAAGTCATAATTCTGTACTTTTTGTTTTTCTATTACATAAGATGTTAAGATCCAATTGGTTTTGGACTACATCTTCTGTAATCTCTAATTACCATTAACTATAGTTTTTGATAATGAGAGCTGGAGAGAAATAAATTCTGGGGATGCTTATTTTGGAAAGAAAATGGTCTTATCAAACCCTACAATTCAGTAATAGAATGACAAGGTGCTGGAGAGCCGCAAGTGTGATGTGCAACCTGCTCCCTAAAACTAAATCAGTTGAACTAAAATAGTTGAAAAGACATGAAAAAACAGTCAATTATTTTATTAATGCAGATAGTGTCTCCAAATCTATTTTAAAAATATTTGATCAAGAAATTTGTAGTATAGTCATATGCTGGAGGCATGTGCATTGTAGACTGGGTTCTTACATTGTGCTACACCATAATATAGTTTGATATTATGTGTCATGTGTAGTCAGACTCTATGGATTGTAAATTATAAATTATGGCCTAATAGTTGAATAAATCTTGCAAACTGTCTTACTGAACAAACCATGGTTTATAAAAATGTTTAAACTGAGCAATATTTTCTGATACAGTAAATCTGTAGAATTGAAAGGGAAAAATTCTCTGTACAATTCTTTCCCTCTACTTAATTACATTTCATGTAAACTTAATACTTACCTGAATCCAAAAGACATCACACATGGAGATACCTTTTTTTTCATCTTGCTGAATAGTTGGTGGAGAAAGGGAGCAAAAGAAAAACTGTTAAAATGTTGACTAAGATTTCAAGGAACAAATCAAGCCTATCAAAATAGAGTTGTATCTGTACTCCCTGATCAGGTATAAATATTGTAGTGGTATCAATAACACAGAAACTTTTATTATACTTATAAGACAGTCTAGAATTATACCTTCAGTAACAACTCACATTTTTAGGCCTGCTAGATACTAGTTAAATCTTCCTAGCAATCCTTTTTGTTTTCCTTATAACTCCTCAAAGCAGCAATTGTTTCTATTTTTCTCAAAGATTTTTGAATCCAAGCTTTAAAAGATAACTATAATTTTTAGTAATTAATAGAATCCTATCAAAAAGAAGAACAAACAGAATTCTATCAAGAAAGAGAGCCAATTAAAGATAGTTAAAAGATGGGAAGGGAGAGAGCAGGATGTGTAGGAGGGAGAGCTCTTAATTCATCAATCACCTCCAGTGTGATGCTCTGCCTTTGGGACCCCAAGCCATCTGGCAGAGCCAGGTCTTCAGGCCCTTACAGAAGGTCAAAAGCTGATCTCATGTCAGAGGCCAAGATGTTCCAAAAGGCAGGAGCAACGGTAGAGAAGGTCTCCTTCCTTGACTGTGGGGCCCACAGCATGCTCTTTCTGCCAGAATGGGTGAGGTCGGCCAGTCCCAAAGGGAGGGACAGTTTTTCAAGTAACCTGGACCCATGCCTTGCAGGTCTTTAAATGGAATTACTAACAGCTTGAATTGCACCTGGAAGCAAACTGGCAGCCAGTGCAGTTCACAGAGCAGTGGTTAACATGACCTATCCTAAGGGCCTCAAGAACTGTCCACGCTGCTGCACTCTGCACCAGTTGAAGTTTACAAAAATTCTCTTCAAGGATAGCCCCATGTAGAACGCATTGCTGCAATGCAAACGCTTGCTAAATGTAAGCATTAAAAAATCCTGACTTTCTTTTCTCAACTGTTAGCTCAATAACAGAGAAATGTTATGTTATAATATAATATTGTGTATTATTTAAATTTATCAGCTTACCTCGTCCATGAATCTGAATCAGAATCTTCTTTCTCAACACCATCATCAAGAGTAACTACAGATTCCTTGGTTAGCTCAGTTCTGCCATAGAATTAATCAGTCAAGCTACTATTATAACATTTCTTCAATGGTAACATAATCAACTCCATTTATCCCAAAGATAAATGACTTGTGTTATTTAAATTTTCAAACTGTTCAGGAAATTCAACTTACTTAGTACGTGTTCCTGCATCCTCTTCAGTAATCTCCTTGGTCACTTGATTTCTGCCACAGAATTAATCAATCAAGCTGCTATAGTTAATATTTCTTCTTCAAAGGCTTCTTCAAACAGCATCATCTCCCCCATTCTAATCACTGCCCTCCAGATGTCACATTCTAGGATTGTAGACTAAATTGGGAAGTGGAAAAATATCCCAGAAGGCAGAGGCAAGCAATTTTCATATTGGTGTTCCATATGGATGTGTCCATGTAATCACCAGGAACTGAGTTTGACTCAAGAATGATTTTACCCTTATTACATCTGGAAGATGCTAAATTGTAAGATGCTTTTTAACACTGAATGAAAAGGCACAATAGTCCACTTTCTAAACATGTACTTTCTCTTTCTTCAAAAACTGCAGGAATCAAAATTAGTCAAGGATGGAAAGGAACAACCAAGGGCATATCTTGAAAAAGTGTTTTATAAATGTATCTTCTTCATATATCTAATCACCAGGAGTATTGATTTTTCTGTTTACTCCAATGAAAGTCATCCACTTGTGGATAAAACTGAGATAGTTTCAAGTGGGAAAATGTGAAGACTATAATGGAATATACTACACACTTGTTCGTACAAGTTTTTCCCACATTCAGATAAAGTACAAAATGCCCTGCACATCACAATACGTGATTCAAATTGGCATTCAAATGAAATGTCTCATCTACTGTAAAATATGGAAGTTTGCCTGTTAATATTACCACCCAGTTCAAACCATTGAAATAATGAGGGGAAATATACATGATTTGAATAATAAAGTATTAATTTGCATAACTGTTTTTTTATTTAGGTTCAGATAGAATATACTGTCATTTGATTTGATTATGACTTAGCATGATATACAAATGTAGCCAATTAAATTAATTCATAGTTTCAAAAAATATAACTTGGACTCAAATTGTATTCTCATATGTTTGGGTAGATATGTTATTACAAATCTAGTATTAACTTGAGGCACTAGCAACCGAATCTGAAGTTCTTTGTATTCAGAGTATGGATGCTGCCATGGAACTATCATTACATTTATATTGCAACCAAAATAACTTACCGAATGGAGCCTTCTAATTCAATTTTTACAGTTGACATTATATTTTATTTCTTATGTAGTGGAACACGGCAGAGATACTGCCTATGAAAAGAAAAAACCAGGAACTGTTAAGAGTAACAAAAGTGGTATTTTATACCATGCTATCCTGTCAAGCACAGCTTCTTTCTATTAATGTATACATATGGGCTATTTAAGTTAATCCACCAAAATCAATTGTACATTGTCTATAAATTGGTTGGCATATCAAAGCCACATGCAGATCTGAAAGGCTTCATTACAGTGGTTTCAGATTAAAAGCTCTCAGTTTACTAAAGAAAATAAATTACAGGTAGTCCTCAGTTTATAACTATAATGGAGCCTGCCCATCATGGTCATAAGTTGTGATGGTCATAAATCAGGTCACCCACTTGACCAACCCGATTTTATTACTTTTGCGGCAGTTGTTAAGCAAACATTCCAGTCATTAAGCAAGCCAATTGTCTGCTATGAACTGGTTTTACTAAAAACCAGAAGTAAATGCCATAAATGTGGTCATGTGAGTGAGGGGGGCAGTTTTTAGAAGTTTAGAACCAGGTTGTAAGTACCCACAGGGAGGTTCTTCGTAATTTCAAATAGTTGCTAAGCAACTGGTTGTAAGTCAAAGATGACATGTAAACACATATCCCATTTCTCTTATGTTTTGTTTTTCAGAAAGAAAAAAATGAGAAAAAATACTAGAGGATTATAATTAAAAGTATCAAATACAGTACCAAAAATGGAAGTGGATGGCTGCATAATAAAACATTATCTGGAAGGCTCATTCACTTTGGCCAGACTTCAGTTACTGTACATCAAATTACTAATTCCTTAAATCAAGTCCCAAGCTCCAGGATCACTGATAAATGGGAATCATGGCAGTGGACTTCTAAAGAACACCAGTGTTAGAGAAAGCTGACTTCAGCCTATTTTTCAATGGTGCTTACATCATTACATCAGACAGGAATGAGAAATTCACCTGATCAAGTTTTAAAAATATTTCCTGTAAAGTGAAAGGGAGCACTTTCTTACCATTCTCAATATATCAATATATTTAGAACAGCAAAGTAGCTGTGGCAAGGATAGATTGCACCTCTATAGTTAATGTGCCAGCTGCAATCATTCATCAGCCAGTCAGACTTGGTGAGCTATGTATTATCATTATTTATTTAATTTATATCCCATCTTTATTATTTTTATAAACAACTCAAGGAGACAAACATATATAATGCTCCTTTCTCCTATTTCCATGCAACAACCTTGCAAAGTGGGTCTCTGTTACAACCAAAGTGAACACTGAGATGTATTCTATGTGGAGCTATTTTGGATAAGCAAAACCCTATTGGCCTTCCATAAGGACCTAAAAATTTGGTTATGTGCCTGCATCTGGGGCTCTGAATGTGTTAAGGGCCTGGTGTCTTCACTTTAGTGTTAAATTGGATAATTTCCTCAGCCATTCTTTCTATATACAGGTAGTCCTTGACTTACGGCCACAATTGACCCCAAAATTCCTGTTGTTAACTGAGACACTTGTTAAGTGAGTTTTGCCTCAGTTTATGACCTTTCTTACCATAGTTGCTAAATGAATCACTGCAGTCATTAAGTTAACAACACAGTTGCTAAGTGAATCTGTCTTCCCCAGTGACTTTGTCAGGTTGCAAAAGATGATCACATGAACCCGGGACACTGTGACCTTCATAAATATGAGTCAATTGCCAAGTGTCTGAATTTTGCAGTGGGAATACCGCAATGGTCGTGTGAAAAACGGTCGTAAGTCACTTTTTTCAGTGTCGTCATAACTTTGAACAGTCACTAAATGAGCCGTTGTTAAGTCAAGGACTACCTGTATCTATTTCTGTGCTGTTTTCATTGGTTTTAAACGTTTTATTGTTTTAGACTTGTAAGTTGCCCAGTCATTGGGTTGAGGTGGGCAGCCATAGAAATTAATTAAATAAGTAGAAATTAGCTTAACAGATGCAATCCAATCACAGCTGAAAGAGGAAGAAGGAAGACTCCGGGTTTTTCACCCTCAAGTTTTTCGTTCTCCTTGCTAAGGGAAACTAAGATGTGGTGGGGGGTCAGAGGCTCGCTCACCGGATCGAGGTTTACAGGGAGGAAGGGGCACAAAGGAAGCGCTTCTTTCATTTTCCACTGAGGGCAAAGATGCCCGGTTTCCAAGCGAATTGGCCGCCAGGCTACCTCATGTTCTACTGTACTTAACCGTATGACGGAATCTGGACGGCAACAACCAAGTTCCCGCCCAGCCGTCCGGCCTTACGCTCACCTGCGGTGACCCATCCAAGGCTCTCCGGGTCAATACCACGGATCCCCTGCCTGGGAGTTTCGGGCTACGAGCAGCGGCGACCAGAATGGCTGAGAAAAGCCGCCCCTTTTGGGGCGCCTCCTCATGCTGGCTCGGCCGCGACTCCACCTGACTGGGACTCGGGCCTGCTTATCGCCATCACTGGCGGGAAAAGCGCGGGGCGGCGGGCGGCTTCCCGCAAAGTTCTCTGGCGGAACGCCGTTGCCAAGGCCGCGCGGCTCAGGTCAGAGGCGACCATTATCGCAGCGAGCGGCGACTCTCCCTCCCTAGCGAGGCGCGTGACGTGAGCGCGCGCGCTTCGCGGCTCAGAAGGGCGCAAAGCGGGTGGATTTGATTTTTTTTTTTTCCTCGTCTCGAGGCGTTCGCCTGCCTCAGGAACGCTGGACTGTCCTCTGATCCTCATTAAGTTTGGATTTTATACCCTGGTCTGTTTTGGAAAAAAAAAAAACCCCACAATTGATTGGTGGTGTGTGATTCTCTAAGTCTAAACCTTGCTTTGACTATTACCCGAAATTGGCTGTTTTTCTGCACCACATAAGAAGAAGGCATGATGGTATACATGCGGGATTCTCACCATATGATAATATGCCAAGCCATAAATGTTAATAAATCTAGGCTTTGCACAAATCCACCCCTGCAGATTCCTTTCAGGTCCTTGGTTTGTGCATTGCAGCATGCCTCGATTTGTTTTAATCATGATGCAAAGGAATATAGAAGACTGGGTGCTTTATTCCGATTTAGTATATTTATTTTGATCACGTACCGGTATATATCCACATTATATGCTGGCTGTTAGAGTACATAAAACTCTAACCCAGGGGTAGGCAACCTTGGCTCTTTTATGACTCATGGACTTCAACTCCCAGAATTCCTGAACCAACCATGCTGACTCAGGAATGCTGGGAGTTGGTCCATGAGTCATAAAAGAGCCAAGGTTGCCTACCCTTGCTCTAACCCATATAGTCTTTTGTTCATAATTAACCATATTGGTTAATTTACAACAATAAAATAATATGAAAAGTAAGATTATAAACAGAAAGAAGGAATTACAGTGGTGCAGATAATACTCATCTTCCAACTCTGTAAAAAAATTTACTAGTTTCTAGAAGGCCATTAGAGTGAATGGTTATTTGACCTCAAGAAGGAAGTCATTTCATAACATGGCTTTCTATAGGAAAACATTGGGGTATTTAGAAAATTTGTTAGAGAGCATTTACCAGTTGAGGCATGGATGAGTCTTATTACCAACAACTGCTCAAGACCAAGGTTCCTATGTATAGACTTGGCCATTGTGGTTTGTAAAACTATAGCTTATGACCATAATAGGCAACCATGGACTCCAGTTCTATTTTTATACTTCCAGATTTCCCAAATTGCACTGCTCAAAACTAGATTTTGGCAACATGATTTTTCTTCTCTTTCATTAACATATGCCTAAAATATGCTGGAGGCTTAAAGCATTTTCACTTGGTAGCTAAAGCTCTCTCTCCCCACAGTAATAAACAAAAATGATTAATAATTTTGATTAAATCATTGTCATGACTTTGAAGGCCAGGTTTATTTATTTTGAGTGCATGTCTTAGTCCCCAAAAAGTTTACTGCCCCTTGGTTTATTTCTTTGTATACTGCATGAACTCAACTATTTGAAACTATGCATATGTGGTTACTGAGGTCAACCTCAAGATCCAGACTATTCAAAAATTAGTACTAGCGTTCAAAAATTCCTAGAATAAGTGCCATTAAATTCACAGGAACTCACTTCTGAGCTAATATGCATGGGGTTTATGTCAATCATTTATTTCAGTGTAATAAATGCTACAAAGCCAAACCTCTGACAACAATGTAGAGCCATACTCATTAATTACAGCAATTAAAATCGGATTGGAAGGGTTTTGAAACAGACATTTCATTTTATTAGCATTCAAAAATATTTATGGCTTTCCTGTCTTTCTCATTGATGGAAAAACTTTGTAGAATATATATTAAAAACAGCAGTATTTGGATTTCCTGCGTATGCCAGTTTGAAAATCAGAATGGTTCTATAGTAACAGCCTCATACAGAAGCTACATTATTATAAGCCTAAATTAGTCCGTGCTATGGCAAGATAAAAGGCTCTCTTCATTGAAGTGTACAGTTTTGTCTGATTATCTGAGCTGAGTCTGATTTGGTTACAAAGTCTGGGACATTGAATCCTGCTACTTGAAAGTTACATTCATCTCCCTCCTGACAGGTTAAGGTCCCTCAGGAGGTGATATTTAGATATGTCAAGTGGTGGTAAATATCCCCTTCTAGGATGGTGTGGTTCCACCTGTCTTTAGGGAAAGTAGGTGAGAAGATGATAGGCCAGCAACTTCAAATGACTCTATAGGAAGAGAGATAGTTTGAATAATGGATTGTATATGTATAGGGTAGAGTAATATTTTATTTTAAGTAGGATAACTATTTTGTAGTGGAAGAAGAAATAAGAGAGATTTCTGATAAAATTAATGACTCATGAGACTAAGAACTAGAATACCTTTGGAAGGGGTATCCGAAGTGATAATATGTTTATTTAAGATTAAATTGGACTATGGTAACTAAATTAACAAAGTTTGAAAACAGGATTAGGATTTATAGAAATCTAATGCAGAAATGGATTATTTTAAATATGTCATACTATTTGAGGGAAATAGAGAGGGAATATTTAATGTATTTACTTGAGTTATTCATATATGATTTTGTTTTTGGATGTTTGATTATCCCATCACCACGGTGTGTCTTGAGCACTTTTGTTGTAAAACTTTAAAAACCAATAAAATTTGTTATAAAAAAATGTCTCTATAGGAAGCATGTTATCTGGACACATACTGTAGCAGTCAGAGTTCAGGTTGGGATATAGCACAGAGATGGCACTAATCACACTGTTGGATGACCTCTTGAGAGCTTAGTTCGGGGGAGTATACCTGTCCTGGCCATTCTTGATCTGTCAATGGTTATATAATTGATTCTGGGCCAGCTGAGAGGACTGGGAGCAGGAGACACTGTTCTTCAGCTGTTTAACTTCTTCCTTTGCTGCCTCCAGTTGGTATTTGGGGGAGGGGATTCAGCCTTAGCGCTCTGCTAAAATTGTACATCTCTGCCCCAGGCCATCCAGGTGATGTTGTCAAAGTGTTTTGGAAGTGCCTGGAAGTTTTGCATTTCTGAATAGAGTTGAACTGTGCCTGGAAGTTTTGCATTTCTGAATAGGGTTGAACTATGTAGAAGAGGGAGTAGGGAATGAAGGACAGGAGGAAGATTTACTAAGATAAGTAGGACTTGAATCTGGGCCAAGAAACTGACTTGAGAAAATGTATAAAGTAAATCCCTCCCTGGTTCACATGAAGATAAAGGAAGAAAGAGGGAAGTGCATTCAGACTTGCAAGATTCTGTTGCTATAGCTTTATAATGAGTTTCTTAGTTTAGTCTTGTGTAGGCTATACAGCTGACCAACTTGATAACATTGAATGGCTATGAGTTTTAAGGCTCCTTCTATCTGATAATTTTCCTTTGTTAATTCTGAATGAGATTATACTCCTCCAGGCAGAGTGGGTCTGGGGAATTCCTTTGGACTCATGGCATCAGTTTCAAGAGCAGGTGACAGCTGTAGCTAAGAGGGCCTTCACCCAAATGCATCTTATGTCGGTGGTGCCCATTCCCAATGGAGAAGCACTGCTATTCATGCTACTACAACACACTCTGCTTAGGGTCACTTTTGAAAGGTGTGTGTACCTTTCAAAAGCGTACATTACTGCAAGGACTACTTATACACAATACTGCAAGTGCTGTTGCATTTTGTTTAGCTAAGGCTTGTGTATAAGTAGTCCTTGACTTACAACAGTTCATTTAATGACCGCTCAAAGTTACCACAGCACTGAAAAAAGTGACTTATGACCATTTTTCACACTTGACACCCATGCAGCACCCCATAGTCAGATGATCAAAATTCGGACCTTGACAACTGATTCTTATTTATGATGGTTGAAGTGTCCCAAGGTCATTCAATCCCTTTTTGCAGCTTTCTGATGAGCAAAGTCAATGGGCAAGCCAGATTCAGTTTGCAACCCTGTTATTAACTTAACTGATTCACTTAACAACTCTGGCAGGAAAGGTCACAAAGTTGAGCAAAACTCACTTAACAACTGTCTCACTTAGCAACAGAAAATTTGGACTTGATTGTGGTTGTAAGACAATGACTACCTGAACATTACTGCATTGGGACCCAGTAGGTTCCAGGTTCAATTTAAGGTGCTATTGGTTATCTTTAAAAATGTTATGGGGCCAGGTTATTAATGGAAACATTTTCCCCTGATGGCTTCTTCCTATCCCAACAGATTGGGCAGGGTAGGCATGCTACAAATCCCTTCAGGAGGGCAATGTCACCTGACATTTCCTAGGAAATGTGCCTCCTCTATCGTGGTGCTTGCCCTATGGAAGAGCCCCCTCCCAGAGATAACAGAGATTCTAACCTTGCCGGCTTTTCAGAAGGCTATGAAGACCTGACTCTTCCCCCAAGCATTTATTTATTTATGAGACTTATATACCGCTTTAAGTGCAAGCACTCTCTAAGCGGTGTACACCAATAAGCAATGTATATATATATTCACATTGCCCCCAACAATCTGGGTCCTCCTTTTACCTACCCCGGAAGGATGGAAGGCTGAGTCAACCTTGAGCCGGTGAGATTTGAACCGCTGACCTGCTGAACACAGTCAGCTAAAGCGGCCTGCAGTACTGCACTCTAACTGCTGCGTGCCACCTCTGCTCATTGGGGCCAGACTGCATTGGGGCCAGACTGTTCGTTCTGGAACTTTGGTGCATGTAAGCATGATGTGGCTTCCCCCTGAGATTTTTAACAAGAGGCCCTCTCTCTCATTTTTTTTTTTTTTTTTGTATACTGAACAAAGTTTACATCTGTCCATGTTTTTATACTATATGTTCTCTGCCCAGAGTTTTGTGGATACATGGGTGGCATTATAAATTTGATAAAGGTAAGAACAATAGTCCAATATACTGGTCAAGAACAGGTTGGTTGATAGATGTTTTTGGACTTCCCAGTCTAGGGATAAGAGAGAATGACTGACCCAATATTACCCAACCATTCTAGACTCTGGATCTGATCCAGTATCTTAACCTCTACACTCCACTGGCTATCAGAAACTGTATAAATGACTAAGAGAATTTTAAACCCGGATCTTTCACTTCTAGTCTAATCTTTTAACCTTTACACCACACTGGCTTTCAGAAGTGTTACGGCAACATAAAGGTAGAGAATTTTGGCCTTTATTTTTCATTTTCTCTCTCTTTTTCTCTCTTTCTTCCTATCTCTTCTCTTTTTCCAGTGAAAGGACAAAAGCTTGGATTCTCTCCTTTCTGCGTATTGAGGCACTTACGTCATTAAAGAATCTTTTCTAAAATTTCCAGAAAGAGTTTGTGCCCTTTATTGTCAGTAGAGGGAGCTGAAAGTATTTCTAATAAATCCTTTGTTTTTATTTTCCTACATATAAATTTATATTTGTTGACAGGGTAGGGAGGGAAGAAGATAGGGAAGCATGCACACTATCTCTGCAGAAGAAGCAAAACTCATGCATGTTCAGTTGCTCAAGCACTTGAATGCATCAAACCATGACAAATAGGGTAAGCTTTTTTCATTTACCTCCTTCTACCATATTTGCATATGTTCGTTTTCAATTTGTTTTATATTTAATAATAATAAAAAAAGCTCTCGGATAAATTTATAGCACTCGTTTTTATAGCCTGTGAATATTTCCTAGTTAGTTTATACAATTTGAGGGGATGAGCTACTTTGGCTTAATGGTTAAGACACCAAGCTAGAAAGTAGGAGACTGTGAGTTCTAGCTCCACCTTAGCCATAAAAACCAACAGAGTGGCTTTCAGCCCAATCCACCTCACAGAGTTGCTGTTATGGGGAAAATAAAAGGAGAGATGTGTGTTGGTTATGTTTGCTGGGGGTGAGAGTTATTTGTAAAAAAAAAACCAATAAAGGCAGATACAAATAAATAAAATCTGATATTTAATCACCTTTTAAAAATAAATGTATTCTTCCTATCACGCTAAGTAGCATTTCCCCTTGATTATAGTCATTCTTAGGCTCTGCTGTATATTCTTCAATGGGCCGAGATATAGGACTTTCCACTTTTCTATACTCTCCTATGTAAAAGTAAGGGGGGAAGTGCGGTTTATAATGGGTGGTGGCTTTATTCTTCTCACTTCTGGGATTTCTGTGCTTACCGCCTTCTTTATTCTCCATTTTTTCCAGCCATAATTTCTTCAGGGTTATGTTTGCAACAGTATTGTTCTGAATAAATCAACGTGGTTTGTACCTATAATATTATGGAAGAAAAAGTAACAGTAACATTCCTTGTGTGGCTGTCTTTGTACAGCATTGGCTGTTAGTTAGCCAATGCTGTACAAAGATATCCACACAAGGAATGTTACTGTTACTTTTTCTTCCATAATATGATAGGGCATATTTGCAAGAAATTATATCTCAATTTGTTGCTCAAATGAGGAAATCCTTGTATTTCCACGAAGCTGAAGAAAACTATCAGTAAACAATGTTAGTTCTTAGATTTTTTTTAAAAAATGTCTTTGAGTGTTGTTAGGACTAAAAAGATAAATGTGAGATTAACTGTAGTTCTCTCCATTAGATGACTCCTTTATATCCACAGCATTCCTCTGGTCCACTAATTTTGTCACTTGGTCAAAGAATGCAATAAGATTTGTCTGGCATGATTTGTTTTTGACAAACCCATGTTGGCTTTTAGTAATGACTTTGTTTGCCTCTAGGTGTTCTCTGATTCGTTGTTTGATTACCTTTTCCAGAATCTTCCCAGGTATTGAGGTCAGGCTGATAGGTCTGTGGTAATTAATAGAGCAGAGAAATGCCACTGAGTGTTCCTCACATCCCATTAATTGCCTCATGAATCCGATAAGCATTTTAAAATGCCACATACTCATGCTGCAGCTTTTCTCTCACCCCCAGTCAACAACTGATGCAACAAAGTAATCTTTGGCTTTTCCAACTCAAAAGTGTTATTTTCCTTCCTCTCCTAAGAAGGTTTTGGGTGATCTAACATGCTAGTTGATGTCATCTAACATGCTAGTGATGTAGCTGATGTCAGGAGATCTTCCCATCTCCCGTTAGGCTCCCCTTGGTCACTGGGTACTGCTCCTATTTTTACTTGGACTGCAGAAAGGCTATATATCCTTTAGGACAGGGGTAGTCAACCTTGGCTCTTTTATGACTCGTGGACTTCAATTCCAGCTGGCTCAGGAATTCTGGGAGTTGAAGTCCACGAGTCATAAAAGAGCCAAGGTTGACTACCCCTGCTTTAGGACATCTACCTGTGTGTAAAACTAAAGAAAGAACAGATGTAGCAGATGCTTATTGTAGAGCAGGGTGTCAAACTGCTGGCCAGTGGGCCGGATGGCAAAAAAGTCACAATGCGTCGCGACGTCATGTGACGTTGCGAGTTTGACACCCCTGTTGTAAGAAACCCTGCTTAAGGAAAGGCCAGGAGAAATGTGACTGCATTTTATATTAAGAGACTTGGTCTTAACTCTGGTTTCATTAAAGTTCCTATCTTATTACCTCAAGATATACATTTGACTGGAATTTGCATTGGTTAGGACAGAATTAAATTGTTTTAGTGTTCTGTTCACTACAAGATATTTCTGAAGCACTTGAGACTGGCTTACGAACAGCCTGTCAGCATGTTATCATCTGAGAACTGCCTGAAAGTACAGATATTTGTCTGTGTCCAGGCTGTGAAATCCTGTTCTCCCCTGTACGTGTTGGCTTTGAATGTAGAGCCAACATTTAGGAATAGCTGGAAAGTGTGAACAGGAAAGCCACAAGAGTTCATACCACAAGCTCTCTAAATTATAATTATAAATTCATAACATGAGCCTATATGTGTTTACTACATTGAGGAGGTTTTCCTCTGATAAGTGTACAGTATAATGATTGCCTAAAGTAAATATTTCTTTAGGTAATTCCATATTTACAATCTGGGAGATTAACACCATTGAGTTGTTTTACAGATTTATTTTCAAAATTTGCAGAAATGTCCAGTATCTATTTTTATTATTCACTGATTTGAAACAGATGCTGGTCCATGCTATAACACTTCTATCTTTCTAAATATTTCTGTCCTCAGTAACAAGCCAAGTTACTCAACTGGGGTGGGGTTTGGTATGTTTATTGAATCAGTTGCATCCAGTTTCTGTCCAAGCTGAGTGCTGCTAAAGTTCTCCTACCCATGCAGCTGCTAAGACACAGGAATACCACTGGCCAAATTGTTGGAAGGATGGAAAAATAAGGAAAATAAAAAAGACAAAGGGACAGAAAGAATATATTATTGTGCAATTAATTTTCACATAATACTTAAACAGGCAAATCGGCTGCATTCTATTCTACAACATTAATGGCTAACAATCTAGGCCACATTTCAAAAGATAGAGCAGAGGTCCCCAACCTTTTCGGCACCAGGGACCAGTTCCGTGGAGAGAGGTTTTTCCATGGACCAAAGGGGGTGTGGTTTTGTGTATTGCCTGCATCCAGTGAATGGGACTTCAACTTATTTGCACCCAGTTTCTGGCATGCTGCGGACCAGTGCCTGTTCACGGACTGGGGGTTGGGGACCCCGGAGGTAGAATATAGAATTTCCCTAATTGCTTTCCTCTTGTGTTTTGTTTTCTTTCTTCCTGTTGCCGCTGTCCTTTTTGTTGCTGCATTTGATTTAGTGGAATCTGTTACTAACACAATGGTTCCCATTTATTTTACACAGTGGCTAAAAGTGGGTTTAGGCTTGGTTGGTACTGAATGGGAGAATGGGAGAACACTAAGAAATTCTAGGACTGTAGGTCAGAATTGGGAAATTAAAAAAAAAACATTTTGGAAGAAGACAGTGGCAAATCACTTATGTATTTCTATCAAGAAAAGTTCATGTGTATTTGTATGTAATGTTCTGGTCTGGAGCTTAGAATAAGAATTTTTATCTTATTTTGTATGCTTGCTCTGACTTCTATGGGAGCTGAGCTTTAACACATCTGTAAGGTATGAAATTAATTACTGGAAAAAAAGTAAAATGAACAAAACAAAGTTGAAGAACTAACAAATCAGAAACCACTGTATCTTCTCACCAGAATGAGAATTTAAGCCTGTTAGATCAGCATTGCTAATGGTTGGGGATGATGGGTCTTAGAGTTCATCAATATCTGGCAACCACATTTTTCCTAATCCTTTTATATGCAGTACAGCTCAGTGGAGGGTGGTTGGCCTTTAGGATTTTACTGACATGCTGGGAAAACACATATTAGGTACGTTCAATGCCTTGGATTTGTTTCCAAAAATATGTTCTGTTTAGGAGCATGTAGGTAACATCTGTCGCAACTTTTTAAAACAGCACCCCTTTTCCTAAGATCATACAGCACCTGCTGCTGATTTTGAGAAAAGACATAGCCCCAAAGCACTTTTTTGGGAAACTGAAGCATTGCCTAGCTTTAACAAAGAGCTTCATTAAAGCCCAGTGCTCAGCATCTTTCTAGTGGGACTAGTGTTATGCAGTGGGGAAGGAACCAAGTGAGGGTGTCAAAACTAACAAATCGGTGTATGCGACATCCTGATCCAAGCCCTGCCGCTTTTGTATGTGCAGCAACATCAAAAATATGTACAAAGGAGTAGGCTTGAATTGTGACTCCCTAGCTGACATCTTGCTACTTTTGATATCGCTGCCTTATTCCACACCCTGCAGACACTACTGATGTAGTTAAGCTATTTGAACATATATAGTCCAGTCGGGACACTTTAAATCAGGGGTCCTCAACCTTGGCAACTTTAAGACGTGTGGACTTCAACTCCCAGAATTCCTCAGCCAGTGAGGAATTCTGGGAGTTGAAGTCCACACCGTCTTAAAGTTGTCAAGGTTGAGGACCCCTGCTTTAAATCTACCTTTCAGCCATCAATAGACACACAGAAATCAACCATATTTAGACACTTTTCAAAAGAGATAACAAAAAAGTTAAGAAGAAAACAAAAAGACATGAACACATTCTCTTTTAACAGCCATCATCCAGATAAGCAGCCTCCAGACAATCAAGGACAAAACGATACCCTAATTGAGGAGCTACCAAGGAGAAAAGCCTAATCTCACCAATACTGGCTTGGCAAACTACTGTATATAACCCCATAGTCACTTGTACTGATGATATTACCTAGCAAGCAAGCAAGCTCAGAAGCTAGGTTTTTATATTTGAAGTTAATTTACTTAGTTTTCTTCATTGCATTATTTGAAAGTTGTTAATGACCGCTTCTTATTTTTATTTTATAAATTCATGCTATGTGTTGGCTCTAATATATTAATATCATTCTAGGCCTGTTTTCCTGTAGAAAATAGAGAGGGGAGGAGAGGAAAGATTAGCTGGTTCAGACTATATATCGCATGTAAAGTCCCTACTGATTGCACACATAATATGCTAAGCTAAAACTATACATATTTTAAACATTGTGATATGTGAACCTGGCCAGTATGTTCACTTTGCACTCAAAACCACTGAGAGCAGTGAAGCTCTTCTGAGAACTGTGTTGTTTATGAAATAGGCTGATGATAATATTACTTGTTAAAGTTTCATTATTATTTTTTTTTAAAAAAGGAGCACATTTATATAATTTACACTGTTGCCAGAAGAATAGGTATACGGTTTAAATGCTATTCAGAGTTTCATGAGTAAAATAATATTAATAGGTCATTACTGTAATTATCTGAGAAGTGATTTACTCTGAATTTTGTCTATTCCTGGAAAAGGGAGTAACTTTGGCAGGCACAATTTGAAGGGCTTTCAGAATTTCAAAATGGCTATCTTGGGAAAGAACAAAATGTTCCGAGTGTGTTATAATCACAATGTTTTTGATCTCATCACAGAGGTCTACTCCGGTCATCCTTTTTTTTCCCTGTTCAGATACAGTCTCTGCATTTTTGTACAGACACCAGGTGTGTATTTTCAAATATGTCATACAAGAACTTTACCAAAGGAATCCATAAATGGCTGCAGTTATATGCTCTTACACAGCTACAAATGTGGCTTTGCATAATATCAGAGATAGTCTATGATTTCAGTCAAAATGTATAAAGCATTGGTAGAAATCTAGATTTGCACCATAGACAAGAAGGCTGCAATTATCTAACCACTTATCAGTGGGAATTACAAACAGACATAGGCTTGTGCTATAAGCTGTCACATGAAAGGATTCAGTCATGTAAGTGCCAATATAATGACTATATTTGAAATAGGGAAGCAGTGAGCACAATGAGAGAGGTACAGTGGAACCTACAGAATTCCTCCTTGGCTACAGAGCCACGGCGGTGCAGTGATAAGAATGCCATATTGCCAGCAGTTCAATCCTGACGAGGCTCAAGGTTGACTCGGTTTTCCATCCTTCCAAGGTCAGTAAAATGAGGATCCAGAGCTGACTCTGTAAACCGCTTAGAAAGGACTGTAAAGTACCATGAAGCAGTATATAAGTCTAAGTGCTATTGCTATTCACACATTGTGCTAAATCAGTGGTTCTCAACCTTTTTAATGCCGCGACCCCCAACCGGTCATAAGTTGAGGACTACTCAACCGGTCGTAAGTCAAGGACTACTCAACTGGTGCAGCACCGTTTGCAGAATAGAACTTTTGGCGGGCTCAGCAGGGCAGAGACAGCCTGGACAATTCCTATTGGCTTTTCAAAGCCAATAGAATTAGACTCTATTCAAGAGAGTCTATTCTATTGGCTTTCAAAAGCCAATAGAATAAAAGGGAGTAGCACAGCTAAGGAAAAGGGGGAAAAAATGGCGGACTGCGTTGTTTGGCGACCCCCGTGAAATGGTCGTTCGACCCCAAATGGGGTCCCGACCCACAGGTTGAGAACCATTGTGCTAAACCATTATGTGGTTTGTGGAGTTTTTGGTTTCTGTAATACACGAACATCAGTTATTGTCTTTTGATTTGTAAAGTAAATTTATGGAAAAATGTAAATCTATGGCAGAACCTCACAAGTCTCCCCATATTCTATTTTCATGACCTCTAATAGTTCCATTGCCAGTCATTACCAGTATAAGCAGGACCCGATTAAACTCTCTGTCATTTTTAATAAGTTTAGCACATTTTTTTTTTAAAATAAAACCCAGAGCAGGGGAGAAGTAATTCCCTATCCCTACACATAATACAGCCCCAGCCCTTTTGTTTTATCACTAGCCTGCCAGCACAGCTCTGTCCACTTCAACCACCATGGTGAAAGATTGTACACTTAAGGCTTAGGATTTAGATCAGAAGTCTCAAACTCTCTAAGCCTATTCAGTTCTTCAAGTTATTTTTTGTGGCCCACAATATCTTAAAAAATGCAGAGGACATTGCCCAGTAATGCCTGGGGCCCGAGCGACATATAGATATGTGAATTAGGTTACAAGAAAAAAAGTTCTGGAAATGAAGAAGAGAAGGAGAAAAAATGATCAAAGAAAGAACATCCCCCATTTTACAACCTTTCTTGTCACAGTTGTTAAATGAATCACCGCGGTTGATAAGTTAGTAACCTGGTTGTTAAGTGAATCTGGCTTCCCCATTGATTTTGCTTGTCAAAAGGTTGTAAACACATGATTTTGGGACACAGCAACGGTCATAAATATGAACCAGTTGCCAAGCATCTGAATGTTGATTACATGATCATGGGGATGCTACAAAAGTTGTAAATGTGAAAAATGGTCATAAGTCACGTTTTTCTGTGCCGTTGTAATTTTGGTCACTGAATGAATGAATTGTTGTAAGTCGAGGACTGTCTATGTACTATAGTTAAAAATGAAAATGACAGGATGCAAGAATGCCTATGTTTGTAGAATTCCTTGAAAGAAATTCAGAGACGAGGTTCGGAGTAGCAGAATAAAGTTTCTTTTATTATCAAAAATCAAGTTTAGCAGGAAAAGACGGTTTGCAAAGCGTGGTGGAACTTAACCCGTACTCACAAGAGTCACAAGGAAAAGCCACACCTCCTACAGAAGCTAACAGCAGTTATACCCCTCCCTATCTCCTCCTATACCTACGTCAGCTATTCCTGACGTGGCAGGTCACAAACCTATCAGACGACACAATTATTCTACCTTACCTCCTACCTTACCATATATGGGTATTCTTTTGTTCTCTACATGTGGACATTCTTTACTTAGTTCCAGGCACGTACTCAGGTTTTCTTGCACATGCTCAGTGAGCCTGTTACTGAATAGAAAATTTTAAACTTTTCTAGAACCTTCCCATTCAATTCCCCCATTTCTTATTTGGTCACTAGTTTAATATTTTCTTTTTGAAATGCTTTCCATGTTTCCGACTCCTCAAGATTAGCCTTCTTTACTCGGGTATAATGAGTCCAACCCTTTTCTTGTGTTCGAATGGCAGTGTCTGTGGTCAATAACACCAAGAACGGTCCATCCCACTTCGGTTTGAGGGAATCATCTTTCCACGTCTTTATCCACACTTGGTCTCCGACTTCTATGGAGTGGACTTTGAAGCTTAGAGGAGGAGTTTGTATCAAATAGCCAGTTTTTTTGCGTTTCCTTTGGTGGCATTCGTAATGCAGGCTTCACATCCTTCTGTTTTTGTTGCTCTCCTATATCGTTCTCCAGTCATAGATCTGGTTTGGACATTCGATTACTGTCGCTTTAAAGGTTCTGGATTTGGAACACAGGTCCACTGTTCTTTTGGTTCAGCTACTGGTCCCTTCACTCGTGTGTAGTGGGTCCACCCTTTTTCTTTCGTCCAGACTGCTGTTTCAGAGGTCAGCAACACTGGAATGGTCCTTCCCACTTAGGTTGCAGTTTTTCCTCCTTTCACGTTCGGATCAGGATCCACTGTCCCACCTCAAACTTGTGGACAGGAAATTTCAAAGGGGGTGTTTAGATCAGCAAGCCTTGTTTCCTGAGATAAGACAAAGCAGAAAACAGCCCCAGTATCTAATTCTTTATAAACATGTCATTAGTTTTCATATTGTGGAATTTCCTACTTGAGATGATTTAAAATCAACTTGAATGCATTGAAATAGCCTCACCATTAGATGTTATAGAGCATTTTATGTATTTGTCTACATATCATATAACCAACCATATATTAACCATAGAAAAGTATCAATTATCCCTCCCCTAGCCATTTCTTTTATCCGTATTTACAAACACATTGCTTAGTAAAGAGCCAACAAAGGAGCGCTCACCAACTCTGCTTGAGTTTGTTTGCATACAAATCTTTATTCAAAACATAGCTCATTTATAATCCCAAAATTTTCTCAACTCCTTCGTTTTAAACAAGGGTTGAATTACCATTCCTTCAGGTCTCCTAGATATTATGTTTTTATCAGTGTGTCCTGCACACAGACATAAAAACATAAAAATAAAACTACAGTATAGGTGTATTCAAGTTCTTCTCATATTTCATTACTATAAGAATGGGTATTAAATTTCACATCCACCCCACCTTCCTCCCAAAGCAGAATTCCAAGCGGAGAAAAAAGTTAAAATGAGCAGCCCCCCCCCCTTTTCTTTCTGTCTCTCACTCTTAAAGCAACACAGCCAGCTGAAAACGAAGGGGGAGGAATAGCTTTCTCTCCTTCACATGAATTTGCCATAAATTCTCTCACATTCTCCATGGAACTCTTCTCATGCAAACACTTGCTAAAACAATAAAACCTGCAGTTTAAATGGGGGAGAAACTCACTCACACACACACACACACACAGAGAGAGAGAGAGAGAGAGACAGGATCAGCATATCCATACATTCACTTCCATTCAAACTGCTTGTATAAACACTTTCATATAGGGATATTTCATTTCATACTTTCTCTTGACAAATCAATAACTATTATTATTATTTCAAGGAGCTGTTCAAAAGCCAATGAGCTCCTTTCCCTCCCCTAGTAAAAACTATCCTCTTCTTCCCACACTGAGTAAACTTGCTGTTCTCTCGCGCGTTTAGGGCAATTTTTTTTTTTTTTTTTTAAAGTGGCCCTTCATTCCACATCCAAAGCACGTTGTCTCCTTATTCTGGTATCCACCTTGAAATCCTCCAAATTCCCTTCCTCTACTCCCATTAACATACTGGTTCCTTTCATCCCCCCTATATCTTGTCTCAAAGGGACTCTTCTTATCCCCAAACTCTCTTCTAGGAGGTTTTTCCTGCTTCATCACTTGCTGTTCTGTTGCTACCATCATCTGTCACCCAAATTAGCGCATAATCTAATTCATTATCTAAACTCTTACATTTCTTTTTCTTCACATAGTTATATAAATTGTGACACTGAAAATAATCTGTGGAGCCATTCCTTGGCCACTCCACATTATCGTCCTCCCACCAAACAAAACAACATAAATTGACCATATCTTCTTTATTCAACCCCAACCTCAAAATCTCCCGGTTATAGGGCGGGGATCCCCATCCAGCCAATATTTTGCCCAAAGGGCCATTCGGGTCGATTTTAAGTTTGGGGTTTTTACGGATCCTTTTAACACACTTTTTCCCCGGATTGGTCGACCCTGTATTGCCCCCCATTTCTTTTATGGGTGCTCAGCCTATCTTGAGTATGTGTGCCTATGTCCCTCCCAGCAACTCCTTCTCAATTCCACACGTCACCGTCTCCGGATATTCAATAATATCCCCTTCACTCACTCCGTCCTGCAGACCTCCCCGAGGTCCCTCAAAAGGACTTCCACCCGGCCCCGTTGCCAGTTCTCACATCCACACACTCTATCCCGACCGCCCTGGACTCTTGTGTTCTGGTGTTTTCAAACCAGTACTCACCAGGGTCTGCGCGCAGATGTTACCCGGTCTGTCTTCAGGCTGTTCCGCACTTTATTCACCCTTCTCCTAATACTCGTCTTTATTAAAATTTTACGGGTTTTCCAAGAGCTCCGCAGTCCTCTGGGTGGTTCCCCTCCTTTCAAAAGGAAAGGGGTGCACCTAAGGAGGACCCCTCAGAGTCCCAGCGCAGATTGGATCCCGGACGAGCCCCCAATTTGTTTGTAGAATTCCTTGAAAGAAATTCAGAGACGAGGTTCGGAGTAGCAGAATAAAGTTTCTTTTATTATCAAAAATCAAGTTTAGCAGGAAAAGACGGTTTGCAAAGCGTGGTGGAACTTAACCTTCCCATTCACCTATAAAATTCTTCTATTCTCTTCTGAGTTTGGGGTTATCAGAGCTTCATTTTGAAAATGAACAAGGTAATTAGCATCCCCCTTTGCATGCAGTGATGGTTTCTCATCCTAATGGGATGATTGTTGTTGCCCCTAGAAAGCTAAATAAATAAAACAAAAAGCCCCAGCCAAAACAAAGTTTGTAGGGAAAATAATAAATTATGACTTGTCTTGGTTTTCATGTTGCATTTGGGCATATTCAGTGATATTTGAAGCATAATTAGCTCAACCATTTTGCATTTTTGTGCAAATGCAGTTTACTGATTTCTGATAGGAATTTGAGCAATTTGCCTGGCAAGCTGGCACCAAGATGAATACAGCCAGCACAGAAATTATACATATCAGGTGTCAGCATCTCAAAGGCTTAGGTTCATAAATCCTCCCTAAATCATATTAAGGTTTGCACTGAGTGCAATGTGTGAGCACAAATATTTGGAGATCAGCTAAGCAACCAGTATGACAACATATCATAGCGAAAGTCCCACTGCTGCTATAGCAAATAAAAAAGGAAGTTGCTTTTCTCCCTGTGTTCCTTTGGCTGCGATACTTTATATTTCAACTATTCTGGAATAGAATCAGACAGCAATGCTGTCTGCCTATAAATCTAAGGACTGCTGTGGCTGAAGATGATTTGAGCAGATGAATAAACAGCAAGAAGACGAGAATCGGAGGCTGTCTTACACACCAAATGAGCTATAAATCCGTTTCTGTCCTGGAAGAGAATCTCCAAGCAGAATCTGGCATCCAAATTTGCAGAGGATAATTTATGACAGCAAGTTTGGTTTCTGTCTTAACAAACTACCCAAGAAATTTGAATTATAGGTATGCTGGAGAATGCTGGTGTCAAAGCAAGCACACATAAAAAGACTTTCTGCATCTCTACTGCCACCCAGTGGGAAGTGTGTGGGAAATGCAAAATGATATAGCAAAGCAAAGCAACAAACCCCAAAAGTAATAATGCTTTCATCTTCTCCAATATTGAAAATAAATAGAAAATAAAAAAAAGGAAAAATAAAAAATAAATAAAGCTAGTAAATAAAAAAATAAAGCTATGTCCAAAACCACATGTTTTAATTAGTTATTATCTAGAGAAACAAGGGGAAGAGACGGCCCGGGGATAGCCGTCTCAGTGTCAAAAGGGGAAAGTAACAGGAAAGGGTTAGAAAATAAGTTATTGTCAGCATGTAACGCAAGATATCCATGTCCTCCCCTTTCACCTCCCAGCTCTGTCAAATGAATATCTCAGTGATTCAGCTGCTTCTGCTGCTGTTCCTGTTCCTTGGACCATTTTGTTCACCTGCGCCACGACTCTCGGTATGTAGACGCTGGATACTTGTGATGAGTTTTCTACTAACACCAAGAAAAGAATCCTGAGTGGCTGTAAAATTGCTGAATATTTGGAAATTTTCTCAATACAAAGAGAGTTAGCTTGTTGGCTTGGTCAATACTCAAGCCATTGCTGAAGATTATAATAGCCTAAACGTTTACATTTAAAATTTAAATAAATAATGAATACGCCTGTCATTCACTTGTTGAATAATGAGCAATCTCTGTTGCAATGTATAAGACTTCAGCGTGCTCCCTTTTTCAAGCATGCTGCCTTCAATCTTCAATATGAAAAAGTTGCACATGGTATGGGACAGCGCACACGCGCGCACACACGCACACACACACAGACTATGGCCTAACCCTACTGGTATTCTATTGCTGAATAATCATAACTACCATAAATTGAACAAATAAATGACCATAAAGGCTGAGGATCGTGTTAGGAACCTTATTTTGCTGCTGATATCTTACTCTAAATACAAAGTTAAAGATATATGTGTTTTTCAGGCAAATATTTTTCCCCTTACTTTCAGAAAAAGGAGGAATGCCTCTTAGAAAACAGCAAACTACAGAAGAAGTTGAAAATGCTTCAAGATTTATACCAGTTATATGAATTTCAGTTGAAAGATCTGCTGGGGAACAACTATCACAGAAGAAAAAGCAAAGTTTTCTCTGCCAGGAAGACAGCATCTCTGAATATGTTTTTGCCCACAACTAGTGGAAGTCTCTTAGTCTATGATCAAGGTACACTATCTAGGGCAGGGGTGTCAAACTGCCAGCCCACGGGCTGGACGCGTGACGAGGAAACGATGCCCACCCCATTGCCGGCAATGGGGGGAAAGTTCCGATATGTCGTGTGACATCACGTGATGTTGCGAGTTTGACATGTCTGATCTAGGGATAAATCTGTCTTTCTTGAGAATTACCTTATTATGATAGCATTCTGTAGACTCTTGGTGTTCAGTCATATTATGACAGTTAGAACAATTAATCAGTGGAACAACATGCCTTCAGATGTAGGTGCTCCAACATGGGGTTTTTAAGAAGAAATTGGACAACCATTTGTCTGAAATATTATAGGGTTTCCTTCTTGAGCAGGAGGTTGGACTAGAAGACCTCCAATGTTCCTTCCAACTTTGCTATTCTACTATTGTGTTATTCAGTTCCGAACATCCTAAAAGCCACATTTCCTGGGTAAGTGGGAATTTGTAATCCAAAAATGCCTTGAGAGCAATTAATTGGGGATGGCTAGATTAGTATTACCTTAGCTGGTTTCAATAATTTATTTTTTATTTTTAAACAGGTAAAGTTTTATTCAGTGAAACATTAATCATATTAAATAGATTGAATAGATTGAGGTGAAAACTCAGAAAAATGTTGTTAGGTCAAATGGATGAAATTTTCAAAAGAGAGAGATGGAAAGTTTAATAGGCAGTGCATTAAGCTGATTATGAATATGACAGAAGCAAGAATGGTTTATAAGGATAGAAAAATACGGCGAGTGCTTTAAATGTAAGCTATGTTTAGCTATAGTTCTTTGCTTTCACTTGTTTTTATTTTGTAAAACTTTGCTTACCTGGAAATGTAATAGCATGAGAGATGTTTATACTGGTGTTTACTCTGAATCTAGTGAAACTTGCTACTGAGCAAACATGTAGAAAGGCAGCTTCTTCAAATTATGTCTTGATAACTTAAGAATTTGGGAGAAAGATTATGCAGCTGTTTTTTGTTTTAGAAAGATCATTTTTCATAGAGAGGCTCTATCCACTTTAACATTGGCTCTAGCACAGTTGGAAGTAGGACTTTTGAAATCTTTCTCAAAATGGGGCTGAAAGAGGTCTGTATCTCTGATATAAACATTATTAATACATTTAAATAATTATGATTTATTTGTATCTACACCAGGATTAGGATTGATATTTGAGCAAATGGGACATGCAAAACAAATTAGTTCAGATTCATCTTCCACAGAACCTAATTATTCTTTTGTAGCTATTAATAAGGTATAGTCAGTCTTTCTGAGACCATGAGCTACACTTTTAAACTGTTTCAATTTTCAGTGTCTATGGAGATGCTCAGTCATCCAGGTGATGGTTGTCCCACAGGTGTTTTTCAAAAAACAACTGGACTTTCTTGGGTTTTTTTTTCCCTTAAAAACCTTTGCTTCTTGGATAAGAAGCAAACATTTTCAAGGAAAAAAAACCCAAAAAAATTCAATTGCCTTTTGAAAAGCACCTTTGGGATGCGTTTCATTTTTATTTGTTTGGGAGATCAGCGGGTGATCTGAGCACACACTAGAAGGTTCAAAGGAATTTCCTGGATTCCTTCCATCTCAAGCTTCGCTCACCCATGCCACCCTTTCTTTGGGCCCCATGAAGGAAAAAAATCACATCGCTGAAAATCAGGGACGAGATAGAGAGAATCTCCATAATCACTTAAGCTGTGAGTTGCTCAGCCAGGAAGATGTAGTGGTCAAGTCAAGGAGATCCAAATTTCAAATCCACCCTCAGCCATGGAAACTCAGTGGGTGATTTAAGGCTAGTTACTCCCAGCCTACCTCAGAGGGTTGGACCCCATCAGTAAAGAATGTCAACTGGTGGGTCTAGGAAGAGAGCTTTCTCTACTGTTGCACCATCCTGTGGAACATCCTGCACCCTGAGGTAAGGCAGCCTCCCCATTCTTCTGGCTCTTAGAAAAGCCTAGAGACCTACTTTACCAGCTGGCATGAGGATCTATGAGTTGTAGGCAAACCTAGGATGGGTGGTGGCATGAGGGCACTCCCTCTGCCTTTTTAAACTTTGCTTTCAATTCTGTTTCTAATAATATCTTTGTATGGCTTTTATTTCTAAATCAGCCACTCAGAAAGTGAAATGGGTAGTGTATATATTTGATAAATAAATCAATAATATGGGAGGAGGGAGTCATTACATATCATCTTTAGCTCTTCAACAAAAATGGGATATCAAATAAATACATCCACTATTTAGATCTATAGTAATGGCCTATGAATTTGGGGCAATAAAAGAGTACAAAAACAAAAATGATACACTTTCCTGTTCTGTGCAGAATTGCTGGATGTAGTTCCATCATTTGGAGCTATTGTTGTTTTGTTTTGATGCTTTGTTTAGATTGTGCAATGCTGTTTAATAGAGGAAGAAGAGAAAGCGGGTACTACAGAATTAAACCACGACAGGACAGAGAACCTTTTCTTGTGTACTGTGATATGTCAGATGGAGGAGGGTGGACGGTAATTCAACGGCGGTGCAATGGCAAAGAAAATTTCTACCGGTAGGTTTCTGAGTATAGTTAATAGCTCACCTGAAAAGAGTCTACGGTTTCTTTATGCATCATCGCAAATTAAGAAATGCCCCCCAAAAGACAAAGATGTTCATAAAATTTGCAGACATTATTTGCTATGAGTATCACACACACACACACACACATCCCTCCCACCTTCCTCTATTCAAGCTTCCATAGGAGCATGCAACTGTGGTTAGGGCTTTTTAGCTATGTATCTGGTTACAAAAATGGCATTTTTTACTTTCACAATATACAAGAAGGCTTTAAATAGAGAATGCAGCTATGCAACCAGAAAGATTGTTTTTCTCAGATAAACTGCTTAGATTTCCACCCCCCCAACAAGGCACAAACATTGTAGAGTAGAAATATGGAAGGAGAGGCCCTAGAAATGGATTTTATTTCCCTGAATATGAAGCACAGAAAGAATAATGTTGTTGTTCCTGTATCTGCAGTCATTCAGGAGGCAGCACAATGGACAACATTTTTGGTGGTCTTATTTTCCAGCTGTGAACACCGATTGACTCATAGCGTTCTCTCTACGTTATCTCAGCACTCAACGATCAAGGAAATGATTATTAAAATGAGATCCAAACTTTTTTGTGGGGGGACTGGAAAATAGAAATGGTGGTGATGTGGAAGTATCCTCAGTCATCTTAGTTTCTGCCAGTCTTCAAGCATGAAGCATTGCTTTGAGGAGTGCTGATAAGCTGCCCTTCCTCACTATACTGAAAAGCTCCCATGAAAAAAAGAGACAGAGCAATGCAAAGATAGGAAAGCAGCTCACTCCATAATTTCTATAGGGCTGTAACAGCACAAACAATGTCTAATTTTACTATGGTTTCAAGTATATTCAAGCTGGACCAAAAATAATTTGACTTGGCTACTGAGCACAGCCAACAGTGCAAAGCCAGGCAGGTCCAGAGCTAGTCTCAGCTGATGCAAATATAAAAAGAAAGGAAAACTTGAAGCAGATGAGAATGACCTTTGTTTCACCTCCTTATTTACTGAGAACATGGATATTTCTCGAGCTTCTATGTCTGACTATCTCTTGCCATACAAAAAGGGGAAAATATAGTAATCTACTTGTATTTGAGAGCCAGTTTGGTCTAGTGCAGGGGTAGGCAACCTTGGCTCTTTTATGACTCATGGACTTTAACTCCCAGAATTCCTGAGCCAGCATGGCTCAACTTGGAAACCTCTCTCTTTCTCCTCAGCATGACTGGCTCAGGAATTCTGGGAGTTGAAGTCCACGAGTCATAAAAGAGCCAAGGTTGCCTACCCCTGGCCTAGTGGTTAAGGCACCAGGCTAGAAAGTGGGGGACCGTGAGTTCTAGTTCCACTTTAGCCATGAAAGACAGCTGGGTGACTTTCGGCCAGTCACTTGCTCTCAGCCCAACTCACCTCACAGGATTGTTGTGGTGAAAGAGGCAGAGGAAGGTGTGTTGGTTATGTTCACCATCTTGAGTTATTTGTAAAAATAATAAAGGTGAGATATTAATTAATTAATTAATGGGTTAATTAATCAAACAAAAAAATAGCACAATCCAATTGGAGGCTTACAGGCAATTGGTTGGTAATCAGAGCAAATGGCCTGAAGACATACGATAACTGCCATTTTTTACAGCAAGTCATAGGTAATATTCCTTAAAAATCTCATTTACGCCGTCTTGAATTCTATGATGAAAGATGTGATATAAAGGTAATGATCATTAAAATGTTGTAATTTCATATTACTTAGCACTAAATTGTCTACTGAGGTTAATATGTGTACACCTCTTTGCTGCAGAGAATGGCTTGATTACAAAGAAGGATTTGGACAATTACAGGGCAAGGATGATGAATATTGGCTTGGTAATGATAAGATTTATGATCTTCTTTTTAATGGTAAGGATACCTACCAATAAATTTAAACACAGATAAAGTAATGCTTTGTATCAGCCCATTAGTAAATGCAGGCCTTTAGATCTTCTTCATTTTTCTTATGATAAATTCTGGAAGAGTCTATTAAGGATAAACTATGTGTAGTGGTAGGAATATGTCTGACCTCACAGTTTCTTCTTACCTCCTCACAAAATGGCAAGGAGCATAATATTGGTAAACATCAAGGACAGGCAATGTAAGAATCTAGATATATTTAGGTGTTGGGGTGTTGGGAAGAAGAAAATAGTATATTACCAAGATTTGACTTGGTATTGGGTATACATGGGGTCAGTGTTGGGGTGTTTATTACCTGAACTCAAAGCCTTTTTCAACATCCAGTGGAGACTTCCAGGGGTCAGATTGCCCATGCTTGTTCTTTGTGACTCAAGATAATCTTATTTATGATTAAAGTTGTCAGAGCAGGACTAGTTCTGTTAGAAGACTATTAATATCTCCTTAGGGGTGCAATTTATTCTTCCCTGCCTAAAAAAACACCAGTGGGATGCAGCAGTTAAAAAGGCCAATGGGATCTCAGATCACATTAACATGTGAAAGCTACTAGGATGTCAGTGGGTCTAGAAACCAAGCATTATAAGGAATAGTTAAATGTTTAGGTTTTTTTTAAAGGCATGTTCACTTTGCAAAATAGAAAATTATGGATGGATATAAGAGCAGTGTATACTACAAACATTTAAAATAATGTTATACTGTATGTAAGGTAGGATACACCTGTTCTGTGTTGAAACCAAAGACAGACCAAGACTAATAAATTCCAATGAAATCAAGTGGAATATTAGAAACAATTTCCTAATGGCAACAACTGTTGAGCATCTACAGTTCATTTAGACCTGTTGTGGGTGTCCACTTGCCCTTTGTTGGGCATTTTTCTTTTGGCACCTAGATGGCCAACTGTTGGGATTGATTGAATTCCTGCCTTAAGCAGCAGGTTGGACTAGATTCTCTTTAAGATTCCTTCCAGTTCATATAATCTAGGATTATCAACATGTAGACTTGCAGTTCCATCCACATCTGAATAATACTGTTTATCTGGAGCCATTTTCATTGGGTTTGGAAGTTTCTTTCATGTTAAGCTTGATTCCTAGGGACATCATTGAACATGCATGTGGTCTTCTTAGCAACAAGATGCAAACAGCTAGACATTGCTTCTTCCATGATGTTTTCTCAAGCTCCCATCCTAGTCTAAAACTTTGGGTTGTCCTGGCAGTCTGTTATCGGAGTATAATCAAGTTGGACTCTGCTTCTTTTTGTGGTTAATCAAGATAGATACTGCTTCCAAAGTTTCCTAGGCCCAATGTTATGGTGGTCATACTAATTTTTGATCCTCTACATAATGTAGAGCCTAATCTTCTTAGGGATTATCAGCCCTTCTCTGAAGATACTCAGGAGCAGCCCTTTTGAATTTTCTCCATTCTCAGAGGCATATCCTTCTGGGAGGCCCTTCTCCTGCATGATTTTCCAGCTATTGTTTCAGGAGTTGCATCTAGTCTTCAGTCTCTCTGCATTTACAAAACCTCTAAAATGCAATCATTTTGCTAATTTTTTTTCATTACTAAATGATATCAGTATTAATTTTAATATTAATTGTAATTTCTATTTTTAACTTTCATAGTATGTTTCTTTTCTAAATTTTGTCCAGTGCCCAAGTATTCATCAGAGTGAAAGGTAGAATAAAAATTAAAATGTTTATGCAGAACAACTAAAGAGAGTGGATAACCCTTTATCCTTGTGCTGCTTTTCAGTTCTTGATGTAGTATTTGCTTTTCTTTCTGCATGTAACATCATTACAAAAATATTGGAACAACAACAATTGCCTTGCTGGCCATATAGGGGGCCAGGACAGTGATCCCAACAGGATTTTTTTCCACTAAAAATTGACAACCAATCACTATTTGTACAGTTTTCTATCAAGTTCAGGAGGGAAAAGATAGAACAAAGCCTTTAATCATGCTTTGCACACCTTAAGTATTTATCATCATCAACTCAATAAAAAAATTAATCTTGTCAGTTTACATGACACCTTAATATCATTCCTGCCCTGTAGTTCTAACCCACCAAAAATAATATTTTAAAAATGTGGTCCCTCAAGTAAAAGATTTTTTACTCCTGCAACAATTGCAGTGAAGGGTTCACTGTGCCCCTTATTAACCAAAGGTGTTTTTTTTAAAATATTTTAGGAGAAGTTTCACTGAAAATTGATCTAATGGACTGGCATGGAGAGAGACGATATGCAATTTATGATGATTTCCAGATCAGGAATGAGACAGTGAGTAGCCTGACCTATGAGAATGAATAATTGGTCCTAATGACCTGTCATATGAGATGCTGGCAGACAATATAACACTATCTCATCAGTATCCTCATGAGCTAATATAGCAAATGAAATATATAACCAAAAACCTATATTTAGGGCCTCCTGAACAAAAAACTGAAGCGATCTCCAGTCCATTTGAGCTGAAAATCAGAAAGAAAATGTCTTATTGCTAAACCAAAGAGCTTCTAGAATATAAGTCTAGAAAATTGTAACTATTATTTTAAAGAACCCACTAGGATCACCGGAAGAGGTGAAATATAGTTGACTATGAATTATAATTTGGCAACTCTTGTGGGACCAGAATATTTTTCTAATCTCTCTGGGATTGGAATTTCAGTAATATGAAAGATCATAGTCTATCTAAATTAAGATTAGGACTAAAGTGGTTGTGCTACTGCCTAATGATCTAATATCCCACAATCCCAGTGAATCAGTAAAGAAGGCAGGGAGGTTATGACCTTTGTGTTGCATTCTGCCTCATCAGGGGAGGCGGCTCCCCTTCTCTCCAGAATTACCACTTCCCATCACTTCTCCCACTCAAATGCAGAAATGTCAGATAAGGGGTTGGCATCTAGAAAGCTGTTTCCAAAGGCTAAGAAACTCAGAAGAACATTGGTGGCACTTGGGAGAGGTGGTCAAAGGTTAGGCAGGGAATGTCTGCATGCTGTTTTCATCTGTGGGCCATTAAACCCTGTTCGTAGGGCCTCAGTGTTTAATCAGTACCATTGTTGGGTGGGGATTATGGAATGCTCCGATTTCTGCCTAATCCATGAAAACCTTGAACCGGGGGCCAATCAAGACCAAGAAAAGCTGGCTTCCATGTAATTAAGCTCTGAGGTTTTATAATATTCTGTGGTGGTAGCAGTCTCTGACATATGACTCGCTCCTTAATCTTGAATCTTAGTAACATGAGGTGCTGTGGCTTTCCTTCAGAACAATTACATACTATGGTTTGGCATTTATTCCGGGACTGCTGGGAATGCTTTGTCTGGGGGGAGCAACTTTGAGAGCCAATGGTCTGCATCACTCAACGGCATGCCCTTCTCTGCTCCCGATCGGGACCATGACAGGTTCCTAGCAGGCAACTGTGCAGAAGAGAACAAATGCGGCTGGTGGTTTAACAGGTGAGTTCATTGGCAGCAACCCTACTGAAGTCACTTGAAGAGTAGACAATTGAGACAGGTCTCCCTCCTGGATGTCTGAATCTGTGGAGGCTGTTTGTTATTGTGTGTGTCACAGTCAGATGTACCTATTGCCAGTTCTAGAGAAAGATAAATGGGATGCAGAGATAAGCAAGGAAGTCCAGCATTCCTACTTCTCCACAGCTAGGAAGCTCGCTGTGTTATCTGAGATCACGCACTTTCAGTTAGCCTAATTTATCCCTCAAGATTCGGGACAGGATGAAAAGAGAGGCACCTTCAGTTTCCCTAAAGAGAAGGTGGACTATGAAAAGAAATGGACACAAATTAGTTTGCAGGCACCAGCATTACCTCCATATTTTCAGGAAGGGAGCGCAAGAACCTCCATTCCTTTCCATTGGTGATATACTCAAATGCAAGCAGGTTTAGAAATTACACATGACAAAAGGTGAACAAGGAGAATTGCAACAAACAGAACAAAAGTACATTGCGTCTCTTCATGGGCCAAATTAGATAGTGCTTTTGCCAAATATGACCTAAACTTTGATCGGTTTTCCACATGTCCTAATACTAGATAAAGAGAACCCAATTAAAAGCTTTATACTTGTTCATTGATTTGTTGAGAAACGTGATCCAAGGCTATGCATTTCTGCATGGCAAAAGTACTGGTGGACTTCAACTCCCAAAATTCCTCAGCCAGCTTTGCTGGCTGAGGAATTCTGGGAGTTGAAGTCCACAAGTCTTAAAGTTCCCATGGTTGAGAACCCCTGACATAGACTAACAGAGTTGGAAGAGACCTTGGAGGTCTTCCAGTCTGACCCCCTGCTCAAGCAGGAGACACTACACCCTTTCAAACTTTATGAAAGCCTTCAGTGATGGAGCACCTTTATTTCCTTAGATGTTACCCTTAGGATCTTTGAGACTTTCTGTAGTGTTCTCTTGGTATGATCTTGGTTGGTCAGCCACTCTGGGGAAGGGTAACAGTGGTGTTGAATTGCCTCTATTTCTACACAATCTGCCTGGCAGTTGACCGGTAAGAGTCCAAACTTTTTGGAAATAGTTTTGTAACCTTTTCAAGTTGGGTGAGTATCAACAGCTGTCTTTCAAACATCCTCAGAAAGCTCCTTGTTTGACATCCTTCCACATACCTCCACATATTGTGAAGATCAGACTTTGATAGTGAATGCCCAGAATTCTATTTTTTTAATGAGGCAGGATGTCCAATACAATGTTTTTGACTCATTTAATTTAATTTGGGTTCTTTCTATCTAGTTTCAGTATTGTGAGGAGAACAGATCACATTTTTAGTCATATCTATGCAGAAATGCTAAAAATTCAAAAATGTTTACAACTTTTACGCACCATTGTATAGGTTACTTTTCCAGTCCTGCAATTCTTCATTCTTCTTCTTCCTATGTATCTTCTATTTAAATTAAAGAGTTACCATTTATTGAAGGGCCCTAAAATGGAAATAGCATAAATTCATGAAAATACAGTATCAGGCAACAGGCTAAAGTGTAAAGGCAGCTCTTGTGGTTTTATTATAGAAAATGATCAATTTTATCTAACAGCAGCTAGTTAAACTGTAATTTTTCATATTATAACAAAAAGTGTATGCTACTTTCTTGATCTGGTGCCCTTGTTGGGTTGGAACACAACTCCCAGAATCCCCCGTTCTGTTCCAATGTAACTGGAAGTCACCTGGTTGAAGGAGAGTTCTAACACCAATTGGTCATAATATAATATTGCCAATTAAGATTTGTCATTTTATCTATTACTATGCACTTGGGCCATTGCCTGACCTTTCATTAATATCTTTTTCTGTTTTTTTCCCCCCTCTGACATTTCCACAAGGTGCCATGCAGCAAATCTTAATGGACTATATTACAAGAAGGGGACATACTCCGGTCCCTTTGATAATGGAGTGGTTTGGTCAACGTGGCGAGGCCTGTGGTATTCCCTGAAATACACAGCTATGAAAATCAGGTTCCAGTCCTTTCTGGATGGAGAGAGTGGGAATGGTGAAATCAACTGAGATCTTTTCAGGCACATTTGAGAAAGAGAAGCAGGCATGCCAAAATTATTGTATAGGTGGCCCTTGGCTTGAGACTTAGCACACTGAAAAAATCTTACAGCAAGGAGCATGCCACCGTGAGGAGGAAAATTAGATTTTGCTTTGGATTACCAATCGTTGCATTATTCCTGTATCATTGCACCAGCTAACAATTTAAAAAATGGCTTTTCGTACAAACAGAGCACGCCCCCAAAAACAGACTTGGGGGGGGGGGAAACCTTCTACTTTGTTGAGGGCACAAAGGGCAATCCTGCTTATTATTTACCTTTCCTTTACAAAAAATATTCACTTGTTGAATACAGCATTGCGTATTTTTAAAATTTGTTTTGGGAATTCATTTTGTTCCCCGTCTTCCAAAAATTAGCCACCTTTCAGGGAAATGCAGAAAATGCTATGAGTCGCTGGGAATAAAGGGTTTTATGGCACATAGACAGAGAATGAGATCAATCTGTGTGAATCCCATCAAAGACCTTCTAAGGCAGTGGTTCTCAACCTGTGGGTTGCGACCCCATTTGGGGTTGAATGACCATTTCACGGGGGTCGTCAAACAATGCAGTCCACCATTTTTTTCTCCTTTTCCTTAGCTGTGCTACTCCCTTTTATTCTATTGGCTTTTGAAAGCCAATAGAATAGACTCTCTTGAATAGAGTCTAATTCTATTGGCTTTCAAAAGCCAATAGGAATTGTCCAGGCTGTCTCTGCCCTGCTGAGCCCGCCAAAAGTCCCATTCTGGAAACAATGCTGCACCAGTTGAGTAGTCCTTGACTTACGACCGGTTGAGTAGTCCTAGACTTACGACCGGTTGGGGGTCGCGGCATTAAAAAGGTTGAGAACCCCTGTTCTAAGGAAAGGTTTTCTGGCTGCTGCAACAGGGCTATAAAGAATGCTAGATCGGAAAGGCAGGTTTACTTGGCATCCTCTTGTCCTTTTTAAATTTGTATTTTCAAAACTGATGACTTTCTTAAATTGGAAAAAAAAAGGAAAGAAAAGTGAATCTTGACAGCTGCCTAATTATGTATGAAGATAGATGTGCATTTTTCACAAAAGGTTTTTTTTTAATTATTTTGAATAAGCACCATGTGTTTAAAGCTGTAACTTTTCAATTTATAATGTTTCAAATCTTACGACTCCGTGATGGGCTAAGCATAGCTTTGGGATGGATGTTCTCTCAGTCTTCTGGTAAAATGTGAACAATTATATTAATTCCTAATGTGTGAGAAATTATTAAGGACATTGACATCAGCCACATTTAATGCAATTAAAGCAGCAGCAATTGCAAAAATATGTAATCATAATTATTATATCATTGTCTTTCAAACAGCATAAAAATAAACATTAGCTCATTGTTGATCAATGTCTAGAATTTGTCTGTTACAAAACACTAATAACATTTCTTGTTTCACATTGTATTTTTTTTCACTTGCATTTTCTGAAAGAAACACTTTCTATAACTATATGCCAGTGGGAATAAACCAAAGCCAAACTGCTTCAATAAATTTCAACTGAAATTTATTGCAGTTTGCAAAGGAGGTTGACAAGGATACGTTTCCTTGTAAGGAGGATAATCTTTTTTAAAGTGGATTCTTCTGAAGCAGAATATTGCTTTGCAACTAAACAAGAGACGTAGGAGAGGACATCTAACAGGCTTGGCAACTTTGTAATTGGAGTTGCTGTGATGCAAACAGTGGTTAAAGAAGCATCCAGTGCTCGTCCAATACAAATGAATAGACCGGCTACATTCCAGCTGTGCCTGTAACCACACTAACCTCTTAATTAATACCAAATGCAGACCTCCAAGTCTGATTTTATAGGCCAGTGAATGCCATGGTGTAGAATGTCATAGACATTTTCACAGTCACTTAGCAGCCACTGACAAGGAATTCTGAGGATAGTAAGGGTAACCAATTTACAATGTGTTATATGCTCCAATATCAATGTCCAATACTATAAACTGAATATGTAAGCATACAGGCTAACTTTGGCCTTAAAAGCATCTATTTCTGAGACAGTTTAGAGAGAGATTCTACACAAGTACACATTTAGTCATTATTTTTGTCTTAGGGTATCATTTACTTTTTCCAAGTATTTGGCCTGCTTCAATGGAATGATAATTAGGCCTCCTTCCCTTCTTAAGGAGTTTTCTGTTAAAGTACATTTTGAAAGTTTAAGAGCTTCTGCAGTTGCTAACGCCGCAGCTTCCCATTTGCCTACGAGAAGTTCAGATCACCAAATTTTCAGCAGTTAAAGTACTTGTTTCACCTTCATTTAACTCAAAATATCCAGGCAGGTCAAACATTTGTTGTTCTAAGTCAATCAAACCAAAGGAAGTGTTGTCATAGAAGTGGCATCCAGTATCCGATGGAAAGCTTTGACATTTGCTCTTTCTATACTGTGAGGGACTCAGAGTCTCCAATTTCTGGTGACCATCCTTGAGAGTTAGGAAAGTAGACTCCTTCCTCCAAGCGCCTGCAGGATTTAAAACATGTCCACTTCTGGTTCTCCTATGTTCTGATTTATCAGCACAAGATACAAAAGATCCCAGTGGACGATTGTGAACCAGATCTGGCTTCTTCTCTGGAAGTTTCTGTTTCTGAGGAAGAGGTCCCCCCCAGCTCAATGACTCTGTGGTTAAAGGAACGCTGTGATACAATTCAAGTTCCATAGTGTTCTGTGCTGTATTTTTAGATTTAACACAATGTTGTTTTTCCATAACATGATTCCAGAGTTTGGCCCTGCAGTGGTTGAATGAAGTCTGACTTTGTGTAAGGGTAGACATGCTTCTTTTCCGAAATGGTTTTGCTCTTCTAGTTTCGTGGAAACTTGCTGTTCTTCTGAACTGTGAACTTTTTGGGTATCCTCTTTCTGTTGACTCTCCTTTGTTATCACAATATCTGGGATGGTTTCTTCCCACTAAGGAATGATTGGGGCTCAACACAGAATTGGCCTGCAATAATGTGCAATCCATCCTAGAACAGGGTCTGTCCCCTGATAACCTTAGATAATCAGGTGGCTGTTCTGGAAATGGAGATTTTATTCTAAACTTACTTGCAGCAGCTACCTCTTGGTTTTCTGTTTTCACCGTGTCCATGAGAGGGTTCTGAGCCACATGATAAACTTTGGTTGTTTCTGTAAGTCCCTTTTTCTTCATTTCTTTCAACTGCTGCTGGGCGAGGCGATAGCTATAAATGGGAGGGATGATTTTATGGGCACTGGACTGCAAACTCTCATGAACTAATCCTCCTCCATCTTCGGGGACCAAATGAAGGCTTCTCCTGAAATTCAAGGTTATGTCAGAAGCTTCTCCTGGGGAAAAACAAGAGGCTTCTCCCTCAGAAAAGCTTTCTTGTTGAGGTCTGTCTGGGCAAATATCCTCTTCGTCGGAATTTTTTCGGAAGCCAGGTGAATGAGTGGAGTCACAGTTAACTGGACTGCTGCACTTCTGGGTTCTGCAAAGCTTCCTCCATAAGGTGACAAGGATGGTTGCAAAGATTATAGATAAGCATAACGATATCCCAGTGATAGTTATTAAATTATTGGCAGCTCTTTCAGGAGATAATGGTTTGAGGAGGCCAGTTGTAGTGACTGAAACACAGAGCAAAGACATCAGAAAACACAATTTATAACTGCCAATCAACCCAACAAATTAAAAAGCTTACCGATTTTCACTCTATGGCCTTAAAGCATTTTTTAACTATTTCAGCATTGGCTTTCTGATATCACTGTATGCCAGAACTTCACAAGTTGAAATGCAATCGTTTTAAGACTAATTTCCGATGCTTGGATATATGTAGCTTTGTAATCACTGTTTTTTATTCAGATGTGGTGTTGGAGCTGGTCCAAAATAACTTTGGAACCATTTTTCTCTCTGTCATAACTAAAATTTATTGCACTATTAAAACATAGTACAAATGTGTGCTATTTGTGCAATAGTGACAGCTTCATTTGAACAACTTGATGGCTATTCTGGCTAGTCAGGAAACAAGGCATTTATAGTAAAAATCTACTTTGCTGGGACATTTTGGAGGTGCTCTTCGTGTTCATGATTTTGTGAAACATTTTTGAGTTATGTAAATTAAGACGGTGTAAAAGAAATAAGCTTGCCATCTCAACCAAGTCAGGTATTTGGGCCCACAGAAAGCTCTGTTGACCAGGAAGCAGACAACACCAAACAGAAATATTCTCTCTAAAGTAGGACGTGCAGTCAACCTAGTTAAATAAAGCACAGCAAGCTCTGTACCAACCTAAATCTTTTAGTTTGACATGTTGTGGACAGCAATTCCAAATAGGGCTTATCCTGAGTTTCTTAGGAACTTTGTAATCCTGGAGGCAAGGTTAAAAACTGTTAAATACAATGAGAGTCTCAGTATTTGCATAGCTGGCAGTCAAGAATAATTATATGACATCAATTGGTTAATAAGTCTACCTGCTGTATGGATATGTATCTCAATATGTAAACAATATATGGCAGCCTTTCCCAACCCAATGCTCTCTAGATGTATGGGCTTGCAACTTGTAAAATTTCCAGTGCGTGTCTACAATACCACATTTTCACTGGACTCTAGGAGGCTTTAAATGGCAGTACCTTGGGAAATGTTGATTACACAAATACATTCATATGTGCCAATCAGACACAACTCTATACTTGGGTTTCCTTCCTTCCATCCTGCCTGCCCTAGACTTCCATGCTGACTATTGTCCCCAGACAATAGATTGGGCAGAGAGATCTCTTGAATACATACAAAAATAATGTGAAGTTGTATAGACTATAGTGTTTTTGAAACATCAAGCTTACATACTGGGGCATTCCTCCAAAGAACATGGAGAAGTTTCTTGTTGCCTTCCCGAGCAACCGTGCATCATGTGGACGGTGGAAGACATGAGGCATTCCCGATAACGCTCACGAATGCCACCTCCACAAGTGGCACTACACGAACTCCAGGCTTGCCAGGTGCTCCAGGATCCTCCTAGGAATACATAAATTACATTACTACAGAGAGCCATTCTCTTAAAAGCTATCAACCATCCTGCAGAAAAAAAACAAGAATAATTTATTAAGTTCTAGAAAGTAGATGGAATCAAATTCCTTTTGGAAACTGAATTATCCCCAAACAAAATATAGGTATGACTTACAACCATGATTGAACCCAACATTTATGCTGCTAAGCAAGACATTTGTTAAGTGAGTTTTGCCCCATTTTTACTACCTTTATTGCTTAGCTGTTAATTGAATCACATTAGTTGCTAAGTTAGTAACACAGTTGTTAAGTGAATCTGACTTCCCCTTTGACTTTGCTTATCAAAAGGTTGTAAAAGATCACGTGACCCTGGGACACTGCAAGCGTTATAAATATGAATCAGTTGCCAAGCATCCACATTTTTAATCATCTGATCACGGGGATGCTGCAATGGTTGGAAGTGTGGAAAACTGTCATAAGTTACTTTTTTCAGTGCCATTGTAACTTTGAACAGTCACTAAATGAGCTGTTGTAAGTCGAGGACTACCTACAGACTATTAGTGACTTCTGTTCGTTATGGAGTAGACAAAAGATCTGATAAATTCACCAGAGTGCAGATGGTAGCAGAAGACCTGGGACTCGTGAATGCTATACAGCTGAAGCTGATGACTCTTCAAGAAAAGTGCATTTTTGTGGTGAACTTGCTTTTCCACTGACCAGAAACTAACTCAAGGCTGAATAGCAGGAAACAGTATCTATAGACATATGCCTACATGTATCACACTCTTTTCTTTTAGGGGTAAAAAACTTTATGCAAAATGAAGGAAGAAAATGAGTAATAATAAGTCAAACCAATGGAAGGCATAAGATAAAAAAATATATATACAGTAAATTGAGCTTCTACCCTCTTCCACATTCCATATTTCTTTATCCTTGCAACCCATCCTTGCTTCTATCTTATCTGTAAAATGACTTTTATTTCTTAAGCAGCACTTCTGCCTCACCAGTTATGCTAGAGAGATTAAAAGTGTTACTAACTGGGTATTAGTAGATACATTTTATATAAATATAAAAAGAGAAAGCCAAAAACATTCTTAGCTGCAACATAGTATGGTCTAATTCTATGGTCTATAGAATGTTCTCATCTTCTTGTTGTTCTGTTTCTCGATGGCTTTCAACATTCTGCACAGATAAAACCAACATATGGAATGTCTGATCTGAGGAGGGGGGGGGGGAAGTCTCCACTTTGTAGTGATAAACACTACAATTTATTTTCTTCAGACTGACACCTACTTCCTAATATGTGACATGTCATGTATATTGAAGTATTAAATGATTGTCACTGAGTGACAATGATGGAGGAGTCACGTGGTGATGGAGCAAACCTTTTCTATCCAGATGCTTCTAGATTCAGCCCCTCAGCACCTCCAGTTAAAGAAGGTACATATAATAAGTGGCAGGAGAGATTCAAGGCTAGAGAAATGTTGCCCATCAAAGTAGGCAATCCTAAGCAGCTGGTCCGATAAATAATTTGATGTTGTATAAATGTCCAAATTTCACATTGTGAGTGCTTAATGTAGACAAACATCATATGAAAAATTGTGCTGCTCAAAAGTTTGTTCAAACATTGTACTTCCCAATTATAACAATTGCCTGTTAATATGCTAGTTCTGGCCTATATCTCCAGATGACTCCTCTACAAATAGGGAAAAAAATAACCTAGTGAAAAGAACAGACCTGCTTTGATTCAGATCCAATTATATGTAAGTCATTTAGATTGTATCAAAATCTAAATACCACTGGGCTACAAGTTTCTTACCTTTCCACTAAAATATCTGCAGAGACAATTCAAAGAATGAAAATTAACAATGAGCCCTATCTTCTGGGGCTGCTGGGAACAATTGGAATGCTTTAGTCAACTTTCAGAAACATGAATTTGTCCGTTGCATTAAAGTTCTCCAGATTAAAAGTTCCCAGGTTAGTCACACTTGTTTACTATACCAGAAGAACCTGGTCAGCAAATACCTCTATATCAAGAGTCAAGAATGCTGTTGAAGGTCACTTTCATCTCTATTGAGTCAGGACTGTGTTCCCTTGGACCATTTCCTTTCTCCTTCTTTCCTTCCTGGTCAATGAGTTGCTAGGATGGGAGAAATCATTCTTGCGAGTGATGTGAAGCAGTTGGTTGGGAAGGTTTTTAATAACTTCAAAATAGGGATAACTGCACCAATATATGGATCATGATGTCTCATGACAGTTACCTTGTTTATGGCATGATTTTTCCCACTTGTCCACTATCTTAATTCTCATTTCCCTATACAATAAGTAAGAGCAGAGCTTGGATAGATAATGGAGTCAGAGGGAAAATGCAGCTCTACTGGAATTACCAGAGGGTTTATGCTGGCAGTCTTGGTTCTAAGCCTTTAGTAACACTTTCAAACTGAGAAATTAAAGAGGTGATTCATTTCCTGGCATAGAAGTCATGTTTAATTTTTGGATGTTGGGCTGCTGAGAAGAAAAGAAGCAAAACTAGTAAGAAAAAAAAAAAGCCTGCCAATTAGAGACCACAACTTCTTCATAATTGTAGAACATTTAGTGAATAAGACAATTTACCCCAGAGATGACCACTGTATGATTGTCAATGGCTTACCCTTGAAGTCTTCTGTCACAGAGAAAGTAGAAGGCCAAGTCACAAGCAGCTACCTATTCAATTGCCAGAATTATTTCTTGAGCAAGCATCACGCAACAGCCATGGTGAGACTGCCTTGTGCCCTCACCTCCTGAAAAGGTATTTCTCATAATGCCAGGCAACAGCCCGCTCTCCCAGTTGGAACTCATTCGTATATAGCTTGAAGAGTCAGTCCAAATTAGCCCAAACACACAAGTTGTATTGGTGGGCAATGGAAACTGAAACTTATGGTCCTATGTAGGAGTGTGGGTGCAGGATCCTAGCACAGAACGCCATATCCTTATATCACCCTGTGATAATCTGGCATTTTACAGATATGTTGGTCTGTGAATCTTGGCAGTTGTAATCTCAACACATTTGCAAGACACCATGTGTGATCTATTATCTACACAATAATCTTACTAAGGATCATCTATGTATTATGGGAAGAGATTCAAAACGGCTCTTAGTTCATTTCTTTCTAAGACCATGTGAGGCTACATTTTTAAAAAAAGACACGTGTTGCATGTCACACAGCAATCAGGATCATCAAATTTCTTTGGACATTTGCTATAATTAATTGAGAAAGAGAGAAGTATTTTCCCAGTTGGTTCAGCAAACAATTTGTATCTCACCAGAGAAATTTGGCAAGTTCTTGTGACTGGATACTCCTTTCTTTTTCTGGCTAATGTTTTCACTGTAAAGTCTTGTGGAAAATCAAAGCAGCTTACCCTGCCTTGCCCAAAGCAACCTGGAAAATTTTGTGACTAATCTGGATCTGAAGCTAGTGCTCACACATTAAAATTCTGCATCTCTGCATTATTTAAATTTACTTGATTTGCCTCCTCCTCCTCATCATCATATAGTATGTGTCTCCTAGAATGGGGAATATTTTTTAAAAAAAATATTTAGATAAAACAAGAGAAGATATATGACTTGGAATGAGGCAGGGGATACAGATTAGATGGTTATGAGATCTGGGCTGCAACAATCTGGAGAATTATTAGATGGCAAGGGAAAAAAAGCACAGATAGCCCTCGACTTACAACCATTCATTTAGTGACTGTTCAAAGTTACAACAGCACTGAAAAAATGACTTATGACCGTTTTTTCACATTTACGACCATTGCAGCATCCCCGTGGTCACGTGATCAAAATTCAGATGCTTGGCAACTGACATGTATTTATGACAACTGCAGGGATGCAGAGTCATGTGATCACCTTTTGGGACCTTCTGACAAGCAACGTCAACGGGGAAGCCAGATTCAATTAACAACCATGTTACTAACTTAACAATTGCAGTGATTCACTTAACAACTGTGGCAAGAAAGGTCATACAATGGGGCTAAACTCGTTTAACAAATGTTTTACTTAGCAACAGAAATTTTGGGCTCAGTTGTGATCATAAGTTGAGGACTACCTGTATTTTTCTTTGCAGCCATTCTTGTGGTGTTGTGGATTTTTGCAGCTTATGTCTGGTACCTGTACTTTAGAAGCCATGGGAGGGGGGGGAAGTACTAGAAAATGTCTTTCTTTTTAAATAAGAAAGGCAAGACTTTAATGGCATAGTCCATCCTCGTCTACAGAACTGCATACATAGGAGAGATGGTATATAGAATACACAATTTATCTAGATGTTTTAAAAATTCATAAGTTGCTCGTTCCTTTAATAGTTATAGGAACATAGAATACAATCCTTTCCCCTTATCGTTCATCTATCTATCTTTGTCAATGCAAAGTTTTACCATATTTAGCAGGAATCCTATCCTGTGTGTGTAGTTCAACCCCAATGCAGGCTTATTTGTAAAAAGATGATGGATTATGCTTTTGTATTATACTCTAGTTTCCAGAAGGAATATGCATCCAAGAAGACACTGAAATCCTCCTGTTTAAAATAAGACATTTTGGAAAAGTAATACAAACCAACATTCCTCTGGATTCGTACACATTCTTTTGCCCATGGTGTGGAATTCACTTGGTTGGAAGAGCTAAATTCAAAACAGTATTTGTTTGTGCCACTGTCAAACAATGTGCAACTGAGTTCTATCTGATGGTCCTCTGGATTCAAGATGCTTTCATATAGCTTTGACACCATTTGATCCAAAGGGTTATATTTAAATACAGCAATGCGTCCAGCAGAAGATGTGCACGGAGGAAAAACAACAGAAGCCACAACCAAAGACTCACAAAACACTTCTTCTGATATAACAAGCTTGTATCCAAATTTGCCCGCAAGATCTATAGGTCCTGATGAAGCAATGATTGAGCCTGTCTCTGCTGATTTCAGTAATGTAGTCATGTAGGCTTTTGGGCTAATCACATGGCAGTCCAATTTCACTGATTGCAACTCATAGAGAGAAAGGCTTTTCCTTGTTCTTAGGCCCAGTGTCTCATTTGAGATCAATGTCCCTAGTTCGTATAGGTCACTGGTTAGAATTACATCCAGAGAAATCACTGTTGCATTTATGGGACATAAATCTTCATTAGTAAACAGTCCAAGTTGAAAGGAATTCCCATGACCATCTGGAATCCTCCTCAAATCAAAGTTAAATATAGGCCATTTCACCTTGAGTAAAAGACTTTCTCTATTCTCTTGGGAATTAAGTCCTCTGATGTTTTCAGAATCCAGCTTGAACCAGTAACTCCCAGCGTTTGTAAAATGAGAACACTCAAAACCAACCACACCTTGATGCTGGTCTTCTGGAAGCTGTTTTTTGGCAACAATTTGGTTGGTGCTGGCTTCCATGAGTAGAACAGAAATGTTTTTCAGTGTGTCATTAGCATTATAATTCTGAAAACTAACAGATACTGTAACATTGCTTAAAGCTATATGAGTCTGTTGCTCCAACAGAAGTTTGATTGCTCCGAGAACTGGAAAATAAAAGGAATTTGATAGTATAATTAATGAGAAGAGCATGAAGAAGTAGAGCTTACACGATTTTTGGGAAATTTAATATAACCAAGTATAGCAGTCCACCTAAGGCACGGGTGTCAAACTCAATTGCGTCATGTGACGTATCGTGATGTATCATGACATTTTTTGCCACTGCAGAGCTGGGGTGGGTGTGGCCTGCCCATGATGCATCTGGCCTGCATCAAAGTTTGGCACCTCTGACCTAAGGCATGACAATTCTCAATATCTCTGAAAACTATACTCTGTGGGAAGGAATGCTAGAATTATGGCTCTAAAGCAGTGATGGTGAACCTTTTAGACACCGAGTGCCCCAAAACCAGCCCTGCCCCCACCTCACCCGCTCCACCCTCCTGTCCCGCCCCCACCCTGCCTGCCTGCCCGCAAGGCCACTCACTGCCGCCCAGGCAGCCCAGCAGCGCCATGGAGGCCATGCCCTCCACCCATGCCCCACAGCATCAACTGTGCATGATAGGGCGCGAGGGCAGAGTCCTGTCCCCACTTCCCGGCTGCCATGTCCTTGGCTGCGCTCCTCCACATGGGCCACACTTGGGGATGACTCTCCTCTGAGGGGGCTGCTGGTAAGGAGGGGGCCGCAGGATGAGGCAGGGCTGGGCAACGGCATGTGTGCCCAAAGAGAGGGCTCTGAGTGCTGCGTGCCATAGGTTCGCCACCACTGCTCTAAAGGTTGCTGCTATCTACCTTAATCTACATAACATGTAGTTCACAGCCTATTAGCTGCTTAATTTACAATCCCAATTTAATTTAAATTTAATTGGGATTGGACTAGAAGACTTCCAAGATCCCTTCCAACGCTGTCATTCTAGTATAACCCCAATTTAATGTAATTTAATACCAATGTTCATATGCAGAACAGATGAAAGATTCAAACAGCCCAATTTTGTTTTTCAGAATAGTAATTCTGTCCAAAGTATATGCATATGTACAATTGCTGAATTATACAACAATTCAACTGCAGTAATGAACTGGCACTTATAATGTGCTAGGTCCATTAATTCTCTCATTCTCAGCTGTTTTTAACAAAATTAAGTACCTCTCTTAACCACAAGCAAGAAACCCCCACTGTCTCCACTCCTCCCTCCTAAATCTTCTCTCCCTTACCATTCTTACAAACAAATAATTTTAAAGCCGCTACATTATACAATGTAAAAGAGAGCAACTACATTGGCCAAACCTGCCTCCACTACTTTTGATTCTTTGTCCCGTACTGGGTTTCAATTTTTTTTTAGGAAGAACATCTGTTTTTCTAGAAAGTTAAACATTTAAAAACATTCACTAGCTAACATAAAAGCTAGTAGCTAAACCTTTAAATAGTTTCCTTGATATTTCTCAAAGAAATCATTTAAAACTATTTTATATACCAAGGTAAGAGACTTTATCTTCTGCTTGCTTCAATTCAATGGTGGCCGATGTTGTTGCTGTTAAGTCTAAGACAGTGTTTCTCAACCTTGACAATTTTAAGGCATGTGGACTTCAACTCCCAGAATTCCACAGCCAGCAATGCTGGCTGTGGAATTCTGGGAGTTGAAGTCCACATGCCTTAAAATTGTCAAGGTTGAGAAACACTGGTCTAAGATTTATTAAGAAATGTGATTTTGGATCCATGACACTGTCTGCTTCCTCACCATCTAAAACCACCATTGAGGGAGGGTCCTTTTCAAAGAAAGTCCACCCTTCATATATGGAGGGCAGAGAAAACAGGGAGGGCAACAGGCTAGTGTGCTTGCCCCAGTTTTCCTCCAGGGGTGTAGAATTTATAGGAGAAAACCATAACTCAAGTTTCCTCAAGTCACCTACTGAACCTCTTTCAATTTGGTGCTTTTTATTAGACATCAAGGGATGATGGGATTTGCCACTTCCTCCATCTGGATATCACATTTCAAAATGACAAGAGTGACGTAGCTAATTGTACCATATTTACTCACCATAGTCACAGAGCACAACTAGAAGTAGGTTTGGAAAAATGTTCAACCTCTGTTTCATCCTGATCTGGTGATCTCCCAACTCCTTTTATTCTTCATGTCCTATTCCAGCCCCAAATAAACTTCAGTTCTTACACATTTCTCTGAAATCAAAAGCCATGGAAATACAAAATCAGAACGGGATGCCTATTAGGTCTGGGAGGACCTGCAGTTCTAATTCTTAGACTTTCCAAGGTATCACTTTCCCTTGAAGTTCTATTTTCAATCTAATGTCCATCATCTTCTTCCAGCATAGTCTGTGGTCTCAGTGACTGGAGGATCAGGCTCCACCATATAGCTGTCATTGAGACTTTTATGCAAATAAGAAACTAATAACTACAAAGACCTCTGGGAACCAGACATTTGAAACTGGTGCTTCTCAGTACTTAAGTTGTGCAAAAGCTAACTAAATGAATTCAGAAGCTCAGCAAGAATACACCTCAATACGTAGGCTGGGCTAGCCTGGACTAGATATAGATTGTGTTGCCATAGCATGGCAAAAGCATCCAAAAACGTACCTTGGCACCATAAGCAATTCAAAATGTTCTTACACTGCAATGCCATTGTTTTAGAATAGAAATACACCTGCAAAAAAGTGGTTTCTGAATCCCATGAGAAGTCCCAGTGTCCATGAACAATCCATGCCTCTAGCAGACTAGACCCTATCAGTGTATTTAACCAAAGGTTCTGGGTCACAGAAAAATTGTTAGATATATGCATGCACAATATAATTCCATTTCAGGACACAAAGCTGAGCTAGACCCTTTAACACACTTTCAGTACTGACAATAACATATTACTCTCTGTATTTTTGACAGTCCTTTAAAGTTATTTTAACTCTTTATGATCAATTTATTTTCCCACTGCAGACCTGCTCCACTCTTGATCCTTTTAAATGTTTGCTGCTGTAGCCTAGGGGATCTGAATTTCAATTACATACTTCATTAGTTTGCAGGAAAATTATTGGGTAGCTCAGAAACTCAGCGAAAGAAGAAGAGGAAAAAAAAATGAAAAGGCTAAGAGAAAAATCCAAAAATCATGTTGGGACAAGAAATAAAGAGCTCATGTTCCACTGCACACGACCCGATTTCACTGAACTGATCAACTCCAGAGCAGAAACGGACTAGTGCAATCACAAACCTTTTAAAAACGGTATTCCCAAAGCAACCCAGCTAATAAGAAAAACAACACCGTCCTAGGAATATATCTAGCATTTTCCTTCTTCACCGACCATAACTCAGTGCCTACCTACTGATTCAAAAGCGCGCTGGGCAGCGGCGAGAATTCAGCAACTGCGGGACAAGAAGCGTAACAGGCGGAGCGTGAGGAGGGGACCTTTCCAGTTGGCTCAGTGAAAGAGTTCGTCCTCCGCAGTCCCGGGGCGTCAGGTGAAGAAGTTGAGGAGCAAAAGCCGCGGGGGCGCCAACAGCTGGCCTCGCCGCCGACCTCTCGCTCGTTTCTCCCCGCGTTGGGGGCTCATGTCTGGAGCGGGAGCACGGCGAAGACTTCTCCTCCTGGCTCCCGGAGGAGACGCGCCCGAGCTGGAACGGAGAGAGATGCGCTTCTGGCCTCGGGCGTGGTGCGAGAGAGAGAGAGAGAGACAGAGAGAGAGAAAGAGAGAGAGACGGGAAGCTGACAGGCTGGCTGGCCCGCCCCACTGGAAAGCGCTGGCGCAGCCGCCGAGTCCAGGCGGGTCAGGAAAGAAGCGCGTCCTGCCGCCTCTCACCGCGCCCTTCTGCGTGAGAAGGCCGCCCCCTTCCCCCCCCCACCCGGCTGGGATTTGCGGGACTAGTTGTGAGGCGGAGCAGGACTTTCCGCCGATCAGCGGAACGCGCGCATAGCAGAAGTTTGCCCGTGGTTGTTAAGCACGTCGTCGTGGGAACCGTGAGAATTAGGTTCGTCGCCACGCTCTGGGCGAAATGAGGGAATCTCCGCAGTGCCTGTGCTCGTCTGCTTTCCCTGAAAAATCTCCGCGTGCTGGAGGGCGGGAAAGAGATGCGGTAGGAGGGTCCCGGCGGAATGCTTTGAGACAGGTGGAAGTTTGGCGCGGAGGGCGGAGAAGAGGTTTTGTGTGGGTTTCCCTTCTTCCCCCCCCCCCCATATCTTTTTCAGGGATTTTTGAAGTGGCTGCCTCGATTACCGCTGGAAGGCGCGAGGGACTGACTTGTCTGCGAGGAAGCCTGACAGGCGAAACGTTTTTGCTGGTGAAACTACAGGGTCACTGTCCCGGCTCTGAGTTTTTCCTGTGGGCTAGAAACCGGACACAAATATTTCCTTATCTCTGCACAGAAACACACATCAGTAATCACATTTCACTTGCTAAAGCTAAGCTAAAAGTATCCAGCAAGACTTCTCCATTGGATGTGGGCTTTGATGATTTGTTAATGAATTCTAACTGAAGAACTTTTTAGTTGATCTGAAAATGGGTGAAACATTAAACAACTATTGTAAAGGGCCAAATAATGTCTATAAGAGCCTGTTCAGCTGGGAAAGGTTATAAGCTAGACTAGAGGAGGAAATAGGCCCTGCCATCTGTGGCTAGAGATGCCAGATAGATTGATCATCTTTGTGGGAATGAAGGCAAGCGTTCCCTGTGATAAATGAACAGATCTACTGAAACTTTTTCAAATGGTGAATGAAATAGATGTATATAAAGGAGCTGGAGATACACTCCTTGTTTACAGACCACAACGGGGGCAGACAACTCAGTTATTAAGCAAAGCAGTTACTAGGTGAAACTGCAACTGTGCTTATGCTCTTCCTTCTGCTATCTTTTGTTAAAGTTTACAGATCTGCAAACATCATAAAGTTACTGCTGCTACCAACGTAGATGCTTTCAAGATGGGATCAGTCAAATTAATGTAGGCTGAGACAAACAAGGACTGCTACCTATAATAGCTGTTACATTTTTCTGATGGGCAACACAAACAGGAGGTACTAGTGGTTTCTGTCCTTTGTATAAGCATCTGTTTTGTCATTTTAATTATAGGTTAGAGGAGTTTATAAATCTGTAATCTTAAGGGTCTCAAGTCACCAGGACCCTCATTGTATTAAGATTTGCTACCATTTTAATACATTTCTGCACCAGTCCACCAAGATGGCATTTGTATAAGGAAAATGCATACATATAGACACACCAGCAACATTATTGCAAGGGGGGAGGAGGGGAAGAAGAAAACTTTTGTTCTTTTATTCTCCCCATATCTGTTTTATGAACTGAACTTTGTGGGTTCAGTTAAACAAGGCTAAATAATCCTGCTTGATTAGCCATGCATCAAGAGTGTTTGCAATGGAGTTTTCATTTCCCTTGCCGCCCAGAATGAGATGACAAAGTTGCACTGGCTGAGGAGCTCAGCAAATTCCAATCCATGGCAGCCTTGAAGTCAGCAGCCAGAGACAATATATAGCCAATGATATTCCCAGCAGCAAGGAAGAAGGTCACATATGCCATCTTCTTCCTACTATATTTACTTTATTAGTGGGAAGTGGGTTTACTTTTCACTGCACTTTTATTGAGAAATTTAAAAAGGTACATTTCTAGTTTTGGAATGATCAGAACAAGATACAAATGCTATTTCTTAACCGATTTAACAGTGTACAAAAAAAATCACAAAAAATGCAGTCTCAACAACAGGATAATCAGTACTCTTCCCTCAAAGTAATCTAGGAATCACACAAGGAAAGGGAGGATGGTCTACATATTTTCTTGAAAAGAAAAATATCAAGTACAAAGGCACTAATTCTTTTGGCGAATTAAGACATAAACAATTAACAAATGTATTTTTCCCAATTATGGGCAACCACTCGCCAAATGAGCCCACCCAGCTAAATTTTATTCAGAAGACTGTCTCTCACAAGCATTCTACTTATAATCTAAACGCTGGTTGCTTTAAACAGATTTACTGAAATCCACAGGAACTGCTGCCAACTATAGTCACAGAAAAATACTATGAATTTCTTTCTAGCAGGATAGCCTCACATACACTTTAATATCTGAAAGTAGCAAAAAATAGAAGTATAAAATTAGCTGTCATATTGCACAACAAAAATATAATTGCATCAAACAATCAAAATGGGAGATGACAGCAACTTTTAAAAAGATTGCACTGCCAAAATGACTTATTCTCTAGGCTTTAAAATATCAGTGAATTCAGCTGAAAATACAATCATAGAGTCAGAAATGTAAAGAAGTACAATCCTTGTATTTGTAGTTTATGCGTTTAAAATTAAACTATGTTATTTTTTATCAGAATAAATATTTAAATGATTTCTATGAATACAAGTAGCCACACTGACAGCTTTAATACCTTGTTTTGGCATTCATGTATGTTTTAGGCACTCCTGATGCTAAAACCCTATTGGCTATCCAAGTGTGAACTGCAGATCTGTGGGGAAACAGATCTTATTTGAATAAAAGGGCAATGAGATTATTAGTATTTAATAGGCTATAATCTTCTTAAAAAGAATAGATCACTTGTGAAACCAAAGACTTCTCTTTTTGTTTCATTTAAACTGATACAGTACCAGCAAATTTTTCAAAAACAAAGACTGAGCAAATGTTTCATCTTTATTTTTTAATATAAAGATGAATCATAAAATACTGTGTGGCTTAGAAGGACACATAGCAAATGTCCTTCACAGTTATGCCAAAGAAAAGACAAAAATAGAAACTTTGTAGAATCAACAATCAAAGAATGGAAGGAAGGAAATTGAGTTCACAGCGCTCCTTGTCTTAACATCCAGCATGGCCATACACAAAACATTTTTTTTTTATCCATTCTTCCTTTGAAAATAATTACAAGCAAATGTAGACAAGAAAGTTTTATTCCTAAAATATAGACATTTCTAAAATAAATTACATTTTTAATATTATTTTGCATTAGACTGCTCTAGAAATATTATTTTCCACCTGTTAATATTTTATTGATTTCAAGTTGCAAAAGATGGCAAAACATGGAAGAAGGAGACTACATTTAACAAACAGACTGCTTGTTGATTTGTCTAGGCGTGCAAATAGCCCATAGTTAACCTCTCCTCCATGCTTTTTAAAACCACTTCACTTTTTCCCCTTCTTCTTGAAAAAAAGTCATTAAATGGGCCATCATGGCCAATTTGCTCTCAAGACCTGAAATAACAGCAGTTTCATGATTTTTGTAAGCTTTTAGGAGCGTTATTCTCTTTCTATACATAACTAATCCGTTCTTCCCTGCCTGGCGCATTACTGGTGCATCATTACAACTTAGCAAAGGCATGATATAAATGGATATATCTCTTGACATTCTTTTCTTCAGACTGCATCTAGCAAACATATTTAAATAAGAGGAAAAAGAGAGAAAATGAATAATCAGCTTTGTGTAAGAAATAAATTTGGATAGAATCGCAAGCCTTCTACAGAATCATCTCTGCAAAGCTGGCCCATCTTTTCAGCTAACAGCAACCTACAAAAAGAATAAAATATTTTTAATTAAACCAATTATAATTTCTTCTGTTATTAGGATCAGAATACGTGGAGGGGTTTTACCTTTCTTTGGCTAAAAGCACAGACATTCCTACAAGCTTTGCAAACTCTTCAGCGGTAAGAGATCCCTTCTCAGAAACCTAAGAGGGAAGAAAGGGTTCAAAGCTGAGTAAATATTCTGTATTTTGCAATGCTTTTCTACCATCTTACCAGTTTTTTTCATATGCCTATTATATAGTGAGTATCTATTTTTCTAGTATCTTTGATTCAACAACCTTACCATTCTGAGCAATTGTTAAACTTCCACACATTTTTTCATGCAAACCTTACATCAAGATGGAAATAAAGGGCTTGAGTTTTCATTCACATCCCCCCAAAATAAACCACGCAGTACTGTAACTACTAGGAATAAACACCACTGCTTTTAGAGATAAAAGACACTGTCTTGTTGTGACGGTACCCTTAATCTTTAGATCAGAGTTCCTCAATCTTTTCGGTTTTGCGGACTGGCTGGGGGGGGGAGGGAGAGAAGGGATGGTCCCGCGTGTGTGGCAGGCAAGCAATGCATATGTGCGCAGCTCCATTTGCACAAGCAGTGGGAAAGCCACCTGCCACTCACTCAGATGGAGTACATGTGTACGTCATTGTCCACTGCTTCCGCAAGTGAGGATGCACGCATGGTAGCCCGCCACATATGTGGCCCGGTTCCGAAAGGCTCAGTAGTGGGCTGTGGATTGGGGACTCCTGCCTTAGATGACTGGTAGGAAATCAATCGAAAAGCTAGTCTTCCCTAATCCCGGCCCTAGGAGTGGTTGATAAAATGAGAGAGTGAGGCAAAGAGAACTCCCATAATCCAGTGGCCCTTCTGAAGAAGACTGCATGCTTCTGTTGGCAACAGTGATACTAGTACATGTTTACAAAGACAAGAATGACTCTTGCACATGAGTATGTAATTGCAATTATGAATAATACTGAAGATGGCTTTGTAAACATTTCCACCAAGAGACATATGGATATCATCTCTGGATGATTAAGGTTCACAAGTCATCAATGGCTTGCTTAGCAAAACTTAGTATGATATGCAAACACAGGACTCTAGTTCCATCTACCCTCCCCCCCCATGGAAACATCATAATCTGATAATTTTTAATTATCAGGTTAATACATTTATTATTCACTAGCTTCCCCTGGGCAAAGTCAGAATGTTGCTTACCACACCTTATGCTAAAGTTGCTTAATCAAGCTAATATATTATCAGCCATTCATCTTCTCTCAGGTGGATTTGACTCTGAATAACTTAAAGTGACATGCAAACTGGCCTGTTCTAGGGAACTCAGGCCATAAATCTATGAAATGACATTAGGAAGAGCATGTTGTGGGTTAAGAAAACATGGAACATTTTTTTTAAGCTTATTATGTTGGGCTTTCCCCATATATAAGTTGTCTGTGAGAGTTACATGAGAACATAATCCTTGTCTGGCCTCGACAAATCCTCAGAATTCTGAAAAAACAATTCTCTGTTGTCCTCTTCTCTAAGTGAATCAATGTGATAATCCCATATCAGCAGTATCTAAGGGGAGGGAAAGGGCTCAAACTGAAGAGATCGGCTTTACAATGTTCTGATGCAAGCACTGCCTCTTTTCTATACAGGTAGTCCTCGACTTACAACAGTTCATTTAGTGAATGTTTGAAGTTCCAACGGCACTGAAAAAAAGTGACTTATGACCGTTTTCACACTTCCGACCATTGCAGTATTCCCATGGTCACGTGATCAAAATTCAGATGCTTGGCAACTGACTCATATTTATGATGATTGCAATCTCCTGCGGTCATGGGATCACTTTTTGTGATCTGACAAGCAAACTCAATGGGGAAGCCAAATTCACTTAACAACTGTGTTACTAACTTAATTGCAGTGATTCATTTAACTAACAATAATAATAATAATAATTTGTCAATGCCAATGGTGTTCAAGTGGTGCTCCAGTTGCCTTGTGTGCAATTCCAAAACAACTGGAGCACCACTTGAACACCATTGGCATTGACAAATTTGCCATTAGTCAATTGCAAAAGGCAGCCTTACTAGGAACTGCTTCCATCCTGCGACAATATCAGCAATACCATCAAACATCCACATTTGCCTATCCCAGGTCCTTGGTAAGGACTCAATAGGTAGACAAAATGCCAAATCCAGTCTGAACATCTGGCTGACTACGATAATCCATAATAATAATAATAATATTGGAAGGGATTTTGGAGGTCATCTAGTCCAACCCCCTGATCGACCCCATGGCAAGAAAAGTCATAAAATGTGGCCAAACTCACCAAATGTCTCACTTAGCAACAGAAACATTGGGCTCAATTGTGGTCATAAGTCGAAGACTACATGTATGTGATACAATGCAACACGAGCACCCAAAAGAAATAGAATTTATGGCACAAAGCAGTACGGTTTATCAGAGAGAGATCCTGTGGACCCATATACAATAGAGTTCTTGGCAGAAGAAGGGGTAACAAATGGGTAACAACTTTGATAAATATCTAGCTTATCTTCATTACATGTGAAATGACCATCCCTTCTTTTCACATAAAGCTTGTTCCCAGTCCCAGAAACAGGAAACCTTTTGAAGCTAAGCTAGTGCCCCTAGCCTTTAGGTCAATTACCAGGCCTTTCCTGCTTTGCAATTTAATTTAACGAATTCGTTTATTATTTTAAAAAGTAAAGCAAAAACAAAAACATGTCTAATGTTTAAAAACGGGGTTTAAAATGAATTCAAAAGTTTTCCAAACAAGTGTTTCCATGATAGTCTAGATGGAAAAGAATTAAAATATTGCAGAAAATGTCTGTATTTGCAGTACAAGAAACCTGTTTCAATAAAGATAGGAAATAACGTATGCAGACAGGGGGGAATCTATCAACATTAAAGTTAAATATGCTGAGCCCAAATCAGATAGATGCCTTTTCGCCTGGTAGGCGAATGCACGGGTTTCTACGGATGTGTGCTTAACAAAAAATAATAAGAAAAGGAAGAAGCCCATCTAGACGCAAGGTTAGGCAATAACAATGTGACTGTTCCCTTAAAATACATACTGTCTCTAAAGCAGAAGCCACCATTTCTTCTTCATTATGTGATAGGAGTTCAATCACCATAACGCCACTGTCGAATATGCGTAACCTAAATCCCCAAAAGAAAGAAAAACACAAATCTCAACTCTATTCTGTCACCAAAGAGTTGGACTACTAACAAATATGATGTCCAATGCTAATAGCACTAACAGTAGCATTAGTCTTATATATCACTTCATAGAGCTTTAGAGCCCTCTCTAAGTGGTTTACAGAATCAGCATATTGCCCCCCAACAATCTGGCTCCTCATTTTACCAACCTTGGAAGACTGGAAGGCTGAGTCAACCTTGAGCCTTGTCAGGCTCAAACTCCTTGCAGTGAGCAAAGTTAGCCTGCAATACTGCATTCTATAACCACTATGCCACCTTGGCTATAATACTCTGTTTTGGTACCCTCTTCCTCCCCTTTGCGCTTAGAAGGACACAATGAAATAGAATACTTCCATATGAGGATCTAGAGGCAGAAATTCTAGCAGTTCCATGGCTTCACAACAGGCTCAACCTGAATACTGAATTAACTGGTCTTCTTGGTTTAAATACAACTGTAAGCTGATTTCACATTAATACACTGAAAAAATTAATCAAGTTTAGCACGTTGCATAAAGGCAGTGCCTAAGTTTGTAACTGATCTTGTATGAACACAGCTTAAAGTTAGTTGCCACCCATATACTAATGCCTGCTGAACTCCTTTCTTACAAATAGGCAGTGCCCCTAACTAGATTTTCTCATATCTCCATCACCCATGGTTTCCTCAAGTTCCTGTTTTTCTACCATGGGTTATTATGTCTTGCTTTCTTTAGCCATTTTAATTAGCCTTCCCCATGCTCCTCCTCCTTCCTCATTGTATGCAGCCTGCTTTGATCCGAAGAACAGAGAGGGTTTTTCCCAGAGCCCCTGCTCATCTACTAGGTCCTTCTTTGCAATTCCACACTTCCTCTTTCCGGTTCCTGAAATGTTCTTTATTTATCCACCTTTCCAATTTCTTTTCCACACTGTCCATCCATAGCAATTACATGACTTGCAAACTCTGCTTGATTTACAACTTCCCTATGTGTAAGCTTTTATCTCAATCCAAATATCGCATAACTCTTTCCTCGTGCATTTATACTGTTAATTGCTAAGTTCTCCATTTTTTAAAAAATAAAACCTACAAAACTATTCATTTTAAACAGATCTCCCATATAATTATTGGTCTATCAAATATTAGTCCTCTTAAAGTGGAGGACTACAGTTCTATTTGGGAGGTTTTATATATATATATATGTAAAATTTCCATTTGGTAAGATAAATAGCTGTGTGTTTGGCAAAGAAATCAAATCAAATCTCTCTGTAGTATTTCCATTCCATTAGTCTGGAACATAGCTGTCAACTTTTTTTTAATCCTCTTTAATAGCTCGACAAACAAATTTCTGTTAGCAAAGTTTTTTCCACACAGGGGAACAAAGTGATAACAACTTGGTATAACTTAATTGCATAGGTCAGAGTACTGTGAAAGACATCACCGGGCGGATGAAGAACTGAAAAGTTTAGTCCAGTATGATTTCTATAACTGCATGAGGAAGCAGCATGGCCAGCTTTGATATTGAGAATGATATTGTACCTTAAAATGTGGGCATTTTGTATGATGAGAAAACTCCACTCATAGATTTGGTTTTTGCTTTTTGTTTTTTGCCACTCCCTAATTCTGAATCTCATTTTTTTCCACATAGCTTTTATAAGGATCTGAAAAACACATCAAATAAAGCAGGGCTTTTCAACCAGTGGTATGGGTACCACCTGTGGTACATTGGCACCTGGCAGGTGGTATGCAACCATCCTAGAAAAGTGGTAGCGGGGGAGGGGGATGAGCTGAACCGGTGACAGCACTGCACAAGCCTGAGCGAGAGATGGCTGGAGCTGCAGGGCTGTCAGGGCTCAGCGGAAGCACCAGGATCAGCGCCAGGCTCCAGCTGGAGCTCGGCACTGATCCTGGCGCTTCTGAGCCCAGAAGAAGCGCCGATCAGCTGGAATGTTGCAGCATTTCCAGGGTCTTGTGATTTACATTTAGATGCTTGGCAACTGATTCATATTTATGACGGTCACAGTGTCCCAGGGTCTTGTGAAGTGACCAAAACTTGTGCAACCACCCAGCAGACAGGGAGAATAAAAATCAAACACCCCCCACCCCATCCACGCTGCCAATTCTCAATAGAAATGCTCACAACAATAAAAACCTCGGACAGGAGGAAGAGCACTGCTGGGTGGGCAGGCAGGTGTCTTGCTTGGCTGTGCCTTGGGGAGCACTTTTTTCAGTGCCACTAACTTCGAACAGTCACTAAGCGAACTGTTGTAAGTTGAGGACTACCTGTACTTTATCACTTTTTTCCTTTTTTTTTGGTCATCAAGTTTTTGACACCTTGCTAGGCGACTGGTGGTACTCAAATGTTGCCATATCCTAAAAGTGGTACAATGGGTGAAAAGGTTGAAAAGCCCTGAAATAAAGGTTCTATGTGCACCTCTGGAGATCCTGAACAAAGGGCAGGATGTAAATCTAACAAACAAGTAAATAGAGCTGTAGTGGTGCAGTGGTTAGAATGCAGCACTGCAGGCTAATTCTGCCCACTGCCAGCAGTTCGATCCTGATGGGGCTCAAGGTTGATTCAGCCTTCCATCCTTCCTAGGTTGGTAAAATGAGGATCCAACACGCTGACTTTGTAAACCACCTAGAGAGGGATGTAAAGCACTGTGAAGCTGTATATAAGTCTAAGGGCTATTGCTAAATATAAGGAAGGGAAGAGGACTGAGCCTCATCCCACTCTTTGAGAGGTTTCCCCTGCACCCCATTACAATTTGAAGGCTTCTTACCTTAGAGGTAACTTTAGTGATTCCAACATCTTACAGGCATTTACTAGATCTTCAGGAGAAAGCAACTAATGAGAAAACATACATAAGCTTAATCTTATAATAAGCACTCTTCTATATTTAGGATATCTCTACAAGGCTTCTGCATTCCCTTATGAGATTTAAAGAGCAATTAAATGACAAGTGTTTACAATTGAATGATGTTAACATGTATTACAAACCCCATTCTTTCTTAAAAAAAAACATGAAGGTGCAACACTTAAAGAATGGGGACTAGCATACATTCAGATGATTCATACTTGCTGAAACCATGCATATTTGTCTTTTTGGAATGCTTCACTATCATTCTTTAACATGATGTGTTGAATTACATAGCCCACAGTTCTCCAGTTTTTACTATCAGCTAGCTTGGTGATAATAGGCATTAAAAATTGATGCAGCTGATCAGCACCAGATTGGGGAAGCCTGGCCTACCTTGCCACCATGTCACTGAGCCTCTGAAAAAAACAGTGGAGAGCAGAATTTGCTACCCTCTGCTGCTTTGTTTCAAATATGCCAACCTCAAAATTCACAATAGCTGAAATCCATCTCTCCTCCTGCGCATTTGGCAATTCCACAGCAAGGTGGTGGCAATGGAACGTCCCTGGGTCTTCTGCTAGCTGATTTGTAGCAGATAGCCTTGCAGATGTTCTAGTTTCAACTAAATTTCTGTGAAATTTTTACATCTTCTAACCAAATTTGTGCACAACCTTTAGCTATTTTACTCATTAGTCCCATGTTATCAAAGCAGTTTATGTACGTATGTACACACAGACACACATGTTAACAATCTGCAGACACCCCTTTTTCTGGCTTCATATTATGAAACTGTGCTTTTTTTTAAACCACAGTATATTTATACTTTACAATACAGTACAATGGTATATATGTTTATCCATTTTCCAAAACTAATCTTAGTGAGTTTAATGGAATTTCATTTTGTGTAAATTTGAACAGAGTTGTAGCCTTAAAAATTGCAATCTTATTCTCATTCTACTGATTTTCAGTGCATTGCTAGATGGCTTATTGTGCTATACAGTATTTCTCAACCTTGACAATTTTAAGGCATGTGGATTTCAACTCCCAGAATTCCACAGCCAGCAATGCTGGCTGTGGAATTCTGGGAGTTGAAGTCCACATGCCTTAAAATTGTCAAGGTTGAAAAACACTGTGCTAGGACAATCTATATGCTGTTGACCAATAGCAAAAAATAATGGTTAAGTTCCAGTATTTGTCATCAGCAATTACTCCAGAAAGGTTCCTTGGCATATTTAGTGAAGCTCAAATAGTTTTGTCAAGGTGCAGAAGATAATGCATTTCTCACCTCTAGGCCACGAGCGCGATTTACCAGGCAATAAACTTCTGTGAGGGACATTATTCCTCCCCGTTCCTGTTGATTTAAGAACAGCTCTTAAAACACAAAGTCTGCCATCCGAAAGCAAAATTTGGCAATCTGACAATATCAGTATTTACAGAGAGAGAGAGGACTGGAAAATTAAAAATGGTGCTGAAGTTATAGCCCAAGCAGATGTAGCTTCATAGCAGCAACATACTTGGTGCCAAAACCAACAGGTGCAGGACAGCGGTACCAGAACACTCAGCCATAAATGTGTCAAGTCTTTCCAGTCATTTCTTTGCCAGTGGTACTTAACATTGCCAAAAATATATGTCAAATCAGCAGTCTCTTTCTATCACCAGTAGAGATACGAAAGACTGATAGTAATAAGAATCCTTTTTCTAAGACTTTGCTTTTAACAAAATACTAGACAACCCGTGACACCCTGGTTCATCCTTCTAGAGGTATTTCCTTATCAAATTTCTCAATGCTTTCAGGAATGAGAGAGTTTCTAATGTACTTCCTTTGCTGGAAAAGATGGGATACACTCAGATGTATCTGCTGTGAAAGTAACCTACATTGAACTGTATAGCACAGTCCACCATCAGCACAGGAAATGCTTTATGACATTTTAAATTACGCCATACACTGTTTTATGGTAATTTTATGTCATAAAATGTTTATTAAAATTGCCAAATTTCAATATCATGGGAGTCATAGATCCTGGATTTTGGATCTTGCATTCTGCAAGTTAGCTCATCTAAGGTAACTTGGCTGAAAACATTTTGCCCTATGGTACACCATTTCACCCAGTTAAAGATTATAGGAATCAAGAGTTTTAGTAATACATAGATGTAAAGGGGAAAAATAGAAACATGATCTTTATTTGCTCTGAAATGCCTCTGAATTGAATTTTCACAGGACTTGTATTACTTTATTTGTCATACATTCAAGTATCTCTTCTCTTGGCATGCATGGATGTGGATAACATTTCAGAATGTTTTCTTTATTCTATGGCATCCAAATATAACATTTATGCTACAATAGATTTTAATTTGCGCTTCTATACTGGAGACAAATTCTTTATGTGTCGAATCACACTTTGCCAAATAAAGTTCAGTTCAGCACAATCCAATTCAATATTCCGTATGATGTTTAAGTTGAGGGAATCCTTCTTGGATAGTTTTGGTCTTGTCTTTAAACAACATCCAAGCTATCAAACATTTTATTTTTCATGTATTTTACTGAATTTTAGCTTCTACATGCCTGGTTTTACATTTATTTTATTCTACTCTTTGGGTTATTATATGAGTGATTTTACTATTATTATTTTTTTGCTATAAAGTAGACCTTGCTTTGTGAATGCCTTAGGTGGTGATTGAAGTTATGACAGTGATTGATGACGTAACATTGTACCCCATGTCTGCATTTACAATATTTAAAATGTTGTTCTCAGTGATTTGTTTGTCTTTACAGTAAGTCAGCACTTGTTGTCCTGTACCTGACCTGTTCTTTCCCCCCCCCCAATAGAATGGAGAAATTGCCTAAATAATAAATCTCTTTTGGAGCTGTTTTTCAGTGCAAAGCTTTTATCTAAAGCAGTGGTTCTCAACCTTTTTAATGCCGCGACCCCCAACCGGTCGTAAGTCGAGGACTACTCAACTGGTCGTAAGTCGAGGATTACTCAACTGGTGCAGCACCGTTTGCAGAATGGGACTTTTGGCGGGCTCAGCAGGGCAGAGACAGCCTGGACAATTCCTATTGGCTTTTGAAAGCCAATAGAATTAGACTCTATTCAAGAGAGTCTATTCTATTGGCTTTCAAAAGCCAATAGAATAAAAGGGACTAGCAGAGCTAAGGAAAAGGGGAAAAAAATGGCGGACTGTGTTGTTTGGTGACCCCCGTGAAATGGTCGTTCGACCCCAAATGGGGTCCTGACCCACAGGTTGAGAACCACTGATCTAAAGTGCTTCCCCAAAAGTACTCATCCCAGGTTATGCAGCTCAGCTCTGTGGTCGTAATTAGTTGGCTTGCAGATGCTGCTTGAAACTGAAAAGATTTTAAATATTTTCGCACCTTGGTTTTTGCTTGCTTCCTAAATGGCTCAGGACTGGGAGCCAGGAATGCCACCAGGCAAATAGCCGGTACTAGCATATTCCTTTCCCACTGTGTCCCTGCTTACTGTCTTGCAATCCCTTTTCCTCAAATGAATGTAATTACAAACATTAATTCTCTTCTTGTTAATTATTCCAGCACTGGGATGAGCATGCCAAAGGATAGGGGGGAAAGGAAAGCTGAAGTAAAATTGGAAGCACAGTTGCAGTTAAGTGGTGTTCCACTCAATGACCATGTCACTTAGTGACCACGTTATCAATCTCAATTGTGTTGGCTAAATGAGGACTATGTGTATTTTAATGGATTTATTTATAAACAGTTCTGATTTCATAAAGCAGTATATTTACTTTATTAAGCGAGTTATTAAGTTTTCTCTTTATTATGAGAAGGAAGAAAACATTTTCCACCAAATACAAAGGAAAACAAAGAATTATAGTGGAGGAATTGAGATCTGTAGATTCGGGAAGATTTATGGAAGGTATATAAAATAAAGATTCTCTTAGAATCAAATATGTTAACATAGTAGGTACAGTATGTCCTGTAATTTTTTTGACAACAGTTCAGAAGTGATTTTCCAAGATTTTCTTTTACAAATTCTGTATCTAGACTACAACCCCAGGATTTCCTAATATTCTCTGATCCACATTCTAAGTAGGTTTGACTTTTGACTTTTTAAGTTCAGCTAAAGTCAGAGTGTGCTGGTATATAAGACTGCACATTAAAAAAAAAAAAGACAGTTAAGTACTTTACCTCTAAAGGTGCCTGTAAAATTCCAGCTAATTGTTTTGCCAGTTGCATATGGTAATGAGTGCCAGATCCATGAGTTTCCCGAGTAACTGGATTGGCAATGCCCATGCTCAACAAATAGGATTTGAATTTTATTGTCTAAAAAAATGACAAATTTAAAAAATACAGAATATCAGATTCTTTACCAAACAGTAATTAATTAAAATAGATTTATCTGAATTTGGAAGATTCCAATATACCAAAGGAGATAGGAAGGAAGGAAGGGAGGAAGGAAGGAGGGAGGAAGGAAGGAAGGAAGGAAGGAAGGAAGGAAGGAAGGAAGGAAGGAAATTGAAAGAAACTGTTCCATAGCCTGACATGGTCATGATGAATACCTGGCGTGTTTTGAAAACAGGAATTATTTTCACGGGAGGGTGAAGACAGGCTATTGGGAAAAAGTACAGTAGAAGCAGCCACCTAGGGATAAAAGTATAGCAGGATCCCATCACATGCTTACTTTGTGAAGCAGATTTATATTTGAGGAAGCTTGTTGATCCATACAGTGGCTCAGTAGGCTTTCCATGAGAATATTGTTTTTTTGAGAAGCTTCCCGTAATGATATGGGAGTGACAGTTTTGTTATGTTTATTAAGGTTGGGATGGAGGGAAGGAAATTGTTTTCACCTTAAGGGTAAGATATAGTATAGAAATAGAATTAAATGGAATTTTGGTAAGCCCCCTCTTGTAATATCATGAAACCAGTGTAGTATGGTGGACCACATGGCACACAACATTAATCTTGTTTACCTAGTTAAAACTTGTTTACCAATATTCATTGAACAAATCACAACCTAGTTTATCAAAAACAAATGAGCTGTGTTACAACTTAGAATGATATGGGAATTGTATTTTAGCAGAATATTAGCTGACCTCATCTTCAGTTATGTCACCCTGCTTTTCTCTGATCTTGCTAGCAATTGATTTTGACAGCTCCACCATTTCCTTTGCCTGTAAGACACAAAATAAAACACAAAAGAATGATGGAACACAATCTTGTTCCATTATTGTGAGATCACTCTTCATGGAACAGGCTTGAGTGCTGAACTGTTTAGCAGGTCAAAGTTAGAAAACAGAGCTCTTGGACTAGATGTCAAGGTTGAATTGCTAACTTCTATTGCTACTCAACTTGTCATAGAAACAGAGGTGAGGGGTAGGAAGCATTAGAAGTAAACAGTAGTCTAAGAAGCATATATATATGCTTCTTGCTCCTAGAAGCACAAAGCCGAAAACACCAGCCTGAAGATGATGAATGAGACTTCGTCGAAACGTCGCCAAGACACTTCCAATTTGATGCGGGAGAAAATCCGAATAACCAAAAACATATATATATTGAAAAGAAACTAAAGAGTTCAAAATAGCTATTCCAGTTCTCCCTTAATTCTTTGCTAGCAATCCAAATTTTAGAATATATATATATATAGATAGATATATAGATATATAGATATATATAGATATATATATACACACACATAGATATAGATGCAAGATATACTTCTATATAGCAGAGTCCCAGAATTTTCTCCAGTCCCATTTAATCAGCATGCTTACTGATGAAATGGAGGTATTACCTTTTCCATCAGCTTGCTGAGGTCTTCAAAAGCCTGAAATAATAAACTGATTTAGTACTACATAATTTCTTCATATTAAATAAAATGCAATTGCATCACACCTGTAACTTCATCATTAACTTTCCTTCCAAATTCAAAAAACTAAAAAACAATCCCTTGCCATTTTGGGAGTTCAAGTATCAGTACTTTTAATACATAAATTATATACATCCTTTTGTAACCTAAATGGATTGTATTTCTGACTAGAAAAGCACACTAGAGACCTAGCTTTAAAAAGCCTCCTATCTTAGAGCAACTCATTTTCAACATGGTTTGAAAGTAAATAGTTACTCTAAACCAGAATATTCTCATCTAACATATATTTATACATAATTTTAGAAGCTGAAAGTAAATTGACACGAGGAAAATCTGGAAGAATTTAATAGGGCATGACATTACATAGTTTTTTTTTACATATTTATTTGCAAAACTCACCATTTTAATTAAAACTGCATATTTAGCCTTGCTCTCAAACAACATGAACTAATTTCTTACCCGACAATAAAAGAAACAAACATCTAGATCAACAGACAATTGTTTTAAATAATCCCACTATCAATTGATTCAGGCTTTAGTATAAAGAAGAATGTATACACACCTGAAAGGAACTTCCTGAGACAAATAACTAACGGAATCACTTAAAAAAAAAAAAAACAATAGCTAGAAGATGCAGAAAATCTATTCTAAAATTCAGGGCACCAGTTTTAAAATTAAATGATCTGAAATTAGCATTACTTCACAGCGGTTTCCCTCAACTGACATCCATTCCTTCTACCCTCCGATAAACAGAGGGAAAAAAAGAGATCAGAGTTACATGTGGCTCTTGGTCATATAAAAAATGCAATACTGGTATATTTCTGTTAACCTGCTAAAAGAGCCTCCTTTGCCCTTGTAATTCACAGGCTGAACAGTAGTGAGGAGATGATTGTTTCTTGTAAAAAAATGTAGAAAATTAGCCAGAGAGACACATGACTAGAGCTGCGGGATGCTTAACTTAATTCAATTCAGCAGCTACCAGCTGCAGAAAGTCTTTGGTTTGCCTTCATCTCTGTATGGCCAGGAAATGAACTTCAATTGTATTTTTATTTCATTTTATCACCTGAATCAGAGACTTGCAGTTCAATATAAAAGTCAGTGTCAAAACTTATGATTAAAAGTTGGCTTATATCAGAAATGACCAGGGTATGTGCTGAACCAAGATCCTCAGCTCAGACAACAGAAGAGGCTATGGTTTAAGAAAAGCAACAATAAACAGTTCCTGAATGAGCAAGTGTGAGCAAGAGGCAAATTGTGGTTTTTGCTTATGTGTTGTTCAGCAATAGTTTGGCCTGCTCCTAAGGGGAACATCTGCATTTCACCTGAATAAAGAACATGAGCCAAACTGAACAAAACATTTACATAATCCTGAATCATGACTAGAAATATATCCAGTAATAAAGTAACATTTTCCAGTGATCATCATTTTTCTGCAAAAGATTTATTCTCCTCAAACTGAACATCTAAAAATAAGATAGCCAAAAGAACAGAAGAAAAAAAGAGAATAAAGTTATAAAAGATACAAATTAAAAAAGAAGTTTGTCAATAGGAAATCCTCAGGGTCAATAGATTTCTCTATTTCCATCTTCTTTTTGCCTGCCCCAAATAGTGATAATCCCTGGGTTTTCCTAACCTTGAAAAAACATATGGTATTAGAAAAGATCCCCCCCCCCCCAAAAAAAAACATGAATGCAATTTGGTCCCTTAATATCTTAACACTTATGTTTCTGAAGGAAAATTACTTGCCTCAGAAATGTTTTTATCCATCTCTTTTCTTCTTTCTTCTAATTTTCTTTCAATGCCAACAATTCCTGCAGCTCTTATTCTTCCACTCTGCATAACACATATGATAAATGGGAGAGCAATACAAGGAAAGCTCCGGCAAACATTGACAGCTGCATTTAGAAGCAGTATTACAACAGTGACTGCCTTTTGTAACTAAAAACCATGGTTTGAAGAAGATAGGAAAAAACATACAATATTTTGCCGACAGGCAAGAAAGCAATCTTGACAGTTTCCTAGTTTGTTTTGCCATCTTTCTGCCTTCTTTGCCTTGTATCTGTGAACGAGGTAGGGTGCAAAAAGCTACCGTACATAGGAAAAGAAAATGCTCACAACATCAGTAATATTAGAGAAAATAAATCAACGAACGTTTGCTACATGGTGATTAGTTTGCAAAGTGTTCGAAAAGCTGCTACATGCTAAACTCTATGGAGTCTATGCTAAGTTTTCTAAATGCAAATTCCATCAGACAGGCCTCGACTACCTGGGATACCGAATCTCCAGCAAGGGAGTGGAAAGGGACCCTGCCAAGGTGAAGGTGGTGCTAGAATGGTAGCCTCTACGAACCCATAAGCAGCTTCAAAGTGTTTTAGGGTTCACTAACTTTTACCGACAGTTCATCCCCTCCTTCGCGAAAATAGCTATGCCAATTAATGAGCTATTGAAAACCAGAAAAGGGTGGTGGGGAAGCCCCGACCTTGTTATCCTTTGCAATGGACCATGGAATGCCAATCCGTAAATCAATAAATAAATCAATACAATTACTTTTCACGTTCTAAGGTGAGTTGGAATGAGAGAGAGGCTAGCTTTCACGGCTAAGGCGGGACTTGAACTCATGATCTCCTGCTTTCTACAGCCTGATCCTTAACCACTAGACCATTCTGGCTCTTGCCCATGTTCGCCTGATGCACCAGTTCCTTATTTGGACCGGGAGGCTCTACTCACGGTCACTCATGCCCTTGTCACCTCAAGACTGGATTACTGTAATGCGCTCTACATGGGGCTACCTTTGAAGAGCGTTCGGAGGCTGCAGTTGGTTCAGAATGCAGCCGCGAGAGTGATTGTGGGTGCACCAAGGTACACCCACGTGTCACCTATCCTCCACCAGCTGCACTGGCTTCCTGTGGGTCTCCGGACGCAATTCAAGGTGTTGGTTATCACCTTTAAAGCCCTTCATGGCTTAGGACCAGGTTACTTACAGGACCGCATACTGCCGCATAGTTCCCAGAGACCGGTGAGGTCCCACAGATTGGGCCTCCTTCAGGTCCCGTCGGCCAGACAATGTCGGCTGGTGGGCCCTCAGGGAAGGGCCTTTTCTGTGGTGGCTCCGACCTGGTGGAATCAACTTCCCCCTGAGATTCGAACTGCTCCCACCTTGCCGGCCTTTAAGAAAGCCATAAAAACTCTCCTGTTCCGGCAGGCCTGGGGTTGATGTCCCCGGGGGGGCCGGGATACGATTGGGACATGCTGTATGAATGCACTTATTTTACTGTTTTATTGTTATGTTTATTGTTTTAATTTTGTATGCCGCCCTGAGTACCTAGGGATTGGGCGGCATATAAATTTTAAAAATAAATAAATAAATAAAATAAATGAAGACAGTGAATATGCACAGGGCATAGACTTATCACCCTCCATTCATCATCCAATGCAGATTAGATGTTTTCCCTTTAGTTTTCAATTAATATCAAAAGGGATTAATTGCAATTCTATATTGCTGATATAAACTATATTTTAAAGTTCAGAAATTACTGTTAAGAAACAGCATAAATTGCTGTGTTCAGAGATAAAGCTAAATTCCAGGTAGTTAAAAAGTGAAGCAATATTTCCCTGTTTCCTTGTGGCTGTGCTAGAGAAAGAGAGAAGAACTGATGAGATTAAGGCTCAGGTAGGTTCATGTAAACCTTGATTTAACAGAATATCGGGGAAAATGGATGTCCATCATTCCTGATTGTTTGTTAAATTAAAATGGTTATCAGTTTAATCCACTACGCAAATTTGTAAAATGACAGAAATGCAATTGCACTCAGATTTATGTACCGCTTCACAGTGCTTTACAGCCCTCTCTAAGCGGTTTACAGAATCAGCACATTGCCCCAAATGGAGATTTGTCTGTTGCATTCAAAGTCTGCTAAACAAAGTTTCACTGTAATCATAATTCAGTATCCAAATAAAGACATGGTGTCAAAAGATTCCTAAAATCTTTTTCACCCTACCAAATTACACTGGCATTCTAAATTATTATATTTTTCCCTTTTACCTAGTAACAAAAGTTATCAACTATGCCAGTGGTGGCGAACTTATGGCACAGGTGCCAGAGGTGGCACTCGGAGCCCTCTCTGTGGGCACATGTGCCGTTGCCCCAGCCTTGCCTCCCCCTGCGACCTCCTCTCCAGCAGCCCCCCTGAAGGAGAGTCACCCCTGAGCGTGGCAGCCAGGCAGCATAGACAAGACTCTGCTCTCACACCCTATCGTGCACAGTTGATGCTGCAGGGCGTGGGCAGAGGGCATGACCACCATAGCACTGCTGGGCTGCCTGGGCGATCTGCGGCAGGCCCTGGAGGCGGTAAGTGGCCCTGCGGGCAGGCGGGGCAAGGGATGGAGTGGGAGCAGGGTCAGTTTTGGGGCACTAGGTCTCTAAAAGGTTCGCCATCACTGAACTATGCAATGTGGACCTCTTTATGAAATAAAAACCCAATTATATCTTTTATATTATTTTGAAAGAGGTTCACTTGCAACTATACTGTATTAATCCAATGTAGTTGCTTGACAACACATTATATACTTCGCTCCCAGGCAGCATCTTCCTGCTTGAAGTTTTCTCTATCATGCTTTAAATATCAATCTTACTTAGAAATGAGATATCCAAGCATTACAAATTGGATACTTACATGTGAAGCCCTGTCAACATCTATGGCTTGAGAAGCTGGCATGTTTTCCCATCTGCGCTGAGACATTTCTTCCGTAAGCCTCCTGAAGAACTATGTGGCAATAATTTCCAAAAGTGAGCAATTGCAAAAATGCATTGAAACTAACATTTTAATATTTTAGATATGCTAAACTAGCGGATAATGTGAAATTTAACATACCACTCATCACTGAAAGAATTCAAAAGTGCTTCAGTCTACTTTGATTCAAAACACAAAAAAATGTACAATAACATATAATAATAATAATTCACCATCACTAAATTGCAAAAGGCAGCTTTACTTGGAGCAGCTTACATCCTGCGTCAATACTTCTAACACCAACAAATATCAACATCTGCCTATCCCAGGTCCTTGGAAAAGACTTAAAAGGTGGATAAAAATGTCAAATCCAGTCTAAACATCTGGCTTACAGTGCGACAAACCATAATAATAATCTTGGGAATTCCATATAATAAATTCTCTTATCTCTCCTTAAATGAGTCTTTTAGCCACACTAAAAATTCTTCCTGTAATTTTTATACAACAGTCATTTAGAAAACATACTTACCTCAATCTGACCATGTTCTTTGAAAGAAAGCTTGATATATGAGTATTTACTAGTCTGGAATGGACCAGGATCCTTATTGGAACTTACTGGATGAAGATGTACTACTATTTTGGCACTAAAGGTACAAAAACAAATAGGAGAAAATATATATTTTTTGTTATTAAAGAATAAATTCCTAAAATCAAAAAGCATTTTTTTAACATTTTCATTCAGATTACCTTTCACTTAATAGAATGTTATAGAAAGTTTCCATTACCTTTAAACCATTTTTAAACATAAATTAAAAATTCTACACTTTGAATATATTTCCTGGAACACTGGGGACAGATACATAATTCTTGGTCAAAATAAAATTCAAATGAACCTCTGAAAGCCAAGAACTACAAATCAATTTTTCCACTTATCAGATGGCACGGAGTATAAAGTTCCTGCAGGAAAGTTATAAAGTTGATAGGAGGCAAATATTTAATTTACATCCTGCCTTGAGTGACTGAAAAATGACTGAATAGCTACTAGCATAGGAAGACGCAGCAATGGTCATGAAATCTTCAGTGCCCTTCAAAGATTTTTCTTGATGATATTTTACCTTTTTCCTATCCCCGCTGCTTGCTCTTCAATGAAGATAATTTGGGAAAGAGGAACAGCCATACAGGATTCCTGCAATAAGACACAAAGATGTATTTGAATAAATTGTAAATAGTTAACATTGTTCCCACAATAGAGTCTGTCATCAAATAAATATTAAGTTGCATGATATTGTGCAAAAAATATTAATCAATAGCATAAAACTAATACCAAATAAAATCTATTATTTTTGCCTGACAATTTTAAAGAAAGCTTAAAAGAATCCATTTGTCAACCAAAGATCATCTGCAAGTTCTATCTGCCTGTCTTCTTCTATGTTTCCTGAGATATTGGTGAATGTGGACCTCAACAGATCTAGAAAGCAACACATTGGGAAAAATATACTCTAGCAGATTCCTCCTTTTTTCATCTGATCATCTGATGCCTTGAGATAGCTATTTAGTAGCAATGCTGACATAAATATTTTACTTACAGACATCATGGAATGTTCTTCACGGATTAAAGGGTAATCTTAAAAGCACAGTGAAAATATTAATATAATAAATATGTAATCTGTAATTGCTCTTTGGAAGGCCCTTCAATAATTAAATTACATGAGAATGTGAACTTATTGTGGCTACTACCTGCTGCAATGCAGAATAAGACCCAGCGAACTCATTGGGCTTACAACTGAGTAGTCCTGAATAAGATGGAACTGAAAATTATATGGCAAACATCTGGGATATGACAAGATCACCAATTCCACAGTTTTCATGGTGATTAAACTTTTCAGTACTTTAACAGCATACATAGAAGAAAAAACACTGGAATTTTGATTTACAATTATCTGTTTGTTGAAGAGGACAATGGGAAGCTATATATTTATAAATGTAATCACTATCCAATAACTTGGAAAGAAGGATAAAAGCTTAAATAATAGGGGAGCATTTGCTGACTGGTCCAGAGTGTAGGAGAGAATAATCAAGCTAATGAACAAATCCTGAAAATAATCCAATCATATATCAGAATGATCCTTGCTGTATGCTGGTTTATTAGGCCCAATCTATTTTGTAGTAATTCTCACTCTGATAGATATAAGGAGCTATAATTTTAAAAGATAACAGTATCCTTAAACCTGGTTGGTGTTAGCAAATTTCTAATAATGAGAAATTGTCTTTGTGACTGTTCTTTTTTGGACATTCAAAAAACAAACGGAGATTCCTTTACCAGATTCCTTTGGAAGATAGCATTACTATTATTTGATAACTTTGATAATAAAAAGGAACAGGCTGTTTTTAAAAACAACTCTTAATAATTGATCACAGGACTTTTGAACACAGCTATTTTAATAGCTTAGGCTGAAAGTTCTTAGACAGAATATAAGTTGTAAAGTTTAAAGTATTTTATTCATTATTAATATAGTTTTGAAATATTTATTGGATTATCAATAATAAAGCTGAGCAGGTCAAATAACTAAATAAATGATTAGGCATGTGCATTTTGTACTCAAATTCAGTTTACAACTGCATGCAGGTACTTGTTAGAAAGTGTGAACGGATTTGTTTCCCGGTAAACATAGGGAATGGAATCTAAAGTTATTCACACAGATTTCTATTCAGTCAGCACATTTTTTAAATATTATTTGTTAGATAAATTTGTTAGCTCTTCATTCAAGAGCTCAAGGTGGGGAGCATGGTGGCTGACGAGGTTAGGATGCTGGGCTAATAATTAGTAAGCCCACGTTCGAGTCCCGATTGCTGCTGCGTAGGGTGAGCTCCCATCACGCGCTCCAGCTCCTGCCCACCTAGCAGTTCGAAAGCGAATAATCACAAGTAGATAGGTACCCCTTCAGTGGGCACATTAATGGAGACATGAAAGGAGCCCCCAACCAGGGATCTCCAGGCAACAATCATGTCACCAGCTAATCTTTTCAATCTGGAAGCGCCTTAGGTGTTTCTGTCATGAATACGAGTGCAAAGAGCTCAAGATGGTATACAGAGTGCTACCTCTTCCCATGTTTTCTCACAGCAGCAACCCTTTGTGATAAGAGAAACTGACTGGCTTAAACACATTCTTGTGAGTTTTTGGAGCTTCACTGAGCTTCTGGAACCGAGGATGGTCTCCCAATACTAGATCAATCACCACACTGACTCTTATTATCTTACCATCTTTTCCCCTGAAGTCCCTCCAACATTTCAACATCTACTGTGATGGGTTAAGAAGGGACCCTCCAGAGCCAAATGTGAGAATGCATAGGAACTGTAAGAAAGGAATTACTCCCCTTCATTCCATAAACAGAAACCAATTCACAGAAATAAATGACTTACATCACAGAAGTTATAAAACAATACAGCTTCTCCAAATGTTACATGGAACTACTGAGCTAGCAATCCTTAGCCATAGCTCTTACAATCTTCATTGATACAATCTTCTTGGGGATAAGCAGATATGGCCTTTAGAGGCTTTTGTATTCTTTAGTCCTTGAGCTAGGAGGAACCAAGATCTAACTCTTCTCCCAAATGGCTTCTGTACCTACCAAGCAATTGAAGCAGAATCTCCCAATAGAATCTGATGTAAATCTCCTAGAACTATTAGTCTTCTGGGGAATGACTGGCCCTAGGCCGATCTTTCTTTACTAGAAATGTTTTTGGTTTTCTGGTCCCAGTCTCTCAGAGAAGAGCTTGCAAATAGGATAACCCACAGCTGTTCTGAAAACTTATTGAACGGTCCAAATAAATCACACTGACTAATTTCTGAGCTTTCTCTGCTTGTCATAAAACTTCTAGGTTTTTTTTTTAATTAAGCAAATTGAAAAATATGAAGTTGAACATAAGAACTTATTTTGGCCAGACAATTATCGATCAAACTTTATCATATATTTCAGGAAAATTACATATGCCAGAATCTACTTACATGATTTTTCTGATCTCTCCAGATCAATCTGTGTGTACTAAGGAGCAATACTCCAGTTTCAAACTTCAACTAGAGAAAAAAAAATGAGTAGATTTTTAAGATACTCATATCCTTGCTTCCTTTCCTATTTTTGTAGAATCATATCATATTGTCTTAGGCAAATATTTTGTGAACATATTGTGTTCGGTTAATAAAATTTACAAAATTAGAAACTACATTCCTTCTACTGTAATGATATGCATCCATTTCCATAGGAAAAAAAAATCAAGTGCAAGGTGAAGAATTAAAAAAAAAGTCAAAAGAAAATGCCACAGAAGAATTCAAGATGTAAAGATCTAAAAACCTAACAACAAACGATGGCTGAACCTCTGTGTAGACAGCAAGATAAATATTTGTTTGTCACCAAACCTAGGCCATTTTAAATAACATATGTTTTCCTCAAGATATTTTCTTACCTAGCTCTATCTACCTAAGGGACTCCCTTAGTCAAAAATATAAGAGTTCACACATTACACTAGCCTATCTTATGATCCCTTTATTTTTTTGGTTAGCATGAACCCAATCACTCTGCCTTATTAATATATCATATATGATCCCAAGTGTAGAGTTCTTTAACTGAATGATCCAGTAGGATCATTCAACCCAACGTTCAACTTTCCCTCCTTCCAGGAACTTGAAAAAGACTTGAAAAATATAAGTGGCTAGAATGAAAGTCCATGACATCTGTATCCCAATGAAATTCCATCAAGTAAACCAAGCATTGCTACAGTGAAAGCTTAATCTGAGAATACATGAAATTCTTCTAAGGATGCCCATCACCAATGTATTATACAAAAAAGAAGTCTGAAACCCTTCTTTGTTCTCTGGGCAATAGGTTTTTTACTTTCTTTTTAAGACATGGTCACCCTTGACAGTAAGGAAAAAAATAAGCAACAGATTTGAAGATACTACTACTGGATTGATTCACACATTATGCTAAGCAATGTTCTGTTTAATTATGATTTATTAATAAACCACAGGTTTATGTTCACAGATCATCATTTGCAAAGTATAGTAGTTGAGTTCACAGAAGACAAGCTGAAGGAGGGAATATTTCTTCTAAAATGAGAATGCTTTAATATCACGTATCATCCAGGAACAAATTTGTATGTCTCTTGTTTCAAAACTATTAATTCTAGCCACCGAAAGCTGAGATCGGTAAGCTGAGTATTGAAAGTTTCCCAACCTAGCATTTTATCTTTAAGGGTTTGGATTTTTTTCCCCTTTTTGCTGGTAAATGGTGAAGGTATCTAAGGAAAACACAGGAGAAATTACAATTACAGACTCCACTAGAGATTACAGACAGTAATCTTAACTAGACTGCAGAAAGAACAACTGCAACCAGCCTGCTTTCCATAGAGGGCCTGTATATTGTATAGGTCAGAAAGAGGGCTGAGAAAATATCTACAGACCCCCTCACATCCTGGGCATAAACTGTTTCAACTCCTCCTCTCAGGAGGCTATAGGCATTGCATGCCCAAACAACTAGACACAGGGACAGTTTCTTCTTTTGTGCCTTCACTTTGATGAACTCCTAATTCTCACAGTGTTGCCTAAGGTCTATGTATATTTACTCATGTAATATGGCTGCAATATTATTTATCCTTCATCTTCTTTACTCCATCTTATTGGTATGATTATTATGATTGCATGTACACACAGAGCTGCTGCACCAGAGACAAATTCCTCGTGCATCTAATTACACCTGGCCAAATACAGTAATCAATTCAATTCAAATAGGAGACAGTGGGGACTGCCCTGTAAGAAAGATTTTGGGAATGTTTACATCCCCCAATTTTAATACTGTAATTTTATTATGTTTTCACTGCATTTGTAAACTGTTTTAGATGTTTAACACCTAAGTGATGGACTATAATACTGAAGAAACAACTTCACATATGGCTTAAATTTAAGGCAACACAGCAGGGTAAAGAGATTGCCCCAAATTCCTAACAGATTAGGCACTTAACAGCTTTCCTTCGAGGTTGCATAAATATATGCATTAATGGGACTACTGACATTAGTGCAAAAGGGCAGGGAGAAATCGATTTCAATATAATTGCCACTTCGAGTAATGAATAAAGAAGGCAAAGCCAATTAAACAAAAGGAGAAGGACATTCGAGGAACCGGATCTACCAGACGTGCAAAAAGATATGCATGATTTCGCTGGGGCCTGAAATCCGGGATTGAAGTGGATTCCTGTTAGGCGACTCCCTGCCTCTCAACAGCCCACCCCGCGGCTTTCTCCAGTCGAAGAACGACCTCAACCCACAGTCTCCTCTTTGCCAGCTGCCTTTAAGAGAGACCGGGGCCCCTCCGCCCTCCCCGCAGCCGGCGTCCCTCCCTCCTGGCGCAGCTTCCACTAGCCGCCCTGACCTTTTCCTCCCCATCGTACAAGCGGACCCCGCGCTGCTGCGTGACGAGGTTCTCGTGGATCTCCAAGAGGCCAGTAGCCCAGGCGAAGCGATCCATGGAACCTCCGCCGCGCACGAACGCCTCCCTTCCCGGCAATAGAGACGGCTCGCCCCGCCCATGGTGCCTCCCCCTTTGGGTGAATTCTGGTGGTGACGAGAATGACGCCTGATGTCATCACCGGAGGCAGACCTATAGGCGTCATTTTTTTTAAGCACTGCCCCCGCCTCCCCCCCGCCCGCCTGCCCGCCCGCCAGCCAGACATTCCCTTCAGACTAGTTCCGCAATCATTCTTTTAAGTGGCAGTCAAGCCCAGTTTTATTCTCCAGTTCAGGAAAAGAACAGACGAGGCTGAAGATAATAGGCTTTCCTGAAAATTAATGGCAAATTTGATTGAGGTCCACCCTAAACTCAGTCCGTGGAATTTATTTTCAAATAAATTGTATAGATCAGATTGGACCTTGCATCTGCAAATGGCATCCATAAATCAGAAGAAGGACTGGCATTTTTATACTGAATCTAGACATTCACTGTAACATTCAAAAACTAATTCTTTAACAGAAACGTTGGTATACAAAATGTGGGAATTTTTATTCTATTTGTTAAAAAAAACAAAAAACTTCCAGGAATCACTGCTATGTGTATTTGGGATGAAATGCCATTGCATCATATTGTTTATCACCTCTCTCCTCTGTGCCCTATTAGTTCCTCAGTATCTAGACTAGGAACTTGGCTAATCTCAAAAAGCTAATCACGTAGATGTAGCTACTAAATGAATCACAGAGAAATTTTGAAGCAATAGACAAGACTGAGAAGGTGAAAAAAATATTTCAAAGGCAATGGCAAACCTTTTTTACATTCTTGCCAGATAAACTATATCAGTGATGGCGAACCTTTTAGAGACCGACTGCCCAAACTGCAACCCAAAATCCATTTATGCATCGTCGGATGCCGGGTGGGTCCCATTGGGTGGGTGTGTCCCATTGGGTGGGTGTGGCCTATTGGGTGGGTGTGGCTGCAGTGGTAATAACAGACTGGGTGGGACTAAAAAGTTCAATCAATCAATTCCAACTTTGCAAGATCTTTTTTTTTCCGCAAGAAGTTGAAATTGACTGATTGATTGAACCTTTTTTTTTTTTTTTGCACATGGTGGCGGAGGCCTAAAGTGAAAAGGTTTTATAAAACCCAGCTGAAGGCCTAGGACTGGGGGTGACGGTGTGCGTGCCCACAGAGAGGGCTCTGAGTGCCGCCTCTGGCACCCATGCCATAGATTCGCCACCACTGAACTATATGGAAGTGGCCGTTAAGTCACAAGGAATCTAGCTCAACTCAAAGGATGCAAATGTATGGGTTCCCAAGGAAAATATGGGAAGATGGGTCCAAGTCCACTGCAAGAAAAGGCGATACTCTTGAAAATATTGGCAGAGCACCTCCTGTAGTGCATTCGATCCACCTAGATCAGTAATGGTGAACCTTTTAGAAACCGAGTGCCCAAACTACAACCCAAAACCCACTTATGCATCGTCGAGTGCCGGGTGGGTGTGGCCCATTGGCTGGGTGTGGCCCATTGGCTGGGCGTGGCCCATTGGCTGGGCATGGCTGCGGTGGTAAGGCAGACTGGGTGGGACTAAAAAGTTCAGTCAATCAATTCCAACTTTGCAAGATCTTTTTTTTTCCCCGCAAGAAGTTGAAATTGACTGATTGAACCTTTTTTTTTTTTGCACACAATGGTGAGGCCTAAAGCGAAAAGGTTTTATAAAACCGAGCTAAAGGCCTAGGACTGGGGCGATGGCTCTGAGTGCCGCCTCTGGCACCCGTGCCATAGGTTCGCCACCACTGACCTAGACGCTGGTGTGCAGCTAGCCTTTCTCCTGTCCGGTTAGAGGGCTTCCCCTGGATTGAACGGCTTGAACGCTGTCATCCGTGATCATTGGGGTGTCCCTCTTCATCGCCTCTCCAGGGCAACATCAGACGCATTTAGGATCCCCTGGCAGAGCGAAAACAGCCGTGGGGTGCGGAGCAGAACTGGAAATCTCAGTATCACTCTAGTAATGGACCCATGTTATGTACAATATAGCAGAACAATTATATTAACTATAGCATTTTCCTCACATGCAGAATGGTTTTGAATCACTGCCTTGCTTTCAAGGTACTAAAGGCAAGCTTTATTGGTATTTAAATTGGATTTACTTTCATAATCTTCTGCTTGTCAAAAGATCTGATTGCTGAAAATCTATTGCTTGCCCAGAACCTATTAGTAACTTTTGAGTTTTGGTAAACTCAAGATTCTGATATCTGATATTGAACATCTTTGTTACTGAACATCAACAAATAGCAACCACCTAACAGTTCATAAGGAGCTTTATGCTGAGATTGTGTATCTTATAATTAAAATATGTTATCTTTCTCTATACTTAGCCTCTGGGATTGAGAATTGGACAGTTGCCAGTATAACTCCATATTTAAGAGTAGCTCATTGGGCTATTTAGAAACTTATAACCTTGTCAGTTTAACATTAGTTCTGGGGAAGATAATATAAATTTCTATTGAAGATAAAATTACCAAATATTTGGAAACACAGGTCTTCTTCAAAGTTATTCAACATGGCTTCACTAAGGAAAGGTCCTATGTAATTAATCTACAGTGCTAGAGGTTTTTTTAATAATATTAATGTATATTTTTGTAAATCACCTATCTCCTAGGTGAGATAGGCAGTGTAGAAATTTAATAAATACATTTAAAAATAGATAAATAAAATGTGTTAATAACTGTGAGCTAGTAGATAGATCCAATTTTAAAAAAAAAACCTTTGATAAAATCCCTCATCAAAGATTTCTCAGTTAACAATCACAGAATAAAAGGACCGGTCCTCCTGTGAATAACTAGCTAATGAACAAAAACAAAGAATAGGCATAAATTAAAATTTATCACAACGGAGGAATATAACCAGTGAGGTCTCCCATTGTTCTTTTCTAGGACCAGTGCTTTTTACTATAATTATAAATGATGTGGAATTGAATGTGACTAAGTTTGCTGATGACACTAAATTGTATAAATGGTATAAACAATAAATGACTCTGCACATTAGGGGAGTGGGCATCAAAATGGCAGAGGTGAACAATTGTATAATGATTCATGTTAGGGCCAATAATCCTAACTACTCTTCAAATTAATGGGATTATATTTAGTAGTGACTGATGAGGTAAGAAATTTTGAAGAATGGTAAACACTTCAATGAAGGTGTTGACGCAGAGTGCATAGACTGTAGAAAAGACCAAGAGCATGTTAGGGTTTATAAAGAATTATAGAGATGCCAATATCATACTGCCCTTATTGTATATAAATCAGTATTGTAAGTATATCTTGAATATAATGGACATAGAGAAAGTTCAGAAAAGAACAACTACAATGATGAAAAGGCTTGAGTAGCTTTCCTATGAAAAAGCATTATGGCACTTGGAGCCATATGTGTGTGTGTGTGCGCGTGTGTGTGGATCATAAATTGAAAGTCTACCATGAGACATGGAGCTGGCCACCAGGATTCAAAAAAATATCTGGATAGATTCATGAAAGCCATGTGGATCTGTGGTTATTAACCTTGATACAGGGTGACATTGCTGGTAGATTAGTAGTTCTTTGTGCAATTTGTTAGCCACTGTGAGAATAAACTGCTGAACTATACAGGCCAAAGGTCTGATCTTGTGTTATATTTTTAGACACCTTATATTTTGCCAGTTTTTTTCCCCACTGCCTTCAATGTTTTCCAATATTTCTAAAGATGCTTGCTTCTTCTGCTTTCTGTTGTCAAAATATTTCAGCTTTAGCATTGTTATTAATGCTTCTAGCATCTAGTGAGTAATCTGAATCAAAGTTGGCAAACCCTAGACCAGTTGTTCTCAACCTGTGGGTCGGGACCCCATTTGGGGTCGAACGACCATTTCACGGGGGTCGCCAAACCACGCTGTCCGCCATTTTTTCCCCTTTTCCCTAGCTGTCCTATTCCCTCTTATTGGTGGCCACACCCACTTGGGGGTCACCACAACATGGGAAACTGTATTATGGGGCCACGGCATTAGAAAGGTTGAGAACCACTGCCCTAGACCTTCAATTTATGATCTATAGCTGTGATGCTTCAAATTTCAGAGATGGGAATATAGTGGCAAGTTTTCAATTAATAATCTACCAAAAAGAAATCAAAGAACTATATTTGGATACAGCTCTGAGTAAGCTTGTACATATGCTTATTTAAAGTCAGATTTGCTATTCACCCACTCCCTCTAAAGTGGGAAAGAAATAGAATAACATAGAATAAAGAAGAATAAAGTAGAATAATAATAATAATAATAATGAAAAATCACTAAAAGCAAAAATCATGTGTCTGCATAATCTCTGAAAGAAAGCTGTTAGCCAAAAGCTGTATTAACAGTAGGTGAATGATCTAATGCATATTTAGAAACATTGTATAAAAGTAAAAACTGCCTTCATTGTATTCCCATGAGAAATGGAGCTAACTGTGAGAAACTATCTGAATGTTATACAAAGTAGATTCCATATACAATGTAAGATTCCATCTATGCTTCCTTTGTTCCTGAGAAAAAGAAACCTATAAAGCTTTAGTTTAGACCCTCCCCCTTGTTCAGAAATTTGTTGATTGTTAAATCACTTCTGAACCTTTTGCGCAAAAATAAAAATCTCTCTTTCACCCTTGGAATTTCGTAAAAGTCCTTATATTTTTTAAGGCTTTATTTTTCCACAAGACCTCTGAGCAGGTCAGAATTAATTTTTCTAAAATATCTCAAGAATATTTTCCCCTATTCCCACCTGCACTGTGTGGAGGAGTAACTTTTGAACAAATTGAGCATGTTTAAAAACTATGAGCCATGGAGTTTTAATGGGATTGTAAATCTGTATTTATAAACAAAAACAACTCCTAAGCTAGTGGGACAATAATTTTTTTTTTCAGAATTGTTTTCCAAGACTCCAACTTTCCATCTTTCTTTCTCCCAAAATGAAAAGACAGAAAATAAACTGGACATAGTTGTGCTACAGCACGCATTCGTTCCCAAAAGGAACTCACAAATTACAGGAGGAAAAAAAGACGAGGTAGAACTAGGATTATAAGCAGAACTTTATATGCACAAAATAGCCAGTTTGGACGGTTATCCATGCGGGGGGGGGGGAGAACAATGGTTATCAGCCGACATGCATTTTTCAAAAGAACCACAGAGGCTGCTGAGCGCTGGAGAGTGCGCTTCTTGTCTCTGGTTGGCTAATTTCAAGCCCCCGAGTGCACCAATCGGCAGGGTCGTATTGCCCACGTGACCACCAGGCGCGAGTTTAAATTTCAACGGGCGATTGTATATAGGACATCGGAGAGTCGGTTGTGTCGTTTCTGCGGGCGAAATATTTTCCTTGCAAGGCAAGCGGGTGGGTAAGCGCCGTGAAATGGTCGGATGGGGTGCAGCTGTTAAAAAAAAACTGAGCAAAAGCAAGTTTAATTTAGAAGTAGTGGAGGGGAAAGTTTTCAATTTTGTTGGGCGCCGGATAGTCCTCGATTCCAGCTGAAGAAGGGAAGCTGGAAAAGGACTCTTGCTTTTTTGGGGGGGGGGGAAGTGATTATGATTTGAGTTTTCTGAAGGCCGATATCATTCTTTTCGCTCCTGTGATGCTTGTTTTCATTAAAGTATAAAACAGCTTGAGACATCTCTCAAACTTGAATGGGTTTGTCTGGTGGAACGTTTCTTGCATATTCGGCAATCTTTCCAAAAGAAACCCAGAAAACAATATGTGTAAAATTGCTTGGTGTAAAACCTATTTTATTGTGTAAATGAGGCTTTACATTAAAAGTTGCAAGTGAGTTTGTTTTCTCTTTAGAAAATCTAGGAAAGTTGGAAAACTGCATTCTCTCAACAACAAAAATGGTAAGTCATAAAAGATATTGATAACTTAGACTGGAGCTGCAGGCAGATTTATATTACAATTAAGAGACAGGATGTGGGAACTGCTGTCTTTAAAAAAATTACTATACCAAAATAATGTATATGAAATGTAAGGAAGGATCTTGGGGTACTGTATAGCCAGGCAGGGTACTTGTTCATTAAAGTTTTAAAAACTGAATTAGATAACTTTTGTCATTTTTTACTGTGGGCACAATGGCACACATTAAAAATTTAGTTACTTGCTCTTAAAGTGTACACATATACAACACATTTAAACATACTATATACGTACAACATATAAGTAACATATAAATATGAATATGCAATGATAAGCAAAATTTGTGAAATTACTATTGTGACTGGCTTTTCCAATGTCCTGATGTTTTAATAATAATAATAATAGTAGTAAAGTTGGAAGGTGAAAAGTGAAGAAATACTACAGCAAACAAGTATATGTATGTCAGGATGCCAGGTGCCTCACATCATTCTTTAAAAAGTATTTAAAACAGTATGTTAATGCTATGTTAATTTTTTTCAGGAAGATAAAGAAAATGCCAACAAATCTATATGGAACGAAGTGGACAGTATACTTGAAAACACTTTTATTTCCCCTAAAAACTTAAATTCCCATGTATTGAAACAAATTAAGACAGATACAAATTGTAATTCTCCAAACAGTATGACAGTAGCAGATCCTGAGTCTGCAGCAGTAAAATCCAAGGTTATGTCATTTACTCAGACTTTTCTACAGAAAGCAAACATAAACAAACAGAGAAAAGCAGATGTCCCCAGCTCTGTTCCATGCATTTCAGAGAAACACATACTTGGCTCATATCGTGGCAAAATAGTTTCTTCTAAGGTAAACTCATTCAGAAAAGTTCCAGCAAATGAGTCTAGAAATTATCTTCCTGCTCTGCCTAAATCAAGAGTAGCCACAACTAATAATGCTAAAGTCGCTGGCAATGCTGGTGCTCCTAAGGTCCCAAATTCTACCCCTTTTCAAACCAGTACTGTGAGAGTTTCTGTTTATCATCCCAAAACTATTCTGAATCATGAGAAACAATCTGTCAGTGGTAGCACAGAGAATAATGGGACTACCCAAAAAAACTGTCGCAGCAATCGGAAACCACTATTAAAGACTGTTCCAACCAATGCTAATAATTCTGTCCAGAGGACAAAGAAACTTGCTCCATCTAAAACTGTAAGTGGAAGCCTAAAAGTACCAGCTTTCGAAAGTCGTGCTACTATGTCACCTTCAAAATCAACTAAAAAAGCTCCGACATCTGTAGATGTGAGAAGGTAATGTAAATGCCTCCATTTTTTGTATTAAAATGTTTTGGGATAATGCAACATCAAAAACCAGTTTGAATTTTTCAGACTATTCCCACATTGTGATTTAAAAACAGCCTTATATGTGAATGGATGCATTTATATAACGTACCACTAAGCCATGGCTTGCTTGCTAGATTTTATGGAATAAATCTCATTTAGCTGGGTTTGATCAACATGGTACACCAAAATCAAGCAATTTCTAAACATAGAAATTCAGATTGTACAAAAGAGAAATTAAACCCTTGTCACCCTACCATCACAAGTTCATATTTATGACTCAGATTTTTTATTTACTTTGTTTAAATTAGCCTTGAATATTCAACAGTTTAAAGCAATTGCACATACTGAGTTTGGGGGCTTGAAAACAGGATGCTTTCACATCTGCTATTACAGATGATAAATGTTTAATTGTGTGTTCCCTCACCCAGTCTGTGATAAATCATACTTTGTTAGCTTTAGTCCTATATATCTGATAATTATGATTAAATATAATTATACATGTGAAATCTTAGATGCTATTTAGGCTTACAGGCTTATTTCTGTGTTTTCACTGGAACTGGTGTTTCATTTTGGTAGGCCATTCGATCTGCCAGTAGGCCAATCAACTGCCAGTTGATTGCTGGATGGCACAAAAATACAGGCAGGTTTGGCTTTTTCAGCTTAGCTCTGATAGCTGCAAATAGCAGTTATCTTTGCCTTATTTTTCTGACAATCATGTAATTGCAATTTTGAGTGTTTAACTGTTCTGAAGGGTTCTGGAACAAAGGGAAATTGTTTAGTCTAACTGTTGCTTTCTTGCTTTTTGTAATCAGCTTTTGCACCAGAGAAATTTCATGTAAGCTTGGGATATACTGAAGGAGGGAATAAGGGAGTGTACAGGAATGATTGATGTCTTTCTTATGATGTAATGGCTCTGTTGTCTGATTTTCATTGGCTAACAAAGTTTATAAAGCAATGCTACCAATTTTCTAATGCGTGGCACTTCTGGACGTAACTCTGTCAGCGTTCCAGATCGTTGGCCACCCAGCTGCTTAATTTGATCAAATAAAGTGCTGCTTGATCAAGAAGTCTCCGCTTGGGTTAGATCAGTGGTTCTCAACCTTTTTAATGCTGCGACCCCCCCCCCAACCGGTCGTAAGTCGAGGACTACTCAACTGGTTGTAAGTCAAGGACTACTCAACTGGTGCAGCACCATTTGCAGAATGGGACTTTTGGCAGGCTCAGCAGGGCAGAGACAGCCTGGACAATTCCTATTGGCTTTTGAAAGCCAATAGAATTAGACTCTATTCAAGAGAGTCTATTCTATTGGCTTTCAAAAGCCAATAGAATAAAAGGGGGAAAAAAATGGCGGACTGCGTTGTTTGGCGACCCCCGTGAAATGGTTGTTCGACCCCAAATGGGGTCCCGACCCACAGGTTGAGAACTACTGGGTTAGATTGATATAGTATCTCAAGTTCAAATAAGGGACTGGGACCTTACAGTTCTTAATAGTTGATTTTATTTCTTTTGTAATATAAATGTCCTTTGAGATAGATATGAGAGGAGCTGTGAATTAACATTCTCATTTCCCTGTGGCTAGATAACTGGGTAGCTGCTATACGAACTATTTCTAGCTAAAAAACAAAATGAAATACTATACTAATCAACTTACATATTTATCTTTTAGACTTCAGCTAGCTGAATGGCAGGCTTCAAAAGGGACAAAGAAGCAACATAATACCATAGCTGCAAATAGCCAGCCTAAAAAAGCAACATCTCAGCAAACTACAAAAGAGCCAGCTGAATCCTTTTGGGCCACAATCGTTGAAGAAGATGAGCAAGGATTACTTAGTGATAAGGTCAACAAGACGCTTGCAGAATGTCTGGATCTCATTGAAAAGGTATGTTTAAATAAACTACTATAATGATGAATTTATAACATTCTTGTACTTTATTCAGTTCTATAAATTCTGAAGCTACAAGGCATACTGAACTTTCAAAACAACTGGCCTTATAATGGATCAACGTGAAGAGAGTTGGTAGGCTACATCATAAGAAAATCTTGTGTGTCATTTTTCTATTTTAATTACTAGAACAATCAGATCTGTCCTGAATGGGGATAAAAGACTGAATTGTGGAACACAGATGGTTATTACTACAATAGAGAAGATTCTTTGAAGTTTTGTATTACATAAAAGGCTAATCATTCTTCTCTGGATTATGAAAATATAAACTAATTCACAGAAGCTTATACATTACAGGTAGTCCTTGGCTTAAAACCACAATTGGGACTGGCATTTCTGATGTAAGGTGGTGTACTTGTAAAGTGAGTCATCACATGACCAGACCCAATTTTATGATAATTTTTATAGCAGTCATGCGAACCACACAATTAAGTGAATCTCTTGGTCATTAAGTGAATCTGACTTTCCCAACTGACTTTGTCAGAGCTCCAACACTGGAAGTTTTAAAGAAAAGATTAGACGACCTTTTGTCTGAAATAGTATAAGGTTTCCTGCCTGAACAGGGGGTTAGACTAGAAGACCTCCAAGATCCCTTCCAACTCTGTTATTCTAGTCCAGGGGTAGGCAACCCAAAACACTGAAAGAGTTGCTGATGAAAGCTAGGCGTTTTATTTGTTTTATTGTAATTTTATTGACATTTTACTAAATTTTATTAAATTTTTTAGCACTCCCTGGTGCTCACATTTGTTTGGTTATACACACACACACGCACACATACACATACACATACACACATGCATATATACATATATACACACACCTATAATAAAGGTAAAAAGATATATGCAGTGTTATCTTCATTTTAGTTGTCAAAGCGTCTCTCTGTCTCTTTCGCTCCCTCCCCCTCTCTCCCTTTCTCTTTTTCTTTCTTTTTCTTTTTCTCTTTCTCTCTTTCCTTTCCCTTTCTCTCTTTCCTCTCCCTCTTTCTCTCCTCTCCCCCTCTTTCTCTCTTTCTCTCCCCCCTCTCTCTCCCTCTCTCCGATCTTCTCCTCACCTGGCAAGCTGGCTTCAAGCTGTTCTCCAACAAGCTCAGGGGTAGGCAACCTTGGCTCTTTTATGACTCATGGACTTCAACTCCCAGAATTCCTGAGTCAGCATAGCTGGGCTAGCTAGCTCTTTCCTGCTTCCTGCTTCCTGCAGAGACGCAGCAAAAGGAGGAGCTCAGCCCAAATAAGCTTTTCAGCTTGTCGGAGAATACTGTGAGTCCACTCTTTTTTTACACACACACACACACACACACACACACACACACACACACACACACACAGAGGGAGAGGGAGAGAGAGAGAAGGGAAGGGAAGCGCAAGTGCCTGTCTCTGTCTCTCTCTGCAAATGGCAGAGGAGGTTGGGAGCCATAGGGGAAGGCTCAAAGAGCTGCATGCGGCTCCGGAGCCGCAGGTTGCCGACCTGTTTTCTATTCTATTTAATTGTTATCACAATTGGGGATGATGAAATGGTCGTAACTCGGAGAACAGGTCATCAATCATTTTTTTTCAAACTAGTATCTTTGAACTGTTAAATGAATAGTTGTAAGTCAACTACCTATAGTCTGCTTATGCAACATACTAACATTTCTCTAGAACTCATACAGTTTAAGAAATTCAGTGCATTTTCTCCTTGTTATTTCTCTTCAGGGCTCTGTAGGTGAAAAAGTACATTCCATTTTGGAAAACCTGATAATGAAAGTACCAGATGCAAAAAAGTTTGCTAAGTATTGGGTGTGCCAGATGCGTCTTGAACAGTTTCGCTCCACGGAAAAAGTAATCACTATCTATGAAAAGGCAATTCTTGCAGGAGCGCAGGTAAACATCCTTAAAACCTGTCTCACTAAATTTAATTTTGTTTTCAGTTGCTTTGCCAATTATATATATAATTGTTTAATAAACTAACAACTGTTTGATAAACTTAGCTTTCGTCGGCTAACTGCCGATGTCATCAGAGTGGAATGCCGGAAGTTCGAAAGCCTGCTTATACCGGCAGTTTGTGCACACTGCTCATAGAAAGCATTACTGGTCTACCCGCCCCAGTTGACCGTATTGCTTCTAATAGACTCACATCCATTTGTATACTTGTAAGCTCAGGGATCATCGCCTCTCTTGTCTCTCTCTTTGCCCACTTTGGATGTATCTGGGTACACGTTGCTTTAGGATGGTCCCCCAGTGCCTCCTGTCCTGTGGCCATCCCCACCCCCCGCTGTGAGTGTGGCACCCCACCTCCCATCATTGGCTCCTGTACGAATTGTGCTGGGCATTTCTTCCCTTTGCCAGTCGTGCTTCTTTGCTGTTCCATGAGACAGCGGTTCTGGTCTTGCGTAGGCTGCGCCTGTTGCACTCGTTGTGAGTTGTTACGCTGTTCCCACTTCCTTAGTGCCTGATAAGCAGGCAGTAACTCTATGTGGCGATTAATTGAGTGTTCATCCGATTAATTGAGTGTTCATCCGACAGCCAAGCCTCCTTCAGTAACCGGCTGCCCTTAGTGACATCCTGGGCAATGGCCTCCCCCCTGGCAAGGTTGAACGTGTGATTGTTCCTGGCCATATGGGCCCAAACTGTGAGCGTTGCTCATGTCCTCTAATGACCAGCTCGTGTTCCAAGCCTTTTGGTCATCTCCCCAATTAATTGCAGTGACAGTCCTTACATTTCACTCTATGTATCACTGAAGATCTTTCTTCATTGGGGAATGGTTCCTTGGGGCGCATTATTTTGGCATGAAGGGTTTGATTCGGTTTATGGGCAATACTAATGTTATATGGAATCAATATCTGTGCCGTCGCCTCTGACACCCCATTGACATGTGGTAGAGTTGTCCATGCCATAGTAGTGCTTGTGTGTTGCATTCTGCGAGGCTCGTATGGTCTGCTGTACCATCTGATGAAATCAACTGGGTAGCCGTTTCGCCTGCAAACACAGTGTGTGTGTGTGTGTGTGTATGTGTGTGTGTGTGTGTGTGTGTGTGTTACACTAAACTTATTCTTTTATACTGCCCAGAGTCACCTTCTGTGTGGTGGTGGCCATATAAATTTGATTAATAAAATAAAATGAACTTGGATCTCCAGTTTTATTTGAATACTGATCTTTTATAACATTGTGAGTAATTGTAAGACATGGATTTGCCTGTGGCCTGAGGAGCTTAGGGTGATAAAGAGCCCATCAAGTGGTTTATTTGTTGTCATGTGGGGAGGTAAGAGTTTTATTGTTGTCATGTGGGGAGGTAAGGGGTTTTTACTGTTATAAGTCACCTATAATCACAGTGAGTGAGCTGGGCAGTCATATACATTTTCTAAAATAATTAGCTAAGCTAACTGCAAATTTATACTTGGTCTTTCAGCCTAAGGATGAGTTACGTCATACACTTGCAGATGTTATAAAGACTAGACGAGATCTACCAAAAACTGATGGTAAGATTTAACATTATTGATTAGTTTCTTCAAATCTTCAATTTTGCCCTGCTAAACCCAATCCTTGTTATAAGCAATGTATATAACTTTTATTTGCCATCTGTAACTTTTGAATTTCTTTTAACAGGCTTAAATATTGAGTTGCCTTATATTATGACAGAATATATTTATATTTTTTCAGAATGTGTGAAGGAAGAAAACATTGTAAATCCTGAGGGACCAGCTGAAACAGAGATAGAAGAAGCTTTCAAGGAAGTCAGTTTGAAAAATAAGGTGGAGCATAGTAATGAAACTTTTCAAGAATCAACAGAAATTTGCTCAAAAATCAAAGAAGACTTGCCTAAGAAAAAAAAGAACAAAAATAAAGAACAGATGCAGAAACCTATAGACTTAAAAAATGAAGAAACTGATACCAGTGCAGAGAAAGAAAGACTTCAAGAGATTCAAACTCCTGAAAATGAAAAGGGCGCATATTTAATAAAATATAATTTGTCAACCACTTCCCATTTGGAAAGGTGAGTCTTAATATGATCTTTTCCATGTAGGGTCTGAGGATGTGGAGTTACTGTCCTTAATCTGAAAAACATGTTATGCTCAATTTGTGTATAATATCCAAGTGTTTGGGAAAAGTGAACCTGACCAATTTGAGTTCATCTTGTTTGGGAAAAAAAAATTTCATGGTTTCCAGCTATTATTTTTCTTCTCAGAAAAGTAATAGCTGGAAACAGTGGTGGGATTCAAATACGTGAACAAATGGTTCTCTGCGTGGATGCCACTTCCAGAAGTCCGTTCTGAGTCCAGAATGGAGTTTCGGAAGCATCGTTTATGCATTTCTGGCAGGCTGTTCTGGGCCTGGAATGACGCCTCTGGGCCTCCGAGGCCCAGAATGGACTTCTGGAAGCAGCATTTACGTATTTCTGGCAGGCCGTTCTGGGCCTTGGGAAAAAGGGCTAGGGCGCCAGTTCACCAAACAACAAAAATTAGCTACCAGTTCCACCAAACCAGTGCGAACTGGCTGAATCCCACCACTGGCTGGAAACCATTACAGCATGGCCCCTAACCTTTTTTTGTACCAGGGACTGGTTTCGGGGAAAACAGTTTTTATATGGACTGGTAGGTGGTGGTGGTAGTTTTGTGCACTACTTAGATCCTGCGCATGCACAGATTCAGCTTTGCTTATGCGGACCGGTTCCTAATAGGCTATGGATCAGTCCCAGGGCTGGGGGCCCCTGCATTATAGGACTCAAAAACTGATTAGTGAAAATTGACAGGTAAAATCCTTTATTAAGATTTACCTATTTGTATTTAGTACTGATATAGCATATTTAGAATTTCAAAGTAATTCACATTTCAGTAATATAAAATTGAGTTCACATATGATACCATGTCATAAATTAGGAGTTACGAATTATAATGTAAACCAATAGTAAATTCCATAAATCAGATCTCCATCAAATTACAAAGCACTGAATCAGTTCTTTAGGAATTTCCATTTACTTTTTAGAGGTAATAAAACAAGTCATCTGGATCTATATCATTATAAAAAAGTATATAGCAACAATAACTAAGACTTACAACTTTGGCCCCAAAAATCAAACCTTAAAGCAGTGGTTCTCAACCTGTGGATCGGGACCCCATTTGGGGTCGAATGACCATTTCACGGGGGTCACCAAACCATGCTGTCTGCCATTTTTTTCCCTTTTCCCTAGCTGTCCTACTCCCTCTTATTGGTGGCCACACTCACTTGGGGGTCACCACAACATGGGGAACTATATTATGGGGTCACGGCATTAGAAAGGTTGAGAATCACTGCCTTAAAGTATTTTCTAAACCAGCTATGGCAGTCAAAATTATCAGTCTTTGAAACTGGCATGGTTTTATGTTCCTAAAATCATACATGGCTGAAATAAGTACTGTATATGCACTACCCATAGAGAAGCAATACATTTTTCTTACAACATTCAAATATTCAATGCCAAATTAATATTTGTATTATTTTTATTCACTTACTAAGGCTGTTCTGTTACCAAGCCACGTTGAATTATTGCATTCTAATCCTGCAAATACATAAATGGTTTTTCTTTTTAACCCCAAGTACAAAGAAAAGACTGCAGTGTGATGATTCAACCATTAAAAATCTGAAATTCCTAACACCTGTGAGACGGTCCTGCCGCATCCATGAAAAAGCAAATAAGTTACCAAGTATGCTGAAAGAGCACAGCCCTTGTGTTTCTTCGCTTCAACAGCTTGGAGAATTGGGAGATGAAGGCACTGGTTTCATCTACAGACCAAACAATGCATTAACTATCAGTCAACAGGACCAAAGCAGAGAATGAAAGCACATGTTTATTTAAGTTGAAGTCCTTTAACTTAGTGCAGGTGTTATGTTGCCATGGTTTAACTAACTTAATTTAGCTTTACTGTTATTGAACAAATAAATATCTTAACATGGGAATGATTGCTATGCTTTAACATGTTAAAGATGCATTTATACCAATTTTACCATTGGTGATACTAAATTAATTGTATAATAGCATTTAACTAAGTTGAACTTTGTGGGCAAAAAACACAAGATTATTGTATCTAATTTGTAGATCTGAAGATAAACCTTTACAAATATTGGAAATAGTCACTAACCTTTTTGATAATTTTCAATGTATATTAAATATTAATTCACTTTTACTGTTGGTGTAAAAAAATTTTAAATTTACCTTTTTCAAAACGTTTGAATTTTATATTAGCTCTTGATGTATATATATGTATATTATATAATATACATATAAAGTATATAATATACATATATATTATATGTATGTTGGTATATATATATATATATATATATATATATGTATGTATGTATGTATGTATGTATGTATGTTTATTATATATGTTTGGGTGGGCAAAGAGATTGAAATAGAACATTAACAACTCTGAGAAGATTGTGGAAATAAAATTGCCAGTTTTATAAATGCTGTTCTTCTGAAAGATTTGATCAGTGGTTAGAAGTAGCATGCTAATGATTTAATATAAAAATGTAGGTGCCTATTAAGGACATTGGGGGTAACAGTTTGGTACTCACAAGCTGAAATCCATGGAGATGGCAATGACAATGCTTTATAAATATTTCAACAATGTTTATAAAGTGAACATTTTATTTATTTATTTATTTAATTTATATGCCGCCCAATCCCAAAGGACTCAGGGTGGCGTACAAAATTAAAACAATCATCGAGAATAAAACAATAAAATAATTCAATCATACCGCAAGTCCGATCATGTCCCGGCCCTCCCTGGGGACATCAGCCCCAGGCCTGCCGGAACAGGAGAGTTTTAACGGCTTTCTTAAAGGCCGGCAGGGTGGGAGTTGTTCGAACCTCGGGGGGAAGTTGATTCCACCAGGTCGGAGCCACCACAGAAAAGGCCCTTCCCCGAGGGCCCGCCAGCCGACATTGTCTGGCCGACGGGACCTGAAGGAGGCCCAATCTATGGGACCTCACCGATCTCTGGGAACTGTGCAGCAGTATGTGGTCCTGTAAGTAACCTGGCCCTATGCCATGAAGAGCTTTAAAGGTGATAACCAACACCTTGAATTGCGTCCAGAGACCCACAGGAAGCCAGTGCAGCTCGCGGAGGATAGATGACGTGGGCGTACCTTGGCGCGCCCACAATTGCTCTCGCGGCTGCATTCTGAACCAACTGCAGCCTCCGAACGCTCTTCAAGGGTAGCCCCATGTAGAGCGCATTACAGTAATCCAGTCTTGAGGTGACGTGCACGAGGCGAACCTGGGCAAAGGTTCCCCTGGCCACAGCCGATAGATGTTGTTCCAAATTTAGCTGTGAGTCCAGGAGGACACCCAAGTTGCGTGCCTGCACTGAGGGAGGTCAATTTGCCTCCCCCAGGACTAATGATGGACCATCCAGTTGACCTTTGGGAGGCAAGACCCAGAGCCACTCGGTCTTGTCAGGGTTGAGTCTAAGCCTGTTCACCCCCATCCAGGCCCTCACATCTTCCAGGCACCAGCACATCACATCGACTGCTTCACTGAAAGGACACGGGGTGGAGATATATAATTGGGTATCATCCGCGTACTGATGATACCTCCCCCCGTGTCTGCCGAATGATCTCACCCAGCAGTTTCATGTAGATGTTAAAAAGGAGGGGGGACAGGACCGAGCCCTGAGGCACCCCATGATCGAGGCGCCTAGGGGTCGATCTCTGTCTGCCCGCCAGCATCGACTGCGACCTGTCAGAGAGGTAGGAGAACCACCGCAATACGGTGCCGCCCACCCCCACCTCTCCGAGATGACGCAGAAGGATACCATGGTCGATGGTATCGAAAGCCGCTGAGAGGTCAAGAAGCACCAGGATAGAGTGACCCCTATCCCAGGCTCGCCAGAGGTCATCAGTGCGACCAAAGCAGTCTCAGTGCTGTAGCCGGGCCTGAAACCAGATTGAAAAGGGTCCAGATAATTAGTTTCATCCAAGGATCGCAAGAGTTGGGACGCCACCACCTTCTCTACAACCTTCCCCACAAAGGGGAGGTTAGAGACAGGACGAAAGTTCTTCAAAACAGCTGGGTCCAGGGAAGGCTTCTTGAGGAGGGGTCTCACCACCGCTTCCTTTAAAGGTGATCTGCAGTGGGCTGTGGAGGTGGTGGGTGGCCCTGCGGGTGGGCAGGGCGGGGCAGGTCTGGTTTTTGGGCACTTGATCTCTAAAAGGTTCGCCATCACTGTTCTAGGATTTTGTCTTTCTAATCCCATCAGTTCCAAGCTTCCTGGCTCCAATCTTTCTGACAAGATTATCACATCTGCATTTCTGCAGACCTGGTTTTTGTTTGCAGCAGAGAGACTTGGGGGAAGGGTGGTTTCTGCCTTTAAGATCCTTTGGGGAAATATAATATTCTGCCTTTTAATATTCCCAAAAATATTTCTTTCTCTGGGGGAGGCTGACTTCCCACACCACATCAAATCAAAACTCAGGCTTTCAGAGAGGTTATATATGCCTATGAGTCTGGGAAAGGAATTAAAAAGTTTGCAAAACAATTGGATGCCAATAATTCCACTTCCTAGAATTCTAACCACTGCCAATTTGCCCATGCCAAACTGCCCAATAACTTTAGCGGAGGGTAGAATGTAAGATGCTGATAACCCCAGAATTTTATCATGGGTTCTACAAGTAGCTCTTAGCACTATTGATGTCAAAGTACATGAGTAGTTCATTTGATTTTTCTATTCTCTATCTGATGGTATTCCTTTTGTATAGGTATCTGGTTTTTTGAAGATTGTATTAACACTGACATAATTAGATTGACGTAAATTTATAAGTTATTTTCCTGCTTCATTTCAGTTTCCTAGACCAGATATTTTCCTCAGTATTTCCAATCTTGGCATACCAGCCTCTACAAGCAATACATTTGAACTCAGTTGCATTTCTTTCCATCAGTAGCTGCAGTATAAACTTGGATAACTTTTATATTAAAGATCAATTGATATTATTTGGCTGTTAACTGCACAGTACCAAACATCTTTTTTTACTATGAAAGCAATGACATTCCTTTGTTTTTTATGTCCTGAATAGTAAATGGTATGCTAGTCTAACTGAAACTACCTGATTCTAGACCATTTCAGTTTATTGATATCTAAGAGTCAATGTGTAATCAATTCATTTAATCTTTCATTGTGTTGAGCTTTCCTGGTGTTCGTGTTTCTTACATTCCATGTTCTCATTGTAATTTTGTCTTTGCAGCTTTGATGCTCTTTTACTGCATGACAACATTAACAAGCAGACATCAGGGTTTTAATCTAGTCATGCCATTAGCCCCATTACTCTAATACTCCAGAAGATCTTCAGTTCTTTCTCAACTGCAAGCTGGGCACCATCTGACCTATGAAGCCCATCATCCAATCTCACTTTGTCAGTCATTTCCTATTGTCCATACATATTATTTTCTTGGTAAAAACTACTGCTTCTCCTGCAAATTACGCCTTCGCCATTGTCACTACAGTGACCTTCTGCCTCCAGGGCCTTCCCATGACTGCCCAATGCAACATCTGCAGCTGGGCAGCTGGCGATGACCTTCATGCCTTGGGTGACTTCTTGGCACAGACTAGGGAACATTCCCACCACCCAGCCCGGGTGAAGCAGCAATTTGCAGAATCTTGGTGTGTGTTTTGGGAGGGCAATTCAAACACAGAACCCCTGCTTTTATTTCCAGCACTTAATTTCCCTATGTCTGAAACAGGCTCCATTAACACACAACCCCGTGGGTAGCAACAGTCTAGTTCACGAGCTTACCAAGGTCCATTATCAAAATCACTTCTAAAGGGATGCTTGGAAGAAAATCTACTCAGAGAAAACTAGAAATCTAGCTTCTGGCGGCGATCTTTTGCCCTGTGTAAAAGAAAGCTTTGCCCTTTCTATCGAAACCACGCCCATCGGAACCATGGTCTCCACCCTCTCTTCTTTGCTGGCGTCTCTGAACTGGCTGGGCCGAGCCGGTCAAGAGACTCGCTCGACCAGAATTTGCAGTGTCTCGGTAGGCAACCGGGGAGCGGCGGGCATCTTTAAGAAAGGGCCATCGCAAGCCCGTTGCGTGCATTCAAAGTACTGTAGTAAGAAGGGGATCTCTACTTTACGGCTCTGTCTCAGTCACTCAGCTGCTCTTTCTCCCCTCAACGGATCTAGCTTCCCTGAGCGGGATTTGCTGCATGTAGGATGAGAATTACTGGCTGGGTATGCGGATGGATTTGAGGTTTCTTGACGTTCAGCCTCCGCCCTCCCATGTCTGAAAGACGGCGTTGGAAATGTTGGTGTCCCTTGCCTCCCAAGCTCGCGGAGGCATTCAGGGCTGGTATGTTTCTTATTAAAAATGAAAAACGCTAATAATGCTAGTCTCTTACATCCCTTGCTCTTGTAGAGCTAAACAAAGGAAATAAAAAAACCCTACTGCGCCTCTGATTTCTGTTCCACCCACTTCGGAGTGTGGGTGTGTTTTGCAAAAATGCCCTATGTTGGTCAACCGTGTGTCTTTCATTTTCTTGATGTACTGTAACTGCTGTCTTTGAAATTAATTCCCACAAATTGTGGGAACACGGGGTGGTTGTGTTTTTTTTTTTTAAAAAAATAGAACATGCTTCTCCAATTCCCATTGTTTGATTGTGGTAATCAGGATAATAATTAAAAAACAAAGCTGAATTGTGTATCATCTGCGCCCTGGTTCAGATTTGCTTGTTTTTGGAGTAGAGAGTTTATTAACTCAATCTTTGGAAATAATAGTTTATGATAAACTAAGCTAATTATTAGGGGAAGTTGGGTTTGCTTAATGACCATATGATTTGCTTAACAACCATAATAAAAAAATTGTAAAATTGGGCACAACTCATTTAACAACCATTTTGCTTAGTAGTGGAGATTCTAGTTCCAGTTGTGGTCATAAGTCAAGAACTACCTGTAGACATGATTGATATGAGTTTCACAGTTTAATTATTATGGCTGAACACAAGCATAATGTCCAAAAGTTATCTCCTTGATCTATCAGAGTTGGATGAAGAAACAAGAGACATACTTAGAAGTAGGTTGATTGTTGTCCAAGAAGGGGATTAATTGGAATCATTCACTGAAGTTGATTAATATTAAAATTTCTTTACATAGATGAGAGTATAAAGCAGGAAAATAATGACATGATGTCACCAGGTAAATGATGTACTTGCATCAGATATTGGGACATGATTGATAAAAATAATGTTTTTTACATAATGTCATGATTTTTATGTCACTGTAACTTGTAATAGCTGTTTATGCATCTTTTGGGAATCCGATGTCTAGAGATAGTTCTGGTTCATGATATAAGAGTTATGTTCTATTATATTTTATATATTTTGGACAAACGATTACCACCAATTATGAGCCACCACTAATTTCTAATTCAAGGATAACCAAATAGCGTAGGGTTAAATAAGGAGACCTGCATTATTTTAATTATCAAAAGCTCTTCATTGAGCAGACTGGAAAAATAGTGAAATTGGATGTTGTTGTTAGTTGCGAAGTCGTTCCTCCAGGCCTTCCTGTCCTCTACCATCTTCTGGAGTCCGCCTACTGCTTCAGTGACTCCATCCAGCCACCTCATTCTCTGTCATCCCTTTCTTTTATTGTCCTCAATCTTTCCCAGCATTATTAGGCTCTTCTCCAGTGAGTCCATCCTTCTCATTAGGTGGCCAAAGTACTTGAGTTTCAAGATTCAACGTCAAATTGGATAATGACTGGTTATACATAAAAGTATATAAATATTTAATAATTTGCAAATCTTTTAGTTTTGAAGTTGGAGAGAGAGAACTGGAGTATAGCATAAAGATGAACTGATAATCAACCATGTCTTTTATTTTGATGCTTGTTACTAGGAAATTCTGGTGAAAGGAAGCATTGAACCTACTGAGCTTTCTGAAGACACCTGCAAAAATTTAAAGCATTTTGATTATCATGGAGAATTACAGTGTACTAATGGAACTTGGGGAAGGATCGTTTGGTAGAGTCCTCTTAGTCCAGCATAAAAGCACAAGACAGAAATATGCAATGAAAGAAATAAGACTTCCCAAGGTAACTACTTCCTTCCCTAAATTCTTCTCTTTTACCCATATAATCACACTAGTTAGAGCATTGCAATATTAGTCAATTGGCTTTCAGGTGCAATTCAAAGTGTTTGTTGCTACCCTTAAAACTCTTTATGGTTCAGGATCAAGATATCTGTGGAACCACCTATTCACTAATAATATATTGCTCGTCTAACAAGAACAATTTTTATCCATGTACCTTTGCTTGAAGAATGCTACTTTCAGGGATCAGGGAAGTAAGCTAGTCTAATAATTTCTGGTATAACATTATGCCCAAACCAAACCTAGGATACCTAAGGATTGTAGTTACAATTTATGTCTTTCATCTGATCCCCATTTAACAACTAACATTGCCTTCAGAGATTTGGTTGGTGATAAAGCATAAGACAACTTTTGCATTAGTGGTGCCCAGTACGAGAGGACCTTGTTGCCTCAAGAAATTGCTCTGCTCTCTTTAACTTTCTCTGTTCTGGTGGCAGTTTTGCTAAATAGCATTTTCATTTGTTCTTTATCAAATGTTTGTTTAATTTTACATACCGATTCCCTTTACTAAATGGAATGATTGGTTCTTTCTGATTTTTTTTCTTCTTGCTATTGTAAGAAGCATTCTTTTGAAGGATGCTTTTACATTTGTTTAAAATTATTATTTTACTATATTCATAAATATTAAACCACTTTGATGAGCAAAAGCAAGACATGAAATGCAATAAGGAAAGTATAAAACAATGATTTTTTTTAAACTTACAAGTAATAATATATTTTTAGTCTGTCTCCAATATAGAAAAGTCCTGGAATGAATCTATAATATTGGCTAAACTGAATCACCCAAATATTGTGATGTATGCAAACTCTTTTGAAGGTAAATAAGTGCATTTTAGTAATTAATAATACATGTTGTTACAGTTGCATTATTCAATTTGCTGAATTGCAAATGTTTTTTCATCTTGATGTTTACTGTTTGTTACATTTCACTTGATGTAATACTAATGTATTTTAAAATTATTTAAAAATTAGCTGATGGACATCTGCATATAGTGATGGAATATTGTGATGGTGGAGATCTCCTACAAAAGATTAAATTGCAGAAGGGGAAATTGTTTCCTGAAGATACAGTAAGAATCCAAATATATTTAAATTCTTAAATAATTGAGATGGAAGATTTTGATGACTGTTGGGAGAGGTATTCATAGGCTGCAGAGAAATATCTCTCCTTTATTAACACTCCTTGATTTATTGTTGTAGTCATAGCAGTAGACCAAAAATGTTTTTAAAGTGGAGCTAAATATAAAGAACTTAAAGTACAAAGTAAAAAGGATAACCTTATAATGATTGTGCCATTGATAGCCCAAAATCAAGAGTCTGGCATCAGTTTTTCCAACTAACCAATTTTATTAAATGGCATATGCTTTTGAGAGCCATAGTTCCCTTTATTAAATAAAATTTGTTAGCCTGGAAATGTGTTCCAGACTCCTAAATTTTAGTTTCTGCAGATAAATGCAGCTCTCCTATAATGCATGCCACTGATACAGAGTTTCTTTATACAATATTATGTAATCTATATCAGCCATGGCAGATCAGGCTGAATTCATAACTTTTTGTTTTCACTTTGAAAAGTAAATATTTTAAAGAATGAATATTTCAAAACTATATTTTATTTTTTGTTTTATTGCACATATATTGCATGTCTGTATTTGTAAAAAATGAAGGATTGTTTTCATCCTTTAGAATCTGGAAATGTACTTTACCTCCTATAGATGGTATCCACATAGACTTCTTTTGATTTCAGACTTGAATGAGGGTTCAATTAAACATTTTTAGATGCAGTGAAGTATCATTTCTATGGTGGAACATGTTGCAAGTAGCTCATAGTAATCCAATATAAAATTTCTTTGAAATTACTCAGATTCATATATAAACAAAGGAATGAATTAGTAGTATTCACGGTACTAGTGCAGATTAGCTGTAGAATATTTTGAAGTACTTGTTTGATTTCACATATTGTATTGTATCAAATTGTATGGTTACTGACCAATATAATTGTAGAATACTTGCTTTTTTTTTCTTTTATAGTTCAGTTCATTTTCATGTGCTGTGTTTTGTCTTTCTCACAGATACTTAAATGGTTTGCACAGATGTGTTTGGGTATAAATCATATTCATGAGAAACGTATATTGCACAGGGACATCAAATCAAAGGTAATTGGAATCTCCTCAGTAGATTTTATTATAAAATTACTACCAGGCATCTCCTGTTTAGAAAGCTGAAAATGATAAAATCATCTCTGCTATAAATTTCAGTTTAGTATTACTTTAACTATGTACAAATATTTATATGTATTCTTTTTCTTTATCAAACCACTCACGTACCAAGGTACGGGTATGTTCCAACTCTATTCATGCTCACTGGACTCCCTTATTGACTGAACTTAAAGTATTATGGTAATTGAAATAAATCAGTAGCTTTCCTACTGCATATCAAGGCATAAGCCTTTAATACCAGGGTAATCTATGCCCCATAAAATTCCAATTGGTATAATAGTGCAGAAGTCGGTTGCTTTCTGATAAATGTGTTATTACTGGTAATATCCACTCTGGCAGATGTTCTAGTGTTGGAAGTAAAGTGTTGGTCCTGTTTTCAAGCCAGGAGAAAGATGCTGAAAAAATGAATTGAAGGCAGGCTGCAAGTTTTTTTGGGAAAGGAGGTCTCCATTTATTTGGTAGCCAGAAACAACAGTGACCGCAGCATGTTTCTGAGGTGGATGACAAAATAGGGTTGAGAATAGGTGGGCTTTTATACGTTCTATTACATTTTATACATATGTCCTTTAATATTTTAATGGCTGTTGCCAGATCCCTATGGGGTCATGTAGGGGTCATAGCTGGCTTTACAGGCAAAAGGGGAAATGCAAATACTAGGTGTTTTATTTGTCTGAGCTAATCTTGTCAGTTTCAGCTCCTTGCTATGGTGTTGCCTGTTCAAAGTTTCTGGCTGCTCTTTGTTTATGAACAGAGTGATGCAGCATTCTGAATGGATACAAAATGAAATTCAATGGTGAAAAAAGCAAGGTTCTACATTTAGGCAAGAAAAACCAAATGCACAAGTACAGCATAAGTGGCACCATGCTCAATAGTAGTAACTGTGAGAGGGACCTCGGAGTCCTAGTAGACAATCACCTAAATATGAGCCAGCAGTGTGCTGCAGCTGCCAAAAAGGCCAACACAGTGCTAGGCTGTATTAACAGAGGGATAGAATCAAGATCACGTGAAGTATTAATACCACTCTTCAATGCCTTGGTAAGGCCACACTTGGAATACTGCATCCAGTTTTGGTCACCACGATGCAAAAAAGATGTTGAGACTCTAGAAAGAGTACAGAGAAGAGCAACAAAAATGATTAGGGGACTGGAGGGTAAAACATATAAGGAACGGTTGCTAGAATTGGGTATGTCTAGTTTAACGAAGAGAAGGACAAGGGGGGACATGATAGCAGTATTCCAATATCTCAGGGGCTGCCATAAAGAAGAGGGAATTAAGCTATTTTCCAAAGCACCTGAAGGCAGGAGAAGAAGCAACGGGTGGAAACTAATCAAGGAGAGAAGCAACTAGAACTAAGGAGAAACTTCCTGACAGTGAGAACAATTAATCAGTGGAACAGCCTGCCTCCAGAAGCAGTAAATGCTCCAACACTGGAAGTTTTTAAGAAGAGACTGGACAGCCACTTGTCCGAAATGGTGTAGGGTTTCCTGCCCGAGCAGGGGGTTGGACTAGATGACCTCCAAGGTCCCTTCCAACTTTACTAATATGAACATAAAGACTAGCCCCTTGAGGCTGTTTATAGCAGGAAGACTGGGATTGCTTTCTGCCTTTAAGAAGATGTTTCTCCTCTTCTCTTTTAAGGGAAATATTCTATTCTGCCTCTTTTTAATATTAGTTATAAAGAATATTTTATTCTGGGGGGGTGGCTTTCCTACACTAGAAGCAACCATTCATTGAGCATGCTCCCTAAACATGATCTCAAAATTTTAAAATTGCCCCCAACCTCCAGAATGACCCATCTCTATCATATTATTTGAGTCCAAGCTCACAGTCAAATGGAGACACATGCTTTAGCCAATGACATAAGTACAGAGATTATTTGAATTCCATTTGTGTCAGACTCATCACTGAAATAAGTTAATTCCTTTAATGTAATTTACTAAGGGAGATTTCTGTTTAAGCTGAGTTGGGACATCGTGATTAATATTTGGATATAATGGTAATAGTAAGAAGAAAGCAAAGGCATCTTAGATGTAATCCTAAAACATTTGGAGCCATTGGCATTGACAAAGATAACTATCAGTCAATTGCAATAGGCAGCTTCACTTGGAACAGCTTATATTCTGCAACGATACCTTTAACACTATCAAGCAGTAACATCTGCCTACCTAAGAGCCTTGAAAGGGACTTAGTAGGTGGATAAAAATATGAAATCCAGGCTAAACATCTGACTGAGTGATGAACCAGAATAATGAATTGTATTAATTATATTTATTAATGATTCCTAAACTAGAACATGGAATTAAACCTGGTATATACTATTAGTAAGGCCATAAAATAAGGCTGATGCTATAAACACAGATGGTAATACAAGGAGTGAAATCTGGCTATTTTATTTCTGCTTCATAATATAGAATGTATTTCTCACACAAAATGGAAAAATAAAACTGGGAGACTTTGGATCTGCAGTTCTTCTTAAAAGGCAAGTATATGTCAAATTGTGTCTAGAAATCTTTTTTGACTTTTTAAAAATAATATCTAATAGTTGGCTGCTGTTGGAATACTCATCTGTTCATCACTAACATTTATATTTGTTTTTGGACTAGCCCCATGGCATTTGCTTGTTCATATGTAGGAACCCCTTACTATGTGCCTCCAGAAATTTGGGAGAATGTGCCATACAACAATAAAAGGTAAAAATTAATTGAGGTATACAAGAGTTCTGATTTTAAAACTGTGTAATGTTGAAGAACTAATGGAAAAATTGTATTTAGTGCTCACAATTTGAGAACATTACTCAATTTACAAACATGATTCAAAACTAAATATTATTTTTATGCAGTTGTGGCAAGGAATAACTGATTGAACTAAAAAAAGAATTTTCTTTAAAATTATTTTTAAATAATGTACAGGGAATGTATTCCATGCAAAAGACAATTTCATAAGGCAGGTTTTAATAACCTTAAGTCTGGGGAGATCCGTACAGCACGTTAGAGTTAGTCCCTCCGAAATTAGAAACAAGTTATATAAATAACTTGCTTATGTGAAGTGGGGCCTGACTGCTCAAGAAAGTGTTCTTGGGTGGAACAGACAGATCCTGTTGGACTGTCTGATTTTTAATATGCTGTTTAAATTACTAAGTGCGTGTTTATAGCCCATAAGTAGGAACTCCTCTTTGGAGAAGCCATTTAGCAAGCTTGCTCTTCAGTATTTTGAGTTTTTCACTCCGTCTATTAACTTTTGTTATGTTATTGTACAACCTTTTAATCCGTGACCATAATAACAGATTTGATTTGATTTCACCAAGTGATCATAATCAAGTGATCCTCTAAATAAGAGAATGAATGAGTGAATTAATTAATATAATAGCAATCTTCCTTTCCTACATTTAAAGACTAGGCTGCCAGTAAAAGAATCAATAGCACAGGAGAAAACTACAATATAGTACAATAACTAAAAGATTACTATTTGGAATGCTGGCAGCAAATATTAAAATTACACTTATTCATCCCTTCCAAATAAACTTAGAAGGAATGATGCTACTTCTGAAAAAAAAATACCTTAGTCTCACTCAGAAAGAACTTTGATATTGAAAATAGTAGCATTAATATTAACCAAGGGAAATTTATGTTCTAATAAGAAACTGAGCAAGATAAGATTTTCTCTTCATCTTCTCCATGCTGTCCTTTAAATTAGCTCACTTATTCTGCTGGCAGAATAAAGTTGAGCTCATTTGTCATCATGTCTAGTTGCATTTTAATTTCATTATGTGGATTTGCTATTGGAGAAAAAGAGACATAATATTTTGGTAGGGTTCAAGAGCCTATTTAACATTTTGTTCTGTTCTCTGCTTCACAATGCTTTATTGCTTTTCTCTTCCAGTTTCTCCTCATTAGACTTCAAGGGGAGAAAGTTCAGCAACCCCTACTTCCTACAATTCTTTATTTTATTATGTTAAATTTTTGTTGTGATTACAACAATTGTGAAGCACTGCCTCATGGTTTTGCAGTATCCAACATTCTGTCTGACATGGTTATTTTTAATTCCTCATGCAGCACTTTAGGAACAAAAAAAGAAAAAAAAACCTCATAACTTATTTTTAGCAAATGTCATGGTAATTGTGATCTTAAGCTAACATATTTAAATCTTGCTTTTCTAGTGATATTTGGTCTCTGGGTTGTGTTTTATATGAGCTGTGCACCTTAAAACATCCAGTGAGTATTCTTTTTTATGTTTTATTTCCAAGAAAAGATGCAGTTTCTATGTATTTTCTCCCCAGTGAGCAACACTTTAATTTTGTAACACATACATACTAGAATGTATATAGAACAATATAATATAGGTCAATCTAATGACATTAATAATTGGCCCTGTAGGCCATTTAGTAAATGTGTAAGGAAAAAACTGAGATTAAAAAGCAAAAAATACAGCATATCATAGCTTTCATATCAGAGATGAAAACAAATCTTAACTCCCCAGATATTAAATCCCATATTCAGAATGTTTTTGAGCAGAAATCTCATTGATCTGAAAGACCTAGATTATTTTTAATTGTAGAGAAGAATGAAATCAAATACCAGAAAATACCTGCCTAATTGCAGGAATAGCTTTTAAAGCTTATGTGCTGCATAGGTCTGTGTTCCAAAAAGTAGAGTCTCATTAAATTAACTTTTACTTTTATTAAAAAATTAAAAATTCTTGGCTTTCTCCTCATATGCAAGACTATGAAAGGCTTCTGGGTGATGTTGAAGCAATGGTTTGCCCAAGTTTAGGAATCACTGGTTTCTTTTGCACTGCTTTTATTCCTGACTATAGAATTCTTACTTTCAATGTATTGCGTACATCGTTAGATCATGAACATGAATTGTGCAAAGATGATATGAATGAATTTTTGTAGAGTTTTTAATAAACTAAAAATGTTAATACTACTAAGTTCTATGTTTTTCCTGTATTTGTTCAATTTGGTTTCAAGCTAAGAGTTGGAAACATCTTATACTTAAGATATGTAAAGGATACTATAATCCACTTCCATCACACTATAGCTATGAACTTCACTATTTGATAAAGCAGATGTTCAAGATGAATCCCAAGTACCGTCCATCAGCTAATACAATTCTTGCAAGAAAATGCGTGGCAAAATGTATTGGACAATCTTCATTACCAGAGGTAATAGCATACAAATGCTATTGTATTTAGGTTGGAACGGTGCTTCATGTCTCATGTGGGCATACTTGCTGTACCTACTGACAGCTCTTTAGAAAGCTACAGCTTTTCCTTTGTAGAAACAGTTACCACAGTCCTTCCCAAAAATATGAGTTAAGGGAACTGTCTTTGTATGAGTTCCTCTCTACAAGTTTCTTCTCCAAATTGAATGGGCTGTTTGGGACATATCAAGACATGTCCCAAACTCCCATTCCACTGCATTCTGGACCAGTTGTGGCTTCTATGAAGTCTCCAAGGACAGCCCGATATGGAGTGCATTACAATCATCTAACTATGAGATGATTAGTGTGTGGGTTATTGTTTGAAGAGCTTCCCAGTCTAGGAGCAAGCATCTCTGGTGTGCTGGTTGTAGTTGGGTTGAGGCCCTTTTGGCCAAAGCTACCACCTCAGGAGCTCTTTGAGCAGGAGCTATGAGATAACTCCAGATTGGGCAACAGTTTTAAATGGGGAAGTCCAACTCAATCCAAATCTAAAAATGAAAAGTCTCCAGATTTAGAAAGAGGGGGACAAAAATCCACAGACATTTTGTCTTGGCAAGATTGAGCCTGTCTGTATCTCTACATCCAGATCCACATCATTTTCAAATAAAGGACATCGATGGCAGCACTTGGCCTGCTGAAGGTCAAGGTGAACTGGTATTGTCCACATATTGATAACAGTTCCCAAACAAACAGATGAGGTCCCCCCAGGGTTTTCCTGTAGAATGGGATGCAAGAGTGCATCAAAGCTTGAGGCATCCCACAAATGAGGGGCTTAGTATGCACCCTCTCACCCGTGCTTCACAGTGTTCCTGCAGATATTCCTCCCCAGCAAGATCATGTCATCTTAAACTGGGCTGGTAGATCACTGTTGACACATAAAATAAGGATGGAGAAATACTGATGTTTCAATATTCTATCACCCTAGCATGATCCTAAATATTTGCATTTGCTCTTTGTCTTCCTCCAACAGTGCTCAGGAGTCTATTTTGGGACTTCATTTTCTCAAATCAAATCATTCTTTTTTTAGGGTGAATTTCACTTGGCATTTGAGATCAAGACTCTTTTTTTTATGCTTGATAGTATACAATTTAATTACTGAACAGTTGGTATTCAGAAATGTGTTTCTTTTCCTGATAAAAAAGGAATGTATTTAAATGCCTCACTTTTTTTCCAACAGAACAGATTTTTCTTTCCTAATTTTCCTGAGGAAACAGATATATTTTTTTTGCTTGTCTTACTCATATGCAGTTTTTACATCTGCTCAAGAGTTTTAAGGATCCCCCTGAGCAAATATAGTGGCCATATGTGGAGGGAACATAACAGCACAGGAAAGTCTTTTTATGTAAATGGATGCTTACTCATATAATATTGAGCATAGCATAACCCCCAACTTTATTTAGGTTGTTCAGTTAATAATGATATCTTCATCTTATGAAGGAGGGTGGTATGTATGCAGGAAGCAAGAACAGTTGTTCAGAAGCAGAAGCCATCTCCAAGAGCTTCAGGGAAATGGAATTGAAGAAAACAAGTGTGGATCAAAAAGGTACATGTTGAATTTAGAAGCTATCTGTTTGGGGACCATGATCTGGAATTAGTTTTCATAAGGTTGTGTGGCTTACACCTGTGTAAATGATTAAAGCTTTTCTGACAATGCAGTCCTAGGAGCATTTATCAGAACTCAGTGAGAGTTCCTTCTGGGTAGGATTGCACTTTCAAACAATAAACAACAGATTACCAGATTGGTATGTATATCATAGTGGAGATTTTTTCAAACACCTTTACCTTAAAGTTCTAAATATACTCTTTACTTTCTTATTTTAATGTTTGAAAGCTTTTTATTATGTGGACAGGATTATAGAAGATAAAATCTGAATTGTGTGAGCAAAAGGTTACTCAACAAGAATTTCTTATCTACTTTCTGAAGATATCTGTGCTTTCCCAATACATTTTTCAAAGTCTCAAACATTTAGTACAGATAAGAACAATTTCCACAATGTTAGGGCCACAAATTAGCCTCCTGAATGCCATCACAAATTGTCATGCTGGTATTTTTGGCCTTTTTCCAATATTTGTTGACCCTTTTTGTGCTTTAGATTTTAAAGGCAGAAATAGGAGAGGGAGACAGTACTATTATTATCAATCTCAGTCTTACCTCAGATATGGCTAAAATTACACCACAAAATTTGACCATTTTTTTCCAGTCAGTGGCACGATACTGGTTCCTGGGGGTCCACAAATAGGATGCTGGAGGTACCTCTGCAGGTTGGTAGGAAATAAGAGTTAATATGAAAGAGTCACTGTTCTTTCCACAAAAGCATTCTTTTTCAAGGGCTTAATCACATTTCAGCCATACAAAATACTATACTGATTGTTGGAGATAGGGAATATTTAAGGATTCTATGACATTTTCCTAAAACATTTCTTCAAAAGGTTTCCCCAAATACTGTACTGTTTTTTCCAGAACTTCATAGAAAAAAGTGGGAAAAAGGAGGATCCAGTACAGTGATCAAAATTTTGGAAAATGCACCTTTACTTTCTTCCAGTATTGCAAACAAGGAGGACACAGGTGAGATAATATGTATATTTATTTGCATATTATGTATTATTTGCCATTAGAGACATTTTTAAAGATGGTATTCTCCCCTATGCCTTCCCCAATAATCTCAGCTTGTGTAAGAGACAAAGAGGTGTGAGAAGAACCAGTTAGATGTTGAATGATAAACTGGCAAGGCTCCATTTTCAGCATAGAATGAGAACACAGATGAAGTAGTGAGTGAGTTTGCCTCATAGGCAAAATTTCAAACATCTTCAGCCAAGCTCTCCTGGAATTACCATTTTTGACTTGCATATTTTTTTATGTCAGTGCAGCATGTAGGAAGAGAAAAAGGTTCCACAAACCTGTGGGTGAAGAATCCTAAATCTATAAAGTGTTTTAAAAAGCTGTGAGAAAGGATATTGTTTTGAAGGAGTGCAGGGAAACCAGAAGGAGAAAAGATTTCAGTTTGATTAATTAGATAATTTTCCATTTAGGTTGTCCGGAATGTTTTACTAATTTACCTGGAAACAGTTTTTGCCCTGATCTGGGAGAATGATACTAGACATCAGAATGGTGGGAATGGTACTAGAAATTAACTGCAGAAAACCATGTCAGTTTTAAGTTGATGCTGTCTTCCCAAATCTAGGTGGGTTTGTGATTTGCTTGCTTTATTGTCATTTGTTCCCAACTTCTCTGCTACTTTTGGCATCTTTTTGGGAGGACAGAAACAAAGAGTAGGGTAGAAATGGTAATTCCTAAAGGATTCAGAAAGCTTGGATTCATTCTCATCTGAGATTGTTTGCTTGTTACCCCTGTTTGATGATATATATATACTGTGGCCAGTAGATAGGGCAGACTGTAAAAATCTTAAACTGGGATTCCCTGAGAGATGTGTTACAAACGAGGCCTTAATGATTATTTAGGTTGACTATCTTACCACAAGCCAACTTGGAGGTTCAGCACTAACCATTAAAAGGTGAGTCTATTTGGATACTTTACATTAGACATGTCAAACTTGCGACGTCACATGAGGTCGCGCAGTGTATCGGGATGGTTTTGCCATTACCGGCAATGGGGTGGCCCCTGCTCTACATTATCCAAGAGCCCATTTAGGCTTTTCAAACATTTGTGATTGAAAATGAATAGTAAGAAAACATTGTTACATACAGCAGTTGTACATTTAGAACTGCAGTTTCAACATCTATGGCATAGAGCTGCATCATATATTGATTTATTTCATTTTGGGGTTGTTGTTTTTTGTCAGATTGGGATGACATACAGTCCTCGGATTTTCCATACTCAAAATCTTTCTGTTAGATATACTAATGTGTACTTAATTTGAAAGATGCTAAAGCATATGATTTAGAACAATGAATTTAGGATAGTGAATTAATTGTGCCCACAGTGGATCAGTTAAAGTGTACTTTCACTCAAAAGATAAGCATGCTTTCTTACCTATACCTTGGCATGGTTCACTAAACATACAGTAGCTAAATAAATTGAATGTAGTTCTGCTTGTCCACCACCAAAATGGGAATTACTGGTTTAAAAAAAGAGTTTCATTTTTTGTGATCTTAAGTTTATTTATGGTATGTAGTATTATAACATTCTTTTTGGAAGGTTTCTGGCAATGGTTTAAGGTGATTATTTGAAGTTCTATAGTTTGAGATTGGAAAAAGGATAATTTCTCCAATAATCTGTATTTCTGTCCTTTTAATTAGGTGGCTGTGTGAGAAAATATGATGAAAACATCACACGTAAACAATGGAATAAGGAACCTTCACAAACTTTGATGAATATTCTTCATAATGCTGATGTTGCCTTAGCTTTTAAGACATACACAATCCACAAAGCAGGTAAATCTTTTTTTTCTCATCATAGTGAGGTCCATTTAGTGTGCTTAGAATAGGTGCTTTTAGGGAAGGTCTTACAAAAATGAAATTAGAGTTTCTGAAGCTTCAGTGAACCAGCATAGTTGCTGTGGATTTCAGCTTTGAGTTCTCTGGATGGCACCTTCAGTGGGAAGGTGGAACCGTCTTTCGACATGGTGAACTGGTGGGTGGTCTTATAACTGCACTGAATGCTCTTCTCCGAAATGGCAAATAGAGGTTATAGTGGTGGCAGCAAAAGTGGTGGAAATAGTGAATGTGGCCACAGTGGAACAGCAGAAGAGCGATCTATCAGCTATTCCTGAATGCCCAGAGATACGTTGTTAGGTAGTTTGTCAATTATAGCAGAGCTGCAGAAAACTACTTTTCTTGGCTGCAGCAACAATGAACAATCTTTTGCCTGCTGTCCCAGAATGAACTGGTCTACCTGCTCTCACTACCTTCTGAGGTATTTAGGATAGGATGTAATTAAACCTTGGTGCTGAGTCTCAGTGGGAGCTGGAGTTAGCTGGTGGTTTTAATATGGTTTGCACGCAATGGGGATTATAGCTGCTCTGGATGGGAGATGTAAAGAGGGGGTGCGGGAGGGTTATCTTAGCAATGGAGTGCTTGTTTGATTGTTTCTTTTCATTTGCTCATTGATTTCTCCTGATGAGAATAGGGAATCAGATTGTTGGTGGATGAGGAAATAGTGGGAATTGGCAGGTCGCGTTTAAGTGCTACGTGAAAAAATAAGGGAGCAAGATACAGTTTTATTGATTTTCTTACTGATTTTTAAAATGTCTGAATGGAAATAACCATGAACATTTGCACTGATTTTTAAATATTAAAGCTTCAGATGACCTACTGAGAGGACCACTTACAGGAGAAAACAACGCATCTGATGAACCAGATGGTGAAACTTTTATGGAGGATACAGAGAGATTTGAACCTAGATCAGATGAAGAAGACACGTATGTTGAAATACAGTTTGAAAAACTAATTGTTGGAATGCTTTTCTATTTTTCTTCAATGCAAACATGTCTCATTAAAAAAAAATCCAATTGCACCTTCATGCCATTTTTGAGTTGTATTTATCTACTTTTAGATCTCTCCTCCCCCTTTGCCCCCCAATTCTGTTTCAATCAGCAGAAGTCTTGTCACTCAATGTGATACATTCCTCATTCAGTTTAGGAGCAGGTATACTATAATAAGTAATATGTAGAACAAATTCTGAATCTTAAATTTTATGATACATGAATTTCATGACATTATAATCTCATGAAATTATAGTCTCTCTTAAAACATGAAAAATTGAAAATCATCAGAAGTGATCTACCATACAGTGTATTATGCTATCACCAGAGCATGACATTTGAACTCATATCTGTCTTTTATGTAAGAATACGGTGGGTGTTACATATTTACTATTCTGTATTTTCAAGGAGCCCACTAGCACAGAAAAGTATCTAATTTATATGTTGTGGCCTTTGTCTACCAATAAAAATATTGAAGATTATTAAGAACAGAATCATAAAGCTGATGTGTGACCAATGAAAGTTCTCAAACAGGCAAAATTAAACAGAGAACATAAATATTTGTTTCAGACATTCAAAACGTTTCCCAGAGAAAAATAATCTCTGTCTTTCAAGCACATACAGTATTATATATGCATTTTGACTGTAATAGACATTAGAACAGATTGTACAGAAAGATTTTAGAACTTATAGAATAATTTTAATAGTAAAATTACCTTCTGGGAGTCCCGAGGGTTTCTAATCAGAAAATACATGTATTTAGTAGTTACGAATTTCTTTAAATGATAATCTCCCTTTCCTCCACTTAATTATTCTTTATATTTTCGTAGGGATTTTGAAGCAGAAGACGATCCAGACTGGATTTCTGAATTACAAAAGATGATCAAACCAATGGAACTGAAGAAAGAAGTACCAATAAATAATCCAGTTTCAGTGCAAAAATATTGCTGAACCATTTCAGAAACTAGCAGCAGCAAACCAATTGACACATGATGATTTCACATGATGAGGAAGCAAATTTAATTTGGGTTATTTTTTGATGCAAAAAAAGGCATAGCAATTACATTCTTAGGAATACTAAAATAAGCATTTTTACATAGAATTCTTTACCCAGTATAGAAATATTCTGTCAAAATCAGAAATATGTCAAAATCAGAAACATACCATATTAGAATTCAGACTAGGAATAGCACCTTCTGAGATATAGAAAGCAAAATATGACTTTCATGTTGTCTCTCTCTATTCCTAGTCCTTTGAGTGGTGGACTTAAAATGGCCAGGCTTCAGGGAAGATTGAGTCTGGATTTCAGAATGTGGCAATATCTAAATAGATATTAGCATTAATTACAACTCATCTTTTTATTTGATTGTGTGTTTTGTAATTGTTAATAAACATTCTCATTTCAATTCTTCCTAATTTCCAAAATGATATCTTCTGGAACCATGTCTTTCATCAGTATGATTTCAGGAGCCATGTCTTTCATCAATTCCTGCTTCTTATTCTTCTGTTATATAATCTTAATTCATTGAATGCAGTTAGGGAGCTGGTGCTTGGAGAGCCCTATTTATCCTAGATAGGATATCCAAGGAGGACTTGGCCAGTTGATTCTTGGCAGGATAGATGTTGGCAGCTTAATCACCAAACAAACAATCCTGCCATTACAATGGTGTCCTATCAGAATTTTTGCAAAAGAATCTAGTTATCCCTCCAAGGACTGCTTATTTGTTTATTTTAAACATTTATATAGCTTCTCATCTTGTACTAAATTCTGGGCAACTTACAGTTGTTAATAAATAAATATTGCATTATTAAATATATAATAAAATTAGTATGTAATTTTATTTATTACAATTAGCATGAAGTTTTACTAATATATTATTTAATACATTTAATTTACTATAGTTACCTTAAAATAGCTACAGTTGGTGCTGATCATGAAATTTATGTGTTAAATTTAATCTAGTAAAAATCAAACTTTCAGACTCTTAATGTATCTTCCTTAAACTGGATTTCAGTAGATGTTTTGAATTTCTTTCCATCTTAGGCAGCCTAGTTGATCATGCCGGATATGAATTATGGAAGAGAATTGGAATAGATATGTTAACTTTAGAAATCTATAAGTCATGATGTCAAAATTACATATGCCTACTGTTATGCAAATAGAAAGTGGCTACATTTGGTTAATGTATATAAGAAAGTTGCATCATGTAATTGTACATATGTTATCATTTGTCCCCTCCCGTAGATGCTCATGGTTAGACATTGTCCCTTGGTATTAAACCTTGTGGTGTAAGTCTGAAAATGTTATAACAATACTTTCAATTCATTACTTTACGCAATTGGTAAGCTACTATATGTGTTTGATTTATATTTTAGTGATGGTTATGGAGAGGGATTGTTTTTGTTAAGATAACTACCTAATTGAAAAAAATCTGTTAGGCTCAAGCATGCAACACACAAAAGATTCAATATGAATGATTACAGGTGACCCCAAAATCTGAATCTCCATTGTTCTTGCATATGGAAGTTCATGTGTTCATATGGTTATCTGCTAAAAAGATGTCAGTGAAAAAGGCACAAAGCTAAAAATCTCTTTTTTTGGGGGGGGGGAATGTTCAAGTACCAAATTATGTATTTAACAAAAATACATATTTTTTCATACAGAATATTACACTTTAGGGATTATATTCTTTTTATATGAATTGAAAATGCTAAACTAGTAAAAACTCCAATAAATGTTACAGCTTTTGAAGAATGTTCTGCTGCAAGAGACTCCCACCCCCAGGATACCTATTGAAATGTTAAAAAGAAATATATTCTAATGAAATTTTTTAAAAGCTGGGCTCTCAGCTTTGGTGACTTCCAGATGTGAAGGTGCTTGGCAAGCAGAATGTTCTTAACTTTCTGGGAGCTGAAGCTCATGCACAGTTTAAAGTATAATTAGTTAAAACCTTCAGTTATCTGGGAGTAAATTCGGTTTAAACCAATCAAACTTAGTATCTATTCACTGTGCAGCTTGGCTAAAGCAACATTCTGCCCTCTGCATTTTGTGAGGTTATTACGGAAGTATGAAATAATTGGAAATTTGAAGGGGGTGGGAGATCAACGCGAGGAGGTGGTGTGCAAACTTCAGAGCAGGGGTAGGCAACCTTGGCTTTTTTATGACTCGTGGACTTCAACTCCCAGAATTTCTGAGCCAGCCCAGGCTGACTCAGGAATTCTGGGAGTTGAAGTTCACGAATCATAAAAGCCAAGGTTGCCTACCCCTGCTCTAGAGTTATTGTTTTCTACAAACGTGCCCTTCAGCCTGATACCTACTAGTACTGTAGTTCTTTTCGACTATAATAGAACCATGCTAAAGAGGGATGATGGGAGTTGTAGTTTTAACACACTAAAGGCGTCAGGTTGCGGAAGGCTGCAGAAGCCGATCCATGACCCCGGACAATAGGGCGGGGTGTAAAGAAAACACGCCTCCGCGGGCGCTGAAGAAGCTACTTCTTCCACCGTCTGAGACCTTAAGGTAGTTTAGGGGGTATAAGTTGATATTTTTGGTTCTGGAGGACTCTTCCCCCATCTCAGGGCGCAGGGAAGCGTCCCGGCGGCGGGTGAACGACAGAGAAGATAAAGCTGCGGAGCGCGAACAGGCAGGGAACCTGCGCGCGGGGGCGCGCGTCAGTTCAGTTTCCTTGGCAACGGAGAAGCGGAAGTGCTGAGACAGGCTGGGAAATTGCCCGCCTCCCCCGTAGAGGGAAGGGATAGTTTAAGCTTCTCTCTTAATGAGGTTATCAACCCAAACTTACAGAGGTTTGCTCAGAAGTAAGCCTCAATAGATAACTGGGGCTTACTCCTGGGTAAAGTGTGTGGAAAGCTGTAGCCTGCGTCCATTTTAAGGCGTCTCAGAATAAGAGAAGTGCTTAGTTTTTATCAGTCTACTAGAACTGCCACTCACCTCGAATTCACATCTGCATTAATTGATGGATTGTGTGAAGGATCCTTCACTTCGAGGGAAAATAGATCAAGGGTTCCATTTTCTAGAGATACAGTACTCTTGAATCTGCTTGGAAAGGAATCTGGAATAATATAACCAGTCAAAAGTGTTGTTATGATCGGTTGTACAGTATGTTTGTCTATAGTTTTTTTTTTCTGTCATGCAACTTGCATGCAGAACCTAAGGTGTCTTTCATCTGGATCCAGCCACTAACCAGAGATTTGTTAAATAGGTTATGTGCGAGGCGGCTGCCTTTCCCAACCTGGTGCCATCAGAAGAGTTAGGTCAGATGTAGTTAGTTGTCAAAACATCTCTAGTGACTTGAATAAACCATAAGACTACAAATAGCATGATTTTTCACGTATAACACACTTTCGTCCTCTGAAGTCCAAGAATTCTGTCATTTTATAATGTGCACATTTCATAATAATGCATCTGAAATAATAACTTCCCCTGTTTTGCAACTGCTTCACTTAAAAGGGTAGGGATACTGCTCTTTCAGTTGTGAGTATCTGCCCAAGAAAAATAGATAATATTAAGAAAAAAAAATCTGCAGTGGAAGAATTAAAGGTTACAGTTTGAGGTAAAGTTTGGGGTTTAAATATTAACTTCTTCATTCTTTTTGTTTTTGATATTTTTCCAAAACTCAGAATCATGGATAATTATGTAATAATTAAAATGATTGGAGAAGGAGCATTTGGCAAAATATTCTTAGCCAGAAAAAAAGAGGATAATCAACAATGTGTTATCAAGGAGATCAATTTAACTAAGGTAATATTTATATTTTACAATAGTTCTCTATATAACATGTATACTTTTGATCCATGGTGAAGATGTCAATCATAGAAAGATCTGCTTAAGGGCAGAAACAGTAACATTAGCAATATTTTAGACAGATACCTCACAATTTGTTTGAATATTTGACATAAGATTAAGTTTTGAAGAAGCATTTTTAATGCTTTTGTACAACTGAAAGTAAGTTTGTTTTATGTCTGAGTGCTTGTGATAATGAATTCAATGTGTTATTGCAATTGCTGTTTCTGAGGTTCCATGACAATTTAAAGTTCTGAAAATATTATATATAGCCTTTAAGGAAGTAGTCTGTTTCTTAAAGGATGTTGAAAGAAACTGATGAAATGTGTGTTACACTACTTATGAATGAGAATAATAAGCTTAGAACAGGGATGTTAAACTGCCGACCCGTGGGCCGGATGCATCTTGCCAAAACCGCGGCCACCCCAACTCCGGCAATGGGGGGAAAGTCGCGATACGTCACAACACGTCATGTGACATGCAAGTTTGACACCCCCTGGCTTAGGATGTCCTTTCCTGATAAATCAGACTTCCTTTAAATAATGTGAAATTAGTAATTTTTAATTGTGAAATTATGTTAATACAACAAAAAAATGGGAACACAGTTCACATTAATTCCCAAGCAACAATAACTTTTATTAGAAATATAAGATTTGTTCAGAGGTCATCAATTTAGGGGAAATTACACTAAGCAGCATTCAGAATTCTTTAAATATCTTTGTGGTATTTCCATACAGTCACATAAATAATAACATAACTCGTGTTGCTATCTTTTTAAATAAATAAAGATGCCAAGGAAGGAAAAAGAATCATCTCAGAAAGAAGCAACTCTTCTAGCCAAGATGAAGCATCCCAATATTGTAGCTTTCTACACTTCCCTTCAAGGTATCATTGCGATTTATAGTTACAGGTAGTCCTTGACTTACAACTGTTCATTTAATGACCATTCTAAGTTACAAGGGCCCTAAAAATGACTTATGACTGTTTTCCCATGATCATGTGATCAAAATTCAAACTCTTAGCAACTGACTCAATTATGATGGTTGCAGTGTCCCAGGATCTTCTGCGACCTACTGACAAATAAAGTCAATGGAGAAGCCAGATTCACTTAACAACCATGTTCCTAACTTAACAATTGCCATGATCACTTAACAAATGTGGCAAGAAAGGTTGTAAAATGGAGCAAAATTCACTTAATGAATGTCTCACTGAGCAACAGCCTACTGGGTGGGCGTGGATAGAATAGGTGTGGCCTACTGGGTGGGCATGGCCAGCTCTACATCATTCGCGTCAAGGGTGCCTGTGGGAGCCTGGGCAGGAGTGGGACAGATCTGAGGGTCTCTGGCAGAAAGGGGTGGGACCAGGGCAGAGCCCATCAAGCCGGATATGTGAAGTAGGCGAGGGCTATTTGCTGGCCACTTCCAGGTGATGGTGCATTTCTTTATTCCTCAAGGGTGACACCTCCCCAGCATGCACCCAGTGGGTGGGGCCGACATGGCAGAGGGTGGTTCCTCGCTGTTTCCAGATGGCCTTGTGGAGCTAAGACTGAATGTGTTTCAGCATAGATGGCCACCACAAAACTGTACATTGGCTCCCAGCCAGCCTGGGCCAGGGCCAAAGCAGTGGGGGCCATTCCCTCACTGTTTCCAGGATGGCTTCGCGGGCCACATGAAACCAGTTCATGGGCCGCATCCAGCCCCCAGGCCTTGTGTTTGACATGTCTAATGTACGGTATATTACAGAATCAAGATTGCATGCTTCAAATCCAAAATATGCTGTTAATAGCAGTAGCAGCAACAGGCTTTGCCTTTATATCCTTTTGGTGAGCTTTTCAGTTGCATCTTCAGCCAGCCTAGGACACAAAATACTAGAAAAGGTGGAATTTTGATCCAATCCAGCAGGATTCCCCCTTCTGTTTTATACTGTGTACTTCTTTTAATGGCTCAAAACCTAATTTATTATGTTTTTTAGAGAAAAATAACTTGTATATTATGATGGAATATTGCAATGGAGGTGACCTAATGAAAAGAATAAATATGCAATGTGGAGTGCTCTTTGATGAGGATAAAGTAAGTTTGTAATTTGAGGAATATTTTCACTTATATTCCCTTCATTGTTCATCACAGCAAAACATTCAAAGTGGAGATCCTGGCTTACATTGTGTTTTATTTATTTTTATATTACTGTGTAATTATGCTTTAATAAGATAGAATTCCACATAATATATTTACCTGAAAGGAAGATAAGCCAAAATTTAGGACAGATTCCATAATTAATAGAAGATAAAATAGATAAAAAAACTTGGGCAATGCTGAGTATTTCTAACTATGTCAACTCCAAGATTGCATACTTCAAACATATGTTTCATTTGTAATACAATAATGCTGATGAAAGGGTAAGGCAGTCTTGCCTCATCAGGTGCTCTCCAATAGAATTGCCAACTCCATCTGAAACCAATTCTGATTAGCCAGGATCACATTGCAGGAAGACCATGTGAAGGTGCCAAGATTAGAAGGGCCTTCACACGTGCTTCCTCTAATGTGCTTTATAATATGTTTTGTGCAAAAGAATTAATGGATGTTAAGTCAAGACTCAAAGCCAGGACAAACTAATATAGCAATATTTTAGTCTCTAGGGCAGGGTTAGGCAATCTTGGCTCTTTTGTGAATCATGGACTTCAACTCCCAGAATTCCTGAGCCAGCTGTGCTGGCTCAGGAATTCTGGGAGTTGAAGTCCATGAGTCATAAAAGAACAAAGATTGCCTACCCCTGCTCTAGGGACAGATGTCAAAATGGCCAGCTTGGAAAAACAAACAGCATCACTGAGTGAGAGATTCCCTGAAACCTTTTGATATATGCAAATTCAGCAATCTCAAAAGATCTCAAAATAAAAACTGTCTCCCTCCCCCCCTTTCTCTGTTACATATATACACACACACACACACAGAGAGAGAGATAGAGAGAGAGAGAGAGAGAGAGAGAGAGAGAGAATAGGTTCTAACCTTGACATTTTAATAAGTCTGTAGTCCACTGTGTCACACTTCTGTATATGTATATATTTAAAATAGTGAACTCTTTGTTTCCTTCCCAAGACTGTATTCTTGAAAAAAATTTAACAATTGTGTTTTATGAAGTATTGATATTTTATCTTTATCTTTAGATCTTGGGTTGGTTCGTGCAAGTTGCCTTAGGCCTGAAGCATATACATGACAGGAAGATTCTGCACAGAGACATAAAAACACAGGTAATTTGGGGAGAGAGTTTTTAGCATCATCTCTGAGACATAAAACATGCATCCACTTTTAATTATGGTGTATTTTGTTTACAGAACATTTTTCTTAGCAATGATGGAAAAACAGCAAAATTGGGAGATTTTGGCATTGCAAGGATGTTGAACAAGTAAGCATATTTTTATGGATAATGTTATTCCCTTAGTATTAGGCAGGGCTTTTTTTGTCATAGAACACCCAGAACGGAGTTCTGGCACCTTTTTTGGATGGAATCTTGTAGGGTAGGCAGGGCGAGTTGTATGACGTGTGTGAGTTCCGGCACCTTTTTTATTTATTTTTTTACAAAAAAACCACTGGTATTAGGTAAACATTGGATGAGTTTATTCCATTTAAAATTCCAGTGAACAAGGCATAGAATTGGTCAGACATTAACTTTGTGAAATGTCTTATTGAAAAGATGTGCAGTAAAAATTTGGATTTCATCTAGAAGTTCCTTCTTCCTTTGTACATGAGAAAAGAAATTAGAAACAGTGCATTTTCAAACAGTGGTTTCCCATTACCTGTACATTTGAAATTGGGAAACTCTTTAATATGCTCTAAACCAGAAATTGAAATCATGGTTACTTGTAAATTATTTAGACCTTGCTATCTCAATCAGGCCTTGAATGGACTCACCTGTAGGGCCTTTCAAATAATGGACTAAGTTATGTCTTTTGTGATTTCTCTAGATAGCTTCATTAATCACATTATTTTCAAAGAAAAGAAATACTTTTTTCTGTTTGCTATTTTCTTTAGCACAATGGAATTTGCTAGTACCTGTGTAGGAACACCATATTACCTATCACCTGAAATCTGTGAAAACAAACCATATAATAATAAAACGTAAGTTTCAGAACATACCTCTATCTTTGTGGAGAAAGACAGAGAGGGATGGTGAAATTGGAAAAAAATGAGTTTAAAAAAATGGGCAAATTTTATAGTGACTCTTGTTCCTGTCAAGTCAACTTTCAGGAATTGTTAAAAAGTCTTCTATATTTAAGAATTAAACCTGTTTTTTATGCAAATAGTTGTTTCTTCCAACTTTATTTTAATAAGCCTTAATTTGGAGCATGCAGTTCACTGTATAACTCCTCAAAAGCCAAGAATCTTTTTTGATAAATAATTCATTCATACTGCTTTCCAAGTGGCAATTGACCTGCAGTTCTTGAAGGCCTTCTTGAAATGAAAGATAGCAAATATAAACATTGGTATTGCAAGCTGTCTTTGCCTTCAGACTTTTTGAACACTTCTCTGTAGAAACTACTCTTAAAAGGTCAGCTTTCTTGTGAAGCACACATTGGGTTTTTTTTGCAGTTTTAAAACACCCTATTTGGCCTCAATAGCTGCTTTAATAATATTCTATTTGCAGGCATTAATTACAATACAATAGAACAACCTTTGAAGAAGCTACCACTTTTTCATAACCAAAGGCAGGTAGTCTTCAACTTATGTCCATTACTGAGCTCAAAATTTTGGTTGTAAGTCATGATGGTCATGCACAGGGCTTTTTTTGTCATAGAACGCCCAGAACAGAGTTCCGGCACCTTTTTTGGATGGAATCTTGTAGGGTAGGCAAGGCGGTTTGTATGATGTGTGTGAGTTCCGACACCTTTTTTTTTTTTTTTTACAAAAAAAGCACTGGTCATGCACCTGATTTTACTACCTTTTCTATGGCAGTTGTTAAATGAATCCACTATACTCAGTGGGTATTTTTTTTGCCAGAAATTGGAAATAAATACTGGATACTGGCAAAAATTACCAGAGGTTGTGGTCACGTGACTGGTAAATGTGAGCCAATTGACAAAACACCAAAAATATGATCACATGATCTTGGGAGGGATGCAATCATCAGAACTTCAAAATCAGAGCGACGGTTTGTTAAGCAAGGACTATTGGTAGCCATAATAACAATGTGTTAAAAATAATAAATAGTATATTATAAATAATATTAAATAGAATATGAATAATCAACTTTTTGCATAACCAAATAGTTGGAATAGATGTTTTTGCTGGGTTACTAAATATTATTTTAATTCTTCTAATTTCTTATTTTCTTTTGTAGAGATATATGGTCTCTTGGCTGTGTGTTATACGAGTTGTGTACTTTAAAGCATCCTGTAAGTAAATGTTTATACCGTAAATATTTATTGAGATCATTTAGTGGCAGCTATTAGAATCAACATTTTGCACTGTGTAGAAAGATACCAGTTTTATAGTAGTAATATCATGTGAGTTTCCCTTTTCACATGGAAAGAAATACTCCATCAAAAAAGTTTCGTTAAATGTCTAAACTACCACGATTTCAGAAAAGAAATAGAAAAATTCACAACTGATAAGGCTAACAATTTTTGTTAGACATAATGACTACATACGTTTTATTGAAAGAATATGCATCTTGACGTAAACTGTTAGGAACACAACTGTGCTGTGGTATTTTTGTCTTGCTCTGGGATTCTTTTAGCACTTGGGAAAATGCTATAGAGTCTGGAATTATGATGGAGAGGGAAGCAACATATTATAGTTATCTGGTCAGATTTTCTTGCTGGGACTGATGTTGGCCTACAGTTCACCTGTAGAGCAAAAATGAATTTAAGCATTTCTCTGTGAAGTCATGTGAATGACTCTGCCCTTAATTTCCAGTAAAAATCAGGAGATGAAGAGGTTTTGAAAACTCAGGTGTTGTTGAAATTCTGTTTTGAGGTCACAAATGAAATCCTAAGCAGGGGTGTCAAACTCGCAATGTCACGTGACGTGTCAGGACGTATCGCGATTTTTTTCCATTGTCGCCAATGGGGTGGGTGTGGTTTTGCCATGACGCATCCGGCCCACGGGCCGGCAGTTTGACACCCCTGTCTTAGAGTATTTAGACCAGGTATGTCAAACTCACGATGTCACATGATGTCGCGTGACATATGGTTTTTTTCCCCATTGCCAGCAATGGGGTGGGCACAGTTTTGGCTTGACACATCCGCCCCGCAGGCTGGCAGTTTGATATGCCTGATTTAGGCTGACGAGGTAATGATATACTATCAGTGTTCAGCAGGAACCTAAGGAGGCAATTGAAACAATAAACAGAGGCTGCCACATGAGCGGCATAAAAAAATGAGAGACAAGAAACTCTGGAGACAGTTTGTGTTAGGCAAACCCCTACCCCTTAAGTTTTTCAATTGTTTAAAAAACATCTTGGAAAACTGGGTTAATTTAACAAATGTAGAAATACTCCATCTGGAGGGTTGGGATTTACTTTTTTTTTTTTATTGAAAATTTTTATTTTTTAAAACATACAATCATTTATAAAAATACAATAAAATTTTAAAATAGAGAACCCCCCCTTACCCTCCCTCCCACCCCCACCCCCCCTCCCTTCACTTCCCAGAGCAGAATACAGGGTTAAGAAAAAAAAAGAAAAAGAAAATTATAATAATTAAGAAAAAAGAAAAAAAAAGAGAGAAAGAAAAAAAAATATCATAATTAACCTTTAACTCCATAACTTATAAAACAATTCTCTATAATATTTGATATTCATTCATAAAATAAATAAAACTTTTTAATTCCATATTTTTTCTGAATATAATCTATCCACCTTCCCCATACAGTAATATATCTTTCTTGTGTATGATCCTTTAAATAAGCAGAAATTTTTGCCATTTCTGCAAAACTAGATACTTTAAATATCCATTCTTCTAAAGTAGGCAAAGAATCTTTCTTCCAATATAGACCTACTAGTAACCTTGCTGCAGTTAATAAATTCAACATCAAAGTAGTTTCTTTTTCATTTAAGTCAACAAAAATACCAAGTAAAAATAGTTGAGGAGTAAACTTTATCTTCTTTCTAAAAATCTTTTGAATGTTCCACCAAATCATAATCCAAAAAGCCTTTACTTTTTTACAATTCCACCAAATATGAAAGTATGTCGCATCATTATTGCCACATCTCCAACATTTGGGCTGTATGTTGGAATACATACAAGATAATTTTTTAGGATCTAAATGCCATCTATAAAACATTTTATAAAAATTTTCTCTCAAATTTTGAGCTTGTGTAAATTTAACATTTCTTATCCAAATTATCTCCCATAAATCCAATGAGATCGGCTCCTGTATATTCTGAGCCCATTTAATCATACAATCTTTAACCAATTCTGTTTCCGAATCTAACTCTAATAAAACATTATATATTCTTTTTATATGAGCCGGACCTTGGTTTTTAATCTGAATAACCAATTGTCTATCTTCTAGTGTTATTCCCTCTTTCTTGTCTACAGTCCATCTATCCATTATTTGTAAATATTGAAACCATGACTGTAGAATATTTTGCTGCCTTAATACATCTAGGGATTTCAAATGCCAATTCGAACCAGAACAAATTAACAATTCTTTATATGAAATTTTATCAAAATTTGTCCCCTTAGAGGTTCCCTCAATTGCATGTCTGGGAATCCCCCAGATAGGTATTTTATAATTTAATCTATAATAATACTTCTTCCAAACACGAAGTAAGGCATTCCTCAAAATATGTGATTTAAAAGTCCGATCAACTTTCTTATTAAAAATTAAATATGCATGCCAACCATATATTAAATCCCAACCTTCCAAAAAAAGAATATCCATATTTGTTAAATTAAGCCAATCACTTAACCAAGTTAGGGCGGCTGCATCATAATATAATTTCAAATTGGGTGCCTTAAGTCCCCCTCTTTCTCGAGCATCCTGTAATATCTTAAATTTAACCCTTGGTTTCTTCCCGGCCCATATAAAATTATTGATACCCTTTTGCCATTCCTCCAAATTTGCCTCTTTTTTAAGAATAGGTATCATCTGAAACAAAAAAAGAAACTTTGGTAGAACATTCATTTTTACAGCTGAAATTCTCCCCAACAATGACAATTGCAATTTTTTCCAATCTATTAAATCCTTTTGGACTTTTGCCCATAGTGGTTCATAATTGTTCTTGTACAATTTTCCATTTGAAGCAGTTAGATATACTCCCAAGTATTTAACCTTTTTTACCATCTGAAAACCTGTGGCTTTAATCAAACTTTCCCTTTCTTTAACTGACATATTCTTAGATAATATCTTAGTCTTATAATTATTAACTTTAAAACCAGAAACATTCCCATACTGTGTTATAAGTTCTAATAAACCATCAATCGCCTGATTCGGCTGTTCCAAAATTAAAACCAAATCATCCGCAAATGCCCGCAATTTATACTCATTCTTCCTTATCTTTACACCCTTAATTAACTTCGATTCCCGAATCTGAATCAATAAAATTTCCAATGTTAAAACAAATAACAATGGGGATAATGGACATCCTTGTCTTGTCCCTTTTTGAATATTGAAATTCTCAGTCAATCCCCCATTTACAACAATTTGTGCAGATTGCTGCTGATATATAGCTTTAAGTGCATGTAAAAAATTATCCCCAAAATTCATTTTCTCTACCAAAGAAAATAAAAATTGCCAGTCCAATTGATCAAAAGCTTTTTCAGCGTCCAAAAAGATAAAAGCCACAGGAATCTGATTATTCTTATCCAAGTACTCAATTAAGTTAATAATTTGTCTAACATTATGTTTCATATATCTCCCTGTTATAAATCCTGCTTGATCACTATGAATCAAGTCTTTCATAACCTGCATTAATCTATTTGCCAAAATTTTTGTAAAGATCTTATAATCAACATTCAATAATGAAATTGGCCTATAATTCTTAGGCTCTGTAAGATCCTGATCTTCCTTCGGAATCAGTGATATAAAAGCTCTTTTCCAAGAAGGAGGAACTTGCATACCCAACAAAATACTATTAAAGAGTTCCTTTAGTGGCTCTATCATTTCTTCAGATAAAATCTTATAATACCTAGAAGTCAGTCCATCTGTTCCAGGAGACTTTCCAACCTTTAACTGCTTAATAGCTAAGCCAATTTCCTCCACAGTAATTAAACTATTCATCCCATTTTGTTGTTCCTCTGAAAGTCTAGGAAAATGTACTGATTGTAAATATTTATCTATATCCAAACCCCTTATATTATCACTTGAATATAATTTTGTGTAAAAGTCCAAAAAGCTTTTTTTAATCAAATCTTGCTGAAAAACCTCAGTACCTTTATATTTTACTTTCTCTATAATTCTAGCTTTCTGTTTCTTTCGTAACTGATAAGCCAACCACCTCCCAGGCTTATTCGCATTGCAAAAAGTATTATGTCTCATATACGACAGATTGGTAGCCACCTGATCTGCCATCAACATGTTAAATTGTTCCTTAAGCATCTTTATAGATACCTTTAAATTATTATCAGTAGGGTTAAGAACCAACTCTTGTTCTTTTGATTTGATCTCTTCTTCTATTTCTCTACGTCTTTGTGACCCTTTTTCCCTAAAAACTTTATTCAATTGAATCAAAATTCCCCTCATATATGCTTTACTAGCGTCCCACACCATAGACATCGATGTTCCCTTATTCATATTTATAGTAAAAAAGTCCTTTAAATGTTCTTTACACTTTTGTACGAACTCCTCCCGATTAAATAAGTTCTCATTCAATCTCCAGGATCTTCTATTCCCGTCTTCCGAATATAACTCCATCCACACCGGACTATGATCTGACAATGTTCTAGGAAAAATTTTCACCTTCCTCACTCTAGGGAGGAAGTCACTAGTAATCAAAAAAAAATCAATCCTTGAAAATGACTGGTGTCTATCAGAATAAAAGGTAAAGTCTCTATCACTTGTATTCCTTTCTCGCCAAATATCAATAAGTTCCAATTCTTCCTTCAAATCAAAGAAAGTCATAGGTAATTTAGTTTGAATAAAAGTTTTAGAGGAATTTCTTTTGTCTATAGTTGGGTCTAAAACCCCATTCCAGTCACCCATCAAAATTACCGATTTATAATCCAACTGAGATATCTTGCCATGCAGCAACTTATAAAATTGTTTCTGTTGTTGATTGGGAGCATATAGTCCAACAATAAGAACCTTTCGGCCTTGTAATAATAATTCCACAAAAAGATATCTTCCTTCAGAATCAGCCTCAATTAGTTTAGCTGAAAAAGTTTTCTTCACATAAATTACCACTCCCCCTTTTTTCCCAGGGGCTGGAGCAGTAAAATGTGTGCCCAGACGGGAATTCATCAAGAATTTAGAATCCTTTAAAGTTATATGAGTCTCCTGCAAACATATCAAATCATTATTATGTTGTTTCAAATAATGGAAAATCTTTCTTCGTTTCTGGGGCACGTTTAAGCCATTAACATTCCAGGTCAGGAACCTGACCATCTCCACCGGCCTGGAGCCTCTGGAGCATGGCCTGCAGATCTGCTGTCGAAGATCTTTTTGGTCTTGCCCCTCCCACAGGCTCTGTAACAACCAAACTTTCACCACTCTTCTGCAACTGCTCTTTTTCTTTACGTTTATGGGCAGCTCGTGTCATCCTTTGCTCTTTTATGTCAGAATTCGGTGCAGCTTGTTCCATAACCATCATTGATGAGGCTCCTGCCATAAGAGACTCTTCCGTCATCCTTATTTGTGGAGGTGGTGACAATCTTGCTTTTAAGATAGACTGATAAAAATCTCTTGCTTTGGAAACAGTAGTTAATCTGTGACGTATCCCTTCATAATTTACTATTATTCCTCTTGGAATCTCCCATCTGAACTGAATTTGACGATGTTTCAACTCATCAGACAAGAAAGTAAAATCTTTTCTGGCTCTTAAAATTTTTGGAGGTATCTCTTTTAAAATTATCACGTCTTGATCAGCAATTTGAAACTTTTGTTTGTAAAAAGCCTGTATAATTTCATTACGGATAAATCTTCTAGAAAAATAAATAACCACATCTCTTGGTAGATTTCTCTGTCTAGCAACCCGTGAATTAACTCTAAAAATTTTTTCTATCTCATTCTCAATTATTTCAGGCCGCCAACCAATATTAGGAGCAATATCTTTCACAATAAGCATCTTTAAGTCTTCCTGAGGGTTCTCCCTCAGGCCTCTGATACGCAATGCGTGTTCCATCTCCCTATATTGTGAAATGATTTGTTCATCCTGTGTAATTTCTATCTTGTTCTCTACCTCCTGCATTCTAAATTCCATCCTTGATGCATTTTCAGTAATCTTTTCCATCTGGTCATCAATCCTTTCTATGTGCAGGGCTAGGCCCTGAAAGGCCAGAAGGATATGGTCTCTTACTTGTTTGTTCTTTTTCTCCAATAATTCTTCTGTATTAGCCCTCTCTGCAATTATAAGATCTTTTACCTCCTCCTTAATATCCAAGGCATGCTGTTTTAAAGCATCTTGTAAATCATTAAGAGAAATTGCAGGAGGAGGAGGAGAAGGTGGAGGTGATTTTGGTTTCTGAGATGCAGGCTGAGGCATTGGAGAAGAAATAGGAACCTTAGGGGCGGGAGGCAGACGTTTTGAAGCCATTTTCTTAAGTTCCAAGAAGAAAGATTCTTATTGGAAAAAAAAAAAAAGGGCACAGTTCTTTTAAGTGTTCTTAAAAAAAAGAGAAAAAAAATAGAGAAAAAAAGAGGAAAGAATAAAAGCCAAATTCTTACTTCTGTATTTAAAGAGTTAATCTGTATCCAGGTTTTACTCTGTAATGCAAATCAGGCAAGAAAGACGATCGCCATTTTAGTTTTCACTTTCCCTTTCTTCTAAAGGGAAAGTGAACAAAAGAAAAGGAAGAGGAAACTTGCTGAAGTTAAAGGCACCATCAAACTTAAGCACAGTCTCTCCTGGTCTGCTCCGTCTGCTTTCAAATACTCACAAGCAGCTGGAAAAAAAAGCAGATGTGGAAGCGGCAACTTGCTTCATCCCAAAAACTTCGGAATGAAGTCTCCCTGGAACGCGGAGTTGCTCAGGCTCCGAGGGAGCTCTACCCTCCGATCCCCAAAATAACAGGAATCCAGGGGAGCTCTTACCTCTACCTGAGAGCTCTCCTCCTCCCTTTTTCCCAGGGAGGAGATTCAAGCCGCGGGACAGCTGATTGTCAAAGTCCCGCGGCTTTTACACGCACCAGGAACGGGCGGCTTTGTAAAACGCCGCCATTCGTCGTCGCTGGAACCACCGGAAGCTGGGATTTACTTTTTGGATGGCATGCCTATTTAATTTTTAATAAAAAAGTGGACCGGGTTTTTAAATCTCATATTATAAGGATTTCTCTACTTCGGATTTGGAGGAAATATTATAAAAGTGATTTTAAAATACCACTATGGGCTATACCCGGGCATGCGATAGAGGGGATAAGGAGAGGAGTTAAGATGGATAGGGTCTCTTATACACAATTACTTAGATGGGATGGTCAAAATTGGCAGTTAAAATCTTTGGAAGAATTAGCACAAGAAAATATTACCTATTCATGGTTTCAGTACAGACAAATAGTGGATAGATGGAAGATGGATCGTAACATGGGCTTGCTTAGAGAAGATGAAAATTTTGTTAAACAAGTAAAGGATCAAAGGTGAACTCATATCAAGAGAATTTATGGGGTTCTAGTGGAACTGGATTCAGAATCAGAATTAATCAAAGATTGTATGATTAAATGGGCTCAAAATTTTGGTGAACCAGTTCTACTGGATACCTGGGAAACTATTTGGGTGAGGAATGTTAAATTTACACAAGCCCAGAACTTAAGGGAGAATTTTTATAAAATGTTTTATAGATGGCACCTTGATCCAAAAAAAATGTCTCTTATGTATCCTGACTTACAGCCTAAATGTTGGAGATGTGGTTGTTTGGATGCCACTTATTATCATATTTGGTGGTCGTGTAAAAATATAAAAGCTTTTTGGATTAAGATATGGTGGAATATTCAAAGAATTTTTAGAAAGAGGGTAAAATTCACTCCACAATTGTTTTTGTTAGATATTGTTACTGATTGTGATGTTAAGGAGGTTATATTGATGTTAAATTTGATTACAGCCACAAGGCTGTTAGTAGGGCAATACTGGAAGAAGGAATCTTTGCCTACTTTGCAAGAGTGGTTTTTTAAAGTTTCTTATTTGGCGGAAATGGCAAAGATTTCGGCTTTCTTAAAGAAGCAATCGCAAGAGAAATTTTCTGCCGTATGGGAAAAATGGATAAATTTCATACAATATAAATTGGATATAAAAAAATAACATTTAGCTTTTCAATAATTTGTATATAAATTTTGATATTTTATAGATTGTACTCTTTTTTTATCTCTTTTCTTCCTCCTTTTTTTCTTTTTTATTATTATTATCTTTTTTTTCTTTGAAGTACTTTTTCTATTTTTTTATATATTCATGCTTTTTTCTTATATACACTTTTTTGTAAATCATTTTATAAGTTGTTTATGTAAGCTATTTAGATATACTTATGATTTATATTTTTTCAATTTCTTTAAGATTTTTAAAAATTTTAATTAAGCCTATATCCAGCTCTGGGAAGTTCGGGGGGGGGATGGGGGTGGTTTGGGGTGGGTGGGTGAGGGTTGTTTTGTTTTTTTGTTGTTGTGTTTTTTCTTTTTCTAACATGGAAGATTCTTATTGGCTTGCCTTTTGGTAAATTATTGTTTTATTACTCCTACCGAGGAATAATATTCCTTCTGGCTCCTTACTGCATGCCAACCTTTCTCATTTATCAGCTGGAAGACTCAAATCCAGGACTCCCCCATTGGCACTTGCACAACATCTACCCAACAACTTTCACATTGATTCTCAAATGGAAAGCCAAATGGGTTGCTGAGTGCCCAGACATAAACCGCACAAAAAAGGTGCCACACTTTGAACAATCATATCAGCAATGGACAGTCCTGAATAGGATTCGCACCTCACATGGCATCTGCCGGGATGTATAAATGGAGCATGGTATCCTCCCCTCAATGTGACTGCGATCACTTAGTGACTAGCTGTAAGCTGAGGGCATATACCGGATCAGTATCTGATTTTTTAAAATATAAACAATTCTGCGCTTCAGTGGTTAGATGGCCTGGACATTGGTATTTGAACACTGATCTTTTTAACATTTATATTTTATTGTATATTACTACTCTAAGTAGAATGTTAATATATATTGCTAGTCCACATATGATATACCATAAGCTAAACAAACAAACAAACAAATAAATATGAATGGGTGTCAACCATTTGTGAAAGAATCAATCACACATGGCCTTAACATTTTAAATGTGTTTTAGTAGTGGATTTTTTGAGGTATAATGTAATATAATGTAAAGTAGAACATACTTTGACTGCTGTTGCAGTAGTTCTTTTTGATAAGCAGGGTGGTAGTTCACAAATAAGGGAAGCAGACAATATCATCAGTGAGAAATAGTAGATATGAAATGATCCGATGAATTGGACTGCTATTAAAAGAAGACTAAGACTATTCTGCCCTCATCTGTCCTTTATTTTATGTAACTACTTTTATGCATTTCTGTTTAAATCACCGTTTTGATTTAATATATTGACTTTATTTTCATGTGATAGTTTGAAGGCAACAATTTGCCCCAACTTATAATGAAGATCTGCAGAGGCCATTTCATTCCTGTGTCTGTGAAGTATTCTTCCAATCTGAGATTGTTAATATCCCAGTTGTTTAGAACTTCTCCAAGAGATCGCCCTTCTATTAACTCTATTTTAAAAAAAGCCTTTTTGGAGAAGCAGATAAAGAATTATTTGCCACCTGAGGTGAGTATCTTTTGTGGCTGAGAGAAACAAAATTGCTTGGTCCATTCAAAACTCCTTTATCTGTTGACTGGTATTTTTTACCTCTTCTTATGTGGAAGAAGGCTCTGTTCATTATAAAACAGCCTTCCCCTTATATTTGGAGAGCTGTAAGCATTCTGACTTTACAGAAGACTGTGAAAAATAACCCTTGCTCCAAGCACTGGGCCAGGATGTTAACTGAGCCCAAAATAGATGTAGTTGTGTTGTGAATCTGTTATGGGGACTTGGTTATTGTCGGATGGTTATTTTAACTTTGTTTTGTATTATACAATTATTTTACAATTTATTTTCTATATAACTCTTTGTGTGGATTGCTGGTTGACCAGGGTTATGTATGCAAGATGGGTGGCATTATAACTTCCCCAAATACACAGATAAATTCCACTTATATTGTTACCAAATAATTTTTTTGGGTATTGCTAGCTTTCCCCAGGACAAAAACACCAAGAGGGTACGTTTGTTTCTCCCTGGATTGAGTTAGAATAAAATAACATTTGGTACATTTACTTGAAACACTGTTGATGTAGCACAGAAATAAATAATTGCACTCCATTGTATTCCTTTCTAGATCATTGAAGCAGAATTCAGTCATACTGTTATTCACAGGAAAAAGTCATCAGCTTCATCACTAGGCAAGTGATTGTTTATATGTATGAAATTTGTTTTACACTGAGATCGTTATTGAAATGGCCACTTTCAAGAAATGAAGAGGTTGTAAAATAGCAAAAGCAATAGCGATAGCACTTAGATTTATATACCGCTCCATAGTGTTTTACAGCACTCTCTGAGCGGTGTACAAATATCAACATATTGCCCCCAACAATCTGGATCCTCAGAAGGATGGATGGCTGAGTCAACCTTGTGCCAGTCAGGATCGAACTCCTGGCAGTGGGCAGAGTTAGCCTGCAATGCTGCATTTTAACTACTGTGCCACCACGGCATGCATCTTTTCATTGAGGAAAAGGTGTCAGCAGAGATTGAGTAAATATAGATTATAACTTGAAAGCTGTATTTTCAAGATATGCTCTGTTGTGCAAGGTAAAATTAATAGGTTCCTTCTGATTTATAGGAGAGACAAGGGACACAGAAAAACCTTGGGATTGCTTTAGTCAGAAGTCTCCCTTCAAAAAATTAAAATTGGATTGTATTAAAATAAATCCAGGCCTATGCTTGGTAAATAAATATTATTTAAAAACAAGCAAATATCCATCTACAGTTGTTCCTGCAAGAAGTTGATTATAATGGTGAGGCTGGAGAGAAAGAAGGAAAAAATCCCTCTGAGCAGTTTTTCACTTTTCATTCCATAGAGAAGTTGATTGTAATGTTCAGTATCTGTTCAGTATCTGTTGTAATGTTTGTATCCCTTCTGTTTCTGTTCAGGGATCCTTCCCAGAAGACAGTTGATGACAATGGCTCTACAAAGTTGGGATGTCAGGCAGAAAACCAGTTGAACCAATTTTTATATTGGGTGTTGGCAGCCTGGAACTTTCCATCCTGTATATCAGGGGTGTCAAACTCGCAACATCACGTGACGTGTCGCGACGTATCATGACTTTTTTGCCATTGCCGGCAATGGGGTGGGTGCAGTTTTGCTATGATGCTTCTGACCTGTGGGCCGGCAGTTTGACACCCCTGCTGTATATGATCAAATCCCTGGTTGTTGTAGAAGGCTAGCCTGAGGATTAATTTGGTTCAGATAAATATTGTGCTGACACATAACTAAAGACTTCCTTAGTACTTAAAACTGAGCCATTAAACATAATGGGAATTTGATAAATTGTTGAATAGAAATGCTATATTTTTCAGGATTACCTTTCTGACTTCATATCTTATGGAAAAACATTTATTTAGAAGAGACATGTGTATTCTGTGGTAACCAAGTGATTCCCAACTCAGTACATACTGCTGATTTTCAAGGGAATAATGCTTTTTTTCAATTGCAAAGTGTAGAGATAACCTACACGTCTGTCAGTTCCTTTCTTAATATTTATTAAATGTAGAAGTAATTAACCAAATATTATTTATTATTGTTACATAAACTCCTAAAGGTCAGAAACGAAGACTCCATGATTATCGTTCTCCCAAAATCAAGATGGAAATGCTTCCTAGAAAATTAGTGTATAAAAATGAATGCTATTCTCCTTCAAGTATTCAGGATCCAATTATTAAGGTAAGAGTTATATATTGCTAACCTAGTCATGTGTTTATGATCATTCTGTACATCTTGGGCATAAACTGTTTCAACTCCTGGACATAACTGTTTCAACTCCTTCCCTTGGGATGCTGCTACGGGGCATTGCATGCAAAAACAACTAGACAGAAAGACAGTGTTTTTCCTTGTTCCATCTCTCTGCTGAATACCTAATTCCCACACTACTGTCTTACGTCTAAATATATTTACCCATGTAGTATGGCTGTATTACTTTTATCTTTCTCATCTGTTCCACTACCTTCTCTTATTGGTATCATCATTATTATTATTATTTTGTTGTTTTGCATGTACACTGAAAGATTAGGCACCGGAGGCAAATTCCTTGTGTGTCTAATCACACTTGGCTAATAAAGTATTCTGTTCAAGTTCTATTCAGCTAGTGAGGGTTTAAAATTACAACAGCACTGAATGAATGGTATTTGACTGGTCCTCAAAATTACAGCCAATGCAGTGCCCCCATGGTCACATAATCACAATTCAGATGCTTGGCAGCATGCTCACATTTATGATGCAGGGTGGGTTCAACTCCTTCCACCTGTCTTTCTCCCCACCATCTCTTTGCTGTTGATCTCTCTATCCTACTTCTCTACTGCTCCACACTGCTCTGCTGACCCCTACTGCTCCTTGCTACTCCCAAGTAACCTTCACTGTATTTTTTTCTCTCCCACTGCTCGGGAAGGTCTTGTGAGGCCAACAATGCCATCACGAGGAGTGAGGCTTGGCATACCTTTTCAAGCAGCAGGAGAAAGAAGATGGCAAAAATCAGCTGGGGCAGCAGTGGGCAACAGGAGTGGTGAAGTGCAGAGTAGCCAAAATGACAGAGATTGAAGTGGGGGTAAATGCAGCAAAGTAGAAATATGAGGTCCTGGCCAAATGACTGCAATCATTGTTATAAAGCATCAGTGCTCAAATATTTAGCTGAAGGCTTAACGCTTAAAGCTTAGCAGAGGATAAGATGCAGAAAAGTAATTTGCTTATTTTGTTGTTATATTCTGCTTTGCTGTGGAGGAAAGATCATTTTTATTGATTATCTCAGAGTTTCTTTTGATCAGGACGATAGTTAGATCACACTATTTTATGTAAAATTGATTTCCATTCACTCGGCTCAGAATGAACATGTTTTAATAAAATGAATGTCACAAGGAATAACAATTCAGATTTAAACAATATTCAATATTTTGGATTTGTTGTCTTTATGAATTTAATATTTTCAGCCCTTGGGTCCTGCGTTTAAAATATGTGGGAAGCCAGAGGTCATTAGAATGTGTGGACATTATGACCATTATTACGTAAAGCTGGCAAGCCTGCGGAAGAGAGCTTTAGTCCAAGATGATGATCCCTGTATTGGCCAGAGAATGGAAGAATATTATAAGCAGAAAGGACAAGAACCACCTCCTCCTCCACCTCATGGGTTGTATTTTTTTTTCTTGAATATGGAAACATCTATTGATTTTTGACACGATGTCCCTTTTTTCTATTTAGAGTTTTCAATGAATGTTATGTTTTTCAGGCCTTCAGAATATCTTCAGAGACGATTTAATGCTCAGCAAAACAAGTTAAAAGTAGAGAAGCAACTGGTAAGCAATTTCTGTAATCAAAGAAACACAGATTGGAGCAAATAAATTTTGGAGGTCCTATTCTTTTTTACTGGTACCAACATGAAATGCTACTTTAAATGTAATAATATTTGCATTTTGATCTTTCTTTTACGTGTAATGGGCTCATAAAAATGAAAGAGGAATCTTTTCTAGACACTGCTTTTAACGTTAGTTAATTGTTTTACATATCAATAGGGGCTACGGCCATCTTCTGCTGAATTTTGTCAGCTGCAGAATCAAGAAATGAAGGAAGAACAGCTCAAAGTCTGTAATAATGCTCTTCCTCAAAAAAATGAAATGAAACAACAGGTAAGGGAGCCTGCCCAGAGCATTTGGATATGGACTGAAGAATCTATGATTGGAATATTAGATGTTTCTACCTACTTATTACTTTGTCATAAAATATATATATAGAATGTCTGTACAGGTAAGTGAAATTTGCCCTATTTTATGACTTTTGTTGCCAAAAGTTGTTAAGTGAATTGCTGCAGTTGTTAGTGATACAGTTGTTAAGTGAATCTGGCATCCCCATTGACTTTGCTTATCAGAAGGTTGCGACCCTGGAATGCTGCAACTGTCATAAATATGAGTCAGCTGCCAAGCATTTGAATTTCGATCACGTGATCATGGGGATGCTGTAACAGTTGTAAATGTGAAAAATGGTCATAACTCATTTTTTTTCAATGCCGTGTAAGTGTTGTAAGTTGAGGACTACCTGTATTTTATGAAGGAGAATAAAGGCTACTGTGTTTCCCCCAAAATAAGACCCATTTTATTATGATTTGTTTTCCTCCAAAAGAGGCACCAGGTCTTATTTTCGGGGGATGTCTTACCTGCTTATCTTAGGACCGCTGCAGCCAGGCCTGCCCCCCCCCCGACACCTGTTGTACTGCTGCCTGAGCTATTCTGTAGCCACTCGCGGCCGGACGCCATGTGGTGCATCGCGCCAGTGCCGCCCCTCGCAGCAGAATGTCACATGGTGCTTCGCGCTGGTGCTGCTGCTTATGGCAGGAGGCCGCATAGTGATGCGCTATGTGGCGTCCGGCCACAAGCGGCTGCACAAGAACTCAGGCAGCGGCGTAACAGGTGTGGGGGCGTGGGAGGCCTGGCTGCAGTAGTCCTAAGGTAAGTGAGTGCAGGGTACCTGGGGCAGCTCTACCCCCCACCTCCACCCTAGCTTGATTTTTACGTGTGCGCTTCACCCCAAAACTAGGGCTTATTTTGGGGCTAGGGCTTATATTAGGCGCATGTGTAGAAATCAAGCTAGGGGAAAAATGAGAATATACCATCAGAGGAAGAAGTGATAAGAAAAATCCTGGACTGTGCTGAGATGGACAAATTAACAAAAGAGATAAAAGAAAGACACAGAGTACTATATAACATGGAACAAGTGGTATGACTGGTTGGAGACTAGAAATAATAGAGGAGAATAAATATGGAAAAGTCAAAAGTGAAAATATGTGTATAATAATGTATAATAATAATAATATGAATAATTCTTAGTAAGAAGTAGAATATGAAGGAAGAAAAATGTAAATAAGAAACAACGGGGCAATAAGGACAAATATTCTAAAGAAGAATAAGGGGGGAAATGTAAATAATAGAAGATTACCATTATGTAATTGCTGTTAAAAAAAAGGGGGAGGAGTATATACTGTGTGTGTATGTGTGTTATGTTTTGTTTTGTTTTGTTTTGTTGGTTAAAAATAAAATAATAAAAAAGAGAAAGCAAAAAAAAGAGAAAAGAAATCAAGCTAGGGCTTATTTTCAAGATAGGCCTTCTTTTCTGGGAAACAGAGTAGGTGGTCATCTGTCATAGATGCTGTAGTGGATATTGCATAAACTAGAGATTGGACTAAATTACCTCTATGATTATCTATTCCTAATTTTTCTTTCTTTAAGGATGGAGTATTCAGAATTATATTATTTAGTTTTAATCAACAGTATGGTTCAAACAGCTCCTTCAACGGTTTTATAATATACTTATTTTGCTATTTGGCAATTTGACAATGACCAGGGCAAATTGTTTTGACTTGATGGGCAACTGTTTGTGACCTTTCAATATGAGAAGCTTTTGAAAATCCCTTCTTTTTCTAAGCAGTGTGTCACAGCCTTAGAACTCAGGGAGAAGCCATGTGGATCATGCTAATACTGTGTTTAACTAATGTATGGGGTTTTAGTATAAAAAATAGTAGATATATAGCATGGCCTGGGAAGATATGTGGGGGAAATGTCCAGATGCAGAGATGGTGAGGAATTTCCAGGGAGCACATTTCTTAGACTGATCAGCTGCTCCTGTTTCTAACTGACATCTTGTTTTGCATTCATGATTAATGTGCTAATTATAAAAGCTTTTGCAAACCTACTTTCAGGCACAGACATGCCATGATGGAACATGATGTCTATCCCAGAGAGTATTGCATGTTTTCCCTTGTAAGATTTTTACATTACCCTTAATAGCAATAGCACGTAGACTTATATACTGCTTCACAGTGCTTTACAGCACTCCCTGAGCAGTTTACAATGTTGGCCCCAACAATCTTGGTTCTTAGTTTACCGACCGCGGAAGATGGAAGGCCAAGCCAACTTCGAACCCATCAGGATCGAACTCCTGGCAGTCAGCAGAGTCAGCTTGCAGTACTGCATTCTAACCACTGTCCCTCCAGGGCTCCTTTAATAATAAAATTAGTTCTCTTCAAATTAACTTTTAGCCCTTATTTGGAGGGATTCCACAAAGACGTCGTGTTTTTGCTGTCTCCAAGAGCACTCTGCAGAGCGATTTGGGGAAGCCAAAACAGAAGATCAGAATAACTTTTTGCATTTTAATGTACCATTAGAAAAATTATAAAATCCAGAGTAAAGCAAACTTTTTGTTAGGCAACAAAATAGCATATAGGCTTTTAAATTCTCAAGCTCTAGTCAACAGGCAAGATGGTACAAGTGTTTGATATCATGTTTGCATTTTTTACAGTTTTAGATGAAAGATTGAATTAGACTGTAAACATGCATTATAGAGGTACATCTCACATTAAATCCAAAATTCTTGTTACAAGGACTGTTGGGCTATAAAGAAACAACCTGTTTGGTTTGGTGCTTGGGGCAGAAGAGTATTTTTATTTTTAACTTTGTTTATATGAGTTGTTGTGAGCCACCTAATATCATTTTGTGAGATAGCTGCATAACTCCTGTAATCAATTAAAAAGGGTTCCCCCATTTTTAAAGCATTAAAATACAGTTCATGTTCAACTTATCTTAATCCTTGGCAAAATACAGTTCCATTGTTAAGTGAGAAAATTGTACAGAAACTATACAGTTATTTAATAACAAACCTGAATATAATTTGAAATGTTACAGGGGTTTTAAAAATGTCATTACAAGCCAGATTACAGTGTGTTCACAGTAGAAAATTTTAAAGACCAAATATGTGTCCATAATATTGATATTCATTTTCTATATGTGTCCATAAAGTTGCAGCCCAATTCTTACACTTCTGGGAAGTTACTTCTCTATGGGACTTAGTTTTGAATTAATTTGTATAATGTTAATGGATATTTTCTTCCATATTAGAAATTGTTTTGAAAGATATCTGTACAGATACATTTTATTAAAATCCAATAATGTTTTGCAGGAATACCTGAAGCAGTTACATGAAATTCGCCAACAGTACCAGAGTGAAGTAAATGAAATTCGCCTTAAAGCAGTTAAGGTTAATGTCCTTGGACCAAATAGTTACTTGATGGGCTAGGGAAAGCATTGGAATCAGATGATTTGCAAAGCACATTAGCCCAAAAAACAGATCTTTCTTCAAAGGATTAAAAAAAACTTGCAAGACTAGCATAGATGCTTCAAAAACTGTCTCTGCTGTTTTGAATATACATGTGCATGCGTAGACTACACTACAACACCTCAATGGGTCTGCACAAAGCAGAGTGGCTGTGCATGCACACCCATGTTGAGACAGCCAGGAACAGCTCTTGAAGCAACTGCTCAAGCCTTGCAAAAGATGTGGCTGTTTTAAAGCTCCAAAGAAGATTTATTCAGACTAACATATAATGCGAAATGGCTCTTTCAAATGCAGGACTAATTGTACCATATGAATGGTTGGGGAAGGGTCAAGGGAGTGAGATGACAAAATATGTATATGATGTCATTCATATAAATGCTGTAATCTAATTACGTGCCAGGATATTTGGATATTATGGCATTTATATGAGTTATCATTGTGGTTTTTTTTTCCAATTCTTGTTTAGATTTTAATTTCCCATCAATATCTAGAATATCTTTATATGTCCATATTTTTTCAAAGTCTACCAAGTTCGGATGTATAAATGCCTCCATCGTTGATAACTACCCTGGAATTTTTAAATATATTTTAGCTTTAATTTTTTCCCATACTGTTGACAAGGCATTTCTTATAAAATGATTTTGAAAATACTTATGGACTCTGTTTTTCCCGTACCATAAGAAAGCATGCCACCCGAATTGTAAATCATGTCCCTCTAAATATAATAACCTTTTATTTCTAAGTGTTATCCACTCTTTCACCCATGTTAACACAGATGCTTGGTAATACAACCTCCATTCCGGCAACTCAAAAACTCCATTTTCCTTAGCATCTTGTAATGTTTTCATCTTAATTCTAGCTTTTTCCCCCTGCCAAATAAAGTTCAAGACCAATGAATTTAAATCTTGAAAGAATTTTCTCTCAAGCTTTATCAGAATCATTTGAAATAGAAATAAAATCTTCGGCAACACATTCATTTTTACTGTAGCAATTCTTCCTAATATTGACAGCTGCAGATTTTTCCATCTTTCCAAGTCTAGCTTTATTTGCTTCAATAATTTTGTATAATTGTCTTCTTTTATTGACGAACACTTAGCTGAAAGATGAATACCTAAATATTTAACTTTTTCACTATTTGTACCTCTGTTCTCTCTAGTATTTGCCTTTTTTGTTTATCTGTGAGGGTCTTTACTATTACTTTGATTTTTTATTTATTTATTTATTTATGCCATTTCTCCATATTCTTCTATCTTTTCCCATAGTTAGGAATCATCTCTAAAGGTTCTTCCAAGATAAACACTAAATCATCAGCAAATGCTTGTAACTTATATGTTTCATCTTTTATTTTCAATCCTTTAATTTCTGTGTCCTGTCTTATCCTTCTATTTAGTACTTCCAAAGTAAAGATAAATAATAATGGAGATAGTGGACACACTTGTACCTTTTCTTATCTCAAAGCTCTCAGTATAATCTCCATTCACTATCACTTTTGCTTCTGGTTGCTATATATTGTTTTTATTATATTTGTAAAATTCTTTCCAAAATCCATTATTTGTAATTGTTGAACCATAAATTGCCAGGAAACATTATCAAACGCTTTTTGGGCGTCTAAAAACACTAATGCTAATTGTTTCCCTGGATGTAATTCATAATATTCTGATACGTCCGTTATCACCCTTAAATTGTTTTTAATTTGTCTCTTCAGTAAAAAGCTGTTTTGATCTGGATGTTTAAACTCAACTAAGTATTTTTTCAGTCTCTCTGCCATTATTGAAGTAAAAATTTTGTAATCCACATTGAGTAGTGAAATCGGTTTATCATTGTGTTAATGTGATTCAGGTGTCATTATGGTTAGTAACAGGTGCAACTGGTATACTGGTCTTATGCTTGTTTTTCTGTGATCATAAGAATCTTTAGTGTGATAAATTGAAAACTTGTCTTTTGAAGTTAAATATTATTATTGTATGTTTTAATGAAATGGTAGTTATAGTATGCACTAAAAAGATTGGGAGATTCTTGAAAGAAACACAAAATAATTTTTCATCTTACATTCATATGGAGAGAGGGATCTGTATCATATTTATGGAAGCTTTGTTTTTGGGTTGTGTGGGCAAACCTATCCAGCCTCTAAGTGTTCTCCTTTTCATAAACTCCCCCACACAAAACCTCCTTTTTAAAAATTTATTTCTCAAAAGATTTTAGGACACTCCTCTGGTATAGTAAAACGTGCCACTATAAAGGTTCCTAATATCTTAAGCAGTTAGCAAGCAATTTCCAAAAGTGATTAAGAAAGGAAATATGCAAATCTTGTGTCCTTTTGTAGGTGCCAAACCACAGCTGGTATTACCTCATCTCCCAGAGCTTTAAACCCACAGGAGTCCCCTGTTTGTGGTCTCCTCATGAGAAGCAAGTGTCTGGAGCACTTGTGTGTGATCCAAGTCCATTCCTTCTCCAGAGAGAAATTGGGAAGAGTCAGTCCATTCACTGACTCTTCATGCCACTGTGGTTGTCAGCTTCCCCCTCAATGGAACCATCCTCAGTTTGCCATTTCTTCCTTGGAAGTTCCAGAATTTAAGTTACTTTTCATAGTCCTAAATGTAGATTGCTTTAATGCAAATACACCACAAGTTTAAAAATAATATTTGGATATTATTTGGATGGAAATGCATATTCTAATGCTATTTTCTGCAATCCTTTATTTCTTTTGTTATGACACTGTAAAAGTTCATGTAGACAAAAGTTTTAATGTGTATACTTAACATCCATCTACTGAACCTAAAATGTTATGTTTATGACTATTATCTTAAAGGAAAATAAAAACATAAGGGACAAAACCTATATTGTGAAACTGGGAAAGAGTGAAGACCATGAAGAAAGAAATGAACCAGGCCAGGTATCAGCACTTTTGGTTTTGATACAACCTTTTCATTTGGTTCATTGTAGTGTCTTCATTAACAGGAAGAACTCTATTTTTGTTTGACTAAAATAAAAGTACAAATAAGAGATCTTATTGCAATTTCTGCCAAATATATTCGTGTTTAATCTTTTCTTTTAATAGAAGAGTGCAAATTTAAGTTTTGAGTTAGCAGCTTTTTCTGTCTATCCGCCCGCCCATCCATCCATCCATCCATCCATCCACCCATCCACCCATCCATCCATCCACCCATCCATCCAAGCTAAAGGCAAAATGGTAGCTTACATTTGGAACTATTTATCTAAAAATATTGCATGTGGCATATACTGGGATAACTTGAAGATACAAATCTACATCAAAATTAACACAGATTAACAATTCTAACAGACTCAGAAATAATTGTTAAAAAACCGGTGGTTGAAAACAAAACCCTTCCATCTACAGCAAATTAATTGGAAATCTACTAGAATAGTGTTGTGTCTTTCTGAGCGAGGGGTGACCTTGGAGCCTGTCTAGGGTTTTGAACACATGGCCTGATGACCTGATGCCACAAGACTGGGCAGGCTAAGACCGGATTCTTTTTCCCCCCTACTTTTGAGGTTGGAGGTTAAAGAATAAAATTAATCTCTTAATCCTTGTAGATTAAACTTGTTTGTTTAATCAGACTTGCTTGTTGAAACCTTTCAAAATGTTGGGGGGAAGAGTTCAGGTTTTTAGGGTTGCTGTGGGTTGATGAAGCCATCGCAAAGCCGAAGGCACATATTTTATCCCTTTAAACATCTGATCACCTGAAACAAGTTTCAAAAATATAAACTCTTGTGTGGGAGGCTTCTGGTGCGATGCGTGTAATATTAGGCCATCACATCTATCACACTGCCCATTCTTGTAGTAGTAAGTCCTGATTTATCCTTTATCACCCTGTACTAAAGTATTTTTAAATGATTCTGTAGAACAGGTTAGCATTCATAAAAGATCCCTTCTGCCCCCCAGAAGGGAGTCTCTTTATTGTTTTTAGTTGCCTGTTAATGCTTGCATACTGTATCTTTTTAGTGCAAATAGTGATGAACAATTTGCTTTTTTCCTCTCCTCTTCTCTCCCCAGGACATGGAACAAAACCTGAAACAAATTGGTCTGCAGAGAGGGCAGGAGAAGAAGAATCCAGAAGTACAACAGAAAGCAAAGGTTCAGTTTATATATATACCTTATCTATATATAATAATAATGCCACCTTTGTATTACATCATTTCAACTGGAGTATTAGTATTTTTAAACTTAAAAGAAGGAAGAACAAGGGGTCTTTTTCTTTCATTTTGCTATAATGGACATCTCAGCAAAATAAAGGAGAGAAATCCCTTGTTCGTTGTCCCTTTTACTTAATTGACGTCTTCCCTCTTCCTCAGAGGGAGAAAAGTGATTGTGCATTTTTATGCTGCTACATTCAATAGTACAAGAGGGATAATCATATCTCTTCTCTTCTCTTCTCTTCTCCTCTCCTCTCCTCTCCTCTCCTCTCCTCTCCTCTCCTCTCCTCTCCTCTCCTCTCCTCTTCTCTCTCTCTCTCTCTCTCTTTCTCTCTCTCTCTCTCTCTCTCTCTCTCTCTGTCTCTCTTCTCTGTCTCTCTCTCTTTCTCTCTCCGCACTAACTTATATTCTAGCTATGAATTTTCTGTGGCAGCTGTTACATATTTTTGCATTTTATTTTTCAGGGAGGTGTAAAGTTTCAGATTGATCTAATAGATGATGCAGCATAAATATGAGCCAGTTGCCAAGCATCTGAATTTTGATCACACATGATCATGGAAATGCTGCAAAACTGTAGCTGCGAAAACAATCATAAGTCTCATGTTTCGGTGCCGTTGTAACTTTGAACGGTCACTAAACAAACTCTTGTAAGTCGAGGACTACCTGTATTTGCAATTAATGAATTTTCTGTGGCAGCTGTTACATATTTTTGCATTTTATTTTTCAGGGAGGGGTAAAGTTTCAGATTGATCTAACAGACGATGCAGCAGATGAGAAAAACATCCTGGAAGAAAATGAGGTATAATTCTGGACCATAGTTATGCAGGTAGTCCTCGACTTAGGACCACAATTGAGCCCAAAATTTCTGTTATTAAGTAAGACATTTGTTAAGTGAGTTTCAGCCCGTCTTAGACTAGAATATATTTATTGTCACTGTGTAACACACAACGAAATTAAGTAATTTTGAAATTAATTTTACGAGCTTTCTTGCCGCAGTTGTTAAGTGAATCACTGTAGTTGATATGTTGGTAACCCAGTTGTTAAATGAATTTGGATTTCCCATTTACTTTGTTTGTTGAGATCGCAAAAAAGTGATCACGTGACCTTGGGACACAGCAACGGTCATAACTATGAGCCAGTTGCCAAGCATCTGAATTTTGATCACGCATGATCATGGAAATGCTGCAAAACTGTAACTGCGAAAACAATCATAAGTCTCATTTTTTGGTGCCGTTGTAACTTTGAACGGTCACTAAGCAAACTCTTGTAAGTCGAGGACTACCTGTATTTGCAATTGTGCAGGGAGACTCCCTGCTTATGTAAAGAATATGTGTTAAAACAAGGTGAGTGTTCCACAATGTTCTCTTTTTTAGAAACTTTGAGGCTACACAGTATGGAACTTCCTACCTCATTGTTTGAAAAAGTCTTCAGATATCACAGCAATGGAATGTACCCTGAGTTGGAAAATAAACAAGTGCTGCCATCAAAATAGGCTCCCAGTATTTTTATACTGAATCGCTTTGTTCTTGTGTATAGGTGTGAAATTGACACCATTTCTACAGACAAGCTGACACATTAAAAACATAGATAATCAGAGTTATACAGCATTTCAGATCTGAAGGTGTGCAAAAGTAGTACCTGTTTGAAATTTCTTAAAGTGATCTTGCCTTTCCCCACAGCTATGCAATCCCAGGAAAAGACATGTATAGTTTACGGAGCTACTATAGACGCTAAGTGCCAGCACATTCTGAAGTACCATTTTGCTTCTGAATCTGAAGCACTGTCTCACCCTTTGTTTACTGAGTGAATTTACTTAAACAAATACATTGGGGGGATTGCTTAAGTTCATTTTTCTTATATTTAAAGACATCTTCCTCAGCTACATCAGTTGTCAGTATTTTTTCTCTTGCTCCAGATTTTCCAATCTTCATTCCTACTAATTTTTATATACCAATAGGAGAAGATGTTACCATCAGTATTCCTCTGCCACAATCTCTTATTGCTGCATCTGACTTTTAGAAAAAAATTGTTTCGAGAGCTAGATGTTGAAGTTTCCTTCTGGCCAGACTTTTGCTTGATTCCTGGTTCTGCTCTTTACGTATAGCTTTGCTATAACCTTTAAACATGGCATTCTGTTTATCGTCTGCCACTAATATCTGACTTTACTCTTCTTAGCAAAGTTCTCCAAGTAAAAGTCTTGCTCTTTCCTCAGATTTGTTTCACTTATTTTTGTTACCAACTGAACTCCTAATATTTAATTTTCATTTGAAACATCTCTGCCATAGCAATTATAATTAAAGCAATCACAACTGATTTAATACTACTATTACTACTACTAATAATAATAATAAAGTTGGAAGGGATCTTGGAGGTCATCTAGTCTAACCTCCTGGTCAGGCAGGAAACCGTACACCATTTCGGACAAATGGCTGTCCGGTCTCTTCTTAAAAACTTCCAGTGTTGGAGCATTCACTGCTTCTGGAGGCAGGTTGTTCCACTGGTTAATTGTTCTAACTGTCCATTTGGTCCTGGTGATTTGAACTCGTCTAGGCTGGACAGATGCTCACTTACCATTTTCTTGCCTATCTTAATTTGTGTTTCTATTCTGTTTTTTTATGGCACTATTTTTTATGCTTCAATACAATTTTATGCTTCAATACAATAAAATATAAAAAAGCCTATGTAGTTACTAGGGCTCTGCAGTGACTAGGAGTCAAAGAGGGAACATTGTGTTGGATTTAAGGAGGATAATATTAATTAATTAATTAATTTGTTTGTTTGTTTGTTTGTTCATTCATTCATTGAAGTTATTTGCTGTCCATCTCACCACAAAGCAACTTTGGTGGCTTATAACATCAAAAGCAATAAAACTATAACAATAAAACAAAATTATAATTAAAAGAATACAAAATTATAATTAAAAGATTGGAAGAGAAGGAAGCAAGATGCGCGGGGGGGGACGTGAGATCTATTGTTAGTCTATATTCATCTTGTCATCTTTCAGTATGAACTACCTTTTCCTTTTTTAATCTAGGTTGGTGCAGTGCCTTATTAGTTACTTTATAACTACATGGAGAACATTCACAGAATATTAAAAAAAATCCCACAAACATACAATAAAATAAAGTATTACTATACAAATCTCTTTAGTTACTCCATATGATACCATAAGTTAGGATAAATAGAGCATCTGTCACACAGAAAATGTGTAGATTGGCACAAATCCTGAGTCAGGTTATGATTTCTGCCTTTCTAAAAGAGATTCTCAAATTGATGGAATCAGTGACCAGTCATTGCAGGGTGCAAATATGTCTGACTGCCTTCGCAGTGTTTATTGCCTTTTATACAGGTATTCCAAATAGCATAAAGTAACATGGCATCAGCATAGCAACAGCATTTCTATTGGTGAAACTCCTTGCCAATCCTTAAGAATATACCAGCTAGGAGGCCCCAGCCAGGGAGCAGTTTTCTGCCACATCCTGTTGATGTAACCTACCTGATATCATGTGAACCAGGTGATATCATGTACCAGCCTGGGGTATTTCCCTACATCACCATGGCAATGTGAACAGATGAGATCATGTAGAGAGAAGAAGCATGCAGGCTTTGGAGGGGCAGTTTGCTGCTCACGACCTCTACCTGACCCCTATCTCTACATCAAATGATTGACAGAAAATATTGTCATTCCCTCTATGAAATGTCTTCTTGTTAAAATTTGAAGAGAGATTATATGCTGTTTAAGTGAAATGTCTCATTGAAAAACATATAATGGATGATATTCAATAATTCAATTTGTCTGGTTCTGATATTGTAGTGCTTTTGCTTAAAAAAAAGAATGTAAGTTAATTTTTCAAAACTGACTTTTTGTATGTTGGATTTCAGCAGCATGATAAACTTAATGAAACACTGACTTTTGAACATGGAGAAAACCTTAAGAAAAAACTGGCAAACTATGAGGAAGAATTACAGCACTGGAAGATGGGTATGCTTCTTGAAATCATTAACATTGCTATCGGTCAGATAAAATCACTGGGATCTACTCACAGTTAGATTCCAGCTATGCTGGTTTTCAGAACATGACTGGGGCCCAGTCTTATTTGATTATTTGGGCTTGGTTTGCTTGTTTGAGAGCATTTATATAGCTGCCTACTCGCTCACAGCGATTCTAGGCAGCTAACAAACAGTAAAAAATGTAAACTAGAAAAAAATTTAAAAAGATAAAAAACAATAATCCCCCATCCTAGTTCCTGAGAAAGAGGACAGGATCCTTGGGGTGTTGCATCTTTCCATCTATATGTTAGAACCATGTCCCTCCTAGTACAGCGATGGCGAACCTTTTAGAGACTGAGTGCCCAAACTCCAACCCAAAACCCACTTATGCATTGTGGAGTGCCGGGTGGGTGTGGCCTATTGGCTGGGCGTGGCTGTGGTGATAACGGCAGACTGGGTGGGACTAAAAAGTTCAATCCATCAATTCCAACTTTGCAAGATCTTTTTTTTTTCCTGCGAGAAGTTGAAATTAACTGATTGAACCTTTTTTTTTTTTTTTTGCACACGGCGGCAGAAGCCTAAAGTGAAAAGGTTTTATAAAACCCAGCTGAAGGCCTAGGACTGGGGCGATGGCGTGTGTGCCCACAGAGAGGGCTCAGAGTGCCGCCTCTGGCACCCGTGCCATAGGTTCGCCACCACTGTCCTAGCAGGTCCTAGCTACCCAGGAAGTTTTATGTAGCTGGTTTCAAGCAGTGCAAATAGGTCTTTGCAGGAGGGTGTGATTCCTCTGGCCTTGAAGGATGCTGTGGTCTGTCTGTTCCTTAAGAAGCCATTGCTGGACCCAGCTGTATTGGATGGTTTTCTGGGGAGGGTTGCTGGGAAGGTGATTGGCCTGGTGGTTACCTTAAAAGCCCTGCATTCTGTGGGACCAGGTTACTTGTGGAATTGCCTGTACTTGACAGTTTCTGCCTGCATTCCTATGTTTTGGGTTCCCTTAGTGAAGAAAAAAAAAGTCATCTAACACAGACGTCCCCAACCTTTTGAGCACCAGGGACCGGTTCCGTAGAGAGAAGTTTTTTCATGGACTGGAGGGGGTTTGGTTTTGTGTACTGGCTGCAACCCACGGATGGGTCTTCGTTTGTTTGTGCAGATCAGTTTCTGGCATGCCGCGGCCCAGTGCCAGTTCACGGACCGGGGGTTGGGGACCCCTGATCTAATAGATCTTAGAAAGTATGCTTTGTCTATCATGATGCCTGTCCTTTGGAACAACTCCCCCTCGGGACCCGAGCTATGGAGAATCCTAATTTTACTTGGCTTTTGGAAGGTTATGAAGGCCTGGTTCTTTCCTTAGGCACTAAGGCTCAGATGTTAATTTATTGAAGTTTGGTGTATATAGGCTGTAGGGCAGAGGTGGCGAACCTATGGCACACGTGCCAGAGGCAGCACTCAGAGCCCTCTCTGTGGGCACGTGTGCCACAGCTGCCAACAGCAGGTCCATCAGGCTGCCACTGCCGCCCGGAGCAGGAGCCCTGCCCAGGAGACAAAGCAGCCGACTAGCAAGCTTGAGTAGAGGTGGTAGAGCAGAGGTCACCAACAATTGATGATTGGTGGACTGGAAGAAAAGGGAGGGGGAAGCATTTTACATGCGCGCATGCGCACATGGGGCCGCGAGCATGCATGTGCTGCAAATGGGGCAGGGCCAGAGCCCCTGTTCTTGCGTGGTGCAGCACCTTGTATCTGCACACCGCAGTGCGGTGGTGGCCATTTTTGTGCCTTGCAGCATGGTGGCCAATTTTTGCGCCTCTGGTTTTTGCGTGCCCCCCCCCCCGAGGGCACTACAATGCTGATGAGGCCCTGGCACTTTGTGATAAATAAGTGGGTTTTGGGTTGCAGTTTAGGCACTCGGTCTCTAAAAGATTCGCCATCACTGCTGTAGGGGAAACTGTTATTTTTTTATAGGGGCTGCAACTTAGGTTTTGTTTGTGTTTCTAATAATAATTTCTGTTAGGCTTGCTAGCCAGTTTCTTTGGACAGATGGACAGATGTAGATATTTGATTAATCTGTCAGTCAATAATCATGTTCTTGTTATTAAATAGTTGCATTTCTCCCTATCAAATGTTTTTTTAATAAATATACATTTTGGAGAACGCTCACTTTCCTGTTGTAGAATGTCTACTTCTATGTTGCTCATACAGGAACTGCAATCTGCATCTGATAATGTTTTGAGAAATTTAATACTGATTATTAAAAGCCATAACGATAATGGCTTTTAAACAAAATTTTATCATAAGACTTCTGCAAAAAAAATTACCTCCTAGATCAGGGATAGGCAACCTTGGCTCTTTTATGACTCGTGGACTTCAACTCCCAGAATTCCTGAGCCAGCCATGCTGAGGGGAAAGGGAGAGGTTTCCAAGCTGAGCCATGCTGGCTCAGGAATTCTGGGAGTTGAAGTCCAGGAGTCATAAAAGAGCCAAGGTTGACTTCCGGTGGATTTTGCGCGCGCGATGGCGGCTACTTTGTAGCCGTCTTTCCTGGGTAAGTGTAAGAACCGCTATGAACAGCAGACACCAGCTGTTCAGCGGTTCAAAATCCCCCTCCCGGGCAAAGGGGGGGGGTAGAGAGTGTCTGAATAGTGGTAGAGCCTCTTTTGCACCCCCCAAGTTTTTTTTTGGGGGGGTGAAAGGAGTGCTCCCACGGAGTTCGGACTTGTCTCCGCTTCCCAGCTGTTTTTGTCCTCAGGGACAAAACGAGCCGCTGCAAACACCTCCGTGCTTAAAGAGAACTGGTGAGTTTTTTTTTTTATAAACGGACAGAGCTGAGTAGAGGATTTAGTTTTTGCTTTCTTTGATTTATTTGGATTTTAAGTTTTAAGACTTGCTTCTATTTTTATTCTCTCTTTTTATTTTTTTTTTCTTTGTTGAAAGGGAAAGTAAAATGGCGATCGGCAAATCTCTCGGTGTTTTTTTTTTTTTGAAGTTAGAATGCTGACCGGCAGGCTTTTTGGTGTTTCTTTTTCTTTCCTTTCCCTTTCCCTTTTTATTTTCTTATGATTGGAATGGTTGTTTTTGGTATCTCTAAGTATTTTTTTTTTGGAACGGACTTTTTCTATTTATTATTATTATTATTTTTTTTTTTTCTTCTCCCTTCTTTATATTGTAATGACTCTTTTTTGAAGGACTTTTTTCTGTTTAATTTTTTGCAATTTTTAAAAAGGAGTAAAGCTTTTTTAAATTCTTTTTCTTTTCCCTTTTTTTTTTTTTTTCTTTTTTCCTTTTTTCTTTTTATTATAATGACCTTCTTTGGAGGGAGTTATGATTTTTGAAGGAATTTTTATAATTTTTTAAGAAGGGCTAAAGGTTTTTCTTTAAGATGGCTCCAAAGCGTCCAGGGATTTCTACAGCTTCTAAATCAACAGTTTCACCCTCTTCTGGGGGTCAGCTAATAACTATGAAGGATTTGCAAAACATGATGGGAGATGTTATAATTCAAATTAGGGCAGAAATGAAAAAGATTTTAGAGGAAAATAATAAGATCTTGAGACAAGATTTTGTTTTGGCTTTAGAAGGAGTTGCTTCTGTTCTTGAAAAGGTGAACTCCCATGTGGAAGAGGTAGCTGAAAAAGTGGACATAATGGAGGGGAAAATTGAAAGTATGGAAAAAGAAATGGAAAATGAGATTCTTATGCTTCAATATGGACAAATGGAATATGCCTTAAGAATCAGAGGCCTGGAAGAGTCTTTGCAAGAAGATTTGAAAGAAATGGTTGCAAAGGACTTTGCATTGATTTTGAATAAAGAAAAAGAGGGAATACTTAGTGAAATTGAAAAATTATTTAGGGTTAACTCTGTGGTGGCAGCACAGAAGAATCTGCCAAGAGATGTGGTAATTTACTTTGGTAAAAGATCCTTACGCAATCAAATTGTGCAAGCCTATTATAAGAAGAGATTTCAAATTGCTTCACAAGATGTCATAATTTTTAAGGAGATCCCATCTAAAATTTTAAGAAGAAGAAAGGAGTTTGCTTTTCTAGCAAATGAACTTAAAAAGAGAAAAATTCTATTCAGATGGGATGTTCCGACTGGAATGGTGGTGAACTACCTGGGGACATGTCATAGACTTAATACTGTTTCTCAAGCAAAAGATTTTTATACTTCGGTCCTGGGGGTATGTGCATCGCCATCTATTAGGTCTCAACAAGTCCAGATTGAGGAGCAGAAGACAACTTGTGTAGCACATAACTCCAAAGAAAAGCAGCAACAGAAGAAGGTTAAGGAAGTTTCATATTCAGCGGTCTCTGAATCTCTGGGAGATGTTGGATTTACAAAGTTTTTGGAGCAATCTTCAAGGGTGGCTCTGGGAGAAGTTAGACCTACAAAGTCTTTGGAGCAATCTTCAAGGGTGGAATTGCTGCCTGAAATCGAAATTGGGAAATTTCAGCTTGAGGGGCACCAACAAGAGAGGAACGGGCAGAGGATAACTTGTACAACTTACAACTGTGAAGATCAACACAAGGAGGAATTCACTGAGGAAGTTTTACAGGTATCGGTCCCTGAGACTTGTGCAACATATAAATGTAAAGAAAAAGTAACATATAAATGTAAAGAGAAAGACCAACAGAAGAAGGAGGTTGAGGAAGTTTCACAGGTACTGATTCCTGAGCTGGTGGGTCAACCAGGACTTACAAACTCTTTGGAGCGATCTTCAAGGGCAGAATTCCACGCATTTTTTTCGATGCTTGCGGGCAAGAGAGACCAATATGGATTGTGCTTATAGTAGATGCAACTGGCTATTAGACAGAAGATTATGGATATTGAATGAAAATTTTAGATAAGAAGTTTGTGTTTATAGTGGGTGCAACTGGTTATTGGACAGAAAATTATGGACATTGAATGAGAACTTTAGACAAGAAGTTTACTATTGAGATTGTGGGAGAAGTAAAACTTATATCGTTTTTGGAAAATGTCTTATGTAATGTCTAAATATGTGTTTTGGGATAATAATATATTTCAGTTTTAAGTTTTAAACCTTTAATGATAATATTGTTTAAACCTGTGTTTTGAAGGGATTATAATTTGTTTATTTCAGTGAGGGGATTCTAATAAATTTGTGTTTCGAAGGGAGTATAATTTGTTTAAGTTTCAAGTAATGCTTAAATTTGGTTTTTAAATATTATTATTAATATTTCTAAGAGAAAATAATTTGCTTAATTAAATGTCTAGATTTGTTTAGGAAAGAAAGTAATGCTTAAATTTGTGTTTTTGGAGAAAGTTTATATAGAATGATGATTGTATTTAGATTTGTTTAGGATTTAAAAGTGTTTCAAGCTTTTAAATATTATTATTAATATTTTTAAGAGAAAATAATTTGTTTAACTAAATGTGTCTAGATTTGTTTAGGATTTTTAAGTTTTTTTTTTTTTTTTGGATAGGTGAGAAGATGATGAAGATTGAAGGAAATATGTATTTACTTTAAGTTTTCTAAGAGTATTTAGTTTTAATGGTACAACAAAGGTTTATATGTTTATCTTTTTGTATTAGGATAAAGAAAGAGGGAGAAATTAGATTTTACATTATAGCTATAGATATTCAAAGAAAGTAATGTTTAAATTTGCGTTTTTGGAGGGAGTTTATATAGAATGATGATTGTATTTAAATTTGTTTAGGTTTTAAAAGTGTTTTAAGTTTTTTTCTCAATTAAGCCTGTATTCAGCTCTGGGAAGTCTAGGGGAGGGTTTGGGAGGTTGGGGAGGAGGGGGGTGAGGTAGGGTTGGGGGGGGTATGGGAAGGGGATTTGTTTTTGTAAAAATTTAAAAATTTTCAATAAAAAAAAAAAAAAAAAAGAGCCAAGGTTGCCTACCCCTGTCCTAGATGAAATATAGGTAGTCCTCGACTTATGACCACAATTGAGCATTTTTATGTTGCTAAGTGAGACATTTCCGAAGTGAGTTTTGCTCCATTTTACGACCTTTCTTGCCACAGCTGTTAAGTGAATCACTGCAGTTGTTACTAATACAGTTGTTAAATGAATCCGGCTTCGCCCTGGACTCTGCTTGTCAGAAGGTCACAAAAGGTGATCACATGACCCCAGGACCAAGCAACCATTATAAAAGTGAGTCAGTTGCTAACAGGCTGAATTTTGATCATGTGACCATGGGATGCTGCAACAGTCATAAATGTGAAAAACGGTCATCAGTCACTTGTAGTGCCATTATAATTGTGAATGGCCATTAAACAAACTGTTGCAAGTCAAGGATTACCTGTAGATAATTGCATGAATAAGCTATAATTAGCATCAATATTATATCCTTTCAGAAAAAATAATAAAGATTTTTCTCCTTAGAAGCTGACAATGAAGATGCGATAAATGACAGAAAACACTGGCGAATCGCAACTCCACAGACACTATTGAATTTCTTAGAAAATGTAGATACCACATCTGTACAGAATATTATGGAGGAAGGTGACCTTTTTGAAATATTTTGCTTTGTTTTAAATAGAATTTATTTGTTATGCAGCGGACCTTAGGTTTCCATTCTGATCTGAACTATTATTTCAGTAGTTGTCAAGTTATAAGAGTTGTGGTGGCACAGTATTGCATACATGCAGTATTGTAGGCTAACTCTGCCGACTGCCAGCAGCTTGATCCTGATAGAGCTCAAGGTTGACTCAGCCTTCCATCCTTCTGAATAAAATGAGGAGCCAGATTGTTGAGGGCAATATAGACTCTAGAAAGAGTACAGAGAAGAGCAACAAAGATGATTAGGGGACTGGAGGGTAAAACATATAAGGAACGGTTGCAGGAATTGGGTATCTCTAGTTTAATGAAGAGAAGGACGAGGGGGGACATGATAGCAGGGTTCCAATATCTCAGGGGTTGCCACAAAGAAGAGGGAGTCAAGGTGTTTTCCAAAGCCCCTGAAGGCAGGACAAGAAGCAACGGGTGGAAACTAACCAAGGAGAGAAGCAACTTAGAACTAAGGAAAAACTTCCTGACAGAACAATTAACCAATGGAACAACCTGCCTCCAGAAGCGGTGAATGCTCCTTGCCACTGGAAGTTTTTAAGAAGAGACCGGACAATCATTTATCCGAAATGGTATAGGGTTTCCTGCCTGAGCAGGGGGTTGGACTAGATGACCTCCAAGGTCCCTTCCAACTTTATTGTTGTTGTTGTTGTTGTTGTTATTCTGTAAACTGCTCAGAGAGTAAAGCACTGTGAAGCGGTATATAAGTCTTAAGTGCCTTTCTATAAAGTAAGGCATCCTTTAAAAACGATATTGACAACATGGTCATTGTGTTTCCTGATTATTCCCAACTCAATATGTTTGCTTTTTTAATTCTATTGCTTCAAAAATATAATCCAAAAAATATAAAACAATATTTTATTACATCATATTCTGCCCACTTTATAGTCAAACTAAAGCACAAAAGCAGACAATACAGTCTAATAATGATACAAACTAATTTAGGAAAAAATAGTTTGATAATAGCTCTGATAGAGTACCCATGAGAACAAGCATAAAAGTATGAAATTTGTCACTCAGTGATAAAAGTATCCTTTTCTCACTGGCAAAGAGGAGAAGTAAAACAGTTTATCTACCTCCTACTTTTCCAGGAGCACCTTTGCTCTCCCAAACATCCGTTACAAAGATTTGTGGAATTCTGTCGAACAATATGGAAAGGATGACTAAGAGCTCCAACGAGAGAGAAAGTTATTACAAATTGTTCCTCCAGGCAGAATATTTCTATGATTGAAATAGAATTTATAGTATTTCAGCATTCTAGACATAACTCCTCTTTGAGAGTCCTCCTCCTGGTGCAAGGAGACACTGAATCCGGTCCAGGGCCCAACAATTCTGCACAACACGAAATGGCTGACGTCACTAGTACTTCTGTCTCCAGTGTTGTTGTGCATTATTCTACACATGGCTTCTTGAACTATCAGTGTGATTCTGCACTGCCTAGATAATTGGTTTTGTCCCATCAACAAATTAATGTTCACTACAAATAATAATAATAATAAAGTGGGAAGGGACCTTGGAGGTCATCTAGTCCAACCCCCTGCTCAGGCAGGAAACCCTATACCATTTCGGACAAATGGCTGCCAGCCTCTTCTTAAAAACTTCCAGTGTTGGAGCATTCACCACTCCTGGAGGCAGGTTGTTCCACTGGTTAATTGTTCTAGCTGTCAGGAAGTTTCTCCTTAGTTTTAGGTTGCTTCTCTCCTTGGTTAGTTTCCATCCGTTGCTTCTTGTCCTGCCTTCAGGCGCTTTGGAGAATAGCTTGACTCCCTCTTCTCTGTGGCAGCCCCTGAGATATTGGAACACTGCTATCATGTCCCCCCTTAAACTAGACATACCCAATTCTAGCAACCGTTCCTTATATGTTTTAGCCTCCAGTCCCCTAATCATCTTTGTTGCTCTTCTCTGTACTTTTTCTAGAGTCTCAACATTAAGCAGGTCACCATGTGAGCAGACTCAGTTTTGTCTGTTTTTACAATGGTCATAAAGCAAATCACTGTAGCCTTTAAAGGAATCACATAGTGAAGTAAACCACTTGATCATTAAGCAGATCCAGCAAAATATTGCAAATTAGTCAGATGACTGTGGGACACAGCAACCGGTCATAAATACAAGCTGGCTGCCAAGTATCCGAAATGCGATCATGTGATCATAAGGGGAGGTTATGACAGTTATAACTTCAAGACTGGATCATAAGTAATTTTGAATCTGTCATCTGGACTGCATTTCCTACACGAAGGACTCTTGGCAAGGGATGGGCTGCACCTCACGAAAACAGGGGAAAATATACTCGGAAAAAGACTGGCCCAACTCATCAGGAGGGCTTTAAACTAAAATTGAGGGGGAAGGGTGGCCAATTTTCAGAATCTCTAGAACCCAAAACCAATCATAACATAAGTGATCATTGTTAAGTTAGGACAGGTAATTTTGATTGGAGGATAATTCAGTAACTTCCAGGATTGAAAAAAGGGAGAGATGGGAGAAAAATGGAAGTGGATCACAAAGAGGATCAAATCTATATTAATATTTTTATCAAAATACAGGTGGTCCTTAACTTATGACCACAACTGAGCCCAAAATTTCCATTGCTAAGACAGTTGCTAAGTGAATTCTACCCCATTTTTATGACCATACTTCTCACAATTGTAAAGTAAATCACTGCAGTTGTTAAGTTAGTAACATGGTTGTGAGGTAAATCTGGCTACCCCATTGACTTTGCTTGTGATCACGTGACACTGGAACACTGCAACCATCATAAATATATGCCAGTTGCTAAGTGTCCAAATTTTTATCAGGTGACCACAGGGATGCTGTAATGATTGTAAGTGTGAAAATCATCATAAGTAACTTTTTTCAGCGTTGTATACCTGTCAAGGATTACCTGTATAAGGAAGGTAATATTTTTTTCCCCTCAGCTGGCCAGGTAAATGAAATACAATCTGAGTTCCCTGAAATTAGGAAAAAATGGAGCCCAAGATTACCAAGTACTCTAATGAATATGTTAGCAGAAGCAGAATGTACCAGTGACACCTTGTGCCAAACTGAAGAACATAGTAAGTTGTTTTTTTGCATCTTTTATTATTTGAAGTTAATGTTGAATTTTTATTTAACAATTAGTGCAATAAATAAGGATATCTCTGCACAACAGGTTGAACTAGACTAAAACTAGAGTGGCATCTAAGATTTGTATCCACTGGTGTCCATGTATAGGTGGAAAAGTGGAATAGATACTTCTTCCATTATTTCCTCACTTCCCCAATTTCTGCTGTAATGTCCTAGGCTAGGGGATTATAAAGAATATATTTGGAATATTCCAAGAAGGAAAGAGGAAGGTTGTGCACAGCGAAGTAAATGTGCATAACCCTCATCCTAAGAGAGGTTATTCTAAGAGGATAGGAGGAATAAATATAAAGAATTAAATTAATTAAAAATATGACAGGAATGTATCTAAATACTGTAAAAGTAATTTCTAAATGTTATGTGCATGCAAAAATTATAAAAGTCATTTAATAAAAATGAAATCAAAATCATTTGCCTGCTTGTAAGCAACAATACACACATACACTTCATATATATATATATGTATGTATATATGTATGTATGTATGTATGTACACACAATTATATTAATTACAATGATGATGTAACTTTAAACCAGCAATATTTATTTGAGTTTTTACATGAGGCAGCAGTCTTATTTTCTTATAGATTTTTGCATTCTATTAGAATGATGGGATTTTTTATATATGCAGGAGAGTGAATCACCAATCATTAGGCCATATAATTAATTTACTTAAAAAAATACCTTTTAGAAAAAAGATATTTTGTTGATAACATCTTTTTAATTTTTCATCTCACTTTTTCTGGGAGTTAAGTTCCATGGAAGCTATTGATGCTTGTTTCTAAGTAATTAGATAGTTATACTAAATGGAATAAATGGACGAATCATTAAAATTGGTTAGGAATTTTAAGACTCTTATGTAACCAATGAACAACACAGTCACTTTCACTATTTTTTGGAGATAGCAAATGGCAGAAAATAGAAGCTAATGTCTATACTGTGTTGACAAACAATTTTAATAGCTTACTAAATACAGCCTAGATAGATGTTAAAACACTAAGTCAAATATGAATATATCAAATATTTTCCCGTTAAAAGCTAAGACCTTTTGTTTAGGGACAACAAGTTTTAATTAAGCAGAGTCAGTCCTGACAGGTCAGCAATGGAAATATTACATTCAAAGTTAAAGGTAAAACTGCCAATTTACGCATCAATTGGATTCACTTGTCAACTTAAGCCATAATGTTTGGTTTTAAGTGTAGTGTGTGAGCTCTGCCACTTTAGCTTGTAAATTATATAAACCATGATTTATTGTTTAGTCAGTTGTGGGATATTCAACAAATCAAATTTAAGCACATAATATTTTAGCAAAGCAAGAATAAGATGAAATAAGGAGTACATTTATATAAAATTAGTATAGACTTGTGAATATGAAAGCAGTCCTCCATCCTACTCTATAGAACTTTTATTTTTAATACAATATATATTTGGTAGTAGTTCAAGCTATCTTGGTACATTTCATGAAATGATATATGAAGCTTGGTATATGACAACACTATGAAATGAAAATACTATTCTTTCAGAAGAAACAATAAATCATGAGATTCCAGAATCTACTAAAGATGCTCCAGATGTTAATTTGGCTGCTAACCCAGATGAAAGTAAACTTGATCCAAGTTCGGATGATGAAGATACGTAAGTTATTACAACAGCTGGATGTATAACTTGGCCCTTTGAAAAGTTGTTCATACAATCTTTTGTTCAGCACACATTTTTTAACTAACAGCCTAGATTTTAATATCTGTACACAAAAGCTGAGAATGACAATCATGTCAAATACATGTATTGAAACAAAACAATAAATTAAAATACTGCCAATCAGAAACAAGTTCTATCAGCCCACCCACAACTGAACTCATGTTTTAATATAAGTTTAACTGAGGATGAATAAATTGATGATTGAATCAAAATATGAGTGATTAGTAAGCTGTTGCGATGGGTTACATTTTACAGTTATCTAATCAATTCCCAACTGCAGCATTCAAAATTAATTGTATGAATGGGCTTATAAAACAGTACACTGCACATAGATAATTCATCTAGATAATAAATTCCACTAAGATAACACTGCATGCCCATTGTTTATTAGTTGGGTGGAATTGTATGGAGCTATGAATTTGGATAACTAAAGGCCCTCACAGTGACACTGTATCACTCTAGTTTTCTATTTACAATGGATTCAAATATATACACCAATAATAGACTGCTATAGAGATGTGATATTGTTTATTGAATGGATCTATTAGTGCATGTCTTTGTATAAATATCATTTTGACAATTCTGCCCAAATCATAATCCTTTCAGATTCTGCATTCAATAAAGCCTGTTATATAGATCTTATGAAGTGCTACCCTCTTTGTAAACGTCGTGTTTTGATAATTTAATAAAATTAAACACTATTTTTTTGTCTTGTCCAGAAACTTTGAAGAATCTGAAGATGAACTGAGAGATGAGCTAGTGGAATCTTTAGAAAATGTGGTAACATCTCTAGAGGAGGAAATTTCAAAAAGTCCAGTTGAATCGGCAAACCTGGAACAACAAAAACAATCTACAGACGGTAGCAAATTTAGTAAATCTAATGAGAGTTTGGAAAATAATAATGACTTGGCTGGAGAAAAACAAAGTGCAATCAGTTAACACATTCTTGGGTAATAAATACTTAAGAATTAATAATAACCAATTGTATACATGTTAAGACCAGAGTTTAGAAAGTGGGTGCTTAATATTTTCGTTATAAATTTTACACAGTAGCCTAGCATACCAAAGTAAAAATCTCTAGAGCTGGAATTCTTCTCTCTCTTGGTTTGTATATATTTCTTTGCCATTAATAAACTGTCAGTTTAGAGATACTTTCAAGGATGCACCTCAATAACCAAATTTATAACACCAATAAATATAGAGCTTCACTACTCATCACGTTTCATTTTTTGGATGAAAACAGATCTTAACTTAATCTAGATCTAATTCTCAATAAAATGGTAAACCTGGATCTGGGCTGGACTACTTCTTTTGTTGGCGAGGGAGCTTAAGTATTTGAATTCTCCAATGGAAGAAATATATCTCAGTATGACAGCAAAAGTTAAGATTATTTTAACCTAATTTCGTTGAATGTACTAATTTTATAAGTGGGGAATTCAGTTCTATATGCCTCAGCAATCCTTTAAAAAAAACCAAAACATATATAAATTGATTTTTCTGAGGTCATTATCATATATGCTATCTGACAGCTTCAGATAATGTACAATTTGGATGGTTTCAAAGGACACATTTTTCAATAAACATTATTTTGACTGTTGATCTGTAATGAAGTTTTAGGTATTCAATCTTGGATGAATTATATAGAATAGATTATGGGAAGAATTAAAATGATGAAATAGATTTAAGACTTTATACAATTAATTCATTAAAAGGTATGTTCAATGCTATTATGACAAGAATTAGGTAATCACTATTGAACATTGGATATTTTGTGATAATTTTTGGAAGATTAAGTGGGACCTTAAATACTATGACATTATAAAATAAAAATCTGTCAAAGAAATGTGCTCTATCAGGATATCTTCAGTATTTAAAGATTAAAATCTTTATTGCACTATAGAAATGTAGAACATGTATAATTTGTAGTGCCATAATAACTCAAGTATGTCATATATTTATAAGCAAAATAATTTATTTAAATAGCTGCTCTACAGATAATAGGAATGTTTTCTCAAATTCTTGATCAGCAAACCTCTTCACAGATTCACGAGCACTTTGTCTGATCTGCAGCTTTTTGGCAGGAGATAATGAAAAGATATGAGCCATAGAGTCTGCATAGCCATCTTCATCTTCTGCTAGAAATCCAGTAGTATTTCTTTCATAGGGTACCACAATATCTAATTTTGGGCCTCCAGAATTGTGAGCAAGAATAATTGTGCCAGCTGCCATACATTCAACAATTCCTATAAGACATAGAACAGATTGCTGTTAATACTGTGGTTCTTTCATTCTTTCTTAATCAAGAATGCCATTCTTTATTGCAACTTTGCATAGAAAAGAAAAGGCACAATTTAGACTCCTATTTTTTCTGATTTTAAAGTAGCACATGTCCCTCTTGCACCAGAAAAGTGGTGCAAATTTGAAAACAGCCAGGTAAAGAATGCTTTCTAAAAAATAGTCATCAGAGTACATTTCTGTTTGTCCTAAGATTCAAGTCCTGATCCTGCAGTCACAAAATCCAAGTAAATTACTCAGAGGAAATTTAAAGACATGTCTCCTTGACTGGCAGCTCTTGCTTCAACAGTAAGGGGAGACCATGGACAAAAGAAGCTTTATCCAGCTTTGGCAACATTTACAGTCCTATCTGAAGAACAATGCTGTGGCAACAGTAAATCCTGCACTCTGTACCTTTGAAGACAACGCAGAAGCTACAAGAGATACAGAATGTACTGTAGTGTCTAGATTGAGTAGAAGAACTTGGTAGGGCGGAGTAACACTATTTTGAGGCCCTACTATTGGTTGCTAATAAGCCTGAGTTCAATTCAAATGTACTGGATGTATTCTTATATGAACATTGTGTTTATATACTGAACTGATCTAATATTGGTTACTTCTCAGTTTGCACAATTGGGGCAGGCTATAGATACTATTAAATAAATTTCAGAGAAATATTCAATATGTTGCAGCATACTAGTGTACCTCTCCTATCAAACATTTCACTGTTATGGGTTTCTGGAACAATTGCCTCTTACTTGTTGGTCTTTATGTCTTATTTAAAATTCCTAAGTATTCAGTTTCAGTATTTAAGAGAGCTGACAATTTGGCCATGAATATCAAAAATATTAAACAAATTTCAGAGTTAATCATGTATAATGTTTATGACATTATGTGAATCATAACAAGTATTATTTGCTACTTTTTAGGACTATGAGTGAAGAGAGAAAACCTGAGATAATCACATAAAATCTTGATGAGAATACAGTATCTGGTTATTAATAGCAAGTATTCATGGCAGTTTATATACAAGGACCATTTTAGGTCAGGCAGTATAGTGAATCACCATGTCAATTTGAGGTAATATTGAGGAGAGTATGCCATATTGATCTGAAAATGCAAATTAAATCTTAATTACACAATCTATTTTACTGACCAAAATTTTCTAAGTAGCAGTTTATAGAACAGACACAAAAATACCTACCAATTCCAAAATGTTCATTCCACATGGTGTGAAGCCCAATAGTTGCATCAGCCAGATGCCTCTTTAGTTCTTCGAATGGAATATTAATTTTGAATTCCACCTTTTTTTCAATGCCTAACTCTAGACAGAGCTTCTTAAGTTCATCTACACGCTGGTTATCTTCTAGGTTACGACAGCCCCCAATCAAAATAAGCTTTGGCAATAGTTGCTGTCCTTCAGTTTTTGCCAACAATTTAGCAAAGGCTCTAATCTGCAGGGAGTGGTCTTTCTCTGGCCTGAATTGGCTTATAGAAACAATTGTTGGTTTTATAATCCTGCTTTCTTCTTGTAGTGGAATATCCAGGAAAGTCTGTACATCACAAGGTGGATACACAATGCTTGTGCGGTCGCTACACCTCCAGAGGGAAAGAATGTGATTGAGAGTCCATGTAGAATTAACCATGACAGTGTCACTACAAGAACCAACTAACCCATATACGGACGCAAAAAAGTAATAATATACAAGTTTCATTTTACTTAAAAGGGGATTTTTTGTGATAATGGCTGCATTATTAAATTGCGCATGCTGATTTCTGACCACGGAAAGCATATCAGTACTGATTGTAGGATAGTGAACATAACATCCTATTCTGCAACCTCCCAGATATTTAAAGAGAGGAAGTGTGAATGCATAACCCATGGAGTCAATGTAAATATCTGGGATACACTTTGTAAGAGCTTCCCAGCCAAGAAACAGAGATCCTAAGCTCTGACCCAACAGAGTGAAATATGGATAACAGGAAGCTTCTACTAAGTGGCGCCTATTCAAGAACACGAACTTCACAGGATATTTCAGTCTGATGTTGAATCGCCTGTATGCACCTTCAAGAATATTCTCAGCTGTAGCACCAGTATCACCCGTGTAGACAATATAGGAGGCATCCTTGTACCTGGAAATAAAGTTTTCCTATTAAAATATTTCAGATGCAGACAACATTTTGTTCTCTTTTTGGCCAATTTTAAATCCACAGCTTAATGCTATATAATACCTGGATATTTAAAAGTCACTCCCAACAGCTTTCCCTATCAAGCTCTGGAGAAGCTCCCCCCTCCAAAAAAATTAACAAATGAAGGGACTACATGAATGAAGTTATGAGTAATTAATCTAAGTAGCTCCCAGCTACAAAAATCCCTTGTTGATTGCTAGTCTTTTTATTTACAAATCTTTTAAATGAGGAAATATGATTAATTATACTGTCACACTACCCTCCATAGCATAGTTCTATAGTTGGTTTCTTAAGAAGAAATTATATGCTATATCAGCTCCAATCCATTTTAGGGCATCACACAAGTTTTTATAAGGCCCACCTCACAAAAGGGATAGAGACAGACAGACAAATGTTTGTAAGTGTGTATGTTCTAAATTATATTTTAATCATATATGTTAAAATAAATTCTAAATTAGGTTTGTGACAATGTATACCTAAGCATGGTCTTAGGGTTTTTCCTTAAATGTATTCACTGTTGTCTGAGAATGGCCTCATGTGATATACTACTAAAATGTTCATTGTCGTGACCTTTAACTGGGTGAAATAATGGTAATTGCTGTATAAAAGCCATCATGGGACATTGATGGGTTACAACAGCTTTGAGGGAGATTTCCCATTGTCACTCAAAATAAACTTTTGTTTTCAATTTCTACTTCAGTGTTGGGCATGGGCACACGAGGCAATGAACTTAGTGTTGGGCTGGGACAGCAATAGGGCAACCAGTTTTTAATCAAGGTACCTCAAATGGGCTAACTTACAAATTGTGTCCAAAATCTGGGACCTGTGACTCTCAAGGGAATGAAATTTGGGGAAGTTTTGGCTGCTTCAGTGCTGCTACTGCATTGCTGTTGCGGTCACATGATCTTCATTTTCAATGTTCTGTGACAGTTTCCCAACCAGCTCACAATCCCTTGTTCCCTCTCCCATCTAGCATCAGTCATTTAGTTGCCTGGAGGGGAGGGGATTTCCAATGCTCCCTGCCAGATTCCCACAAGAAGTCAGAAGTCACTTTTACACCCACTGGTTTTTTTTGCCTGCCCTTGGTTGTTCTATTTCTCTATTTAGGTAAGGAAATGTGTTTGAAACAATGACCCAACAGAGTGTGAGTTGTCTAGTTAATTATATACATTTGATTCAAAACTGAACTACTCTTCAATATCTTTATCAGTATTCTTCAATATCTTCATCAATGATTTAGACAAGGGGCTAGAAGGGGAACTCATCAAATTTGCAGATGACACCAAGCTGGCAGGAATAGCCAATAATCCAGAAGATAGGCTCCAAATACAAAAGATACAATAATACAGCTAAGCATGAAAATGTGTTTACTTACTTTTTCTGTAAAGCTCTCAAAGCACACCATAGCACTCTTTCTCCACCACCACCAGCATTACAATATGGATGGAAAAATGCAACTACAAGAGGCCTTTTCCCATCATTCCCTGGAGACATTAGCAGATTTCTCCGTCGTTGAAGCCAGAATCGTAAACCACAGAGTAGAAGCAACAGACAGAGAAATAAACCTCCACTTAATATCATGGCAGGTATAAACAATGAATAGAGCAATCTGGAGGGGAAAAAAAAGATGGAACATTGAAATATAGCCTTAACATGCCGTACGGAGCTCTGGAAACTATTCAGAAACTTAGAAAAGATAAACAATGCTTGAAATGATTGTATTCTCATTAATAACATACATTAATGCTGTCATCTGTTTAAATAAATCAGCCGTGAGGGCCAAAGTGCAAGAACACCATCCACAGAGCAGAACATAAATTTTACAAAAAAGGTAGAAAAAGAAAATCATTTTATTTGATCCCCTATTAAGAAATGTATTTGTTATCTCACCAGTTATCATAAAGGGGTATTCTCCTACACAGATGGAGAAGATCAGTGGCAACTCTTTATTTTAGCCAGCTTTCAAAACCAGTACATATCCACAGATTTTATAGGTTCAACCATACTGCATAATATATTTTTTATCAAGAAACCATCTACTGTACTATGTAAGGGCTACCTGTAGAGTTGGTCTACAGCTTTTATATGTATTCAGCAATGTAGCTGTGACAAGAGAATGGGCTTTTCAGGTCTGTGTATGTTTAAATATAGCATCAAGAGATTGAGATTATTATCTCAAAAGGCTATGAACATCCTAATACTCCCACTTCCTATTTTCCCCACAACATTTTGTCAAGTGAGCTGGGCTGCGGAAAAGTAATTGGTCGTCACCCAGCCAGCTTTCATGCAGAAAGGAGGCCTAGAACTACAGCTTCCTAGTTTTCTGGCCCAGCACCTTCACCACAACACCAAAATAAATGATGATATCGACTTGCTCGTTTGTGTTCACAATGGAAAGGATTCGATTTCAAGGCATTCTCTAATAAGGGTATCTGAGAGGTTTATGCAAGACAGGTTGACTGACATGCAGATCTATCACTGTGATTGCTACTTACTCTTGAATCGAGATCCTCTGTTCTCAATGGTGGGAGCATCTCGGTAAAATGGTACGCCTTTCAGTGGAAAAGAGGCAAAAGGCTGATCTGCCAAATTCATACAGTTGAAGAATAAAAAAAAGGAGCACGAAGCAACTTGGCGTACCATTTTGCCTTTCTTTGAGCAGTAGGTTGCACTTATTGGCTTAAGTCTCTTTCGCATCAATTTTTAGCTTTTAGAAGAAAAATGCAAAACGCCCTACAACACCTATATACAGCTGGGCGAATAAATCAGACTATGAGAGGTTTCCCTGCAGTTTCCGCTTCACGATTAAAACGCTACCTCGGCAGTTTCAAGTAGGTAGTCCTCGCATTTGATGATAGGAATGGAATCTGGCAAATTAAATACCGCGATACATTTGTTACTCTTTAAAAATATCACAACGGCAACTCTCACCTGAAGAATTGATTGAACGGCGCCATTTTTTGGAAGGATCGTACCCTTCCTGGCCCGGAAGTCCTTGATCCGCCCGGACGCTCTAGTCACGTAATCACTATTCCCTTCTTAAACGGACTGTGGATGTGGGCGTGGATGTAAATCAGAGGCTGGGGAACTATGGCCCCTTTATGACTTGTGGACTTCAACTCCCAGAATTCCTGAGCCAGCCATGCTGGCTCAGGAATTCTGGGAGTTGAAGTCCACAAGTCATAAAGGGGCCATAGTTCCCCACCCCTGGACTGTAAATGAATGTTTCTGATCGTTGATAGCGTTTCATGCCGAGGGACGAAAACATGTAGACATACCTGTTTCCCATAACAAGACCTACGATCCTTTTCCGAAGAGCCAAAAGTCTCCTGCTGTTTCTATGACAAGGAAGATCGCCATCGGTGGAGGTTGCCATCGGTTGCCAAAACACCCACTTTAATGCAGCTGATAATGACACATGTTAGTCGGAAAAACTGCTATCAGACTCTTCCTAAATTTTGACTGCCAAGTCTTTCTCCTACAAAGTACGCTATGGGAGCCCCTCAAAAGCAGCCAATAACTAGCCAGAGATAACCCGCGCTAAAATTTGGAGTGCTTTCCTTGCATTGCTTGAAGATGATGGAAAGCAGCTCGTGAAGAAACTTGCGGTGAGGCATGAAAAAGAGCAGCTATTGGCTGGATAGATAAAATGCACGTATTAATCTGTAAAGCAGTCTTAATTAAGCAGTTCTTACAGCCACTTGGGTGAAAAAATCCTAACAATTTAAAATGAATCTGTTCAATAGGAATGAATTCAAATTTACACGGAGATAGTTTTCTTAAAATTTCGTTTGCACATATAGTTTTATTGATCGATTACAATTATATAACTAAATACAGTTAAAACTGGAGTGTTATTTTATAAACACACCGGTTTTATATAGGCTTATTGGAGTTACAGAATGAATTCATATCTGTTGAAGTCCACAAGGTGTTGCTACTTGATACTTTTCTAAAGCTCTCTTAAAACCTGTGTTTTCTGTAATTTTTAATTATTTGTGCTTACTTCAGTTTATTTTTATTTTATTCTTACATACCAGGGAACTTGACATGTGAGTTTAGAATGACAATATGGTGAAAATATAATTTGTGGCACTATTAACACTGCTGAACAGTATTTCATTATTACAGAGAAGAATCTCACTACTTTTGTCCAAAGTCTTCACAGGCTGATTTTGAAATAATTATATTTTAAAGGAAATTTTATTTTCTTTTTCTTCAAAATCCAGGTAGACTGTGGAAAAATTGACATGAAAATTATATCATAAGTCTCAACATGATTATTTCTCCCATGCGCAATCTTGATTTTTAAAATCTTATGCCATTTGTTTATAGGATTGTCCAATGCATGGCTTTTTCAACAGAAAAATGAGAAATGACTCCCTCAAGCATCTCAAAGATGCTTTTTTCCCCCCAAAGGCAACTGGATTATGTTTTTTCTTGAGGAAGAAATTTTTTTTCCCTTAAAGAAGATATTTCACTTCTCATCCAGAACTGATGAAACTTCCTGAAGGAAAAGCAAAATGTTGTCTTCAAGGAAAAAACATTTCTTCCTCAAGAAAACACATAGTCCAGTTGCTTTTTGAAAAAAACAAAACACCTGTGAGTCAATCATGACCTAGAATAGAATAGAATAGAATAGAATAGAATAGAATAGAATAGAATAGAATAGAATAGAATAGAACTGGAAGGGATCTTGGATCTTCTAGTCCAGCCCCCTGCTTGAGCAGGAGAACCTATACCAATGATGGCAGAGACTTTTAGAGACTGAGTGCCCAAAGTGTACTCATCAGGTGCTGGGTGGTGTGGCCCATTGGGTGGCTGTGGCCCATTGGGTGGCTGTGGCCCATTGGGTGGCTGTGGCCTATTAGGTGGGCGTGGCTGCAGTGGTAACGGCAGACTGGGACTAAAAAGTTCAATCAATCAATTCCAACTTTGCAAGATTTTTTTTTTCCACGAGAAGTTGAAATTGATTGATTGATTGAATCATTTTTTTTTGCACACGACGGCAGAGGTCTAAAGCGAAAAGGTTTTATAAAACCCAGCTGAAAGCCTAGGACTGGGGCAATGGCATGTGTGATCACAGAGATGGCTCTGTGTGCCACCTGTTTCATGTGTGCCATAGGTTCACCACCACGGACCTATACCATTTCAAACAAGTGACTGTCTAGTCTCTTCTTAAAAATCTCCAGTGATGGAGTGCCCACGATTTCTGAAGGCAAGCTGTTCCACTGGTTATTTGTCCTTGTTGTTAGGAAGTTTCTCCTTAATTCCAGGTTGCTTCTCTCTTTGGTCAGTTTCCAACCATTGTTTCTTGTCTTCCCTTCTGGTGCTTTGGAGAATAGTTTCATCCCATCTTCTTTGTGACAGCCTTTAAATACTGGAATACTGCTATCTTGTCGCCTCTGTTCTTTCTTTTCTTTAGACTAGCCAAACCCAAGTCCTGCAACCGTTCTTCATATGTTTTAGTCTCCAGGCCTTTGATCATTTTATTTGCTCTTCTTTGAACCTTTTCCAAGGTCTCAACATCTTTTTTGTAGTATGGTGACCAAAACTGGTTGCAGTATTCCAGGTGTGGGCTTACTAGGGCTTTATAAAGCGGTACTAATACTTCACATGATCTTGATTCTGTGCCTCTATTTATACAACCCAGGATTGTATTAGCTTTTTTGGCTGCTGTTGCACACTGCTGGCTCATAGTCAAGTGATCAGCCACTAGGACTCCAAGGTCCCTCTCACAGTTGCTGTTCTTGAGCCAGGTCTCGCCTAATCTGTACTTAAACTTTTGATTTTCCTGCCTAAATGTAAAACTTTGCTTTTTTCCACACTAAAACTCATTTTGTTGGATAAGGCCCATTGTTCCAGTTTGTCAAGATCTTTCTAGATCCTGAGCTTGTCTTCTGGGGTGTTGGCTATTCCTGCCAGTTTGGTATCATCTGCAAATTTGATGTTCCCCTTCTATTCTTCAATATCTTCTATTAATGAAAATATTGAAGAGTACTGGGCCTAAGATGGATGACTATTTCCATAGACACCTCCTTCAAGCACTTTGAAATCTCCAAGTGGATACCATTCTACAAAGGAATTATTGAGTCTGTCATTTGCACCTCTGTAACTCTGGTTTGGAACTGCAACGAATGAAACAAGACAGACATAGACTTCAATGAATAATTAGAACAGCAGAAAAAAAAATTGCTACGAGCCTGCCTTCCATTGAGGACCTGTATATGTCACAAGCAATAAAGAGAGCTGTAAAAATATCTATAGACCCCCCTGGACATAAACTATTTCAACTTCTTCTCTCAAGATGACACTATACAGCATTACACACCAGAACAACTAGACATAAGGACAGTTTTCTCCTACAGGCCGTCACTCTGCTTAACAACTAATTCCTACAACACTGTCAAACTACTTAGTAAAGCTGCATTACTAGGGTACACCTCATCTTTCCTATTACCTATCATTTGATGTCTATAACTTTGTTGCTTGTATCTTACAATTTATATTGTTTTTTAGTATCCTAGTATGATTTATGTTGTTTGCTTAGCTAGTATTCTATGACTATCACTAAGTGTTGCATCATAATTTATGATGAAGTGTTGTATTTTACAATTTATGATGAATGTATTTTCATGTTGTTTATGATTAATCACTTGAATTCTATTCTATTCTATTCTATTCTATTCTATTCTATTCTATTCTATTCTATTCTATTCTATTGACCTAAAAATACATATACAATTTCTAAGGACTTTCCAGCATTTGGGGAAGAGACTAAGGAAATAAGGGATGTGGTCGTATGATATATTGCAGGATTGAGTCAGGAAAAAGGGATGTCATGAGAGAAAAGACAGAGTTCAGTAGGAGACTTTCAGAAACATTGAAGGTAGTGAAACTGGTTGAACAATGGTTACTGGAAGGGGATGTATTGGGAATGATAAATGGCAAGGTTACACAAAGTTTTGAAGGATATGTTTATACAAATTCTTTCTAGCTTCTGATCCTTTGAAATGTATCTATTTTTGGAATTGCAGATTGCAATATATGTATCTGAATTTAAGGAAGGAACCAGTTGATTTCTGCTGTTCAGCAGAACAAATTGTCCAAAAGAGAAGTAGCTTATCTACCCAGGAAAAATGGGGAAAAGATCAGAGAATAGTCCTACATTCAGTGAGGCTCATAGAGATGCTTGACCAGTAGTTTTCACAACTTCATATAGTATTAGGGGTAAGGATAAACTGGTTTTTTTTTCCTAAGAAGGAAAACCCAGTGCAACAACAACAACAACAAAAAATTGGCTCTCCTAATTTGAATTGTTTTCTTGGCTAGAATTTTAACCTCTACTTGTCTTTCATTTTATATTTTATATAGAACAAATGACTTTAACTTTTTACAGTATTTTTTCAATTATTTTTCAATAGAATTCTTTATTGGCCAAGTGAGATTGGACACGCAAGGAATTTGTCTCCGGAGCATAAGCTCTCAGTGTACATAACATGCAACAAGTGATAAATCATGATCATAATCATAAAATACATTCACCATAAATCATAAGATGCAACACTCAGTGATAGCCATAGGATACTAAATAAGTATTCAGCATAAATCATACTAGGATACTAAGTAAAACATTTAATATAAATCGTAAGATAAAAAAACCAAAGTTATAGTCATAAGATAAGAAAATAAGTAATAAGAAAGATGAGAAGGATAATAGTAAGACAGCCCTACTAGTTGTTTGACAGTGTTGTGGGTCCTCAATGGAAGGCAGGCTGATAGCAATTGTTTTTTCATGCAATTCTAACTATCCGTTGAAGTCTATGTCTGTCTTGTTTGGTTGCAGTGCCAAACCAGACTGATATAGAGGTGCAGATGACAGAATCAGTAATTCCTTTATAAAACTGTATCAGCAGCTCCTTGAGCAGTCTGAGTTTTCTGAGTTGGCGCAGGAAGAACATTCTTTGTTGTGCTTTTTTGATGACATTTTTTATTTTACGTGTCCATTTTAAGTCTTGGGATATTATACAACCTAGAAACTCGAAAGTCTCTACTATCGACACTGTATTTTCTAGTATTAGAAGAAGTGGTAGAATAGGAGGGCTTCTCCTAAAATCTACTATCATTTCTACAGTTTTGAGTGTGTTCAGTTCAAGATTGTTCTGGCCACACCATAAGGCTAGTTGTTCAACTTCCCGTCTGTATCCGGATTCATTGTTGTCTCAAATGAGATCAATCACTGTTGCATCATCATCTGCAAATTTCAGTACTTTAACGGAGGGATCCTTTGAGATTCAGTCATTGGTATAGAGAGGGAAGAGAAGTGGAGACAGCACACAGCCCGGGGGGGGGGGGTTGTGCTAACTGTACAGGTATCTGATGTGATTTTGCCGAGCTTCACCTGCTGCTTCCTGTCTATTAGAAAGCTTATGATCCACTTACAAGTGTGGTCACGCACATTAAAAATGCATGCACATTTAAAAAATTGTATTGTTGTGAAAAAAGAGATACGGTACTTCTTTTTACAGTGGGATATTTTATTTCAGCTACCGTGATTTTAGCTTCAATTTGCTGAATGATTTGGAATATAGTATAAGGCAGGGGTAGGCAACCTTGGCTCTTTTATGACATGTGGACTTCAACTCCCAGAATTCCTGAGCCAGCCATGCTGAGGGGAAAGAGAGAGGTTTCCAAGCTGAGCCATGCTGGCTCAGGAATTCTGGGAGTTGAAGTCCATTGGTCAATCAAGATGGCAGCATTTGTAATGCATGTCTTCCAGACTCAGAATGGATTTTCCAGATACAGCAGTCAGATCATTCTTGTAGCAAAGTTAAAATTTCTTTGCTTTAAGAAATGCAGTTATTTATGTTTACCTTTCTGCTCAGTGAGCATTCAGAATTAATGAAAATAATATGGAAGTTTAAATGGAACTAATATTAAAGCCAGTTAACAATTAAAAACCTGGAAAAAGAGACCCATCTTTATATTTTTTTTCAGTGCTGAACAAAAAAGCAATACACAGAATTTGAGAGATTGTACCCCATAGCTTGGGAGCACTGCAGAAAGCCATCCTTACTTGATTTTGAGAGCAACATTTTCACCCGCAAATCTAGGTTCAGTTGTCCAGGTTTATAAAAGGAGAGACAGTTCCTTCCATCAATGGGCCCTAAGTCATTTAGGTTTTATAACTGCAGATTTTTCAGTACAGGCCATGGTGAAAATGAGTTTTGGTCAGAAGTGGCATATTTCTTTCCTAATTTTATTGGGGGAGGGTAAATAAATGGACAGTGAACTGTTGTTGCCACTACTTCAAAATAATTAAGACGGAGTTCTTTTACCGAAGGTTATTTCTCTTATTAGTGTTTCTTCCAGGAAGGGAGAAAAATACATCTCATTTACTGAAAGGACTAGTTTGTTATAAGCAGTTAAAGCTTATAACAAACACTCTGTGAACAAATAATATAGACAGAAATTGTGTCCATCCAGAGGTCTAGAAAATTATCCTTATTTATAGAACAATGGTTTAATTTTTCACAGAGGTCACCAATCTATTTTTAGTATCTATTTTCCTGTGTCAGCTTCCTCTCTCTACTCTTTTAAGTTGACTTTAATGCACTTAAATGCTTTACTTTTGCAAGCAGTCTGTCATTGATGACAAGGGCCTCATATGTTCCTTGTACTTGTTATCAGCCTTGCTAAATTTTACACGCAGTAAAAGATAATAGTCACTCCCAGCGCTGACTTTATTACTGCACAGAATAAACCTGCTTGTCAACTCGTTCCTGTGTTCCTGGATTTGTTCACACTGGCGAAGAAGAACATCTGACACAAACTTTGCCATACTTAGTTTCACAGTAATAGGGCAAATATAAAATTCTGAAAGGCTGTGAGACACGATACCTGACAATTCATAGAAAGATTAAATGACTAGCTTCACACATCCATGATTTGCTCTATTTGTAGTGTTCAAAGGTCACTAGTGGTTAAGTTCATAAGTGATGCTAAGCTATGGATGAGGTTTATAAACCACAGTTGAATTTACACAGAATGCTCAGATAAAACTGAACAAACCATGTTATAAATTATAATGCTACAGGCAAATCAGTCATCAGCTAGTGATGTTGTAATGGAGCAGAATTTCACAAAGTAGTTGCTGCAATATAATTGAAAATAAAAAGTTGTTAAAGAGGACATGTCAAAGAGAAGATCACTTGCAGTCTTTTTAAAAGGTTTCCTTCATATAGCCATCAGATGAATTGCAGTCTTACTGTATATGCCTTAAGCTAGGATCAATTTTTAATGAGGTTTTATTTAACAGGTCTCATGTCAAGATTAGTTTTTCTCATTTGCCAAGCATTAAAGGGCATTACTGAGTGAAGCACAGAAGGATAGACTAACTGTAGTCAGTTTGCTTCAGATTTACACCTCCTCTCAAATATGTTCTCTAAATATATTGCATATGTTTTATAGTGTAACATAGTGGATAGATGTATAAATCAATCCAAACTAGCAGTTTTGGTTTATTGCCTCTGTTACAAGCTAACTATTGTAACCAACAAGTAATTCTTGTCTTATCACTTGGCTGATAAGGGAAGGAACAAGTCAACATCCTCTTATCTGAGCGATTTAACTAAACAAATAATGTTTGCTTTGTTAGGCAGTTTTGGTAATTTGGAGAAACCCAACAACTAGGGAATAGACTAAAGATGTTCATAACAAACAAATTTTTATAACATGTTTATCATTCCACTTATTTATAGAGCTGTTCTTGATCTATGAAAGACAAGCTTTTAAAGTTGCAATTGTGACTTCATATAAAGCGAATTCATTATAGTTTATTACACTTTCAGTCATTTCTTTGATTTCCGTCTGAAATCAAAACTGGACTCTAACATGAAAATCTTCCCTGTTTATTAGTATACATTATATGTTCATGCTGATTCTTGACTATTTGCAGAGCTCTTAGTAGCAGTAGTAATTATTCCAGAATTTAATACATCATAATTCACTATATTTTTTCCTTGAACAAATTGTAGGCCCAAGGAAAATGGTCAACCTTACATTGAAATTCAGGAAAATGCAATTGCTTTAAATGTACAACTTATGGCTGCCTCTCTGCACAAGAAGCCTTTGTTTTTTAAAAAATAAAAGGGCCACAGACAAAGGAGAATTTATGAAACCAACAGCTGGGATAAACAGGTGTAAACGTTCAAAGAGGTTCCCCCCCCCTTTCTCTATGGTGATATATGTCATCATCAACCAGCATTGCTCCTCTGGATTCTACATAGATTAATGGGTCAATCTTTGTTCAAAATAATTAATGGTCACATCAAAACACGAAACAAGGACAAAGGAACATCAGAGTGTTTCAGCCTCTGGTCACCCCATAACAGACCTCAAGATCAATGTTTTGGAAAAGTGGGAGTTCAACAACACTTGTTGGGTAAGAAATACTGTACACCACAGGTTTTGAAGAAATCCCAGAAAGTCTCATCAAACACAATCGGTTTTTAACAAATTGCAATTGGCAATTGATAAATTACTTGTAACCTGTAATTACAAGCACAGGTAGTCCTTGACTTATGATCACAAAATTCCTGCTGCTAAGCGAGACAGTTAAATGAATTTTGCCCCATTTTATGACTTTTCTTGCCACAGTTGTTAAGTGAATCACTGCAGTTGTTAAGTTAGTAACATGGTTGTTAAGTGAATCTGGCTTCCCCATTGACTTATCAGAAGTTCACACAAGGTGATTGCATGATCCCGGAACACTGCAACCATTATAAACATGAGCCAGTTGCTAAGCAAGTGCCTGAATTCTGATGAAGTGACGCTGGGGATGCTGCACCAGTCAGAAAGGTGAAAAATGATCATGTCACTTTTTTCAGTGCCGTTGTAACTTCGAACTGTCACTGAATGAACCGTTGTAAGTCGGGGACCACCTGTAGTCTGCATCTGTGTCACCAACCTGCCTTTCCTTTTGTTACTTGGAAAAAGCTAAGTGTGAAAAATAAATGAAGTTTTCAGGAAAAGGGACATCTGAAAATAATAATAAAAAAATCCCTTTTTCCATCTTTCAGATATTGAGAGACAAATACTTTACTTAATATTAGTATTAAATCATTAGTATTTGGTATTAAGATAGAGAGAGCCAGCATGGTATAGTGGTTAAATCATCAGGCTAGAACAGTGGTTCTCAACCTTTTTAATTGCCGCGACCCCCAACCGGTCGTAAGTCGAGGACTACCCAACCAATCGTAAGTCGAGGACTATCAAACCGGTCGTAAGTCGAGGACTACCCAACCGGTTGTAAGTCGAAGACTACCCAACCGGTCGTAAGTCGAGGACTTTCCCTGCCCGGGAGCGCCGCACATGGGTGGTGCTGCCCCCTGCACCGGCCGAGGCATAGCTGGCAAGCGGCAGAGAGGGAGCAGGCCGACCACCGGCTGGGCCACCAACTGGCCCAGTCCAAGGGAGGTAAGGCACCCACCGGGCCCCACACGTGCCAGCAACCCTCCCTGCGCCCGCCGGCCTCCCACCTCCCACCCCTGGCCCTCTTTTACTTACATTTTTAGTAGTTGCTCAGCAGGGAGGGGTGGAAACTTCCAGACAGCTCGCCTTCGTTGCAGACAACTTGCAGCACCGTTTGCAGACTGGGGCTTTTGGTGGCTCAGCAGGGCAGAGACAGCCTGGACAATTCCTATTGGCTTTTGAAAGCCAATAGAATTAGACTCTATTCAAGAGAGTCTGTTTTATTGGCTTTCAAAAGCCAATAGAATAAAAGGGAGTAGCACAGCTAAGGAAAAGGGGAAAAAAATGGCGGACTGCGTTGTTTGGCGACCCCCGTGAAATGGTTGTTCAACCCAAAATGGGGTCGCGACCCACAGGTTGAGAACCACTGAGCTAGAAGCTGATAGTCCACCTTAGGCATGAGTCACTGGGTGACCTTAGGCCAGTCATTCTCTTTCAGCCCTAGAAAGGAGACAAGGGCAAACCGTTTCTAAAAAAAAAAAAAAACCTCGCCAAAAACCCTGCAGTTTCTAGGCAGTCTCCACGAACTAGACACGAACAGAAAAAACACAACCACTAATATTTAAATATTTTTATGGTCACTGGATAAAACGTATGCAGGCAATTTCCTGCAGTAAACTTGTTAAATTCCAAATTAGATTAATAAAGGACAAGCCCCTTCATATGATCAGCATGTGGCTTTTAATTCCTGACTGCTTTTGCTTTTCTCATGGTATACATTGTAGCAGTACTGACAAGGGAATGCTTGGCTTCCAGAACGTATTCAAATATTTTGACAGAAGACATTTTAAATTAGAGACATACACAGTAAGTAGAAATATTGATAAGACTGGTCAGATTTCTGGTATGTGTTTCATTGTGAATAAGCTGTGTCATTTATAATTGGTTGATGTTGTAATTCTGTATAGGTTTTTGGCAATACGTATCATTGGGTTTAGCCAGAATAAACATATACAGGATCAAATTGCAATATTTGGTTAAAAAAATGGGGACATTGCAGGATTGCTGCAAAGTAGAAAATCATTTGAAGGCTAAATATGCTCTTCTTGTACTCCTAAGGGAAGAGTAATAGGAAGCCACAGAAATAGATATTTTATAATTTCAGTAATTTCCATTTATATTTTATAAGTGCATTGCATTATTTCCTTTGAAAAATGGAAAGGAAGTGACATTTTTGTTTTAATATCCATGGTTCATTGTAATTCTAGAAAAAAATAGGAGTGAAGACAAGTTTCTGGAACAGTTGTCCTATCCTCTAGAAGATTAGAATAAGAATATAATTGTATGAGACAGAAGTTAACAGTGGTTTAATAATTATTAATTAATAAAGTACTGTTGCTTAATAAACTATCACACTAATGCATGTACTATGGTTTATAGTTAAAATAGATAAGTCCCTCAAAAACTACCGTACTAAGGCAGAAATACCTATATTTATAATTAATATAAAATATGAACCTAATATTACTCTTCAATAATGCTAGACTTTTATGACCTTTACTCACTCTGTTATACTTGTATTAATGTTTTCATAATTGACTCCTGTTTTAAAATCACAGGCATAGCAACATTTTGTGGTAGTGATTAAGAATCCATTTAGATTCACACACATGTACTGTAGAACTTTTAATGTTGCGTTTCATTCCTCCTTAGGCTTATAAAATTCTTTATGTAGGCCTGTTGGATTTAGCATTCTTTTATATGCATTGTCCTAAATTTTTAGACATAATCTTAGATTTACATAATTTTAATTCTTGTCCATTGTTTTGTCCTTGTATGTTCATTCTCCAGACAATTATGTTATATTTTAGTTTCTTTCCTGCACATGTTAGAATCAAAGACAGTAAACTTTTGAATATGCATTTGGGCTAGAAATTCAGTTTGTAAAATGGTGCATAATGATATGCATTGTGGTTATTTAAAGGCCTGTGCTCTCTATACGTTGCTAAATTGTAATTTCTCTTTCTTAATTTTTGGTCATATGGTGGGGACTGCTAGAGGTTATAATCCAACTTTATCAAGCCCAACAGAGGTAAAAAAACAGATCTCCTGGGTGTTTTGGATTACTATCTTCATTCTCAATGCTTATATCAGCGGGGAATTATGAGTAAAAGATACAAAATATGGAGGGTTACATCTTTCGCAATCTTATCTTAAAACTGATAGAATGATAGTGAAATCCATGATTTATGAATTAATGTATGAAGCATAGCTTAGTGCAATATGTAAACACAAGTTACTGTGTTCTAACAAGCACTGGTTCTTTCCAGAAGAATGGACAACTTTAAGGGATGCATCTGTTGAAATTATTTTCTTACCACTTAGGCAATAGGAATCATAATTTCTCTGAATCTAAGCCAACAAACAAGTAATACTTTAATCTAAAATAAGATGATTCCTTCTCCTATTGAAATAGGATTAGCAGCCAGTTTGGCCTAAGGCACTAGGCTAGAAATCAAGAGACCATGAGTTCTAGTCCCATCTTAGGCATCAAAGCCAAATAATTGATTTGGGCCAATCACTCTCAGCTCAATCCACTTCACTCGTAGGGAAAATAGGAGGAGGAAAGAGTATTAGGTATGTTTGCCTTGTTGAGTTATTTGCAAAAATATAGGGGGGATTTTTGCTACCTGGATATGATAAGCCTAATGACAGAGCCACAATTATACTGCCTAAACAGGAGTCTCACCTTAATAATTATAGAAGAGGCATCCTGTTTTTAGAGAACTGTTTTAATGCATAAATACATCTGATCTATATTCTCTTATTAAACATCTTTTCCCATTCTTCAGTTTTATTTTGGTCTGAGGTTCAAATTACATTCCTTTTGTTTAGTGCCTTTTAAGAAGCTTTTGTTGTGAGAGGATCCAAAAGATTATGAAAAGGAGGCGTATTTGCTCCTTCAGGATTAGGCTAGCTGTATTCATGCTACAGTTTGTAAGGACTTTTTCTGTGATTATGTGGAAAAACTCTTCCTTTAAACTGAAATATGAATCAAAAGGGAGACATCAAAAACAAGGGAAAGTCTTCTTTATTCTACCTGAGGATGCTCTGATCTGAGGAGAAACTACAGATTTAGGAACATCAGGGAAGAATATTATCACAAAACTTTAGATAAGTATGCTGAGGGAGAGGGTAGAGATATTTGATGAATTTGGATTGAACTATGCAGTATTTGAGATAAGCAGAGAATGCATGGCCTTGTTGATGTTTAATGAAGTATGAGTTCAGCATCCTCAACCAGTATGGCAGATGATGAAGCATGCTGGGAAATGTAGTTCAGTGACATCGGCAGGTCCACAGGTTCCCTGCTTCTACTGTGTGCCTGCATCAATATTTACCTTATGAATATGCAAATAGCTGCAAACATTATTGTGCAACATGCCAATAAATCTGCCATAGTTTTATTTCAAAAGAAATTAAAACTGCTCCAGAGAGCTCTTTACTGACTGGAAAATTGGGGGAAATACTTTAGTAATGTGTTTGAAAATTGTTAAGAATCTTCTGAAAAGTTATCTTGCAACTCTCCTAAGAAAGTATAATGAAACCTTGCTGAAGTTGTGGCATGGGCAAAGGAAGCTTGTTTTGATAAAAGTTTAGGGAGCTTGATGTCTGGCTGTAGTGTTCTAATTAGCATATGCAAATTCAGAAGAATTTGCTGAAAGCAAACATCAATTGAATTTTGAAATAATAGCAAGCTTAATTTGATTCATTTAGTAAACTATGTGAAATGGAATTCTATATAGAGAATAAACTGTCGCAAATTCATGTTCTGAGATTTGCAAACATCAATTGAATTTTGAAATAATAGCAAGCTTGATTTGATTCATTTAGTAAACACAATGTGAAACGGAATTCTATATGGGGATTCATGATCTGAGATTTCAGAAGTCACGTCAGTGAGATAGGAGTAACTTGCAGCAAGAAAGAAAAAACTAGACAACATTTCCTCAGACCCTTTTTATTAGATAAATATAGTCCATAAAGTACCTTTGCTTGATATTTTCGTTCCTTCTGCATTTATTAGTAGGACTGATCACTTTTTATCACACAGCTTGCATTTTCTATCTGTCATATAGCAAAACTTCAATACCCTTTTCATATTTAAAAACTGATCTCTTTAAATCTGGATTCCCACTGTTTTGAACATGCTTTTGATGGAAGATGAAAGAAAGTTTGGCCAGTAGAGTTAATTATACATAGGATTGCCTCACCCAGGCCGTATTTGACAAGCTTGTGAAAGGCAGCCTTGGCTGAGGACACTGGAGAGCTATGTACAAAGATTAACTGTATTAAATGCCATTTTTCAATAAGTATGAGGCAGACAAAGGGTGGGGGAAAAATTAAACCTATTTGTAACCATGCACAGCGGAGACATAATCTATGGATATGGGAGAAGGCTAAAGTTTCATGTAATGATCTAACCAATCTGACCATCCAGAGAGTAGGGAGGGCAGAGGAGGAGGAATTTTTGCAATACCAAATGAAGCAACCACCGCTTTTTCATTTGACGGTCAGTACCATAAGGAGGTAGAAAAGCAAAGGAGAAAAGAAGAATGTCTCTGAGAACAAGCCAGTCCTCAGTTGCAATTCTAAACCACAAAAACGTTACTCTGGTTAATTTTTGTAAAAGGCAGTCTTCTAAAAACATGCATATGTTGCAAGATAATGAATGTTGTAGGCAAGGAGCTCTTGTGAAAACTAATGATGTATTTCCAAAAGAGAAAGACATTTTCTCCAGGGACTTGCCAGGAACACTGGACAGCAGTGACAGACAGGTGAGTGTACAGGGGCTGGAGGGATTCAAATTAACCTGCCTGGACCTTAGTTGTGGTTTGAGCTGTGTGTTTGGAGGGAGGGGGGTTGTGGGAAATTCAAGCTGAAGTACAATAGCTATATCCTTGAAGGAAGCCTCATGGAACTTAGTGGAGTTACTAATTGTGGCATGAATGTAAGCTGTGTTCATACAGAGAGAACACAGCAGTCTCTCTTGAAACATTCAGTTTAGCAGCAGTTTATGCAGGATTTTGGAATCTTATGGTTGTAACATTATAATATGTCCCAGTAGCATCTCTTTTTCTCCCCAGAATAAAAAAAAAGTTCCCCTTTTTGTTGCTAAAGAAAACATTTCCGCAGCTGCATCAGCCAGCAATTTGACTATTACAGGGTATCAAATTATGGACTGCATGTAAGGTTTTCATAATAGCAATTGCTTGGAAAGGGAGACAAATTGTAATTACAGATAAGCTGATTATTGGAAATTGATGCTAGCAATAAATTCTCAGTTCAATAAACTGCAGCAGTGTAAGCAGCTGTAGGTTAATGTTAAGAGTTTTCTTAAAAGCCTGGATCCTGCATAATACTCACCTATACCTAGTTTCATCACTTTACACTTAGGTTGAGATCTTTCCTGTCACTTGTTTTAAAGAAATTAATTTGAAAGATCCTGATAATAAAAAAAATCAGTTTACAAAATAAATTGGTGTTTTGTTTGTTGGTCTTGTTAGTCTGTCATAAGGAGAAAACTTTTTTTATTGTGACAGATTCCAAGAGGTCTAGGGCAGAATACAGGTAGTCCTTGACTTATGACCATTGCTTAGTGAGGCATTTGTTAAGTGAGTTTTGCCCCATTTTTCGACCTTTCTTGACATAGTTGTTAAGTGAAACACTGCAGTGTTTAAATCAGTAACATGATTGTTAAGTGAATCTGGCTTCTCCACTGACTTTGCTTGTAAGAAAGTCGCAAAAGGTGACCACATGACCTGGGGACACTGCCATCATCATAAATATGAGTCAATTGCCAAGCGTCTGAATTTTGCTCACGTGACCCTAGAGATACTGCAATGGTCTTAAGGGTGAAAAATGGTCATAAGTCATAAAATAATTTTATTTTGGAGCTGGACACAATTTCAATTTTTTTCCTCTAATTTAAATATAATGTATATATATATATTTACAAAATAGAGATTGAAGAATCTTGTTACTGCCTGCTAAATGTAATTCTAAAAATCCTCCCCCCCCACCAAGTACGGTATTATTGGGACATATGTAAACAAAATGATTAGAAAATTGTATTTTGATTTCAGTGTCCCCTGCTCTTGTTAAGGGGCACTCCTCTTGCTTGACATTTGGAAGAAAATACGTGTTCTCTCAGTTAAGCAATTCTATGTGAGCATAGAAATATATTGTTTTTAAAGACTGCGAATGGCACATTCACAACTGTTGGCTTTAGAAATGCCTAAAGATAGTATTCCTAATGAATAAGTAGCAAGCTTACACAAAAAGATTGTCTTTACTTCACCCCATATATTAAAACAGCAGAATTAATGTTTGGTTTAAATTTTCTTTCATTTCAGGCTGTGCCTCATCACTTTTCTCCTAGCCACATATCAGCCTTGGCAATGAAGCAGAAGCTGGCTTTTACCAACCTTAGCTTTGAGGACGATTCGGATTATTCACCTTCTCTTCCTTCTCAAATAAACACAACTACCATTGATCTTTCGGGTATCACTTGCCAAGAATGCATCCAATCCATAGAGGACAAAATTTCCAAGCTACCAGGAATTGTGACTGTCAAGGGATGTTTTGAGCAAAGCCAAGTAACAGTAAAATATTTGGAACTGGAAATAGGCTATCAGCAAATCTGCCAGGAAATTAAAAAACTGGGATTTGATGCCAATGTTGCAGAGGCAGCCCAATCTTCAGGCCAATGGTCCAGTGAAGCTGTTATTAAGGTGAAAATAGAAGGCATGACCTGTCAGTCTTGTGTCCATGCTATTGAAGAAAATATTGGGAAATTACATGGAGTGAAGAAAATCAAAGTGACCCTCAACAACCAAGAAGCTATCATTGTTTACCATCCCCTTATTATTAAACCTGAAGAACTAAAGAATAGCATAGACAGCCTGGGGTATGAATCCACCATAAAGCATAAGCAAGCCTCTTTGGAACTAGGTTTCATTAATGTTGAACGCTTACAGCAGATGAAAATGTCCAGTGAACATAATGGTGACAGAAATACTGGGGACAACATGGGATCCAGTACATGTGTTGCAGTAGTAGAAATTGAAGGAATGCATGACAAATCTTGTGTAAACGATATGGAAGGTTTGATTTCAGAGATGATTGGAGTACAGGGTACCAGGGTATCTCCGGAAGAAAAAAAGATTACTGTGTGGTTCAACCAAAAACTCATCACTCCATCTTCATTGCAGCAATCCATCCAAGCCATTACCCCTGGTAACTTTAACCTAGTTTTTTCTTGTGGAATGGAAGGCCAAAATGGATTAATTATCTCAAATGCTGCCTCTTCTATATCTTCTTTCAGTCACCTTTCCCAAGAACAGGAGGCAAATGGATGTAGTACAGCTCTCCTTAGAATTGATGGAATGACCTGCAATTCTTGTGTAAACTCTATTAAAGGCTCCCTATCCCAAAAAAAAGGGGTGACGGACATCTCTGTATCTTTAATTGAAGGTACTGCAGTTGTATCTTACAATTCCGTTATGACTAACTCTGAAGAGATACGAGCTGCTGTAGAAGACATGGGATTTGATGCTTTTGTCCTAACAGGTATTGTATGATACAGTTTTTTTCTGCTATTGAATCAAGATGCATTAAAACTCTTGTGTCAACTGGTGAATTTTAAATATCTAGTCATTTTGAGCTGCTTTTGATTGTGTTAAAATTTAGAAATTTAATTAAAATTTTAGAAATGTATAAGCCCTAGCCTAGGATTGGAGCTGTTAGGTCCTAAATGTATACGTGACTTTTTGAATTGGGTAGATTCTGTACACTGCTAAAATACAGAGTTTTAATACTTAAATACTGGGTGGGCCATGGTATTTAAGTATTAGACACTTAGTGAAGAAAAATATTGCTGTCTTGAGCTCCGTATATTTATTTAGAAACTGTGGTTATAGCTTTCCATTAATATGGAACACATGAGTTCCATCCATGAAGATAATTAATTAAATTTGTCTCTCTTTTAGCTGCAGGCTTACATCTGTCCTTGAAAGACAAAAAGGATGTTTGGATAATCTGTAAATAAATAGAAACTAATTCTCCATTCCTTCAGAAATAGTTAGAAGCTAATTTTTATGCTTGCTGTTTTTAAGCCCATCAAACTTTGTAGCACAGACTTCCTTTGCCAAATCCATAAACTCAGTAGAGTTATTTCAGAATTATAATATTCTGGGCTGCTGGTGGAATATCCATCATGTGCAGGATAAGATCCTTGTAACTTGTTGTCTTTTAACATAACAAAATATTTGGAAAAAAACATATTTAGATTAAGCTTTACTCCTGGCGACTTCATGGACTTCAACTCTAACCCTGAGTTTTCCTTTTCCCTCTCATGGAAGAGGTTTGCCATTGCCTTTTTAAGAACCGAATTTCCAGTTTACCGTACAATCCTAATATTTTCAGTAGTCTTCCATCAAAATACTAACGAGGCCTAACTGGCATAATTTATTTTGCCAGAGATCACATGTCTCATAAGAATCTTATTTTTGGAAAAGGAAGGAAGAAGCTTTCAAGAAAAGGAAAAGGGAAAGTTTCAGAAGCAATGGATGTTCTCCTCAGCTGGCTTGCTCTGTCCACCCTAAAACCCTCAATCAATTATCATTGACTGAATGTGGTCTTCAACACAAAAGGAATGCTCGTCCATTTTAAATAGTTCAAATCTCTTGGTCATGTTTCCATATCTTGCATCTTTTGAAAATTAAAATCCATCTGGGATTGGCATTCCAACACATATTTGTTTAAAATTCTTCATTTAATTTCAGAAATATAGTACTATCAGGAAGGAAGACAATGCTTCGAAAAGAATCCTAAAATCCTTTTGGGATAATGATTAACTATGTAATATTTCTTCTGCTCCACATATTCATGCAATGTTGTTCTTATTTTAGATGCAGTAATTGGAAAACCTACTAATGGAAGTATAGAGCTGAGTGAGATAACCTCTATTTCCTGGAAAAACGAAGTCCCAGAACAGTCATCTGAAGATGTATTTTTGCCAAAAAAGAAGTTGTGCACTAACTTTCCAGAATTTTCCAGTAAAAGAGACACTGAAAAATGTTTCCTGCTTGTAACAGGCATGACTTGTACATCATGTGTTTCAAGTATTGAGAAGAATTTACAAAAAGAAGATGGTAAAATAGCATGATACATTTTCCTTTATGGTATTTGGGTTCTCCTTTGAAACAGTGGCTTTCAGCCATTGATGATTATTTAGATTTAGCTTGCAAACCATTTGAGAAAGATCTACTTTCTTATCAGGTTACTTAAAATGGTAGCTGGATTAAGTAATAAAAATTACACTTTAAGGCTGGACTGAGTGCTACAGCTGTGTTCAGGCTGTTAGGTGTGACTCAGGAAAGACTGTATATGTCTGATGCAGCTTTGTTTCTACAGGAATAGTCTCTGTGCTTGTTGCCTTGATGGCAGGGAAAGTGGAGGTAATATATAAGCCAGATAAAATTCAGCCTCTTGAAATAATCCAGTTGATTGAGAAATTGGGTTTTAAAGCTTCAGTTTTACAAGATTATGCTGGGACAGACGGCAACATAGATCTTAAGGTGAGCATCATAATACAAACTCTTAGAAGCCTCATGTTGATTCTAAACAGAAAAATACAGATAAGAATATTCAATAAGGAATAAATTTAAATAAATTTAAATGCAAGTTAAACTATTGGCTTTGCAGTTAAAGTTTTTATATACCTATAGTTTTCTTTACATCTGTGTTTGACTGTCAGGTTCTAAAACATATAATGCCAATTGGATAGATTTGCATACATACATACAATTCTACATTTTTCCATCTATTGCTGAGAAATGCGAGCATCTGAGATGTTCCCAAGAAAAAAGATTGACCAAGAGAATGCACGTACTTTGCAATGTAAGAATTATTGCAAAGTTGCTTACGAAGGGCAAATATAACAGTTGAGAATCCCCATTGTCAGTCCATCTCCCAGCTAGCATGTGATGAGGTTCAACATATCTGGAAAACACTAGAATAGGGAAAGCCGGTTTAACTTTGGGATTCCCATTGGCTGTATTTCCCTTTCATTTCCTACCCTGTCTAGATGCCCTCTTGATCTGGAACTGCAGGAGGTGGTGTAAAATACCACACTGATGAAACTTAGTGTACTTTTTTGTTTAACATGGGAGATGTAGGTACAATGGAACAATGGTCGATCTGACAGCCCAAAGCAAATTCTTGTGCTGACAACTAACTGAAACTTTGCTTAGATTCTAGGGATGACTTGTAGTTCATGTGTTCATAGCATTGAATCCAAGCTTACTGAAACACCTGGCATTCTCTATGCCTCTGTAGTCCTAGCCACTTCAAAAGCCCGTGTTCGTTATGATCCTGACGTGATTGGTCCTCGAGACATTATAAAAATTGTTCAGGTAAGCTATTGAAGCAAACATTTCTGAGAGCTGTGATGGTAATTAATGTTAACGTTACATTTAATCTTCCCCCAATTCAGGTACATTCCAAATTTTTATGCTCAGAATACCAATCCAGTGTAGCTATTGTTGGGAATTCCGGAAGTTGAAGTCCGCCCTTCTGGAATGTTTAGTGGAAACTGCTGCAGAAGCTACGACTGGCCTCCAGAGGCCTGAGAAAAGTGGTAAATCTCAGCTGGATTGCCTAGAAATCAGGGTTCTGCAACCTTGACAACTTTAAGACTTGTGGAATTCTGGGAGCTGAAGTCCACAAGTCTTAAAGTTGTCAATGTTGCAGACCCCTGGCCTAGATGAATGATTGATATTAGAAGACCACTGGGAAATTTTGTGCTGTGTTGCACTTTTTAGTAAGTTGCAAATCAATAAGCTAGTATTCCCTAACCTGGCATCTGCCAGATATACAGCTAATCATCATCTAAGGAGTTATGACTGGTCTCCAGAGACCTGAGAAGGTGGTAAATCTCAACTGGATTGCCTAGATCAAGGATGGGGAATGATGGCCCTTTTATGATTTGTGGACTTCAACTCCCAGAATTCCTGAGCCAGCCATAAAGAGGCCATCGTTCCCCAGCCCTGGTCTCCTTCAGGTCCCGTCGGCCAGACAATGTCGGCTGGCGGGCCCTCGGGGAAGGGCCTTTTCTGTGGTGGCTCCGACCTGGTGGAATCAACTTCCCCCCGAGGTTCGAACTACTCCCACCCTGCCGGCCTTTAAGAAAGCCGTTAAAACTCTCCTGTTCCGGCAGGCCTGGGGCTGATGTCCCCGGGGTGGGGGGTGGGCGGGATATGATCGGACATGCTGTATGATTGTATTATTTTATTGTTTTATTGTTAGATGATTGTTTTAATTTTGTACGCCGCCCTGAGTCCTTTGGGATTGGGCGGCATATAAATTAAATAAATAAATAAATAAATAAAATAAATAGATGAATGATTGATATTAGAAGACCACTGGCAGCTTTTGTGCTGTTTTGCATTTTTTTTTTTAGAAAGTTGCAAAACATTAAGGTAGCCTTCCCTAACCTGGCATCTGCCAGATATACAGGTAGTCATCACCTAACAATCACTCATTAGCAACTTTTCAATATTATAATGGCACTGAATGAAGGGACTTACAACCTGTAGCCTAAAGTTAGAGCTGTTGCAATCACATGATTGTAATCCTGGCACTTGGCAACTTGTTTGCACTTAATAGTGGGTTGCCAAACGCCCCACGATCGTGTGAACACCATGTGGAATCTTCCCTGTCAGCTTTTTCAGATAGCCACTGTTGAAGGGACTCTTTCACTCAGCCTCTTTGAGAGCAAAAAACACTGCCTGATGGATTGATTTTCCCTGAGCAGGGCAGAATCTCTTTTGCGAGCAGCATTATTGCTCTCAGGGTGAAAAAGTTCCTTCACAAATGGACTTCTTCACCCAGGCTCTTTGAGAGCAAAAGCATTGCCTGATGGATTAATTTCATCCTGCTCTGGGCAGAGTTTCTCCAGCAGGGAGAAAAAGGAGCTGGGCTGGAGAAAACAAGTTTCCAGGCTGGACTTCTTTGCTCTAGCCCTGCACTGTAGTTCCCTTCAGCACATGGAGGGGAGCTGCCTGCTCCCCCCTCCCCCCGTAGGCAGTTCTTTCACTCTATCTGCTTAACAACCTGCACGGTTGCTTAACAATGCAATATAGGGAGAACCAGGACTGCAGACATTGAGCAAGGCAGTCACATGGGTTTCTCACTGATTTATAGCCTAAATTCAGGATTCAATTATCATAAATTAAGGATTTTCTTATTGGGCTACAGTTTACAAATTCCTAATTGACAAGACTGTAGCATTTGGACATTGAGTGGTGTTCACCATGAGTAAAAAAAATGTGTTTACCTATTTTTTTTACCTCACATTACAAAAATAGCTCTGGTAATTAACAGAGAAACAATTGTGTAACATAATCATCTAATCATCTTTGTATTTATATTTGTAAGGCTAGAATAGGATAGGATACGATAGGATAGGACGGGAGGGGACGGGAGGGAATAGAATAGAATAGAATAGAATAGAATAGAATAGAATAGAATAGAATAGAATAGAATAGAATAGAATAGAATAGAATAGAAGGGACCTTGGAGCTGGAAGGGACCTTGGAGGTCTTCTAGTCCAGCCCCCTGCTCAAGCAGGAGAACCTATACCGTCTCAGACATAATTTCTGGAGGCAAGCTGTTCCACTGGTTGATTGTCCTCACTGTCAGGAAGTTTCTCCTTAATTCCAGGTTGCTTCTCTCTTTGATCAGTTTCCAACCATTGTTTCTCGTCCTTCCCTCTGGTGCTTTGATGAACAATCTGGCCCCCTCTGTCTTGTGGCAGCCCCTCAGATATTGGAACACTGCTATCATGTCTCCCCTATTTCTTCTTTAGACTAGCCAAACCCAATTCCTGTAGCCATTCTTCGTATGTTTTAGACTCCAGGCCTTTGATCATCTTTCTTTTGCTTTTTGTTATAAAGGAAATTGGTTTTCAAGCATCTTTGGCTAAAAGAGATCCAAAAGATCATAACTTGGATCACAAACAGGAGATCCAACAGTGAGTATATCTGCCAACCAAAGAATATTTTATAAACAAATGCTTCAGGGATATTCCTCTCCCATTAGCTGTCTGCCCACTGCAATACCCACACATCATTGAAATGTTATAGATTGAGGGGTTCTTTGTTGCCAACTCAATGAGGAAATTGCTGGAGGGGAAGAGAAATGAAGACAGCTCGTTTTTCATGAATAATTCGTAAACTAAAAATGGTTTCTAATCTAATTGGCCAACTATACACTGTGCCTTTTACTACAGAGTCTTGATTTCCTTTGTTTCCCACTTCTGTGCATTGTATGGGCTATCATAGCTAGGTTGCAAAAACACAGATGACTTTTTCCTTGCATCTAATGGTCTCCCAGATTGCTGCAGGCCAAATATTGTAGCTCTACCCACACATGTGCCATAATAAAATATACACATTCAGGGCTGATTTGTATCAAACATGATGACACTGATATCCATAGGCGTGAGTAAGCGTGGTATAATATGCTTTTGTCAATTAAGTTGCCAGAAAAACTTCACCTTCTAACAGTGTTTTTCTGCCTTTGCAGATGGAAGAAATCATTTTTATGCAGCCTGGTGTTTGGTATTCCAGTTTTGGGCTTAATGGTTTATATGTTATTACCCATGGATGACCATCATGGATCAATGGTGCTGGAGCAAAACTTGATTCCTGGACTGTCTATTCTTAACCTTCTCTTCTTTGTACTTTGCACTTTGGTTCAGGTATGGAGGCTCTTTTTCTCTGTTTTTAACACCTCCTGTTATATAAATCTTTAAAAAGTTCTATTGAGACATCTAGACAGAACATGATGGAAAGCTAACTGCTCTTCTTTTCTCTCTCTCTTTCTCTCTCTCTTTCTGTCTCTTCCTTCCTTCCAGTTCCTGGGTGGATGGTACTTCTATATCCAAGCCTACAAGTCATTAAAGCATAAAATGGCCAATATGGATGTCCTGATAGTAATGGCCACATCAACTGCTTACATCTATTCATGTACCATTTTGATAGTTGCAGTTATTGAAAAGGCTGAACAGAGTCCTGTCACATTTTTTGACACCCCACCAATGCTATTTGTATTCATAGCTCTTGGGAGATGGCTAGAACACATAGCAAAGGTTGGTATTTCTTGAGAGCTAAAGGCCAGATTTACTTAGCAACCACATGATTTTCTTAATGACAGTGTCATGGTTCCGACAGACAGAGACAAATAAAACAGAACTCTGAGGCTTGCAAATTCCTCAAAGAACATGTTGATTGGTTACAAAGTATCAGCATGGTCAAAAGTGAAACCAAGTCTGAACACCCCATAACAATTCCCCAGTTACAAAGCATAAAGTTCTCACCCCCAAAACTATGTAAGTGACTACATTCCCCAATAAATGCAATTGGCAGGCTTTCTTATACAACGCCCAATTCCTGGTCGCGGGAGCAACAGACGACCTTGGTTCCCGTGGGACAGCTGGTGGTTTTGACCTCAAAGCACCTGGACAAGTCCCCTCCCTCTGTTCTGTGTATCAACCTCAAATGGGGGGGGGGGGAAATGGCTGAAGCCAGGTTCATTTGCAGAGTTGACAGTCAGCAGTGATCTGCTTAATGACAATGATAAAAGTGATAGTGAAATCAGGTCTGGTCATACAATGATCTGCTAAATGACCACATTGTCAATGTTCACATACCTTTAGATAAGAGACATTATCTGCTGGTAGGTAATGTACACCATATCTACAAGGTTGCAAATGTGCCACAATTTGCCATCTCTGGAAGTAATGCCTGCTCAGTGTTAAATATGGCTTGGCAATGGCTTATTAATGCCTTAACTTTAATTCTTTTAATTTCTACTTTTCATTTTATTCTTTAAGGATTGAATGTAGATAAGTCTTCTTAGTGCTGGCCTTTTGACTGCAACAAATGAAATAAATGAATAAAACTGGACCCCATCCATTTCTGCCATCAGCATATCCTCTGCAACTTCCCCTGTAAATCTCAAACAAATGTGGCTGCCCACCACTTTATACAGGTTTTTAGAAACTTGCACCATGTCCTTAAAATATTCGGCTTAGCTTGCAATTATTAAAATGACAGTAAAACAGAAATATTCAGAAGACTTATGTAAAAGCAATCAGAGATGGAAATATACAAGCCAGCATAACTGGCAAAAATAAACAGAATAGATCAGTGGTTCTCTACCTTTTCTTTACCACAGACCCCCTTTAAATACTTTTTGTGGCCACAGTTCATGGCCATGGACCCCCAAGACTAATCTAAAATATCTAAAATATTAATCCTTCCACGCAGTGCATAACTAGTAGAATAGAATTCTCAAGCATCTCGGCTTTCTCTTTAGGATAGCAGCCATTCCACTCTGCTCTTACATTAGTAACAGTGGCGTGTATATCAATATTTAGAATACATCATGCGAAATTAATCTGGAAGCAACACAAGTACGTTGTGAAGATTACCTATACCAGTGATGGCGAAACTTTTAGAGACCGAAGGTCCAAACTACAACCCAAAACCCACTTCTGCATCGTCGGGTGTTGGGTGGGTGTGGCCTATTGGCTGGGTATGGCCCATTGGCTGGGCATGGCTGTGGTGGTAACAGCAGACTGGGTGGGACTAAAAAATTCAATCAATCAATTCCAACTTTGCAAGATCTTTTTTTCCCATGAGAAGTTGAAATTGACTGATTGATTGAACCTTTTTTTTTTACACGGCGGCAGTGGCCTAAAGCGAAAAGGTTTTATAAAACCCAGCTGAAGGCCTAGGACTGGGGCCACAGCACACATGCCCACAGAGAGGGTTCTGAGTGCCGCCTCTGGCACCCATGCCGTAGGTTTACCACCACTGACCTATACACATCTGTCTCTATTTCAGAGTAAAACATCAGAAGCGCTTGCTAAATTAATTTCTCTTCAAGCTACAGAAGCTGTTATAGTGACACTTGGACCTGACAATTGCATAATCAGGTACGTCGTTGGTACAAATGTTTCACTTTTTTCAGTTCTTTTAGTAACTTTGAAAAGTACAGATAATCCTCAATTTACAACAAGTAAATGTTCAAAATTAAAACAGCACTGAAAAAAGTGACTTACGACCATTTTTCATACTTATGACCACTGCAGCATCCCTATTGTTTTGAATCAGCCAGTTAGATGGGATCTGTATGTTAGAATGTTTGGCATTTATAGGGTTAAGCATTGTCTTCTTAAGAGATGGCTTATGGATAATGTAGTTTAGCTATTCAGTGAATCCCATGTTAACAAGTCAATAGGAGGGACTACTAAGTTCATCACAGGATATCCTGGCTACGTGCCAGCAGTTTGGAGTGTCTTTGTCTAAGATAAGCATGGGATCACCAGAGGACACACACGGTCTTAATTCACGCTAGAAGTTGATGTGAAGGAATTAATGATTTTACCTATAAAGATGAACAGATATGCAACATTCAGATGAAACTACAGAAACATGAGTTCAGTCAGTATTCCTGAATAAATGTTTGTTTTACCATCATCTTTGTTGAGTTATCTGTTTGGCCCTGGATTACAAAGCAACTTGATTCAGGTTCCAGAACAGTAAAATCATATGGTTCTTCATATCAGCAGAAACAGCAGTGTTCTTTATACCCTTTATGTCCTGCTTGGATGAAATAAAATAAGGCTAATTTTTCCTCTAATTGCCTGCATTAGTAAATTCACAAGTCTGTCTCTCTCTTCGCTAAAAGTAATTGGATTGCACCCTTGCAGTAGAAACAGTATTGTCCTTTATGCCTGTTCCGGACAAGTGTTTGTTTGCCAGCCAACGTTTTAAAGTATAGAGGAAGTGTTAAATTGGATGAAACCTCCCTCCCCAAAAATGTTTCTGCCTACTGCGTCATATTGCCAGAGTCCTTGCATGTCTAAAGACTGTGCTTCTAAAGATCAGAGAAGCATTGGGGCAGACACCCCTCCTCTTTGCCTGCAACTCAAATGTGTGTGTGTGTGTGTGTGTGTGTGTGTGTGCCATACCAAGTCCGTTTGTTTGAAAGCCAAGAGAAAGAGACGTTGTTTATTTGCAAGAAGCTTTGTTTAAGGGATCTTTCGGACCAAAACGGCCCAACCCCCCTGCCTGCTAGCTCAGCATTTCAAGCAAAAGGACATGATATCTGCAAGCTTCTGTCTGCCCAAGCAAAGTAGCCCAGAAAAGTTACTGAACTCTTGTTTGTAGAGGCCCCTTTGAAGTCATTAACCCATTTGTTGTCATGGTAACCCAGCAACTGGTGAGAGAAAACTGACTCACTCCCCCCTCCCCTTGGAATTCGAGCAATCTCAATGGAAGAGAATTTCAGAGGCACAATCAACTCCACTAGCAAATGCAGTAGCATCCCCTGGTGACCAATCTGCACACAATGCCTAAAGTTGTCAGCAAAATAGTATTCAGCCTTTTATCCCTGCTGAAAAGACAGCACCCCCCACCTTGGTAGCTGATCTGCAAATAGCAGGCTTGCAATAACCCAAGTCAATAGCACCCCCCCAGAGTTGAAAGAAGGTACTTCACTGAAATTTCTAACTATGCAGAGTCTGTCTCTGATAGTCAAAGAGCAAAGTACCTTGAATTCATCCAAAGCACCAAGCACCCCCTAGTGGGCAAAGAATGAACTTCACCCGAAGTAATCATTCATGCAAGCAGTCATCCCTAGTGGTATCTTTGCTGAGGGAAAATTAAGGAGAAAAAGATAGCAAATTAACCTTGCTTGTTATCACAAAGACATAATGACTAAGGGGAAATTTACAGGAGCTAACCTGAGTGCAGTATTTTCCGGATGGTCAACAATGTTCAACGTGGTTCTTAGAAGGAAGAATTTAGCTGGCCTTTCTCCAAGGAAGGAACTCAATGCAAGCCTTTAATCACGCATAGAGAAAGCCTTCTCGTGGACAAAGGGTGAACCTTGAAGGAAGAGCACCCTGGTTACTGACCTGCAAGCAGTGACCCCTAGTGGTCAAAGAGTGAATTTCGCTGATCAAAATTTAACTGAGTCATATTTATGATGGTTGCTGTGTCCTGGGGTCTTGTGATCACCTTTTGTGACCTTCTGACAAGCAAAGTCAATGGGGAAGCCAAATTCACTTAACAACCATGTTACTGCAGAGGTTCACTTAACAATTGTGGCAAGAAAAGTTGTAAAATGGGGCAAAACTCTTAACAAATGTTTCACTTAGCATCAGAAATTCTAGGCTCAATTGTGGTCATAAGTCAAGGACTACTTGTAATAAGAAAGCAATGGCTGTAAATGCATGGTAGTGGATGCAATTGATTTTGAGGGTACACTGTGTTTTAAATAGTCCTATTGCAGTGATGGTGAACCTTTTAGAGGCCCAAAAACTGGCCCGCCTCTGCTCTGCCCCCCATCCCCACCCCGCCCGCCCATAGGACTACTCACTGCCTCCAGGGCCCGCCACAGATTGCCCAGGCAGCTCAGCAGCGCTACGATGGCAACACCTTCTGACCACTCCCTGCAGTGTCAACTGCTTGATGGGGCGTGAGGGCAGAGTCTTTTCTATCCTGCCTAGCTGCCATGTCCTTGGCTGCGCTGCTCTGTGTGGGCCACGCTTGAGAGAAAGTCTCCTTCAGGGGGGCTGCTGGAGAGGAGGGGGTCGTGGGGGGAAGCAAGGCTGGGACAACAGCAGGTGTGCCCACAGAGAGGGCTCTGAGTGCCGCCTCTGGCACCCATGCCATAGGTTTGCCACCACTATCCTATTGTGTCTGATCCATCTGTTAGGAACAGCTATATGTAGATTAAATAACTGGAATTGGGCCTGCATAACTCTCCTTTGAAATTAATGATTCCCTTACCATTCATCGATAAGAAAGTCTAAAGCAATTTTTTTCCTCCTTTGGAGGAAAACTCCCTAACTACAATTGGTTTGGAAACAGGTAATCCTCAGCTTACCACCACAACTGAGCCCACAAGGTCCGTAAGTCACTGCAGTCATTGAGCGCCCACTAGTGTGTGGATCTTCCAACACTTCCCACCACTCCTGGAAGGCTTGTTCTGGCTGAAGACTGGTGCTTGTGTTGCAATGTTTCTGAGTCTCTTTCTAGTCTTTGGAAACATTAGCTAGCTTTCTATCATAGCTGCACCTTGCATTGGCTGGGCATGCTTGCCAGCAGCTGCATGGAAAGGGAAGGTAAGCAGACTTGTGCAGGAAATCAGGAAGAAGGCCCAAGCCTTCTTTGAGAGTGTGGGGTGTGGAGAAGGCCCACACTTTCCAAGACTGATGGGGAGGTGGGAAGGCCCAAGCCTTCTGAGAGAGTGGGCCTAGCTATCTGTGGCCTCTTGCCCACAATGGATTTCTACATGTCAATGGTCTTAGCTGGCTGAGGCTTCCTAGCCTGTGGGCACTCTGTGAATTTTTGTGTGCTGGGGGTCGCTACAATAATTTGATCCCCTCCCAAAGTTAGAACTTTGGGAGGGGATAATATATCCATTTTCCAGCCTATAGTATTTAAGAATGGTCTACTGAATGAACGGTCATAAATTGAGAACTGCCTGTATAGTAAGGCAGTCTTTTTCAAAGCTGGCAACTTTAAGACGCATGAACTGGGGAATGCTGGCTGGAGAATTCTAGAATCTAAATCTATGCATCTTAAAATGGCAAAGTTTGAAAAAAGTGCAATAAGGGATTTGAAAACAACAATTATGGGTTTTGACAAGCAACAAAATTTGACCTTGGGTAATAATTCTTATTTAGTGGGCCAAATATTAATCCCTTTATTTTCTAATGTGATATGTGTAAATTCCTGAATGAACTTAGATCTTACATGTATAGAAATATTTCCCCTTTTTTGTAATATATTTTATTGATTTTTTAAAAATATAAATCACTTAATTGGTGAACAGTGTGTTGTCTGGTTTACATTTCTAAAACAATCGTTAACAATTGATTTCTATAATCCATAATCCACATAATGATTTTAGTTGATTTCCTTTTTTCCCAAAATGTCCTCTTTTGCAAACATTGAATTAATACAATTCTTATTGTTTTGATAGATAACAATAAAATTTATAATTTTTCCTAATATTCCTAAAAATAATAATCACATCAATATAATATTTCTTTTTTATCCAATCATTCTGGTTGCCTTATCAAAGATCCTATTACAGTCCTTATTTTAATTTGTTTCTCCCACCAAATTCTAGGTATTCTTACTGGTTAAGATTTTCTCAAAAATTAATTACATTTAAAAATTTAACTCTATTTTTCCATATGAACCATCTCACACTTTTACATTTCTTAAGGAATAGATAAAACAATGAAAAAAAGAAAGAAAGGAGAGCAAAAGTAAAGAAACATAAAAAATAACATACTACTTAAAATCTATATCCCTCCTAAGCTAATATATATTTATTTCCTAAATTTCTTATTCTTTTTAACCACAATTAAAAATATGTTTAATCTTTAAACATTCCATTTAATAAATCTAGTCATCTTGTCCTTTAACTCTTATTGAAAACATTTTATATCCATTATATATTTTTTAAATTCAATCACATTTGAGTATCTAAAACATTTCCTTTATCTAAGTCATTTCAACTTTTTTATATTATTCATATCAAGAAAAAACAAAAAAGGGAAAAAAGCATACTATATTATTTAGGGAATTCATCCCTCTTAGAGTGACATATATATTCCAAAACTTTTCTATTTCTTTAACCATATTCAAACAAATGTTTCTTTTTTAAGTATTCTCTCTGGTAAGTCCCATCATCTATTTTCTTGGTTTCCACTTTAGTCTTTTTCCTTTGCCCAGTATCTTTCTTAATCAATGTATTTTGCTGAATCAAAAAGTTTTTCCGTATGTTCGTAAATATTGCTGTAGATATAAAAAGTAAATCAGGTAAAGTGTCTTTGTACGGGCTTCTGCCTTTCCATGTTTGTTGAAAATCTTTTTATTTTTCTTTCTCTCTGTTTCTCTTATCATTTCCTTTCTCTCCGATGTTCCTGACATCTCTACAGTCCATTTTATCCAATCTGTTTTCTTGTCCTCAGATTTATTTTGTACTCTTAAGGAATAAGTTATTTTTTCCAATTCTTGTAAAAAAAATTTCCATTAGGTCTAAATCATTTTTCCTTGTTTTGTTAAGTTCCATCTTTAAGTCTATTCTCAATTCTATATCCCTTTATCTGTTTTATCTGCTCCTTCTCTGTTGTTGTTTTCTGGGAATTTTTTTGTTGTAGAGTTAACTTAGAAATAGATTGATTTATATTTTCAAAGTTATTTTGGATTTCTTTGTGGTTTATAGTCATTGTTGTTTGAATTAGTTGCAGTATACTATATATCTCCTCCTGTGAAGTATTTGTTTTATTGATATGTTCTTAAAAAGATTTTCTCATTAGTCATATTTGATAGCCTCACTACAATCATTCAGCATTACCATGTAAATCTGAATGGCTGTGCCATTGTTTAGCTGAACATATAAAATAAATGATGTATTTCTTTATTTACTCTTTGTTTTTTTCAAGAAGGCCATCTAGTTTTTATTTAACTGTTTTTACAGGTATAACAAATATGTTAATCTTAGCACTCAAAGGATCTAACAATGTCTGCATTGTATACATCAGACTGAAAACATTTAAATTCAATTTTAATATTTTCCCCTTACATTTTTGAAGTAGATGTATATTATTGTTGTTGTTAGTTGCGAAGTCGTGTCCGACCCATTGCAACCCCATGGACAACGTTCCTCCATGCTTTCCTGTCCTCTACCATCTTCTGGAGTCCATTTAAGCTCACGCCTACTGCTTCAGTGACTTCATCCAGCCACCTCATTCTCTGTCGTCCCCTTCTTCTATTGCTATTGTATATATATATTTTAAAAATTATATGTGCAGTATTATGCATGTTTTTTTCTCTTGTATTTGTTCTAACTCAGTGCTGAGAGTTAATTTTGATGGAAGTGCAATATAAATGTAATTAATATAAATAAAATTTAAATAAATGTGTTTAGTTTTATTCTGTCTTGAAAAGTCAATTGACCACTGCTTTGCAATGACGCACATTACTTGAGTAAGATATAGATTAAATATCTTGAGACAATAAATGTGGTACATGATTGGAAAGAATTCAGATTCCCCAGAATACTGAAATCTGTTGATTTATTAGATTAGCTTCCTTTCATCTAAGAGCTCAAGTGAATAGCCCAGAAACTCAGTGAGTTTCTGAACTTGAAAGTGGAGATGAAACTGATATCGTTGGCCTTAGTTCAGTACTATAATCTTCTGACATATGCAGTCTATACATAAAAATAGTTTTAGAATATTAAAACAACTTACATTTCACATGTGGGTTTTTTATATTTATCTTTGTATATTTACCTTTATTAAGATAGCATAATTTCTTTTGCCTGAAAAAAGCAAGATCTGGGAAAAAAACGTTGCATTGAATTTTAACCGTGAATTTTATCTTACAGAGAAGAGCAAATTTCTGTAGAACTAGTTCAGCGAGGAGATATTGTAAAGGTAGTCCCTGGTGGAAAATTTCCAGTTGATGGAAAAGTGATTGAAGGCAATTCTATGGCCGATGAATCTCTTATAACAGGTAATTCCTTATTTTGAAAGAATAAATAATTTACTTTCCAAAGAGTTGCTGTTGTGCAAGAAAATAGGGTGTGTACGTGTGTAGGGGGGGGAGATGAAATATATCATGGCTAGGTAGCATCTGGAAAAGTAACATCTAGCTGACCTTGATAGATTCGAAGGCTAAACTGGATAAGCCCAGTTTAGTTGGTATTAGAATGGGAGAACCATGTTGGAAGTCAAAAGGTATATGACAGAGTCAGAAATAAAAAAAAAAGATCTCAGAAGATAGAAAGGTGAACCACATTTGTTCTATTCCATTCAAAGAAAACTATATGGATGCACTAAAGCAGTGGTTCTCAACTGTGGGTCGGGACCCCATTTGGGGTCAAATGACCATTTCATGGGGGTCACCAAACAAGGCTGTCCGCCATGTTTTCCCCCTTTTCTTTGGCCACGCTCCTGGCACCCAGTGATGTATAAGTGGTTGGGGATCAGCACAACACGGGGAACTGTATTATGGGGTCGCAGCATTAGAAAGGTTGAGAACCACTGCGCTAAAGGACTTACCACAGTTTGAAGGCAGTTTTACCTCTGAACCTCAAGTTGGACTTCTATCTGTGTTGCCTCAGCCACATATGGTGGCCCAAATCTTATTTGGAAAGAATCCCAGTAGTTTTGGTGCCTGGAGGGAACCAAAGTTAGGAAGGGGATCCCTTTAGCCCCAGATGGATACTTTTGGATCTTATTAATAATTGGGTGAAATCACAAAGTGATCTCCATTAGCCAACATTTTTCCACATCCTTTGGTCCAGAGTTCTTGACACCTATTTCACTATGTACAAGATATATTCGAAGGCATTCCTTGGAATTCAAATTTATTTCCCTAATGAATCGCAGAAAGAATTTAATAAAATCGTTTTGGAAAGAAAACAACTCATGTTATCAGTTTCTGAATAAAGAGTTGTGTTTTGCTGCTTGAGTGGCTTACTTTTTGAGAATGAGATGCATAGGGAACAAAATAGCAAAGCAAAGAAAGAGAACAAAGAGTTATTGTTGGTTGGCTAGGATTCAGTTTCACCAAAGAGCATTTGCAGTTCATCCGCACCTTGATCTTCTTACTTTGCACTGAGACGTGGCTTTCTTCAAAATTCAGGGTATATCTTAATGCACCTCTATTTTTTTTTGTAACTGCCACTATATATGTGAAATGCTATGAAAACATGTTGGTGGATTAACTTATTATATTTATAGGAGAAGCCATGCCAGTTACTAAAAAACCCGGCAGCACGGTTATTGCGGGTTCTCTCAATGCACACGGCTCTGTGCTTGTAAATGCAACTCATGTTGGCTCTGATACCACCCTGGCACAAATTGTGAAACTAGTTGAGGAAGCTCAGATGTCAAAGGTAAAACAAACAAAGTGTTATGTGGCGGTGGGGAGGGTGTTTAAATTCATATGCTGACCTGGGTGTTCAAATTACTAGAAATACTCCAGAACTCTAGTGCAGTGTTTCCCAAACTTGACAATTTTAAGGCATGTGGAGTTCAACTCCCAGAATTCCACAGCCAGCAACGCTGGCTGTGGAATTCTGGGAGTTGAAGTCCACATGCCTTAAAATTGTCAAGTTTGGGAAACACTGCTCTAGTGTATAAAACTAAAACCCACTCTCCTAAAATATTTCTCAAAGTTCTTTCCCTATCCTTCCCCATCTGAGGTCTTCTGAATCCCAGCTTCTGCCAGCATTTGGAGGGCACCTGATTCAGAAAGGCAGTTTTAAATCTAATCCACTGAGTTTGCCTACTTGGTTTATTTTCCTTGCTCAGTTTCACAATACATCCTTAAACCAACTGTTAAATTGCATTGGATGAGATGCCTGCTTACATGGTTTTCTCCAACCTGATCGTATGGGTTAGTTGGTCCTGCTGGATCAGGGAGCCAGTAGGGAACGCAACTGTTATGGATCAAGAGTTGGGAAACCACAGAAGGCCTTTATGATCTTACTGCAGAAAGATCATGTACAGTTGCAATCATTGGGCTTAGGACCTTGTCATCACAGAACTATTGGTTGAAACACCTTCTATAGATTGCTTTAGTCCTTGGAGTCCTGAACATACTTCGTTAGAAGTAAATCCTCTTGTTTCAGTAACAAGCTAAAAGCATTTTAATCAGAGGTGAGAGACTGTATTTCTCTAAACCAGATGTATTTGTAAAATACTTAATTAGATAAGTTTATGCATTTTTTTAATATTGTGCACTAATAAGAACTTACTGTTTTCTGATTTGCAGGCACCCATCCAGCAGCTAGCTGACAGATTTAGTGGTTATTTTGTTCCATTTATCATAATAATTTCAACAGCAACCCTGATAACATGGATTGTAATTGGATTTATACAGTTTGATGTTGTACTGAAATATTTTCCTGTAAGTATTGTTTATTTAATTATAATAATTAGTTAAAGTATTGTAATTACTTGCAATACTTACAATAATTCCAGACAGTTGTTAAAATGGCTTCAGAATGCATTAGTAAGATATAAATAAATTGAGAATATTCAAGAAGAATTAGGTAACAATGAACCACTCAAAGGTTTGTATATGTGTGTGTCTGTCTGTCTGTCCATCCCTGTATCTTTTTTTTTGCAATTATTTAAAAATATTTTTGTAAACATTGGCACATACTTTTAAGATTCCAGGAAACCCAATTCAATGATTCCAGATTCAATATGAACTCCAGGATCCAGACATCTGTCACATTTATCTATTAAATCTGACATTTTCCGATGGTTTTTATTTTTTTATGCTGATTTCCAATGCTGTTTCTTTATGTCTCTGGGGATCAGAAAGAGGAGAAAGGCAAATGGGTTTCTCAAGAACTTAGCTATCCCATTTGAGAATGAAATGCAAAACAATTCACTTGAACATTGTATTACTTCTACCCGTTTGTTATAACATCTCAGTGCCAGGACATGCATTTGTTCTCTTTCTCTCACATTAATATAGTGAGCAAATATTACTATGTGAATTAAACTGATCAACTGCCAGATATCATTTGGGCAAAAGCTGAAGTTTTAATTCTACTGTTACTTTATACAGTTACAGAGCCTTGTTTAGTTTGGGCTGTCAAACAGAACAGCAATCATGAAATTAAGCAGGATGAGGAAATCTTTAGAACTTTGTCACCTTCCAGTGTTTTAGGTTTTTAATTTGTAATCTTCAAATACCCCAAATGCTGCTTAAAAGAATAACTATTAAGCAGGATAATTAAGGACTGGAGCAAAGTGGAAATGATCAGATCTAACTATTAAGAGAAGACAGTATATTCTGAAAAGGCAATTAAATGCAACTGAGAGAATATTTTTATATGGAAGAGTATATTGAAAACAGTTTCAATCAAAAGTGGTAGAGAGACTGAATTTTCACATATAGTGATTTTTCTCCAAAAGACCAGCATAAAGGTGTATGAGAGCACGTTTGTGCATAATGACTAATATAAAAAATTACCAATAACTAAAAATCTCTTGCAAATAAATATGTCTTGCTTTCTTTCTAGAATCACAGCAAACACAACTCAAAAGCCGAAATTATCATACGGTTTGCTTTCCAGACCTCCATCACAGTGCTGTGCATTGCATGTCCTTGTTCTTTGGGCCTGGCTACTCCAACTGCTGTGATGGTGGGCACTGGAGTTGCTGCTCAGAATGGTATTCTAATCAAAGGTGGGAAACCCCTGGAAATGGCACACAAGGTTAATATTGTCATTGCTAGTTTATGACTGTTGTTATTAGTCCTAAACTGGAAGCAATTTATTATAATCTGTAGCACGGTCTTTTTAAACAAACCAAAAAGCAGGCTTACTGTGTATTCCTTTGCATACCTACTGATTAGTAGTCACTAAAATGGTTTCAGAGGCTTGCTATCTTAATGTGCAGTTTAATTGAAATATCTAGAATTTAAGTTTTACATAGGAAATAATTCCAGTTTTTGGTCTTCAGAGAGAGAAATACTGTAGTTATTCTGCTCCTGTCCTTGACATTTGGTTTAGCAGTCAAGGACCAAAATGTGAAACTTTGTCAGACGTAAATGCAAAGATTGATTTGCATTTGAGACATTAGCAGATGTATCAGATAACATTACTAATGGCCCTAATAAAGTCATATACTTCTCAGAGGAAGGTTAGGATAAACTGTTTCTGTATGTGGCCAAGAAAACCTCATGGGTATGTCCATGAGTCATGTTTGACTTGAAAGAGAACTTTACCTAACAAAACATGAAAAACTGAGAATTTACTTAATAAATTGCTCAAAACTGAAGAAGAATAGTAACTTAAGATTTTGGAAATAGGACAATTTGCTTTTGTCTAAAAATTAGATTAATTAGATTGATTAATTAATTATTAGTTAAGATGGCAATGTTTGCCATCCATAAAAAGAGGCACCTTTCCCAAGAAAGAAAAAAGGGCACTATCCTGCCAAAGTCTGGGATTACTTTTCTTACAATATGCCCCAATTTATCAGCAAGCCGGTCCTCTCTGTTACAAAAGAACTATACTTTGGATGTTTCAAATTAGCAAAGTCATTACTTGTCAATATAACTTCTTCCAGGTGAAGACAGTGATGTTTGATAAAACTGGGACTCTGACTTATGGTGTTCCCAGAGTCGTGCGTGTTCTCTTGCTAGGAGACACAGAAGCTACCCTGTCTCTGAAGAAATTCCTTGTTCTCGTTGGTACTGCCGAAGCCAGCAGTGAGCATCCTTTAGGAATGGCTGTTACTCAGTATTGCAAAGAGGTGTGTTCTTTTCATTGACGTCCAGTCCTGCTTCGGGTGGAAAGTTCTGCCTTGGCACATAACAAGCTCTAAAATGGTTTGATTATTAAATCTTATATAAAACATAAGTAGCCTTAAATGTCTTGAATGAGGCAAAAGAAACCACACTGATGTCTTATAGTAATAATAATAATAATAGTAGTAAAGTTGGAAGGGACCTTGGAGGTCATCTAGTCCAACCCCCTGCTCAGGGAGCAAACCCTACACCATTTCGGACAAATGGCTGTCCAGTCTCTTGTTAAAAACTTCCAGTGTTGGAGCATTTACTGCTTCTGGAGGCAGGCTGTTCCACTGATTAATTATTCTCACTGTCAGGAAGTTTCTCCTTAGTTCTAGGTTGCTTCTCTCCTTGATTAGTTTCAACCTGTTGCTTCTTGTCCTGCCTTCAGATGCTTTGGAAAATAGCTTGATTCCCTCTTTATGGCAGCCCCTGAGATATTGGAATACTGCTATCATGTCCCCCCTTGTCCTTCTCTTAGTTAAACTAGACATACCCAATTCTAGCAACCGTTCCTTATATGTTTTAGCCTCCAGTCCCCTAATCATCTTTGTTGCTCTTCTCTGTACTCTTTCTAGAGTCTCAACATCTTTTTTACATCGTGGTGACCAAAACTGGATGCAGTATTCCAAGTGTGGCCTTACCAAGGCATTGTAGAGTGGTATTAATACTTCATGTGATCTTGATTCTATCCCTCTGTTAATGCAGCACTGTGTTCGCCTTTTTGGCAGCTGCAGCACACTGCTGGCTCATATTTAGGTGATTGTCTACTAGGACTCTGAGGTCCCTCTCACAGTTACTACTATTGAGCATGGTGCCACCTATGCTGTACAGGCAGTAGTCATAATTAATATCAGAGAATTGAACCCTCTCAGTTTAAAGAACAGAGAGTTAGCAAGTAACACCTCCCTTCTCCCCAGTTCTTTTGGAAAAATAGTAGTGCTTTTTCCTAGGATGCATTTCTTCAAAGTCAGTACCACCATTTGAGGAAGCTACCTTCTTATGGCCAGATCATTGTGGGCATCCACTTTTTTCAGATTTGTTCTTAAGCATCACTCCTGAGCTGAGTGGAGCCAGGAACATGTGCTGCACAGGGAACCCCTTGGATGTGAACTCCCACCCAATTCCTGTTTAGCTGGCTCAGGGTAATAGCCTGATACAAGAGAGACTTCAGTACTTGAGGGGGCAAAGCTACCAAACTTGATCTAAAATGGAGAGATGAAAGACAGAACCAGAGTTCCCAGCATCCCTCGGTGTTGGCTATCCTGGCTGGATTACCAAGTATTGCAATTCAGTAATTTCATAGGGCCATAATTTCTTAATACTGTCAAATAGACCTAAGCAAGTTAAATATCCCCCAAAGCTATAACTACTTTTTTTGAAAAAGAGAAGGGCTACTTTGCTTTGAGAGAATTTGTGACATTTAAGCCAAGTTCAGCATATCTGTGAGAAACCCTTTATTTTGAACTGTAAAATATTTTTCAAGCCAGTTTATAGTACTAATCTGATTTAAAATTGAAGTAGTATAGTGAGATACATAATTTCAATTTAAAGTACACTTCATTTTGTACATGTTTTTCAAGTTTAAATTTGGGAAAGCTATTATTCTAGAAAGTAACTACATATCATATTAACTTTTTATATTCACATCATTATCATCATCATCATGTGCCATGGTGGTGCAGTAGTTAGAGTGCACTATTGCAGGCTACTTCTGCTGACTGCCAGCTGCCTGCAGTTTGTCAGTTCAAATCTCACCGGCTCAGGGTTGACTCAGCCTTCCATCCTTCCAAGGTCGATAAAATGAGGACCCAGATTGTTGGGAGCAATAGGCTGACTCTGTAAATTACTTAGAGCTGTAAAGCATTGTGAAGTGGTATATAAATCTAATGCTATTGCTATTTCAGAAAAGCTTTTGAAAATTCCTTATTGTTTTAAATGTTTATATTTATGCATGAAAATGAAGCATTTTGCTCTTCAAAGCGATGTTTAAAATATATATTTTACAGGAACTTGGCACAGAGATCCTTGGATGCTGTAAAAATTTTCAGACAGTTCCTGGATGTGGAATAAGCTGTAATGTTAGCAGCACTGAAATCATATTGGGTGATGAGCAGGATGTGATCAGTCTCCGCCCTCATATTTATGGCTTTGATAAAGGTGTTAAAGATCAGACTCCACTTCCCAAAGTAAGGGGTAAGCAAGGTGCTACTTAGAAATGGAGGAGGTTTGCTTAAGGAATTACCTAAGTTACAGTAGGTCCAACCAGCTCATGTTGGCTATGTTCCTGGTTAAAGATGTTAAAAAACTTTTCAAATGCTCTACCAGTCAAAGCTGTGCCATCTTTCCTTCCTGGTTTCATCTTTTCTGGAAAGGAGAAATAGATGGGGAAAACAGATCAAGATTAGATATTGTTTCTTAGGTTTTTTTTAAAAATGAAGAAGACCTCATAAAAGCCTCCAAAGGATTTTTTTTTTTTTAAGGCTTGGATAATAGAGTGCTTTGATCAGTTTAGGAGCTTTTGTAAATCGAGATGGTGAGCAACATGAGCAATACAACCAAGTCTGAAGAGTTGCTGCAATTTCATGTTCTTGCCCCAGTACAGAAAAACACCACACGGTCTGTTTTGAAGAAAGCAAAACTCCATCAAATCGCCCATTTGTTTGTTAGGCAAGGTAGATGCCCAGGAGTGTACAATGATTATCTTAATTCCAGTGTATCTATAAAGTTCCAAGTGAAAGAAGTTTGTCTTAGCCTGGTCAGAATTGTCTGATTATATGTGCTCCATTCTGCATTCCAGTTCCCTTTTGACTTGCAGTCAAAAGTCCTTTCTTCCCTCTGGAATTCAGTTTTTCTTAGTTCCTGGTTCCTCATAGTGCCTTTTAAAAAGATATTTGCTTTGTGTACTCTTTCCTATCTAATTTCAATCATTGCCAAGCAGTAAACGGATCTTATACAAATCTAATTCCACAACACTGTACTTCTCATAACATCTTGAAAGTTTTGAAGAATATTCTGAATTGGCTTGCCAAGACAAGTAAATTGACATTCTATCATCCTTATCAGGTTATATAGGTTGATACCTTTTAAGCAAACAGATTGGAATATCAGTTCTTAAGAAAGCCTCCCCTGTAGCTTATAAAAGTCTTTATTTAAATCCTCACAGTTCTGCCTTCTTATATCTGACAGATACTGCAGTGTCTCAAACTTACTCCGTGTTGATTGGGAATCGGGAGTGGATGAGACGGAATGGCCTGCATATCTCCAGTGATGTTCATGAGGCCATGAGAGATCATGAAATGAAAGGACAGACAGCAATTCTGATGGCTATAAATGGTAGGCTAACTGATCAGGGTTAAAGGAAGATATGTGAGAGGGACCTCGGAGTCCTAGTGGACAATCACCTAAATATGAGCCAGCAGTGTGCTGCAGCTGCCAAAAAAGCCAACACAGTGCTAGGCTGCATTAACAGAGGGATTGAATCAAGATCACGTGAAGTATTAATACCACTCTTCAATGCCTTGGTAAGGCCACACTTGGAATACTGCATCCAGTTTTGGTCACCACGATGTAAACAAGATGTTGAGACTCTAGAAAGAGTACAGAGAAGAGCAACAAAGATGATTAGGGGACTGGAGGCTAAAACATATAAGGAACGGTTGCTAGAATTGGGTATGTCTAGTTTAACGAAGAGAAGGACAAGGGGGGACATGATAGCAGTGTTCCAATATCTCAGGGGCTGCCACAAAGAAGAGGGAGTCAAGCTATTTTCCAAAGCGCCTGAGGGCAGGACAAGAAGCAACGTGTGGAAACTAACCAAAGAGAGAAGCAACCTAGAGCTAAGGAGAAACTTCCTGACTGTTAGAACAATTAACCAGTGGAACAACCTGCCTCCAGAAGCGGTGAAGGCTCCAACACTGGAAGTTTTTAAGAAGAGACTGGGCAGCCATTTGTCCGAAATGATATAGGGTTTCCTGCCTGAGCAGGGGGTTGGATTAGATGACCTCCAAGGTCCCTTCCAACTTTACTACTACTACTACTACTACTGCTGCTGCTGCTGCTGGTGCTGCTACTACTACTACTACTACTACTACTACTACTACTACAACTATTATTATTATTATTATTATTATTATTATTATTATTATTATGTCTTGACTTCCGAAAAATGTGCAAAGCTATGCTACTGGGATGTTGCTCAATCCTGTGGCTAAAAATTCAAATTATGAAGCCGTTGTATGGTAACATCTTTCCCTGTGCTGGTGCCCTCCAGATGCACTGAACATTCACTTCCCTAATTCCTTCTGCTAACATCACCACTGGGTATGCAGGATGGAAAACTACAGGAGATAAAGTCCAGCATCTCCGGAAGACACTAGGCTAGGGAAGGTTACAGTATGGAATACCACATACAGGCAGTCTTCACTAAATGACCATCCATTCAGTGATGATTTGAAATTACAACAGCGCGGAACAAAGGGACTTATGACCTGTATTCAAAGTTACGGCTATTGCAACACCCCTGCCATCACATGATTGTAATCTATGCACTTCACACTTACGATGGATTGTCAAGCACCCTGCAGTCATTGCCATTTTCAATCTTCCTTACCAGCTTCCCCCAGAAAGTCAACCAGGGAAGGTCACAAGGTGCTGTTGCCTGGCTGGTTCCTGGGGAATGGTTGAAAAAGGTCCGTCCTGAAGGCCTTTTTTCAGCCAGCCTGAAAGACTGAAAAAGCTGCTTGGCAGAGGGACTCCACCCTGCATGGGGCCAGAATCTATCTATCAAGCAACTTTTTTGCTTTCAAAGAGGCTGGCTGAAAGAATCCTTCTGCACAGGGAGTGGGAAAAACACCTGTGCTGGGCCGGCTGGCTGAACACAACTTGAATCCCCAAGATCCAAGCCCCATTCAATCTACCCAGAGAAGGAATTTCCTTCACACAGTGCAAGAGCTCTCTCTGCCTCTCTCTGGCAGGCAGCTCTTTCAGTCTCTCTGTCGAGCAGACCTCTTTCCCTGTCTATGGAGAGTCTCAATCATCCAGGTTGTGATTATCCCAAAGATGCTTTTCCAAAAGGCAACTGGGCTTACTTGTTTTCTTCCTTTGAAAATGTTTTGCTTCTCATCCAAGAAGCTTCTTTAGTTACAACTGAAGAAGCTTTTTCGATGATAAGCAAAATACTTTCAAAAGGGAAGAAAAAACAAGCCCAGTTGCCTTTTTTGAAAAAGCACCTTTGGATAACTCCTTCCCTCGGATCTTTCCAAGCCCTGTTCAGCCTGCCTGCAGAAATAGTTTTCTTCTGCACACAGAATGAAAGGGCTGCTTGGAGACGTCGTCTCTCGGACCCTTTGGCGTTTTTTCCTCCGGAATCCACCTCTTTCATTAGCATCCTTCTCCTCTCCAAAGGAGAAAACACTACATACTCTGACCCTCAGTGTTCTGAAGGGCTGAGTCTCAGAGCCTTTCAGAATACTAGCTTCGCTAGCATCTTCCTCTCCAAAGGAGAAAATGCTAACAATTGACATCATTCTCATGATGGTTCAGAAGCTCCTCCAAAGTGCACACTTTGGAGGAGTTGTCCAAACCATTGCAATAATGGGGCCCATGTGCTTGGATGGAGCAGGGCAACAGAAACATAAGTAGACCCTGGTGTAGTGGGGCAGGAGAGGTGTCCCTGCAATGGTGGACCTAGCCAGCTGACACTGCCCAGCCATGGCAGGTTTCCATATACTGATGGTTATTGGATCTTCGTGGGCCTCCCCATCCCGAGATACCCCTGTGTAGTTGCCACCGACCTATGGGGTCACTTAGCAACTGCTACAGGGAGAGCTTAGGTTGCAGTCGTTGAGCAAAGCCATCATGTGGGCACCTCGCTTAATAATCCTAAAAACTTACAACTGAAAGTCCAGGCTTGGTTGTGATTTCAAGTCAAGGACTATTTTGAGCTTCCCAGAGAAACCATAACACAGATCTCATAAATGTAAGTAAAGATATGGTTTTTTTGTAGGTGCGCTTTGTGGCATGATGGCAATAGCAGACACAGTCAAGCCAGAGGCAGCCTTAGCAATGCACATATTGCAGAATATGGGCGTGGATGTGGTGCTTATTACAGGAGACAATAGGAAAACAGCCAAAGCAATTGCAACTCAGGTATGGTTTCTTGTCGAAAAGGTATGCAAGAGAATTATTAACCTTTGTTTGGCTCATTGAATGGGTGCTGAATTTGAAGGTAACCATGCCTTTCATATTTCTTGGAGGTGCTTACAGCATATAAAACTGATTTGCATTCTACAAAATTGATACAATGTGACATCAAAATTGGATTCTACCAATTAATAGGCTGAAACAAGTAGCGCTGGCTTCAGTAGAATAAAATTGGGAGGGTGTACAATGCAATCATTAAAATACACGATAATTCTTTATCCTACTGTTCCTCAAGACAAGTCAGGAATATAACATGACATGTTCCCTCCAATCTTTTGCCAAAAGGTTCTGTGAGACAGGGTAGAAACTGACGTGGAGTCTCATTAAGGTTTGTTACTACATGAGGATTTAAATCCAACTATCCTTATACTAGCGCATGGGTAGGCAACCTTGGCTCTTCTATCACTCGTAGACTTCAACTCCCAAAATTCCTGAGCCAGCATGGCTGGCTCAGGAATTCTGGGAGTTGAAGTCCACGAGTCATAAAAGAGTCAAGGTTGCCTACCCCTGCGCTAGCCTATCAATCTAAGCTAGGGAAATGCAACCCGATATTCTCAAGATTTTTTAGAGTTCACTTCCTATCAAGTCTAGACAGCATTGCAATACCATGTTTGTCAGGATTATATTTCAAAAAAGCTGGGAGGGCCCAGATTAATAATTCCTAGTCCAAATAATATGTTCTACTGGTTATCTTCCAAGCAACCAGACAGAGAAGCCTAAGAGCTAAGTATAAGCCAGTGGTTGCGACCCTATGGCACGCGTGCCAGAGGCGGCACTCGGAACCCTCTCTATGGGCACACGCGCCGTCGCCCCAGCCCCGCCTCCCCCCATGGCCCCCTCCTCACTAGTAGCCCCCCTGGAGGAGAGTCGCCCCCGGGCACAGCCCACACAGAGCAGCACAGCCGAGTACATAGCTGGGCAACAGGGACAAGACTCTGCCCTCACATCCTATAGTGTGCAGATGATGCTGAGGGGTGTGGGCAGAGGGCATGGTGCTGCAGGGCTGCCTGGGCGATCTGCTGCGGTGGGCCATGGATACGGTGCGTGGCCCCATGGGTGAGTGGGGCAGGGGGCGGGCAGGGGCGGAGCAGGCAGGGCAGCAGGCAGAGCAGGGGCGGGGGAGTGGGTTTTGGGCACTCGGTCTCTAAAAGGTTCACCATCACTGGTATAAGTTTTGTGTGGATGGCAGCCCTGGTATGGGTCATTTCCTCCATACTTAAGAGTTACCAGATTTCTAGGGAGAACAGAACAATACTGTACGGTATCTAAATCTGAGTACTGAATTAAAACCCTCGTTTTAAGATGCGTATGGTTCTTTGTGAAACTTTCTGTGCATGTGATAATATTTTTTTAGCAAAGTTTAAAAATCGCCTCTTACAGATTTGTACCTTTTATAATGCCTATTACTTCTGCCTTTCCTCATCCACCCAAAACCTTTAAGAAACCAATATTAAAGCCTTTCCTCTCTGGAAAAGAGGTTGAATATTTGAAAATAGTCATGCCGGCTTTATGCCAGCAGTGAGTTTAGGGATGGTATGTCAGCTCTTCCCTTCACATTTCTCTGGCTATTTTTGAAAACCGATGCCAGACCAGATGATTTAGAAGAGCTCTAAACCCGTATTCATGTATTTTTCTCCCAGGAGATTCTCTTTTTTTATTCATGGATTCAAACAAGAGGGTGTTTTTCTGTATCTAGGTTGGGATCAGAAAAGTATTTGCTGAGGTTCTCCCTTCTCACAAAGTAGCCAAAGTTCAGGAGCTCCAAACTTCTGGAAGAAAAGTTGCCATGGTTGGAGATGGGGTCAATGACTCACCAGCGCTGGCCCAGGCTGATGTTGGCATTGCTATCGGAACAGGCACAGATGTCGCCATTGAAGCAGCAGATGTTGTGCTGATTCATGTGAGCTTACAAAATGAAAAAGGGTGATGGGGAGGTAGGGGAGATTCCTAGGACTTTCTGAGAAATTGGAACAACCCCTCCCCTTTTTTTTGGTACAGAATAATTTGCTTGATGTGGTTGCAAGTATCCATCTATCCAGGAAGACAATGAAGAGAATCCGAATAAACCTAATCCTGGCCTTAATATACAACCTCATTGGCATACCCATAGCAGCAGGTAAATTATTTGTACTATGATTCTCAAGCAGATGGGCTGGTGGAAGGTAAGTAAGAGATTCGTTACTTGTTTAAGCAGTATTGCTTTTCCTGTTATTAAGAGTTGCCTTATAATGTTATGTCCATAATTAATTATTTGAAAGAAAAAAAAGGAGACGGAAAAATGTAAGAGAAGGAAACTCACATCTCAAGACCCTCCTGATTTTGTTGAGTGCTTAAGAAGGAAAATGCACTGTGGTGAAAAAGCTTTTGGCTTAATTAATAATATACTCTTCAGCAGCCTTCTAGTGTTTGATTCTGACCGGCTCAAGGTTGACTCAGCCTTCCATCCTTCTGAGGTTGGTAAAATGAAAACCCAGATTCTTGGAGGGCAATATGCTGACTCTGTAAACCGCTTAGAGAGGGTTGTAAAGCACTGTGAAGCGGTATATAAGTTTAAGTGCTATTGCTAATGCTAAGCAATTGGATTTTAATGTCAAAAATATTCTAGTTTACATAACTTTGACTCATCTTGTTTGACGATGCCAACTAGGACTTTATGAAAGTGGAAGTCCAATGCCTCTGGAAGACAATCAATTGGCTGATGTAAAGTCCCTCTGATAATTGCATGTCAGTTGTGAGCTCCAGTTGTACTGAACTGATGTTATTCTGAGCATGAAAAATAGAAAGCAAACAACAAATTTGTAGAAGAAATACACAAAACATAATTCCATTTTGCAGTAAAACTCCTCAGCTTTGAGCAGACAGGTGATAAGAAAATGATTTAAGACTAAATTCTGCATTCTTAGAGATGCCTACATATAACTTTATTTAAGCAACATTCTAAATTGTGTCTATTTTTTGTGTCAGGAGTATTTATGCCTTTAGGACTTGTGCTACAGCCATGGATGGGGTCAGCTGCAATGGCTGCATCTTCAGTATCCGTATTACTCTCTTCCCTGCAGCTAAAATGGTAAGTTGAGATGTGTTTGAATATTAGTAGCTCGGGTTGGTAGTTGGGCTGTTGGTTTGATCTTCGAGCTTGGCGATTTGGCTGCACTTCGTCTCCATTTGGGGGGGCATCTTCAGTGTGCTTTGAATTGTGCTCGTCTGTCAGAGCACTGGCCTTTAAATACCTTTTTGTGTGAGGTGGTAAGTCATCTCCCAGTCCTGAATGAATGAGTTCTGCCCAATCACCAAATAAGATTGGGGTATCCTTTTCTAAAAACTGTTAAGTTTAGGCTATTAGTAATAATCAAGGCGGATAATGCCTTTCTTCTACCTCTGTCCAGCATCATGCTGGAACTTTCTAAATAAGTTTGCTTGAAGAGGACTGACAGTTTCTAAACATGAGCCATAGTTGCAGTGGCTAGTCTGGTTCTAAGAATCAAAATACTGAGCAAATGCCTTCAACTGCAGGTACTTTTCAGCTTATAATTACAAATGGAACCAGAGTTTTGATCATGTCGAGGAATCCACTTGACTGGACTAAATTTTGCAACTGTTTTTATAGCAGTTGTTAAGTGAATCCTGCAGGCGTATGTCTATATCAGTTCTCTTGGATGGGTACTTTTTGCTACAAACTAGCAAAAAAATCCCAGGAAATGATTAAAAAAAAACCTTGTGGTCACAGGATTAAGGGACACTGCAATCAGTTTTAAATTTGAGCCAGTTGCCAAGTGCCCGAAATGTGCTCATGTGACCATGGGGTGGGAGTGGGGGGGCAACATTTTATGATAAAGAAGTGTTTTGTGAACTGCAATGCACCCTTCCAAGGCCATCTTAACTCCAAATGGTCATTAAACGACTGGCCATTAAGTTGAGAACTAACTTCACCACTGTTGACATGTTGGTGCAAGACATGATGATATTGGTGATAAGGCAGATTGTGTCTACTCCACCCGCTTGGCTTGATGTTTTTCACAAATTAGGCGCTCAGCAATCCAAAATCAAGACATGGATTAATTAACAAATCAAGAGCTCTTCTGGCTAGCCCAGGGGTAGGCAACTTTGGCTCTTTTATGACTCGTGGACTTTAACTCCCAGAATTCCTGAGCCAGCATGGCTCAGCTTGGAAACCTCTCCCTTTCCCCTCAGTATGGCTGGCTCAGGAATTCTGGGAGTTGAAGTCCATGAGTCATAAAAGAGCCAAGGTTGCCTACCCCTGGGCTAGAGAAACCTAGTCCTTATATCTTCTTCAATTCAACAGTCCCATTTCTAAATAGACTCGTGATTTGCAGATTATAGGTAGTCCTTGATATACAACTACAATTGAGCCCCAAATTTCTGTTGCTAAGTGAGACATTTGTTAAGTGAGTTTTGCCCCATTTTACAACCTTTCTTGCCACACCTTGTTAAGCGAATCACTGCAGTTGTTAGTAACATGGCGGTTAAGTGACTCTGCCTTCCCCATTGACCATGCTTGTCAGAAGGTCGCAAAAAGTGATCAAGTGACCCCTGGGACACTCCAACCGTCCTAAATATGAACCAGTTGTCAGGCATCTGATATTTTGATCACATGACCATGGGGACACTGCAACAGCTGTAAATGTGAAAAACAGTCAGAAGTCACTTTTGTCAGTGCCATTGTAACTTTCCACGGTCACGAAATGAACTGTTGTAACTGAGGACTACCTGTACTAGTATTTGCTAGGCAGCTGCCACATCCAACTCTGTGCTTCTATTGGAAATATATTTGTTTGTATTTATTCTATTTCTATAGTTACAAGAAAACTGTCCTGGAAAAATATGAAGCTGAGGCTCAAGGCTGCATGAAGCCACTGACTCCTTCCCAAATTAGTGTCCATATTGGGATGGATGACCGGAGACAAAAACCTCCCAAATTAGCCACCTGGGACAATATCAGTCAAGTGTCTCTCTGTTCCCTGACTTCAGACATGGCATCAGTTGACTTGGAGGCTGAAGCAGACAAATGGTCATTGCTCACCAACAATCAGGATGAAGACCAATATATTTAAAGGCTATAATCTGATACTGAGCAGCAGGTTTCAAGGATGGGACTAAGAGCAGCTTAAGATTCTGTTTCTGGAGCATCTACAGAGAAGTGCGTTTGGTGTGCACTGGCTGCCTGTTCTCATTTGAATGGAGGAGTGTACTTTCAACTGATCCTGGTGGCTCCTGGATTAGGTTAGGGGCTAATTATAATGTGTGATTCAAACTATAGAGCAGTGCTTGCATTTCAGTACCAAATACTGAATACCACATGTTTAGATCAATATCAGAAAAGCCATATACTCATAAAGGTCAGAATAAGATTGTTGAAATGAATGATCAGGCTGGTTATACTTGAGGGAGGGACATGGAGGAGAAGTAATCATACTCTTTAGGACAGAGGTCCCTAACCCCTGGTCCGTGGACCAACACTGGGCCGCAGCATACCGCGCAAAGAAGTGAAGCCCCATCTGCTGAATGCAGGCAGCACACGAAACCACACCCCCTCTGGTCTGTGGAAAAATCTTTCTCCACAGAACCGGTCCCTGGTGCCCAAAACGTTGGGGGCCTCTGCTTTAGGATATGCAGTATATTCATATTTGCAGTCTGTTTTTACTGCTTTCTCTTAAAGAAGACAAAATAAAAGAGAAGCACAAAACCTTCAGGCTTATTCATATCATGTGCATTTTATAATAGTGGATCAAGCAACGTATGGAAAGTTGTTCCATATATTTTGTTTCCTCTTAATGATGCTGAATCCCATGTTCTGTATCTCCCTCAAGTTCCATAAAAAGGCAAATGTTTCATGTTTCAGAAGGCAACAAAAGTAGAGTATTGTTAGGTGTGGCAGTTCCCTAAACATTCTAATAAGAATTTATATTTATCTTTTTTTAATATTGGAATTAGAGCAGTGCTCCAAATATTGGAAAATAGGCATGGAAGTTTTTTTTTAAAAAAATTATAATTAAACAAATTCTAGTAAATAAATCCATTCTTTTTCCTAAGTGAAATAAATAAACCCATCTTTATATACCTGGTTCAAAAAATAATTATTTACAATCTCTAATTTCTTCTCTAATTTCTTTTATAATTTCATCCAATTTTTCATTGCACTTCATGCGGTTCAGTTATTGTAGATATATAACTGCAGCATCTTACCTTAAAAAATAAATCCACATTTGCCATTTGTTTATGAAATCTGCACACTTTAATTCAAATTACCATCAGAAGTCAGAGAGGGAGGGGCTAAATAAATATTTGTAATGAACCTGGCACTATGGATCAGAAATTTTCATAAAAAAAAATAACTTTATTGTCATTGTATGTGTATACACAGTATACACATACAACGAAATTTACGTGACACCCAAAGACCAGGTCCCACACACATAATCCCCAAACACACTCCCACCCACCACAATTCCCCACCCCTAAAACCACCCAACATCCACCCAACAGACCAAGTAATACTATCCAACAGTTCATTGATGGTGGCCCTTTAATTCACTATTAAATGCAATTATAGCTCTGGGATAAAAACTATTCAGAAAACGTGTGGTCCGAGTTTTAAATGTTCTATATCTTCTGCCAGAAGGCAACAGTCCAAAGAGATTGTAAGCAGGATGGGAAGAGTCTCTGAGAATGTTATGCAACTTCCTCAAACAGCGAGATTCGAAGATGTTGTCCAGGGCTGGTAGCTGGAGTCCGATAATATTCTGGGGGGTGGTGGTGGTTTAATAATTCTCTGTAGAGCTTTTTTATCTGCTACAGAGCTACTCCCATACCATGCAAGAATGCCATATGTCAGGACACTCTCAATGGCGCTGTGATAGTAGGACAGAAGTAGATGCTGAGATAGATTTATCTTCCTGAGCATTCTCAGGAAATACAGCCTCTTCTGTGCCTTCTTCACAAGCATGTTAACATTCATAGTCCATGAGAGGTCCTCTGAGATATAAGTGCCCAGAAATTTAAAACTACCCACCCTCTCCACCTCCTCACCATTTATGTACAATGGTAGATGTGCATCTCTCTTCCTTCTGAAGTCAATTATAAGTTCTTTAGTTTTTGTGGTGTTAAGTGTGAGATTATTTTCATTACACCACAATGTCAGCCCTTGTAGCTTTTATATAATAGTAAATGCTGGGAGTGTTGAAACTTGGAATGTGGAAAGGGACAAGCAGCTGAAATCATTGCTTCACCATGAAAGTCTGTGCTGTATTTAGTCAGCTGGAATTTATCTCAAAATTGCAAAACAAAGTTGCCCAGTGTGTAAGAGCTGGGGATAGTGAATTGTGGAGTTTTATATTCCTGAAATGGAATATTTAAATCCAGTAATTCCATCACCAGTGGTGGTGCTCTTATAGTCTTGGGTACTCTTCTCTCCCGTGATGATTGTCTGTCAAATGGCATTAAAATAGTAATAAAAATACTTTCCTTATTCCAAACATACTCAATCTTACCATCACTATAACGCAATATTAAATGCATATTAATGTATATTAAAACACATTTATTTTAGCTAGAGTGCAAGCAATGAATGCAAACCCCAAAGGTGCTTTTTCAAAAAGCAACTGGACTTTCCTGGGTTTTTTTTTTTTCTTCAGAACTGAAGAAGCTTCTTGGATGAGAAGCAAAACATTTAAAACCAAGAAAGTCCACTTGCCTTTTGAAAAAGTCCACTTGCCTTTGGAACAACCATGACCTGGAAGACTGAGAATCTTCATAAACAAGGAATATGGAGATCGATACATCCATGGATGATTCTCTCCCAGCAGCATTGCAAAAAATAACGAGAGCCCCTTGAAATTGTGACTCTTCTTTGTACTACTGTAGTTCGCCAATTGCTTCACTTCCTCCACTGCATTGTACCTTACTGAAGAAACTTCAAAATTAGCCTGAAAATAACATTTGCATTCCTCTGTGAAATTCTCATTTAAGCTCTGTTCTGGGAATAGCTACTCAAGACAAAGGTACTTGTAGCTACTATACGGCACTTGTGCGCTGCCCAAATTCATTGCCCATGAAGATGTAATGAATCACAAGATCATTCTCAGCCCCCCTGTGTAATGACCTGGACAATCTGCAGGCGAATACTAGGGAAAGAAATGTGTTATATTTGCATCCTCCCTAAGGAGTTTCTCTTGCTTTGAAAACTGAATAAAAATTGAAGGAAGACTCTGAGAAGCATCTGATTTTCTTAGTACGAACGAGGAAACTAACAAAAATAATTGTTGGGATAATAGTTGGTTGCTAAAGCCTTGTTCAAATATGTCTCAGGATTGTAGTCTTCAAATCAAAGCAAATAGGTAATAATAAAGGAAGTGTGCTTCCCCCTGCTGTTTTTTTCTTTAAAAATGTTATAATTTAATGTTGGCTGGGACTTGTTTCCTGGAGGCAGGGATAATAACATTCATTGGTTTCTGTATTGAACAAGAAGTGAGCCAGCAGTGTGCTGCAGCTGCTAAAAAAGCCAACACAGTGCTGGGCTGCATTAACAGAGGGATAGAATCAAGATCACGTGAAGTATTAATACCACTATACAATGCCTTGGTAAGGCCACGCTTGGAATACTGCACCCAGTTTTGGCCACCGCGATGTAAAAAAGATGTTGAGACTCTAGAAAGAGTACAGAGAAGAGCAACAAAGATGATTAGGGGACTGGAGGCTAAAACATACGATGAACAATTGCAGGAATTGGGTATGTGTAGTTTAATGAAAAGAGGGACGAGGGGGGACATGATAGCAGTGTTCCAATATTTCAGGGGCTGACAGAAAGAAGAGGGAGTCAAGCTATTCTCCAAAGCGCCTGAAGGCAGGACAAGAAGCAACGGATGGAAACTGATCAAGGAGAGATACAACCTAGAACTAAGAAGAAACTTCCTGACAGAACACTCAGTGGAACAACCTGCGTCCAGAAGCAGTGAATGCTCTAATAGTGGAAGTTTTTAAGAAGAGACTGGACAGCTATTTGTCCGAAATGATATAGGGTTTCCTGCCTGAGCAAGGGGTTGGACTAGATAACCTCCAATGTCTCTTCCAACTATTATTATTATCGATCATCGCACAGTCAGCCAGATGTTCAGACTGGATTTGGCATTTTGTCTACCTATCGAGTCCTTACCCAGGACCTGGGATAGGCAGATGTGGATGTTTGATGGTATTACAGGTATCGTCGCAGGATGGAAGCAGTTCCTAGTAAGGCCGCCTTTTACAATTGACTAATAGCAAATTTCTCAATGCCAATGGTGTTCAAGTGGTGCTCCAGTTGTTTTGGGATTGCACCCAAGGAGCCTATTACTATTGGTACTACCCTTGCTTGCTATTGCCACAGTCTTTCTATTTCTATTTGTAGGTCTTTGTATTTTGTTATCTTCTCCAGTTCTTTCTCGTCTATTCTGCTGTCTCCAGGCACTGCCACGTCCACTATCCAGACTTTTTTTGTCTTTCTTATCGACAATTGTTAATTCTGGGGTGTTATGTTGCAGGTGCTTGTCTGTTTGAATTCTGAAGTCCCAGAGCAGTTTAATTTTATCATTTTCTATGACTTTCTCTATTTGATGATCCCACCAGTTTTTGCTTACAGGCAAATGATATTGTTTGCAGATCTTCCAATGCACCATTGTTGCTACTTTGTCATGCCGCTGCTTGTAATCAGTTTGTGCAATCTTCTTGCAACAGCTTACAAAGTGGTCCACTGTTTCTTCAGCTTCTTTGCATAGGCGGCACTTACTGTCTGTTGCTGTCTTCTCAATTTTGACTTTGTATGCATTTGTCCTTAAGGCTTGGTCTTGTGCAGCCAGAATTAGTCCCTCGGTCTCTTTCTTCAATTTTCCTGCTCTTAGCCATTGCCAGGTTTTATTATTATCTGCTTTACCAGCTATTTTTTCATGTATTGGCCATGTAGTGCTTTGTCTTCCCATGCCTCTATTCTGTTCTTCATTTGGTCTTTCTTGTAGGCCAGTTTGGTCTCTCCAATAGTTAGTAAGCCTTCCTGATATACTAATTTCAGTGCATCTTCATCATTGTTCTTCAGATATTCTTCCAAAGCCATTTTTTCTTCTTCAACCATCTGATGTACTTGTAGCATTCCACGCCCACCTATTTGCCTTGGTAGATAAAGTCTATCAATGTCACTGCGTGGATGAAGGGCATGATTCATTGTCATTATTTTTCTGGTCTGCCTATCCATTGCTTTTAGTTCTGCTTGAGTCCAGTCCACTATTCCAGCTGTGTACCTAATGAACTGGGATTGCCCAGGTGTTGATTGCCTTTATGGTATTTCCTCCATTGAGTTTGGATTTTAAGATCTTCTTCACTCTCTTGATGTATTCACCTCTAATCTTTTTCTTGACTTCAGTGTGCTTGATGTTGTCAGCTTGAAGGATACCCAAGTATTTGTAGTACTCTTCCTCATCCAGACTCTTAATGTTATTTTCGTGGGGCATCTTGATTCCTTCAGTTTTCATTATTTTTCCTTGTTTGATAGTAAGTGTGGCACATTTGTCCAAGCCAAACTCCATTACAATATCTTGGCTATATATATATATAGATAGATAGATAGATAGATAGATAGATAGATAGAGAGATAGATATAGATATAGATATATAGTCTCTTCCAACTATTATTATTATTATTATTATGGATCATCGCACAATCAGCCAGATGTTCAGACTGGATTTGGCATTTTGTCTACCTATCGAGTCCTTACCCAGGACCTGGGATAGGCAGATGTGGATGTTTGATGGTATTACAGATATCGTCGCAGGATGGAAGCAGTTCCTAGTAAGGCCGCCTTTTGCAATTGACTAATAGCAAATTTGTCAATGCCAATGGTGTTCAAGTGGTGCTCCAGTTGTTTTGGGATTGCACCCAAGGAGCCTATGACTATTGGTACTACCCTTGCTTGCTTTTGCCACAGTCTTTCTATTTCTATTTGTAGGTCTTTGTATTTTGTTATCTTCTCCAGTTCTTTCTCTTCTATTCTGCTGTCTCCAGGCACTGCCACGTCCACTATCCAGACTTTTTTGTCTTTCTTATCGACAATTGTTAAGTCTGGGGTGTTATGTTGCAGGTGCTTGTCTGTTTGAATTCTGAAGTCCCAGAGCAGTTTAATTTTATCATTTTCTATGACTTTCTCTATTTTATGATCCCACCAGTTTTTGCTTACAGGCAAATGATATTTTTTGCAGATCTTCCAATGCACCATTGTTGCTACTTTGTCATGCCGCTGCTTGTAATCAGTCTGTGCAATCTTCTTGCAACAGCTTACCAAGTAGTCCACTGTTTCTTCAGCTTCTGTTATTATTATTATTATTATTATTATTATTATTATTATTATTATTATTATTATTATTATTATTATCGATCATCGCACAGTCAGCCAGATGCTCAGACTGGATTTGGTATTTTCTCTACCTATCGAGTCCTTACCCAGGACCTGGGATAGGCTTATTATTATTATTATTTTGGATCATCGCACAGTCAGCCAGATGTTCAGACTGGATTTGGCATTTTGTCTACCTATCGAGTCCTTACCCAGGACCTGGGATAGGCAGATGTGGATGTTTGATGGTATTACAGATATCGTCGCAGGATGGAAGCAGTGCCTAGTAAGGCCGCCTTTTGCAATTGACTAATAGGAATTTTGTCAATGCCAATGGTGTTCAAGTGGTGCTCCAGTTGTTTTGGGATTGCCACCAAGGAGCCTATACTATTGGTACTACCTTGCTTGCTTTTGCCACAGTTCTTTCTATTTGTAGGTCTTTGTATTTGTATCTTTCCATTCATTATTATTATATTATTATTATTTATCATTATTATTATAGTATTATATATTATTATTATTATCGATCATCAGCAGATGTTCAGACTGGATTTGGCATTTTGTCTACCTATCGAGTCCTTACCCAGGACCTGGGATAGGCAGATGTGGATGTTTGATGGTATTACAGATATCGTCGCAGGATGGAAGCAGTTCCTAATAAGGCCGCCTTTTGCAATTGACTAATAGCGAATTTGTCAATGCCAATGGTGTTCAAGTGGTGCTCCAGTTGTTTTGGGATTGCACCTAAGGAGCCTATTACTATTGGTACTACCCTTGCTTGCTTTTGCCACAGTCTTTCTATTTCTATTTGTAGGTCTTTGTATTTTGTTATCTTCTCCAGTTCTTTCTCTTCTATTCTGCTATCTCCAGGCACTGCCACGTCCACTATCCAGACTTTTTTGTCTTTCTTATCGACAATTGTTAAGTCTGGGGTGTTATGTTGCAGGTGCTTGTCTGTTTGAATTCTGAAGTCCCAGAGCAGTTTAATTTTATCATTTTCTATGACTTTCTCTATTTTATGATCCCACCAGTTTTTGCTTACAGGCAAATGATATTTTTTGCAGATCTTCCAATGCACCATTGTTGCTACTTTGTCATGCCGCTGCTTGTAATCAGTTTGTGCAATCTTCTTGCAACAGCTTACCAAGTGGTCCACTGTTTCTTCAGCTTCTTTGCATAGGCGGCACTTACTGTCTGTTGCTGTCTTCTCAATTTTGACTTTGTATGCATTTGTCCTTAAGGCTTGGTCTTGTGCAGCCAGAATTAGTCCCTCGGTCTCTTTCTTCAATTTTCCTGCTCTTAGCCATTGCCAGGTTTTATTATTATCTGCTTTCCCAGCTATTTTTTTCATGTATTGGCCATGTAGTGCTTTGTCTTCCCATGCCTCTATTCTGTTCTTCATTTGGTCTTTCTTGAAGGCCAGTTTGGTCTCTCCAGTAGTTAGTAAGCCTTCCTGATATACTAATTTCAGTGCATCTTCATCATTGTTCTTCAGATATTCTTCCAAAGCCATTTTTTCTTCTTCAACCATCTGATGTACTTGTAGCATTCCACGCCCACCTATTTGCCTTGGTAGATAAAGTCTATCAATGTCACTGCGTGGATGAAGGGCATGATTCATTGTCATTATTTTTCTGGTCTGCCTATCCATTGCTTTTAGTTCTGCTTGAGTCCAGTCCACTATTCCAGCTGTGTACCTAATGACTGGAATTGCCCAGGTGTTGATTGCCTTTATGGTATTTCCTCCATTGAGTTTGGACTTTAAGATCTTCTTCACTCTCTTGATGTATTCACCTCTAATCTTTTTCTTGACTTCAGTGTGCGTGATGTTGTCAGCTTGAAGGATACCCAAGTATTTGTAGTACTCTTCTTCATCCAGACTCTTAATGCTATTTTCGTGGGGCATCTTGATTCCTTCAGTTTTCACTATTTTTCCTTGTTTGATAGTAAGTGTGGCACATTTGTCCAAGCCAAACTCCATTACAATATCTTGGCTATATATACGGACAGTGTTGAGCAGCGATTCTATTTCAGATGATGTTTTTCCATACAGCTTCAGATCATCCATGTAAAGGAGGTGGGATAGTCTAGCAGATGTTTTTGATGTTTGATAACCATGTCCTGAGTTATTCAGTATTGTTGACAGAGGAAACAGTGCAATAACAAATAGTAATGGTGATAATGAATCTCCTTGAAATATTCCTCTCTTGATATTAACCTCTCCCAGCTTCTCACTATTGATTTGCAACTGTGTCTTCCATTGTGCCATCGATCTTTGCACAAATTTTCTGATGTTTCTACTGACTCCTGTTATTTCTAGGCACTTTATTATCCAATCATGTGGCAGAGAGTCAAATGCCTTTTTGTAGTCAATCCATGCCACATTCAGGTTGGTCTTCCTTCTCTTGCAGTTTTCCAAGATCATTTTGTCTATTAGGAGTTGATCTTTTGTTCCTCTGCTATTGGGGCGGTTTCCTTTCTGCTCAGGTGGAAAGAGATTGTTTTCAACTAGATGCTGTTGCACTGCATCAGCTACTACACCAGTTAGTAATTTGAAAGTTGTTGGTAAGCAGGTAATTGGCCTGTAGTTACCTGGTGTTGCCCCTTTTGCTGGATTTTTCATTATTAGGTAGGTTTTCCCAGTTGTTAGCCACTTTTCAATTTCTCCTCCTTGTAGTATATTGTTGAACTGCTTGGCAATGAGTGGGTGTATAACAGTTAGATGTTTCAACCAAAACCCATGCAGTTCATCTTCACCTGGTGCTGACCAATTTTTGATTTTCTTTGCTCTTTTTTCTACCATTTTTGTTGTTATTACTAGTTCTTTCATTTCAACTTCTGTTTTATTTGCATCCACCTCTTTTAACCAAGCCGCATCCTTGTTGTATTTCTTTGGGTTATCCCATATCTGCTTCCAGAACTGCACTGTTTCTTCCTTGTCAGGTACTGACTGATTCCTTGCAGTTTCTCCATTGATGGATTGGTAGAAACGTTTCTGATTGGATTGAAATTGGAGGTTCTGCCTATAGTTTGCAATTCGAGCTTCATATCTACTGATTTTCCTGGCTATAGCTGTTATTTGTTGCTTTATTATTTCCAGTGCTTCCTTGATCTTCCTGTTTCTAAGTGGTATTTCTTGATTAGGTATTCTTTGGTCTTCTTGTTCTTCAGCTTCTTTTCTTTCATCTGTTCTAGCTTGCTTCATGTGATCTTAACTTGCTGATCTTATTTTCTAGTCTAACCTTCCATTTTTCTGGTGCACTGTTTTTTTTTCTTCTTTGTTGATTTTGCATCCCAGGTATTCAGTTATAACTGCAGCTGTGCTGTACATTAGTTGGTTTGTTTCTTGCAGTGAATTGGTGCTTATACTTGCTATTGCAGTATTTGCATCTTTTAATGCTTGTGCTAGCTGTTTCTTTGGAACAAGCTTCAATGCAGGCAGCATTATTCTGTTGTTTTTGTGCTGTTCTAGATGCTCAATTATTCTTTGTTTCAATTCTTTTATTTCTTTAGTTAGAGGGTTTTGTTCTTCCTGAGGAAGAGGTGCCTGGTTTCCAAATGAGAACAGTTGTATATCTCTGCTGGATTCCTTCACTGCCAACTCCCCCTGGTTTGCCTCTACATTCTGAATTACTTCTGGTAAGGCTTTGATTTCTTTGCCCTGGGTAACCTTTGCAGTTCGTCCAATTCTGTTTCTGTGAATACTTTATTTTGTATTATAAATCGGCGTTGATCTGCTAGTCTCTGTTCTGTTATTTCTGATTCTGGATGTTGTTCTTTCCAGAACTGGTGCATTCATTTTAGATATCAGCGTCTTGTTGGACTTGATCTGTATAACAGATATATTTCTTTGTTTTCCATCACTGTGTATCTGCGACGGGTAAACACCTTTTCTTCCAGTAGTTCTGCAGCTGCTGGCCCTGGTTGCTCAGCCAACAGTCCTGAGTCCTGTAACCCATTTTTCACCAGATATCCAGAACTCCAATATCTAGCGCGGACCTTGTTAACCCGGTCGACGTCCGAGCCGGTATGGCATTCTGAAATTTACGTCTCACCATATTTTTTATGGGAGAGACACTCTTTGTCTGACTCCTCTGATGAGACCTGTCCAGTATGGTTGAACCTCTGGCATAGCTCTCATCTTCCTCAGAGTACACAAGCCCACAACCACGTCACGGTAGTGCATCCCTGGGGGTTTATCTATTATATTATATTATATTATTATCAGTATTATATTATTATTATTATTATTATTATTGATCATCGCAGTCAGCCAGATGTTCAGACTGGATTTGGCATTTTGTCTACCTATCAAGTCCTTACCCAGGACCTGGGATAGGCAGATGTGGATGTTTGATGGTATTACAGATATCGTCGCAGGATGGAAGCAGTTCCTAGTAAGGCCGCCTTTTGCAATTGACTAGTGGCGAATTTGTCAATGCCGATGATGGTGTTCAAGTGGTGCTCCAGTTGTTTTGGGATTGACCCAAGGAGCTAGACTATTGGTAGACCCCTTGCTGCTTTTGCCACAGTCTTTCTATTTCTATTTGTAGGTCTCTGTATTTGTTATCTTCTCTGTTCTTTATCTTATATTCTGCTATCTCAGGCACTTGCCACGGCACTATCCAGACTTTTTTGTCTGTTCTTATCGACCAAGGGAACTGATTATATGGAGGGAAGGTGTGTAGTGGAGGTGCCCAGGGCTCTGTTCTGGGCCCAGTACTCTTCAACATCTTCATCAACGATTTGGATGAAGGGATAGATGGGGAACTCATCAAATTTGCAGATGACACCAAGCTGGCAGGAATAGCCAACACTCCAGAAGACAGGCTTCAGATACAGAAGGATATGGACAGACTTGAACACTGGGCACTAACTAACAAAATGAAATTCAATGGTGAAAAAAGCAAGGTTCTACATTTAGGCAAGAAAAACCAAATGCACAAGTACAGCATAGGTGGCACCATGCTCAATAGTAGTAACTGTGAGAGGACCTCGGAGTCCTAGTAGACAATCAGTTAAATATGAGCCAGCATGTGCTGCAGCTGCCAATAAGGGAGCAACACAGTGCTAGGCTGCAATTAACAGAGGGGGGGGAAATAGGAAAAAAAAAAAACATTCAAAAAAGGGGGGGGGGACACGTGAAGTATTAATACACTCTTCAATGCCTGGTTAAGGCCACACTTGGAATACTGCATCCAGTTTTGGTCACACGATGTAAAAAAGAGGTTGAGACTCTAGAAAGGAGTACAGAGAAGAGAAACAAGATGATTATGGGACTGGAGGCCTAAAACATGATAAGGAACGGTTGCGAGGAATGGGTATGTATAGTTTAATGAAGAAGAAGGACAAGGGGGGACATGATAGCAGTATTCCAATATCTCAGGGGCTGCCATAAAGAAGAGGGAATTAAGCTATTTTCCAAAGCACCTGAAGGCAGGACAAGAAGCAACGGGTGGAAAATCATCAAGGAGAGAAGCAACCTAGAACTAAGGAGAAACTTCCTGACAGTGAGAACAATTAATCAGTGGAACAGCTTGCCTCCAGAAGCAGTAAATGCTCAACACTGGAAGTTTTTAAGAAGAGACTGGACAGCCATTTGTCCGAAATGGTGTAGGGTTTCCTGCCCGAGCAGGGGGTTGGACTAGATGACCTCAAAGGTCCCTTCCAACTTACTACTATACTAATTGTTAAGTCTGGGGTGTTATGTTGCAGGTGCTTGTCTGTTTGAATTCTGAAGTCCTAGAGCAGTTTAATTTTATCATTTTCTATGACTTTCTCTATTTTATGATCCCACCAGTTTTTGCTTACAGGCAAATGATATTTTTTGCAGATCGTCCAATGCACCATTGTTGCTACTTTGTCATGCCGCTGCTTGTAATCAGTCTGTGCAATCTTCTTGCAACAGCTTACCAAGTGGTCCACTGTTTCTTCAGCTTCTTTGCATAGGCGGCACTTACTGTCTGTTGCTGTCTTCTCAATTTTGACTTTGTATGCATTTGTCCTTAAGGCTTGGTCTTGTGCAGCCAGAATAGTCCCTCGGTCTCTTTCTTCAATTTTCCTGCTCTTAGCCATTGCCAGGTTTTATTATTATCTGCTTTCCCAGCTATTTTTTTCATGTATTGGCCATGTAGTGCTTTGTCTTCACATGCCTCTATTCTGTTCTTCATTTGGTCTTTCTTGAAGGCCAGTTTGGTCTCTCCAGTAGTTAGTAAGCCTTCCTGATATACTAATCCTCGCATCCTTCATCATTGTTCTCAGATATTCTTCCAAAGCCATTTTTTCTTCTTCAACCATCTGATGTACTTGTAGCATTCCATGCCCACCTATTTGCCTTGGTAGATAAAGTCTATCAATGTCACTGCATGGATGAAGGGCATGATTCATTGTCATTATTTTTCTGGTCTGCCTATCCATTGCTTTTAGTTCTGCTTGAGTCCAATCCACTATTCCAGCTGTGTACCTAAGGACTGGGATTGCCCAGGTGTTGATTGCCTTTATGGTATTTCCTCCATTGAGTTTGGATTTTAAGATCTTCTTCACTCTCTTGATGTATTCACCTCTAATCTTTTTCTTGACTTCAGTGTGCTTGATGTTGTCAGCTTGAAGGATACCTAAGTATTTGTAGTACTCTTCCTCATCCAGACTCTTAATGTTATTTTTGTGGGGCATCTTGATTCCCCACAAAAATAACATTAAGAGTCTGGATGAAGAAGAGTACTACAAATACTTGGGTTATTATTATTATTATTATTATTATTATTATTATTATTATTATTATTATTATTATGTCCCGCTCATACACACATACACATCATGAGGGTTTTATGTCTTTACTGAGGCTTTGCCAGTCCCAAATAGTATTCCCCAGGATTTACCCCACACAGGAGCAGCACAAAACCCAATGAGTCCAATTCCCAAGTCCGGAAACACAGAACAAGTCCATAAAGTCACCTCCAGATTCAAAGTCCAAAGACAAGTCCAAAATCCAAGTTGAAAGTCTATGAAGCAAATTCTACAATCCAGTAACAGTCATGGTTTAACCCCCAAGACAAGAGTCAAGATGGCTGAACAAAGACACAGCAAGAATGGATAACTTGTTCCTAGCATCACTTTGCTCCACATGCTGGGCTAAATAGCCACCTCTTGGTGCAACTCATTAGGAGGGATGAGGTTGCCTCCCCATGAGTAGCCTCACCGACCTTCGTTGTGCCTCTGTCCTCTCAGCCCTGTGTGCCCTGGGATACAGCAGAAGAGGCAGTTCCTCCTCATCCCCACTTACTGGCTGCAGCTTTGCCTCTTCTGTGTCCTCTGCTTCTGGCTGGTCTTCCAAGCCTCCTAGTTATAGCTGCATTTCTTCCCCCTTTGTCAGCCAGCTGCTCGTCAGGTCGCTTATCCAGCCCTTCAGAGGTTCCTGGCCTCTCTTCTTTCTCACCCACCCAATGGGCCACACCCACCTAGCACCCAACGATGCATAAGTGGGTTTTGGGTCGCAGTTTGGGCACTCGGTCTCTAAAAGGTTTACCATTACGGGTCTAGAAGTTCAGTTCACGACAGAAACAGATCTCGACAGATCTCAATAGACTTGAATACGAGCCCTATCTAAAAAAATGAAATTCAATGGTAAGAAAAGTAAGGTTCTACATTTAGGCAAGAAAAAACAAATGCACAGGTAAAGAATAGGTGGTACCTGGCTCAATAGTAGTAAATGTGAGAGGAAGTCCTAGTGGACAGTAACTTAAATATGAGTCAGCAATGTGCTGCAACTGCTAAAAAAGCCAACACAGACCTACACTGCATTAATATAGGGACAGAATCAAGATCACGTGAAGTGCTAGTACCAGTTTATAATGGTATAAAACAGGAATATTGCATCCAGTTTTGGTCATGACTATATAAAAAAGATTTTGAGACTCTAGAAAGAGTGCAGAGAATAGCAAAGATGATTAGGGGGCTGGAGGCTAAAACATATGAAGAATGGTTGTAGGTATTTCTAGTTTAATGAAAAGAAGGAGTAGAGATGACATGATAGCAGTGTTCCAGTATTTAAGCAACTGCAAAAACAAAAGGGGGTGAACCTGAAGGCAGAAAAAGAAGCAATGAATGGAAACTAATCCACAAAACCAACCTAGAAATAAGAGAAAATTCCTGACAGAACAATCAATCATTGGAATGACTTGCCTTCAGAAATTATGGGTGCTCCATCATTGGAGATTTTTCAGAAGAGATTGGACAACAATTTTTCTGAAATGGTAAAGGGTCTCCTGTGAGACTAGAAGATCACCAGGGTCCTGAGGGAAGTCAGCTCCCCAGAGAAGGAAATATTAAAAGGTGAGAAAAATATATTCCCTCAAAAGGATTTTAAAAGCAGAAACTGACCCTCCCCCCAAGTCTCTCTGTCCAAAGCAGAAGCCAGCTCTGTACAAATGCAGATGTAAACCATCAGAAAGGCCCCAGCTAGGAGATCAAGAAGACAAAAAAACTTAAAATCTGTATACCCCACAGATTTAGCTCCACAAGGCTATCCAGAAAAAATGAGGAACCAACCCCTGCTGCGTTGGCCCTGCCCCCTGGGTGCATGCTGTGGAGGTGTCACCCTTTGTGAGGAATGAAGAAATGCACCATACCTTGGTGCTTGCCCCGGTCCCACCCCCTTCTGCCTCAGATCTGTCCCGCTCCTGCCCAGGCCCCCACAGGCACCCTTGACGCAAACGATGTAGAGCTGGCCATACCCACCAGTAGGCCACACCCACCCAGTAGACTGCACCCACCCGGGAGGCCACACCCACCCGGCCCGCCAAGGGCAACCACAATGCTGATGTGGCCCTCAATGAAATTGAATTTGACACCCCTGCCTTAATGTATGCAAATATCTTAGATATTTCTAAACTGATTGTTTAGTTAGTACAATCAACTGAAATTCAATGAACCATTTCCAAGTCTCCACCCTTCCTGAGCAAAAAGGTAACCAGTTGGTCAACTCATAAATCTTTGTGAAGGAAGGATCAGTATGCATCTAGGAAAGCCAAAACTTTAGCCTTTCTTCAATTTATTGCTGGACGTCCTGTTCCTATCTTTCTTGGTAATTATGAGCACGCCCTTTAAATAGGACCAACCTGAAGGAAGTCAGCTCCCCAGAGAAGGAAATATTAAAAGGGCAGAAAAATATATTTCCTCAAAAGGATTTTAAAAGCAGAAACCAACCCTGCCCCCAAGTCTCTCTGTCCCAAGCAGAAGCCAGCTCTGTACAAATGCAGATGTAAACCATCAGAAAGGGCCCAGCTAGGAGATCAAGAAGACAAAGACACATAAAATCTGTATACCCCACCCAAACTCTAGGAGTCATTAGCCCCATCACCAGGGAAGCAAGATATAACCCTTGGGACATAACAAGATTAACCCATCACCATCAAGAATACCAGAAAGCACACCCAGACTCAGGTCAGAATACATGACACAGGAAATACAAAGCCTCAACACAGGAACAGGAAACTATTCCAAACAAAAGGCTTCAGTGGGTATAAAAACCTCCTTCCCACATGTGCTCAGCCTTTCTTTTCTCTCCTGTTTCCTGCCAGAACCATCTTTTGGTCTGCTCTTCAATAAACTGCAACCTTCTTCCCAAAGCAGTCGCCATGTTGTTTATTTATCCACGGCTTGGATGAACCAGGATGAAGACTTTTCTTTCAACAGTCCCTTTTTGACTTATTCTGGATATGTCTATTAAGTTCTCTAAGGTCAAACCTGACTTGAGTATGTTTTTACTTCCAGCTAAACTGGATCTTTCCTGGTCGTTTGGATTCAGATTCCAACAGTTGCTAACTAGCCTGCTTCTTTTGATTAAGGCTTACATGGGCAATAAAACATCAGATGGGCACCAGGATAGTGAAGGCAACAGCACCTTGATTCCAGAAAAATTAATTTCTTTATATATATTTATCAAATCTTATGCCTGTATTGATCAGAGGCACTTCACCTGATACAGGCTCAATTTGGTTACTGAATACTGGTAGCATTCTGTTCTCTGATCTTCCAGGTACTACTCTCAATTCAAAATCTACCATATTGTTCATGCATACACATAGTCCTAAGCAAACGATTAAATTCTTGATTATATTTGCTAAGCAGTATATTTATTGGATATGAGCATAGATGACAAAAATATTATAAAGATTATTCAGCAAAAGAACACATGCACATCCTTTTTTTCTTAATGTATACAAATATCTTAGATATTTCTAAACTGATTGTTTAATTAGTACAATCAACTGAATTTTAATGAACCATTTCAAAGTCTCCACCCTTCCTGAGCAAAAAGGCAACCAGTTGGTCAACTCAGAAATCTTTGTGAAGGAAGGATCAGTATGCATCTAGGAAAGCTAAAACTTTAGCCTTTCTTCAATTTATTGCTGGACGTCCTGTTCCTATCTTTCTTGGTAATTATGAGCACGCCCTTTAAATAGGACCAACCTGAAGGAAGTCAGCTCCCCAGAGAAGGAAATATTAAAAGGGCAGAAAAATATATTTCCTCAAAAGGATTTTAAAAGCAGAAACCAACCCTGCCCCCAAGTCTCTCTGTCCCAAGCAGAAGCCAGCTCTGTACAAATGCAGATGTAAAGCCTCAATATCTTTATCTAAACCAGGCCACCACAAGTGGCTGTGCGCAAGAGCCTTCATACGAACAATGCCAGGATGACCCTCGTGGAGGGATTCTAAAACCCTAGTCCTCATTGAGGTGGGAATGACAACTCTGTTTCCCCAAAGCAGACAACCCTGAGAAATGAATAGCTCGTTCCTTTTGGACCAGAAACTCTGAAACTTAGGACTAGGGCAGTGCTCAGGCCAACCAGACAAAACCCAGGAACGGACACGTGAAAGTGTGTGATCTATACCTGTTTCAGCGGCAACATCCCTGGCACTAAGAGGGAGCTCAGGCAAGGCTTGGATTGATAGAATGTTGACAGCTGGCGCAGGGTCAGCTTCTACTACTGGCAGGGGCAATCTACTGAGGCCATCAGCATGGCCCATTTCTTTCCCAGGCTTGTGGAGTAGAGAAAAATCATATGCAGACAAAAAAATAGACCACCTAAGCATTCTAGGGAAAATGATTTGGGGAGTCTGCCTACGTGTGGTAAACAGTCCCAGCAGAGGCTTATGGTCAGTGAAGACCGTGAAATGCCTGCCATATAGAAAATCATGGAATTTTTTAATTCCAGCAACAACAGCCAGAGCCTCCCTGTCTATCTGAGCGTAGTTGTGCTCAGCAGAAGACAATGTTCTGGAGTAATATGCAACAGGAACCTGAGTTCCATCAGACCTGAGGTGGCTCAGGACAGCTCCAACCCCGTAAGGGGACGCATCAAAAGCGATGCACACAGGAAGGGACTCGTTGAAATGTGCAAGTACACTGTTAGAAGTGAGCAAGGCCTTGACTTTGTTAAAACAAGCCTCATGTGTTTGTGACCACTGCCACACTGCTTGCTTGTCTAGTAGCCTGTGAAGAGGCTCAGCTACACTGGCTTTATGTGGAAGGAAGGAATTGTAGAAATTCAGGAGGCCCAGGAAGGCCTGAAGTTCGGCCTTAGACTTTGGCCTAGGTGCTTCTAAAATCGCAGTTAGTTTGGATTCAGCAGGGTGAATCCCAGCAGCATCAATTTTGAACCCCAGAAATTCAGTAGAAGGCACCCCAATTTTGCATTTGTCTTTTTTGAGCTTGAGGCCTGTTTTCCTGAACCTAAACAGAACAGCCCTTAGCCTTTCAGCTAGAATGTGTGTGGAGTCTCCTGCAATTAAGACATCATCAAAGTAGGGGCAAACCCCCGGTATGCCCCGTAGTGTGTTTTCCATTACGCTTTGGAAAATCCCAGGAGCGACATTCACTCCAAACTGTAGCCTTTTACCTTAAAGGCTCCCCTGTGGGTCACAATAGTCTGAGCTATAGCAGCATCATCATCAATAGGCAGCTGTTGATACGCTTGAGCTAGGTCACGCTTTGCAAAAACGCGCCCCCCCTTGAGGGAGGCCAGAATATGACTGACCACAGGAACAGGATAGGCATGTTGCTGCAATGCCTTATTAAGAGTGCATTTGTAATCAGCACAAATGTGAATGTCCCCATTTGCCTTTAGAGGCGTGACAATGGGGGTCTCCCAAGGACTGGAATCAACAGGTTCTAGAATTCCCTGTTGGATCAGTTTGTCTAACTCGGTGTCAATTTTACTCTTTAAAGCAAAAGGGACCCTTCTTGCTTTAATTCTAATGGGAGTGACAGTGGGGTCTAGCTTTAAGGACACAGGGGGTCCTTTGAATGTGCCCAGCTGGGGGCTGAAAACATCTTCAAATTCTTTGCAGACTTCCTGTAGGTCGAGTGTTTGTAAGCTGTTGAGTCCTGTGACGTGTATCCCCAGGGCCTCAAGCCAATCGAGTCCTATGAGACTCGTTCGTTCACCCCCTACTACTAATAAGTCTAGTGGACCTTCAAAATTCTTGTATTGCACGTTAAGGGTGGCCTCCCCCTTAACACACACTCTTGAATTTTGAAAATCTGTTAACACAATGTCAGAAGGCCTGAGTTCCACTACCGGAACCAATCTTCCTAAATGTATGCAAGGAGATGATTGAAAGGGCGGACCCTGTGTCTAGTTCCATAGTTAATGGAACCCCTTGTAGCTTCACCTTGAGTGACAGCTTTTTCTTAAAGGGCTTGTGTGTGCCTGTCCTGAGGATGCTCCTTCGCGAAGCGCAAAACCCTACCCTATTCTGGCTGGGGACCCTGGTACCTTTCAGGCGCAGTTCTTCCTGAGGTTGTACCTTTCGTCGGCCCAGACACACAGCTGCAATGTGTCCTTGTTTGCCGCATGCCCGGCAGGTAGCGGAGCGGAACTTGCAGTCAGTTCTCCTGTGGCGACCTCCACAACCGATGCACTTGAGTGGAGCTGAAGAGCTTCCCTTCTGATTTCCTTCCTTCGTGGGGTGGAGACGGTCGACTTCCTCGTCCGGATCCTCCTCGGAGTTTCCTTGGACGTCTTCCTGGTGCACGGATGCAACTTCTGAACTGTTTCTGATCGGCCGCATGTTCTTGATGGCGCCGCCTGCTGCTTCTTCTGCGGTGACTTCTCTTAAGGCATCTTGGAAGGACAATTCTTTGGCGAAAAGCCTCTGTTGTAGATCTCGATGCCTTAACCCGCACACAAATCGGTCCCTCAGTCGTTCTTCGAGGTCCTTGAACTCGCAGTGCTTGGCGGCCTTCCTTAATGCGGCGATGTACTCTTTGGCCGACTCACCGGATCGTTGATCCCTCTGCTCGAAGGTGTGGCGCCATGCAATGACAGACATCTTGGGCTGGAAGTGCTCTTTCAATAGCTTCTTTAGATCTGCGTAGCTAACAGACTCTACTGGAACAGGTGCTGCAAGGTTTTCTGCGATTTCGAAGGCGTCTTGACCGCAAACACAAAGCAGGGTGGCAGCCTTCAAGCTCTCTTCTCTCACTTGGTTTGCCTTGAAGTAGTTCTCCACCCTGGCTACATAGGACTCCCACCGCTCTGGATGTGAGACGTCGAACTCCGAAAGCCTTCCAACCTTTGCCATCTTCAGGAGACGGGTCTATCAGCCAGCCTACCCCCGAATGCGCACTGGATTGGCGAGTAGCTGCTGAGTCAACGCCGTTCCGCCGCTCAGGACTCACTTGGGTAAGCTTACACTTCTTCCTTTCCAGGTGATGTAAGGCATCCCATCCTCGTCGCCAGTCCTCGTCGCCAGTCCTTTGCGGAAGGCAAGACACGAGAAGCAGTTGTAGTTCTCAGTTTTCTTTATTCTGTGTTCAGCTTACAAGTAGATGGCTTCAGCAGCTCCCAAAACCTCCCAGCTTCTTATATAGGAATTTCCCTGGTCAATGCGATACTTTTCCCGCGCCAGCACCAGCGCATGCGCGCGGCGCTGGCGACAGCCTGTCTGGTCCTGGGCAGCTTTGCACCTGCCCGGGACTGCCTGCAAACGCCCCGAGCCATTTGTAAGGCTCGGGAAATAACATAAACCATCAGAAAGGGCCCAGCTAGGAGATCAAGAAGACAAAGACACATAAAATCTGTATACCCCACCCAAACTCTAGGAGTCATTAGCCCCATCACCAGGGAAGCAAGATATAACCCTTGGGACATAACAGAATTAACCCATCACCATCAAGAATACCAGAAAGCACACCCAGACTCAGGTCAGAATACATGACACAGGAAATACAAAGCCTCAACACAGGAACAGGAAACTATTACAAACAAAAGGCTTCAGTGGCTATAAAAACCTCCTTCCCACATGTGCTCAGCCTTTCTTTTCTCTCCTGTTTCCTGCCAGAACCATCTTTTGGTCTGCTCTTCAATAAACTGCAACCTTCTTCCCAAAGCAGTCGCCATGTTGTTTATTTATCCACGGCTTGGATGAACCAGGATGAAGACTTTCTTTCAACAGTCCCTTTTTGACTTATTCTGGATATGTCTATTAAGTTCCCTAAGGTCAAACCTGACTTGAGTATGTTTTTACTTCCAGCTAAACTGGATCTTTCCTGGTCGTTTGGATTCAGATTCCAACAGTTGCTAACTAGCCTGCTTCTTTTGATTAAGGCTTACATGGGCAATAAAACATCAGATGGGCACCAGGATAGTGAAGGCAACAGCACCTTGATTCCAGAAAAAATAATTTCTTTATATATATTTATCAAATCTTATGCCTGTATTGATCAGAGGCACTTCACCTGATACAGGCTCAATTTGGTTACTGAATACTGGTAGCATTCTGTTCTCTGATCTCCCAGGTACTTCTCTCAGTTCAAAATCTACCATATTGTTCATGCATACACATAGTCCTAAGCAAACGATTAAATTCTTGATTATATTTTGCTAAGCAGTATATTTATTGGATATGAGTATAGATGACAAAAATATTATAAAGATTATTCAGCAAAAGAACACATGCACATCCTTTTTTTTCTTAATGTATACAAATATCTTAGATATTTCTAAACGGATTGTTTAATTAGTACAATCAACTGAATTTTAATGAACCATTTCCAAGTCTCCACCCTTCCTGAGCAAAAAGGTAACCAGTTGGTCAACTCATAAATCTTTGTGAAGGAAGGATCAGTATGCATCTAGGAACGCCAAAACTTTAGCCTTTCTTCAATTTATTGCTGGACGTCCTGTTCCTATCTTTCTTGGTAATTATGAGCACGCCCTTTAAATAGGACCAACCTGAGGGAAGTCAGCTCCCCATAGAAGGAAATATTAAAAGGGCAGAAAAATATATTTCCTCAAAAGGATTTTAAAAGCAGAAACCAACCCTGCCCCCAAGTCTCTCTGTCCCAAGCAGAAGCCAGCTCTGTACAAATGCAGATGTAAACTGTTAAGTCCTTCGCGGAAGGCAAGACACGAGAAGCAGTTGTAGTTCTCAGTTTTCTTTATTCTGTGTTCAGCTTACAAGTAGATGGCTTCAGCAGCTCCCAAAACCTCCCAGCTTCTTATATAGGCATTTCCCGGGTCAATGCGATACTTTTCCCGCGCCAGCACCCGCGCATGCGCACGGCGCTGGCGACAGCCTCTCTGGTCCCGGGCAGAAAGGCCCCAGCTAGGAGATCAAGAAGACAAAGACACCTAAAATCTGTATACCCCACCCAAACTCTAGGAGTCATTAGCCCCATCACCAGGGAAGCAGGATATAACCCTTGGGACATAATAGGATTAACCCACCACCGTCAAGAATACCAGAAAGCAGACTTCTGGTTCTGGATCGCGGCGCCTCTAGTTCGTCAGCTAACTTCCCTCCGCTGGTAGACCCTTATGTGGGTCAAAAGTCGCCCTGGATGGCGCAACTACCATCGAGGAGGCTTCATTCAGTTGCAGAGGAGGAGCGGCTCCTCCAGCTGTCCGAGCTAACTCTGAGGGCCAACATAGAAGAAGATCGGCCAGTAAAATAGCCGATCACCTAGCCGCACCAACCGCAAGTCAAAAGACCATCGAAGCATGAAGAACTACCGCGGTGAATCCGGGTGAGACCTTTCCCTTCTCTCATTGTCCTGATTACCTTCCTGTAAAGAGTTATTGACTATTTCCGTTTTCTAAGAAAGCAGCGGCTGCCTATATGGGAAAAAGAGCTCAAAAGAAAGAAATTAATAATTTTTTGTTTTTCTGCTTGGTTTTTTTTATTATTATTTATTATTATTTATTATTATTTATTATTATTATTATTATTATTTTTTGGCAGGGATATTAAGGGGAAAAGAAGAAAAAGGGGATCTTGTTACCTTCAATTTTTATAATGCTGGAGACACCTCTCTTGTTAACTTTTTAAAGAAAGAGAATTTTTTTTTCTTTAACTTCATTAACTTGGAAAAAGTACTTTACAGTTCACTGAGGACATCTGGTGGCGAAAAGTGACATTGCAACTGTACTTTGTTATTTGAAGAGGGATTGGACTTTCATATGGTAATAGAAGAGAAAAGATAATTTGACAGCTGGGTGGTGAAGCTGGCTATTAGACCTTTGGAGGCGGACATTTGTGGATTTTTTCTAAATACAGTCCAGTAAAGGAATAGGCTAGTCTACCACCAAAATGGAAGAAAGTTATCCACACCTTGACTATGATTTAATACTGGAAAAAAAATTAGAATTCACAGAAAACTTCAAAACTTATTTGAAACCTCGGAGAAAACTTAAAGATGCTACTTTGGAACCTCAAACTGACCCTCCAATAATGAATCAACTTATAGAACAAGGAACAATAGAGGAAGAGCAGAGTAATCCTGAACAGGCCTCTGTACATCAAGATATACAATTTAAAGAGACAGAGGAATTATGCTTACAACCCAATTGTGAACTTACATTGGGAGAAAATGCGGAAACCACTGAGCCAACTAACTTTACATGATGTTACCTACAACTAAGGGAGAACTTCGATGACCAAGAAATCACCGTAATTGATTCAGTTCAACTATCAAAAATAACAGAGATTGACATCCAGTTACGATTCTCTGAAAATTACAACAAAGCGGATAACTTACTTTTAACTATAACATGGAACAAAAGTGAATATAACACTCAGATGATATTGGCAGAAAGGGAAGAAAACTTTGTTCAGTTTGAATTGGTCAGAGATTTTTCTAACCAAATTTTGATAACCAAAAAGCTTTAATATGGGAACCAATTTGGCATAGAAAGAAAGCTAGAGTTAGGTTTAAATGTGATATAAAATGTTACTTGATGTGTTAAAAAGGCTTTAGAGATTTTGTCTAATAATGAATGAAGAATGTGAATTTACTGTTATCATAGCTGAAGAAGTAAACTTTATTAGGAGTAAACTTTATTAGGGGTTAAAAAGATTTTATAGATGTAGATTAACGAAATGATAGAACATATTTTTAAAAATAGAAATGTATTTGTTGGACTTATATTATTATTTTAAAGATGATAATTATGCTGTAATAGAGAGATTTTGTCTGATTTAATAATGAATGAAGGATGGGAATTTTTTGATATTATAGTTGGTAAGTATTTGAAGGTCTAAACTTTATTAAAGGGGTTAAAAAGATTTTTTCCAGATGTAGATTGATGAAATGACAGAATATATTTTTAAAAATTTGTATTTGTTGGAATTTTATTATTATTTTTAATATGATAACCATGTTGTAATAGAGAGAGAGAGGAAGAGCTATTTGTGATAGGAAAAAAAATTAGTCTCAAGGAATGATCTATCATTAAGGATACCTGAAATCCCAACTATATGTTTATTAAAACATAATTGGAGTATAAGAACTGTAATTAGTAACGCTTAAAAACAGGATATAGATTATTATAATCACAATGTGATTGATGATTTTTGCTTGATTGAATTTTACCTAAAACTCTATTAATTTTAATAAGCAACATTATATTTAGGAAATAGAGAGGAAATTTTTTATAATTAATCTGAGTTATATTTATATGATTTTGTCTTCGAGTGATTTGTCACCCTGACCACCATGTTGTGTCCTAAGCTTTTATAAAAATGGAAAAAAATTAATAAAACTTTTTTACAAAAAAAAAAAAAAAAAAAAAGACTACCAGAAAGCACACCCGGACTCAGGTCAGAATTCGTGACACAGGAAATCTTGATTATATTTTGCTAAGCAGTATATTTATTGGATATGAGTATAGATGACAAAAATATTATAAAGATTATTCAGCAAAAGAACACACCCACATCCTTTTTTTCCTTAATGCAGATATGTCAAACACACAAGGCCTGGGGCCCAGATGCAGCCCACGAAGTGATTTCATGTGGCCCGTGAAACCATCCTGGAAACAGTGAGGGAATGGCCCCCACTGCCTTGACTCTGGCCCAGACTGGCAGGGAGCCAATGTACAATGATGTGGTAGCCATCTATTCTGAAATGTATTCAGTCTTAGCTCCACAAGGCTGTCCAGAAAAAGTGAGGAACCAGTTCCTGCTGCGTTGGCCCTGCCCCCTGGGTGCATGCTGTGGAGGTGTCACCCTTTGTGAGGAATGAAGAAATGCACCATACCTTGGTGCTTGCCCCGGTCCCACCCCCTTCTGCCAGAGACCCTCAGATCTGTCCCACTCCTGCCCAGGCCCCCACAGGCACCCTTGACGCGAACGATGTAGAGCTGGCCATGCCCACCCAGTAGGCCAGACCCACCCAGTAAGCTGCACCTACCCTGGCCACACACCCCTGGCCCCCCAAGGGCAACTGCAATGCTGATGCGGCCCTCAATGAAATTGAATTTGACACCCCTGCCTTAATGTATGCAAATATCTTAGATATTTCTAAACTGATTGTTTAGTTAGTACAATCAACTGAAATTCAATGAACCATTTCCAAGTCTCTGCCCTTCCTGAGCAAAAAGGCAACCAGTTGGTCAACTCAGAAATCTTTGTGAAGGAAGGATCAATATGCATCTAGGAAAGCTAAAACTTTAGTCTTTCTTCAATTTATTTCTGGATGTTCTGTTCCTATCTTTCTTGGTAATTATGAGCATGCCCTTTAAATAGGACCAACCTGAGGGAAGTCAGCTCCCCAGAGAAGGAAATATTAAAAGGGCAGAAAAATATATTTCCTCAAAAGGATTTTAAAAGCAGAAACCAACCCTGCCCCCAAGTCTCTCTGTCCCAAGCAGAAGCCAGCTCTGTACAAATGCAGATGTAAACCATCAGAAAGGGCCCAGCTAGGAGATCAAGAAGACAAAGATACCTAAAATCTGTATACCCCACCCAAACTCTAGGAGTCATTAGCCCCATCACCAGGGAAGCAAGATATAACCCTTGGGACATAATAGGATTAACCCATCACCATCAAGAATACCAGAAAGCACACCCAGACTCAGGTCAGAATACATGACACAGGAATACAAAGCCTCAACACAGGAACAGGAAACTATTCCAAACAAAAGGCTTCAGTGAGTATAAAAACCTCCTTCCCACATGTGCTCAGCCTTTCTTTTCTCTCCTGTTTCCTGCCAGAACCATCTTTTGGTCTGGCTCTTCAATAAACTGCAACCTTCTTCCCAAAGCAGTCGCCATGTTGTTTATTTATCCACGGCTTGGGTGAACCAGGATGAAGACTTTTCTTTCAACAAACCCTAATCAGAAACTGAAAAGCTGGAGGAGAAAAGAGGGAGAACAGCTTTTCAGATTTAGGTGCTTCCTAGCCAGACCTGAAGACAAAGCCCTTGTTTCTTTGCATAACTTACAGAAGAGAGAATGTTTCCCAGGTTTAGCTTTTCTGAATTCTCCAATAATAATCCAGAAACTGCAGCACTCTTCATACAAAAGATCGTTTCTCCTCTCCTGGTTGATTCATTAGTAATTCCCCCATTCTCAGTTAGAGCATTTTAGCTTTCCTTTTGAAGGAAGCTGGCATATTAATTCCTTTTTTTTTCTTCAGCAAATAAAAAAAAAGTTCAGCATGAATCAGGTTTCCTTTGAATCAAAGCATGAGTCAGCTTTTTACATACATGAAAACACAAGAGCTCAGTCTTTGAAGTATTTCACCACCTCTCAAAACACAGGCAGACATGTACCAATTGGAGCAAATTCCAGGTTGCTTCTTGTTCCCTTCTCTTTATGCAATGCGGCCCCCAATCCCATCCCCGGTTACCTATGCTGCATAAAGTCTCATGTGGTTAGTCTCAGATTTTTCTTCAAAGAGGACCCAAACCTGAAAAACCAGAAAATTACATTTTTGACATTCAGTTCCAGGAGCTCCTGGTGCCATCTCGGGGCCAATTCCACCAGGAACAGCCCTTTAAGCCGATTGGATTTGGTAGATAAATCCACTCCATCCAGACAATAAAATTGAAGCTATGAAACCTGTGCTGTCTGTAGTCCCAGGTAGCAGCTCCTGTAGCGGCAACCTCTGATTGGCAGTAAAAGAGGAGTTAGCAACTGCCCGCAAATATTCTCACTTCGTATTCAAGGGAAAAATGAGAGATTAAGGTGGGCCACCTTTAGCTATTGCCAGGCAATATTCCATGGTTTTCCCTGAAAGCATCTTCATCATCCTGCATTTGTCTAGAAGTCAAGCGAAAACAGAAGTTGGGTTTCTCTGTAAATCACTTTTTGTGCATCTTCATCCCTCACCTCCAGTCTTAAAGACGTCCCCAGATCAATATACTAAACCACAACCTCGTCAACCACCTTTTAAAGAATCCAGACTGTGAGGTCATAATTTATGACTAACCGAGCCATAAAGAAAACGAGGAAAAACTGAGCTTTCGTTGACAGCTGTCTAGGCAAGAACCGTAAGAGAAACATTCGGGGGCACTTACGAGAATGAAAAATGCTCAAGCACAGCAAGTATAGCTTATTCAAAGGAGGCTGAGACATTTTTAAAACTCCTAAATATTGAACCTTGCTCACTAGAGGATGAATTGCAACTCTCTCCCCCCTGAATCAACTCACAGACAAGGCATGTTCTTAAAATCCCATGAGCTTGGAGGTTCTTGGATGAATAGAAGTATGCTCTTGGGTGGATGGAGTAACACCTGGTTACTATAACTGATTAACTGATGCCCTGGAGATGTCATAGACTAGAGGAACAAGAAGTGGCATAGAGGAAATACCTCCCAAGAATTTAGATTGATCAGTTTAAATTGGCCTTATGGTGGCTTTTTTTGGGGGGGGGGAGAAACCTGTTTGTGAGAAAGCATGTATTTGCTGGTTAAAGTTTCACCCCTTTTGTTTTATATATTATATTGGTTTTGCTTTCTTCCAAAAGGCAAAGCAAGCGAACGGAACGCCTGCGCGCTCAGCGAAGTACTGAGAGGAGGAGAGTGGGAGAGAAGTGTAGAGAAACAGGCTCAAGATGAGAACAAAGTCAGCCGGAGCCACTAGGCCTGTAAGGCAAGAGTAAGAGAGACGGGGGGGGGGGAGAGGGAGAAACACGTGGTCACCTGAAGGCGTGCAGCGGGAGAGAGATTCTGCCATGGAAGGAGCATCAAATGGTATCAATTTAGCAGAGGGTGAGTCTCCCTGAAGACAGGCTAATAAAACCTTTGAGGAAATTTTTTCCAAAGAACTTCATTTTTTTTTTTTTTTTTGCAAACAACCCAATATCCCAAGGCTTATGTTGGTGAGGAGACATTAATGTACCATTTTTTTTGTTTTCTGAGAATTACAATTGGAATTTGCTTTAAACTTAACCAGTTCTACAAAATGAAAGCAGTTTACAAGTTTGCGAGAATGGGGTCCTAGTTCACGGAGTTCATATGTTTCTGTTCTGCTGTCGGGGATGTGCATTGCCCTGCATTTGGATAGCAACATTTTTTCCTGGTTTATTGTTTTAAGTTGTCCATTCTCCAGGGTAGATAACAAGCCTCCCACCTGTCAGTTTGCAAGCCTATTTTTTTAAAAAATATTTTTATTCATAATACAATTAAAACAACAATGGACAAACATGACATTCCAGAATGAATTTTCCTATCAGTTCCTATCATGGTACAAAAGCTTAATACATCATTCTTAACCTCTATATAAGCCTCATCTTCTATACAATACAATTATATATACAATTATATGTACAGTTATATATATCTTTTAATTCTACCATTAACTTATAGTCCGAGCAGTTCTCCTTAATTCATACCAACGATAAAATTTGCCCCAGATTTCGAAGTATTCGTGTTCTTTCTTGTCTTTCATAATCATTGTAAGCCTGTCCATCTCAGTACATGATAAAATTTTATGCAGGATCTCTTCTTTTGTTGGGGTTCCCTTATTCCTCCAATTTTGAGCAAAAACCAGTCTGGAAGCCGTTAAAATGTGTAGCATTAAATAAAGTACGCCTTTGTCATGCTTTTGCGTAGTTAAACCTAATAGAAAGAGTTCTGGTTTTGGTTCTACCACTTGCTCTAATATTTCTTCCAACCATACTTTAATCCTGTTCCAAAAATCACGAGCTCGCGTGCATTCCCACCACATATGATAGTAAGTTCCACTTGTCAAATTACATTTCCAACATTTAGGGGAGACATTGGTACACATTTTAGCCAATCTTGTGGGTGGGAGATGCCATCTATAACACATTTTGTAAAGGTTCTCTTTGTAAGAGGTGGCCAAAGTAAGCTTCTTGTTTCTTGCCCATAGTTCTTGCCAGATGTGCAGATCAAAATTAAGACCAAAGTCCTTGCTCCAATTCAACATAGTCACTTTTACTTGTTCCTCGTACATTGCCTGATCTAACGAATAGTTGTATAATTTTTTAATCATTTTATCCTCCGACCCCAATATTATTTTATCCAATTCTGTTGGTTCTAATTTAATGCCTAACTCTTTTTTGTCTTTCCAATATCTCGTCTGCAGTTGCAGGTATGCCCACCATTCTAATTCTATCCCTTCATCCTGGAGGGTTTTCCTGGATTTCAATTCCCCTCTTTCATCTAAGATATTTTTATATGTTATGGTCTTGTCTAATTGGGTAAATTTTGGGTGTACATATATTTCTAACGGTGAGATCCAACTAGGTACTTGGGTATAATTTGGTTGCCAGATTTTTGTCCATACATCAATAAGAGCTTGCCTAATATAGTGTCTTCGAAAATATTTATGTACTTTATATTTATGATCCCATAATATGGCATGCCATCCTATTTGTAGGTCATGGCCCTCCAGACATAATAGTCTCCTGTTTTTTAGTAATATCCAATCTCTTACCCATACTAATGCTGTAGCCTGGTAATATTTCTCCAAGTCTGGAAGACCAAATCCCCCCCCCCCCTTTCCTTTGAGTCCTGCAATAATTTTAATTTAATCCTTGCTCTTTTTCCTTGCCAGATGAATTTATACATCATTTTATTCAAATTTTGAAAATATTTTTTTATTAATTTTTTTTTAAATTTTACAATAAAAGCCCCTTCCCCAATCCCTCCCAACCCACCCCAAAACCCTCCCCCATTCTTCCCAGAGCTGAGTACAGGCTTAACTAGAACTTAAAAGAAAAAAAGTTTTAAGCCCAAATAAGCCTTAAGCAAATATAATTACACTCAATAAACAAGTTGTAAGATACTTTAACTCCATTATATATAAAAAACAAAAAGAGGGAAAAAAAGAGAAGATAAAAAAAATAAAAAAATTAAAAAATAATAATAATTACACTTCTAGATAATATCTTAAACTTTAGATATAAATTATTCAAAAGCTAGATAATATTTTCTTATATTATACTTATATTGTATAAAATTTATCCATCTTTTCCACACCAAGAGATACTTCTCTTGCAATTGATCTTTCAAGAAAGCCGAAATTTTTGCCATTTCCGCTAAGTAAGAAACTTTAAAGAACCATTCTTGCAAAGTAGGCAAAAATTCCTTCTTCCAATATTGCCCTATTAACAACCTAGCCGCAGTAATTAAATTTAACATTAAAATAATCTCTTTGTCATCACAATCCGGAACAATACCCAATAAGAACAATTGTGGAGTAAATTTTATCCTTCTTTTAAAAATTCTTTGAATATTCCACCATATCCTAATCCAAAAAGCTTTTATACTTTTACATGACCACCAGATATGATAATAAGTAGCATCCAAGCAACCACATCTCCAACATTTAGGCTGCAGGTTTGGATACATACGAGACATTTTTTGTGGATCAAGGTGCCATCTATAAAACATTTTATAAAAATTTTCCTGTAAGTTTTGGGCTTGCGTAAATTTAACATTCCTCACCCAAATAATCTCCCATGTATCTAATAAAATCGGTTCATCAAAATTTTGTGCCCACTTAACCATACAGTCTTTAACTAGCTCTGCTTCTGAATCCAATTCCACCAAGACACCATAAATTCTTTTAATATGGGTTCGACTTTGATCTCTAATTTGTTTTAACAAATTCTCATCCTCTCTAAGCAAGCCCACCTTATAATCTATCTTCCACCTTTCCAATAGTTGTCTATACTGAAACCATGAATAAATAATATTTTCTTGTGCTAATTCATTCTTAGATTTTAATTGCCAATTTTTACCATCACACTTAAGTAATTGTGTATAAGAAATAGTATCCATCCTCTTCCGGTGGATCTGCGTGCGCGATGGCGGCTACTTTGTAGCCGTCCTCCTGGGAAAGTGTTAGAACCGCTATGAACAGCAGACATCAGCTGTTCTGCGGTTCAAAATCTCGTTCCCGGGAGGAAGGAGGGAGGGAGAAGAGTATCATCTGAATAGTGATACAGCCTATTATGCACCCCCAAGGTTTTCTTTTGGGGGGTGAAAAGAGTGCTCCCACGGAGTTCAGATTGTCTCCGCTTCCCAGCTGTTTTTGTCTCTAGGGACAAAACAAGCCGCTGCAACCACCTCCGCGATTAAAGTGACCTGGTGAGTTTTTTAAAAAAAGCGGACAGAGCTGAATAGAGGATTTTGTTTTTTCCGATCTTATTTGGATTTTAAATTTAAAGATTTACTTTTATTCCCTCTTTTTGTTTTCTTCTTTTGTTGAAAGGGAAAGTAAAATGGCGATCGGTAGGTTTTTTGGTGTTTTTTTTTTAAATGATTGGAATGGAATGGATTTGATTATTTATAATGATTTTTTGATGTTGGGTTTAGATTTTAGGAGGATTATTTTCCCTTTCTGTTTAATTTTTTTATTTTTTGGAGGTTTTTTGTTTTTTGTACTTCTAAAAAACAATGGAACGGATTTTTTTTATTTAATTTTTTTTCTCTTTCCTTTTCTTTTTTTTTATTTTTTTCTCTTTATTATAATGATCCCCTTTTGAAGGAATTTTTGATTTTTTGGAGTCAATCTCCCCCTTTTTTTTTTTTTGCTTAACTTTTCTTTCCCTCCTTTTTTTGGATAATTTTTAAGAAGAAGTAAAGATTTTCTAAGATGGCTCCAAAGCGTCCAGTAATTCCCACAGCTCCTAAGGTGGCTTCTTCTTCGGCGATATCATCAGTGCAACAATCTAAATCAATAGCTTCACCCTCTCCTTTGGCACAGTTATTAATGGTAAAGGATTTGCAAGACATAATGGGAAATGCTATATCTCAAATCAGGGGTGAAGTGAAAGAGATTTTAGTGGAAAATAATAGGATTCTGAGGCAAGATATAGTTTTGGCTTTAAAAGGATTTGCCTCTGTTCTTGAAAAGTTGAACTTTTGTGTAGAAGAGGTTGAAGACAAAGTGGAGCTCATGGAGGGAAAATTTGAAGGTATGGAAAAAGAGATGGAAAATTCTCAAGATGAGATTCTTATGCTTCAATATAGAGAAATGGAATATGCTTTAAGAATTAGAGGCTTGAGAGAGTATCTGCAAGGAGATCTGAGAGAGATGGTTGCAAATGACATTGCTGTGATTTTGGACAGAGAAAAAGAGGAAATATTTAGCCAAATTGAAAAAATATTTAGGGTCAATTCTGTGGTGGTAAAGCAAAGAAATTTGCCAAGAGATGTGGTAATTTATTTTGGGAAAAGATCCCTGCGCAATGAAATTATACAAGCTTTTTACAATAAGAGGTTTCAGATTGCTTCACAAGATGTTATAATTTTAAAGGAGATTCCATCTAAAATTTTAAGAAGAAGAAAGGAGTTTGCTTTTTTAGCAGATGAACTTAAAAAGAGGCAAATGTTGTTCAGATGGGATCTCCCAACTGGAATGGTGGTGAATTATCTGGGGACACGTTATAGACTTAATACTGTTTTCAAAGCAAAAGAGTTTTACACTTCGGTCCTGGGGGTATGTTCATCGCCACTTATCATGTCTAAAGCTTTGGAAGAGAAGAAGGTAGAATCGCAGTCTGAAGAGCCTATATTGATGAAAATTGGGAAATTTCAGACTGAGGGGCCTCAACAAGTTGAGATGAAGGAGCAGAGAATAACCTGTGTAACATATAAATGTAAAGAAAAGGAGCAACAGAAGAAGGATGTTAAGGAAGCCTCACAAGTATTTGTTTCCGAGTCAGCGGGAGAAGCAAGATCTACAAACTTTTTGGAGCAACCTTTAAGGGCAGATTTCCAAGCACTTCTCTCGAGGTTCTTGGATAAGAGAGATTGATTAAGAATGTATAGATTGTTTTTAGGTTATTGATAGATTACAGTTCACTGTGGATGGAATTGGTTATTGGTAAAGAGGAGAGAAGATTATGGAGAGTGAATGAAAATTTTAGATAAGAAGTTTAACTTTAGTAATTTTAGGAGTATTTTGTTTTAATGGTATAACTAACGTTCATATGTTTATTTTTGTGTTTGATGATAAAGAAAGAGGGATAGATTAGATTTTATATAATATAAGTATGATATTATGGAGATTGAATGAAAATTTTAGATAGGTAGTGTATGTTTAGATATCTAAGGAGCATTTAAAGGAATATTTTGTTTTAAATATGTATAAGGGAACTTTAATGTTATAAGTAATGTTTATATGTGTGTTTTTGAGGGTGTTTATAAAGAATGATGGATAAACTTTAAATAATATAAGAATGACATTAGAAAATGTTTAGGTTTTTTCCTGAATAATTTACAAAGAGGAGAGAAGATTATGGAGATTAAATGAAAATTCTAGATAAGAAGTTTAAGTTTAATAATTGAAGGAGTATTTAAAAGAATATTTTGTTTTAATGGTACAATTAATGTTTATATGTGTATTTTTGAGTTTGATGACAAAGAAATAGGGATAGATTTCATATAATATAAGTATGATATTATGGAGATTAAATGAAAATTCTAGATAGGTAGTGTATGTTTAGATATTAGATAGTGTTTAGCTTTTTGAATAATTTATACTGTTTATAATATTTTAAGGGTGGTTTAATTTTCTTATAAAATTTTCTTTGGTTTTTTTTCTTTTTTAATTCTTTTTATTTTTTATTTTTTTTTAATTTTTCTTCAGTTTTATATTGGTGTTTGAGTATTTTATAATTTGTTTAATGATTGTAATCATAATTTTTTCTGTTTTTTATATATTGGTCTTAAAGTATTTTATAATTTGTTTAATTATTGTAATTAATTGCTTATGGTTTACATGTGTTTAAAATTTTTTCCTTTAAGTTTTAATTAAGCCTGTATTCAGCTCTGGGAAGGTTGGGGGAGGGTTGGGGTGGGTTGGGAGGGTTTGGGGAGGGGAATTTTTTTTTCTGTAAAATTTCAAAAAATTTTCAATAATAAAAAAAAAGAAATAGTATCCATCTTAACTCCTCTCCTTATTCCTTCTATTGCATGCCATGGAATAGCCCATAATGGAATTCTTGAATCACTTCTATAACATTTCTTCCAAACATTTTAATATGCTTCCAAATTCTACGGAATTTGACCATTAATATATTTAAGCCAGACTAGGTACAAAATATAAATTCATAACATTGTAAGAAAAAGAAGCTGTTTACATTGTTAACCTAACCTTCCTTCTTTAGAAGACTGTATTCAATGGGTTTAGGGTATAAATTTTACACATATTAAAATTATCCTAATTAATTCATCAGAATATCTATTTGTTGAAATGTGGCAGCACAGCATTTGGGATACAAATATACAGATAAAGACAATGTGATAGTCTTTTCAGAGACATCTTGTAACATTTTTACCTGTGTGCAGCCTGGGATGATGGAAGGAATATTAGAATGGTCAGTATGATTCTATGTTCTGGAAAGCTCTCTAATCTTCAGCAAAAGGCTATCATTTAAAAAAGCTTTGTAGAGCTCAGTTACACTGCTAGGAATCATTTTGCCTTATCTCATACAGCAAAAAGCAAGATTACTGTGTATTACACAACAGTAAATTGTGCCCTCATAAGTTCAGAGAATAAAAAGATGAATTGTTTCTTCATACAAAGAATGCCTCACGTATACGTATATGCATATGCAACTGTTTTACTAACAGAACTATCTATCCACTGTCTTACCAGATCTCTTTGCTATAGTACTTACAAATTTCCATTTGCGTAACACCTCCACTATTGAGCCGGTAATAAATGAGGCTATGGATACTAGTCAGAAAAAACTAACTACTGAAAACACACTTATTTGGTTTGGTGACTGAGCTTTTATGTGTATTGGCATCTGATATATAGATCAACGTCTAACCCACATTCTCCTTTTTCCTATTTCTCTGCTATTTGAATTTCACTGGCATTTTATTGGCTCAGCACCTTTAAATTCTCCAATATATTTGTATCACTTTGTTTGAATTTTTCTTTGCCTCACCTACACTTATTTTGGCCTTCTGTTATGCGCCTAGTGAAGGTATAAAAGATTGCAACAGGCCCTGTATAAGCCTCCTATAATATCTAGTACTAATGCTATAGTTTAGTATTATAGCAGAGTACTTTGATCGGTTGACAGTTTCAGAATCATTCTCAAAGGCTGTGAATTGTGGCAATAGCAAATGGCTGAAAAAATGGAATGCATTAATTTTCATGACTCATAAGGGAATAAAATGGAAAGGCTTTCTATTTCAAAAATAACCCTTACTACTAAGATTTCTCTTTACCCTAAAATATAAATCCGTTGTGATCAGAAAAAAGTCAATTCTTGAAAAAGATTGATGTCTGTCCGAAAAAAGGTGAAATCTCTGTCTTCCAAATTATGTTCTCGCCAATAGTCTCGCAACTCCCAGTCCTCTTTCAAATCAAAAAAGGCCTTAGGTAATTTGGCCTGTTTAAAAGAAGTAGAAAGTCCTTTTTTATCTCTATATGTATCTAAAACTCCATTCCAATCTCCCATTAATATAACAGATCTATAATCCAGTAAAATCATTTTTTGATGTAGCAACCTATAAAATTGTTCCTGTTGTTGATTTGGTGCATAAAAACCTACTATAAGTATTTTCTTACCATACAATCCCACTTCAATCATAACATATCTCCCTTGAGGATCAGAATCTACTAAACGAGCTGATAAATTTTGCTTAACATAGATAACTACACCCCCTTTTTTCCCAAGAGCAAAAGATACAAAGTGAGATCCCAATCGAGCATTAACTAAATATTTTTGATCCTTAGAGATAATATGCGTTTCCTGCAAACAAATAATGTCATTATTATGTTGCTTCAAATAGTGAAATATTTTCTTTCTCTTCTGAGGGGAATTAAGGCCATTAGCATTCCATGTCAGGAGCTTTACCATCTCCCTCATCCAAAAGCCTGGAGAAGACTGCTTAAAGATCTGCCATTGAAGATTGTACCAAAGATCTCTTAGGTCTTGCTCCTCCCACAGGCTCAGAAACAAATTCTTGTGGAATTTCTTTAACATCTTTCTTTTGTTGTTCCTTTTCCTTACGTCTATGCGCTGCCCGAGTCATTCTTTGCTCTTTCATCTCAGCTTGTTGAAACCACTCAGCCTGTGATTTTCCAGCTTACATCAATACAGCTTCTTCAGACTGCTGTTCAACCTCCTTCCCATCCAAGACTTTAAACATTGTAGGTGGTGATGAGCATGCTCCCAGGACCGAAATATAAAACTCCTTTGCTTTAGAAACAGTATTAAGTCTATAGCGTGTCCCCACATGGCTCACCACGATTCCAATCGGAATATCCCATCTAAATGGCATCAGCCTTTTTTTAAGTTCATCTGCTAAAAAAGCAAATTCTTTTCTTCTTCTTAAAATTTTAGATGGGATCTCCTTTAAAATTATAACATCTTGTGCAGCAATCTGAAACCTCTTATTGTAAAAGCTTGTATTGTAAAAAGCTTTGAAAATATTTCTTGTCTAATTTTATAGGTATACATTGGAACGAAAATAAGATTTTTGGCAACACATTCATTTTAATCACTGCAATTCTGCCCATAAGAGAGAGCTGTAGGTTAGTCCAAATATCAAAGTCTTTTTGAATCTGTTCTATTAACTTATCATAGTTATCCCTTTTAAGTGTAGCGCATTTGGCAGTCAATTGTATCCCTAAATATCTAATTTTATTTGTGATTTGAACACCTATTCTGTCAACCAATTCATTTTTCTGTATTTTAGTCATATTTTTGACGAGCATTTTAGTTTTTTCTTTATTTATCTTTAAACCTGCTATTTCCCCGTATCTATTCAGTGTTTCCATCAGTCTTGTCCCTGATTGTAGTAGTTCTTCAATTATAAAGACTAAATCATCTGCAAAGGCTTTTATTTTAAATGTCTCTTTCTTGATTTCTAAACCTTGGATCTGTTCATCTTGCTGGATTACTCTAGTTAACACCTCAAGAGATAATATAAACAACAGTGGTGATAGTGGGCAACCTCAGTTTGCAAGCCTATTTTCAGAGGTATATGCTTCCCTCCAGATTGGACTACACTTTTGTTCATACAGAAAAACACTTGTTCATTTCATCCTACTCAGAAATGTCTCCTAGACCCCCTCTGCACACCTCTCCAAAAAGCCAAGTATCCCAAAATTCAGAAGGGTTCTTTCTTTAGCCGGATTCAATGCCCTTCCAATAGCCTTTACTGAAGAAAGATACAAAAACTCCCCTTCAAACAAAGACTATCCATATGATGGTGGAATAATTGGATCAATGGAACACATGCTCTATTGTCCCTTCTATGCAGGAGCATACCAGGAGTTATTATTTCCACTTCTTATTCAATACCCTGGTCATTCTAATTTATTTTACCTTAAAATGCTCTTACCAGATCAGTCTGATTCTATCTCTCTGTCCATCGCCAAGCATAGTAATTGGGTCTTTATGCCATAGGATTGATTCTAACCCCTTTTGAATATTTTAGCCATTTTAGCATATATATATATATATATATATATATATATATATATATATATATATATATATATATAAAACCAATAAATACCGATCACCAAGAGGAAAGTAGTAAAAAATTTAATGAGCCGAGCTTTCGTTGGGATCACCCAACATCATCAGGGTTTTAAAAGTAGTCCCTGGGAAAGAGCCTTTATACGATGTTAGCAGCCTGTATCTGGCTTCTAGAACGTGTTATTGGACCCAGCTGTTTGTGCTGTATCTCAGATGCATTACCTCCGTCAATGTATGATGTTTTCCCATATCTCCTCCGTGTTTTACCATAAATGTTCTCCTCGTTAACCCCAGGGGCAGAGGGAGTTCTTTTCCCTTTACATGCCGATGGTAATTGTTCCCCTCCCCCCTCATCCTCGCGTATATGACACCATGCTTGGGGGGGTGCAGTTCTTCCTTGATCTCACTGTCAAATTCCTCCATCTCTTACAACCGCGATCCAAGTGTGCCGCCTCCTATTTGCGGTACTCATAAGCAAGTTTTCTTACCGGTTGGTTTGTACCCTGATGATGATGGCAGATTCCTAGCCATCGAAAGCTTGGTTTTATCTATTAAAACTGTATTGTTTTATCTCCTGGTGAACGCCCCCTGTTTTTATCAATACATACACACACACACACACACACACATACAAGAGAAAAGATATATTCTTGTGTGTGTGTAAAAGAGAGAGAGAGAGAGAGAGAGTATGTATATTTTCTCTTGTATTCTATTTTTAGTAACTATGCTTTCTATATTTGGTCTGTGACTGAATAAAGATTTGAAGTTGAAATTTGTTCATTTCAGCAGTTTACTTCACAATTTTTTGAACCAAAGAAACAGGCAAACTTTGTTGCTCATAATTTCCACTACTAATAAAAAAGTTGCATACTAAAGCATCAAGAATTTCCATAATTAAGATATGAATGAGCCAGAGGGACTTGAGGATTCATAAAGAATTTAGTTCTAATAAAGAGGATTAGCCCTACCCAAACAGATTTCATTGTTAAGATGCAAAGATAGCTGAAATAGCACGGAATAGATATATAAACTGTTGTATGCTTATGTGGGTGCAAAAGAACAGTTCCCATGCGGTGCAACAACACACTGTGCCCCAAAACAGCTACTGTAGATAATGGGATGGGCAAAGGTAAACATGGTGGATTTTCCACTTGTCAGCAATGGATTAGCCAACACAATTGTATCATTTGAAGTCACTCCTGTTAAACTAGTTTATAAGTATATTTAGGATTTTTCACTTGGAAATGTTAACATATCATTAAAAGTCTGACCAAGACTCTGCAAACCTTTAATGAAGTCTTGGAAAGTGCATGTATTGATAGTGGAGGGATGGATCTGAACCTCACCACCCAGGTGTCAGAGAAGACTGAATAGCAGTATTTCCTCAATACCTCTTGATGAGGAGTAAAAGCATGGGGCTGATTGTTCACCAAAATATACAAATCTTATAATATTTGCAATTATTTCTGTCCACTTTATTTTATTTCTCCTTTGGTAAATAGACAAACTGTATTACAAAGTACTAAATATATTAATGCAGCAGCTCATAATTCCTACATAATTTCATTTGTAGTTTAAATTGAAAATCCAGTTAAAGGCAATTGAAATAGGGGTCCTTGGGAATGATAAGAGAGGGGAGTCTTTGGATACAATATTACCCATGTCTGACACAGATACACAATGAGAGAACCTGACCTAGGAACCTGAGCCAGTTTTGAGCCTATACCTTGGTGGCGAACCTATGGCATGCATGCCACAGGCAGCACGCAGAACCCTCTCTGTGGGCACGCACACTGTCGCCCCAGTTCTAGGCCAGTCCCATTTATGAGCAACCTGCATCAATACCCATGCAGGGTAAGGTTGCTGTGCCCGCTCCCGCCTCCCCAAGCATTTTTTTTTAACTAACCTGCCTTTCAGCTGCATTCCATTTCTCCATTCACTTCTTAGCCTTTGCCATGTGTTTGTGGGACTGTCAGTAAAAAAAAAAAGTTCGTCAAACTTTCTAACTTCTCGCGAGATCTCAAGAAGTTAGAAAGACTAACAGAACTTTTTTTTTTTACTGATAGTCCCACAAACACGTGCCAAAGGCTAAGAAGTGAATGGAGAAATGAAATGCAGCTGAAAGGCAGGTTAGTAAAAAAAAAAAAACAATTGAGGGAGGCGAGGGCATCTGGGCAGGTGCTGGCATGGCAACCTTACCTTGCATGGTGGTGAAAGAGTGGGGCTCCTGCCCTTCTCATGCCAGGCCAGCCCCTGCAGCCCCGGGGTGGCCATGCTGGGCGGCAGTGGGCAGGGTGTTGAGGTGGGGGCCGGCAGGCCGACCAAAGCAGCAGGTGGAGCGCCGGAGGATCGGGAAGGGAGGGCGCTGAAATGGGTAGTCAGGCCATGTGCAAGAGCAACACGTCTGAATGGAAAGCGGCCTTGGAACAAGTGGGGCAGGTGAAGAAAGAAATCCTTGCTGCCCGCAGAAATTGCCTTTCTTTCCCTACCTGATTCCCAGCCCTGTGCCGCTTATTCTTTGCAATCCGCTGCCGCCGCATGCAAGGAAACAAAGGAAGGTTTTTGGGAGAAAAAAAAAGGTTAGTCAATCATTTCCAACTTTGCAATCTTTCAGGAGAAGTTAGAATTGATTCATTGACCTTTTTTCCCCAAAAAAACCTTCCTTTGTTTCCTTGCACGTGGCGGCGGTGGCAGCTTGTGAAGGAGAAATGGCACGGGGCTGGAAGTCAGGTAAGGAAAGAAAGGCAATTTCTGGGGGGAGTGAGGATTTCTTTCCAAGGCCACTTTCTGCTCAGACGCATTGCTCTTGCCAATGGCCCGACCGCCCACTTCAGCGCCCTCCCTTCCCGAACCTCCGGCGCTCCACCTGCTGCTTTGGTGGCTCTGTAGGCAGAGCTGCAAAGTTCTCTTTTCTATCAGGAAGAGAACTTTGCAGCTCTGTCTACAGAGCCACAAAAGCTGTAGCTGAATGGGCAGGTGAGGGGAAAGCCTCCTGCCCAGTGCCGCTGCCATGAGGCCACGGAACAAGCCAGGCAGTGGTAAGAAACCGGTATACCGGTTCCTTACCTCCGCCCGGCTTGTTCTGTGGCCTCATGGCAGCGGCATTGGGTTTGATGTGCGAGGCGGCAAATGGCTGCCACCAGTGGCAAACAGCCATGTTGTACCAAAACCGAGGGCCCGGCAGGCTGTGGCTGCTGATGGACACAGTTGGCTCCCATGTGCTTGCTTTGTGCAGGGGCCAATGGTGTCAGGCAGCACCCGCACTGGCCCCTACCTTGCCTTACCTTGCCCTGTGGCAATGGCACCCCTGACCTGCCCCCTGCCTCACCTCACCCCTCAGGACAAGCCTCCTGCCCACCATCCCACCCGCCAGACCCCCTGGATCTCCCCAATCCTGCCCAGCCCCCACAGGCATCCCTCCCCACGAGTAACATCAAGATGGCCACACCCACCCTGGCCACACCCACCCAGTGTGCCGTGACCACCACAGCCATACCCACCCAATGGGCCACGCCCAGTCAATGAGCCACACCCATCCAATGGACCAAGCCCACCCAGCACCCGGCAATACATAAGTGGGTTTTGGGTTGCAGTTTGGGCACTTGGTCTCTAAAAGGTTCTCCATCACTGCCCTATATTATAATGAAAGTCACTTTGAAGTAGTGGTTTTCACATTCAGCTAGAAACTGGGAGACTGTGAGTTCTAGTCCTATCTTAGGCACAAGCCAGCTGGATAAATTTCGGCCACTTTCTCAGCCCTAGAAAGGGGGAAATGGCAAACCACTTTTGAAAAACATTGCCAAGAAAATTGCAGGGACTTGTCCAAGTAGTCTTCTTGAGCTCACATGATTGAACAGAAGAAAAAAAGAAATAGTGCTAAGAGTACTGAGCTGCTTGCACTTCTCTACCCATAATGCCTTGATGGACTAAGGTGACTTGCTCTTGGTTATGGAGACACAGATGAGAAAGCCTGCCTCAGACCTCTTTGGCTTTTGGGGCCATAAAGTCATGTTCGCTGAGGTCTTAACTCTTCAGGGATGAAATCTAAAATGGTGATTGGCACAAAGTCTTGCAACCTTATCTGGGAGTCCTTTTAGTCTCTGGATTCCACTGAAGTAGCAAAGCCACATTTTCACATCAACACCTACTGTAGAAAGCAACACTGCCTAAAGCATGGCTTGAACAGATGGAAGATCCACAAGAAGGAGTGGAAAAATAAACAGACAATGACTGGGTAATATATATCATGACAATCTTGCTGAACAGTTGAAGTTCAAGAATCACTGAATAATTGTAGAGCTTTCTGGGGACTAGTAAACTGTCGTAATAAAAACAACAATTGAATTTAGAAACAAAGAATCAGATTTTTTCCACTGGTGATTCTATATATTTAGGACTTAGCACTTTAAAATAATACATGCCATAAATAGAGTGGTCGAAAAATGGAAAGTTTATTAGTTACACTTAAGCTGACAAGAGAAAGGCTATGGGAAATGCCTCCATGGCATGAAAAAAGGGATGGCCTCAATCTTTTCCCAGAAGGACTGAAAACGTGTCTCATGTAGAACCTTGAAAATTCTCACCAGTTTATCCACACATCTGTGGGCATAATATTGAGCTAAATGGACTAGTAAGCTCAGTTGGTAAAAAGCATTATGCTTGTATGATACCTTGTTTTTGAAAAATGGTTTTGTACTGTCTCAGGTGGTTTTCGGTGCTTCAGATTTACGTTATAGTGAAAGATAATAGAGTCTGTCCATCATTGGTAAACAAGAATCTTTGTACAAATTTGAATTCTGCCACGGAAAACCATTTTCTGAAATCCCAAAGGACTGGAATTTGTACCTGTGAGGGCAATTAACCTATCAATCTGCATTTGCTTGATATGGTGAATTATAACTTAACTACATAGCCTAGGTTTGTATGACATACTATGCCACAAACCATATTTTAGCCTACTATATTATACAAACTCATTCACTGCAAGGCAGAACTTTTAATGGTTGGAGTCAACAAAAGGGGGTGATGGAAATATGACAAGTAACCCATAGTGGGTAAAAAACAGTTTTAAAAAGTAAGAGTTTTTAATCGTGAGAATATAAGTTTTGCCCTGAAAATGGGAAGCTATTAGGAGAAACTAAAATAAAAACCTTGAGGGGCTTGTGGCAAAGAACATTAAAATAAGCAACATTTTAAAAATACTCTTAACTAACGGAATATAAATCAGCTCCAAAAAGCATCTACTCAAAAATAATTGCCAGGTATAGAATAGGTGGTACCCGGCTCAATAGTAGTAACTGTGAAAAGGATCTACGAGTCCTAATAGACAACCACTTAACTAAGAGTTAACAGTGTGTTGCAGCTGCCAAAAAAAGGCCAACACAGTCCTAGGCTGCATTCACAAGAGGGAGAGAATCAAGAACATATGAAGTGCTTGTAACATTTTATAGTGCCTTGGTAAGATCACACTTGGAATACTGCATCCAGTTTTGGTCTCTATGATATAAAAAAGATGTTGAAATTCTAGAAGGAGTGCAGAGAACAGCAACAAAGATCATTAAGGGACTGGAGACTAAAACATATGAAGAATGGTTGGAGGTGTTATGTCCTGAGCCTGTGAAGGCAGGCTCAGGGCATTGCAATGGTCCCGGGCAGGTGCAAGCTGCCCGGGACCAGACTGGCTGTCGCCAGCACTCGCACGCATGCGCGGGGTGCAGGCGCACCAAATGTTACAGTTTGGCCCGGGGATCGCCTATAAAAGGGGCAGGGAGACTTGGGCGTTGTCGGCGTCTTGTAACCAGTATGCTGAACAGAAATAAAGAGGTTCCTGAGAACTACAACTGCTTCTCGCGTCATTGCCATTTCGCTGAGGACTTAACACTGGCGACGAGGATGGGATGCCTTACAACGACCGCAGACAAGTTGTAAGCTTACCC